>NW_026575120.1:28033063-28747063 GCF_905146905.1 Nyctereutes procyonoides
GAGGAGACTTTTCTTTGCAGACTTGCCCGGAGTCAGCCAGAGGTTTGTGTGGGCCTATTTCTGGGCTCTCTGTTCTCTCCCATGGATGCACTGTCTATGCTTCCAGCAGAGCACCCCGTCCTGCTTCCTGCAGCTTTGTACAATGTCCTAAAACTGGGCAGCGTCAGCCTAGGACTTAACTCTCCTCTGATCTTGTGTTGGCTACTCTGGGTCTTTTGCCTCCAAATAAACTTCAGTTTCGGTGTTGGTTTTTTCTGGGATCTTGATTAGGATCGCATTAAATCTAGAGCAAGCTGGGAAGAGCCGACATCCTGACGGTGTTGGGTCTTCCTGTCCATGGACAGGGGATATCTCTGCATTTGTTCAGTTCCTTGATTTCATTCAGGAAAGCTTTGAGTCTTTCTTCTATAGCTCTCCTATATATTTTGCTAGATTTGTACCTAAGCACGTCATGTTTTTTGGTGGTAACGTAGATGGTGTGGTGTTTTAAACCTCAGATTCCACTTGCTTGTTGCTGGTATGTGGAAAGCAATTAACTTTTGTATATTAATCTTGTATCTTGCAACTTTGGTATAACTGCTTATTAGTTCCAGGAGTTTGTGTATATGTCCATTTTGGGAGATTTTTTACATTGATAATCATACTGTCTGCAAAGAAAGACAGTTTTATTCTTGTCTTCCCAAGCTGTGTACCTTTTATTTCCTTTTCTTGTCTTGGTGTATTATTAGCTAGGGTTCCCAGTATGACGTTGGAAAGGGGTGGTGAAAAGGGACATCTTTGCCTTGTATCTGATCTTAGAGGAAAAGCACTTACTTTCTCTCCAAAAGTATGAGGTGAGTTGTAGGTTCTTTGCAGATTCTTGCTAAGGACTCAACTATGCCCTGCCCAAATTAATAGGTCCAAATTAATAGGTCAAAGCCTTAACCCCCAGTGTGACTGTATTTGGAGATAAGATCTTCAGGAAGTAATTAAGGTTACTTGAGGTCATAAGAGTGGGTCGCTGACCTAATAGGATTCATGTCTTTATAAGAAGAGACACCAGAGTTGCCCTGCTCTCCATATGCACCACTGAGGAAAGGCCAGGTCTGCATAGGAGATGGTGGCTCCCTGCAGGTCAGGAGCTGAGAGCTCACATAAGAAACTGAACTTGCTGGACCTTGGTTTTGGATCTCCAGCCTCCAGAACTGTGAGAAAATAAATTCCTGTTTTTTAAGGCCCCCCTCCCCCCAGAATGTGACATTTTGAGTTGACTGATACAGTGTTCTTTATCAAGTTGGGATAGTTCCCCTCTGTTCCTAGTTTGCTGAGAGTTTTTATTATGAATGAGTGTTGGATGTTGTCGGATGCTTTTGCTGCATCTGTTGATATGGTCATGTGATTTTCCTTTTAAATCAGTTGATGTGATGGAGTATGTTAGTTGGTTTTGAAATATTTAACCAGCCAGCCTTGCATACCAGGGGTAAATGCTCTGTGGCCCGGGTTTATAATCCTATTTGTATATTGTTGGATTATTTTTCTTTTTTTTTAAAGATTGTATTTATTTATTTATTTATGAGCTACACAGGGAGAGAGAGGCAGAGACAGGCAGAGGGAGAAGCAGGCTCCATGCAGGGAGCCCGATGTGGGACTTGATCCCGGGTCTCCAGGATCACGCCCTGGGCCGAAGGCAGACGCTAAACCACTAAGCTACCCGGGCTGCCCCATAGTTGGATTCTATTTGCTAATGTTTTGTTGAGGATGTTTGCACCTGTATTCATGAGGGATACTGGTCTGTAGTTTCTTTTTCTAGTGGTTTTGGTTTTAGGGTAAGATGGCTTCACAGAATGAGTTAGGACATATTCCAGCTGCTTCTTTTTCTCTAGAAGAGAATTGGTATAATTTCTTCCTTAAATGTTTGGTAGGACTCACCAGTGAACCCATGTGAGCCCAGGGCCTTCTATTTGGGAAGGTTATTAATTATTGATCCCATTTCTATAATAGATATAGGCCTCTTCACATTTTCCATTTCTTCTTGTGTGAGTTTTGACAGATTATATCTTCCAGTGAATTGGTCCATTTCATCTGTTTTATCGACTTTGTGGGCATAGAGTTGTTCATAGTATTCATTATCCTTGTAATTTCTGTGGGATGAGTGTTGACTCTGCTTTCATTCCTGATGTTAGTAATTTGTTCCCTCTCTCCTTTATTCTTATCCTGGCTAAAGGCTTATCAATTTTATGGATCTTTTCAAAGAATCAGCTTTGGTTTCATTGATTTTCTCTGTTTATTTCCTGTTTTCAATTTCATTGATTTCTGCTCTTTTATTGTGTCTTTTCCTTCTTTTAGACTTACTTTGCTCTTCCTTTTCTAGTTTCCTAAGGTAGGAGATTAGATGATTGATTTTAAGTAATGTCTTCTCCATGTATTTTAGTTTTCTTTTTTAAAAAATATTTTATTTATTTATTCATGAGAGACATAGAAAGAGAGAGAGCAGAGACACAGGCAGAGGGAGAAGCAGGCTCCCTGCAGGGAGTCCGATGTGGGACTCGATCCCAGAACTCCAGGATCATGCCCTGAGCCGAAGGCAGACACTTAACCGCTGAGCCACCCAGGGATCCCATTTTTTTAAAAAATATTTTATTTGTTTATCCATGAGAGACAGAGAGAGAGAGGCAGAGACATAGGCAGAGGGAAAAGCTGGTTTTCGAGCTTTCTACACTTGATCTTAGCTAAAAGGCAGAGAAAGCGATTCTAGCTATCTTTCTGTTTGTGTTTCCAGTTTAATCCCACTGTGATCTGAGATTTCTATTCTTCTAAATTTGTTAAGATGTGTTTTATGGCCCAGAACTCGGTCTGGGTGTTTCCTGTGAGCTGGAGAAAAATGTGTATTCTGTTATTACTGGATGAAGTCGCCTGTAGATGTCCAGTAGATGCAGCTGACTGATGGTGCTGGTGAGTTCAGCCGTGGCCTTCCCGATTTCCTGCCCGCTGGATAAGTCTACCTCTGCTAGAGGCTGTAGAAGTCTCCAACCATAATCACGGGATCATCCACTTCTTGTAGTTCTATCAGTTTTGCCTCGTGTAGTTGGACACGCTGTCTCGGGTGTGTATGTATTAAGGCTTATCATGTCTTCTTAGAGAAATGATCACCTGATCTTCATGTGATGCCCTCTTTATCCTGATAACTCTCCTTGCTCAAGTCAGCTCTGTCTGACATGAAAACAGCTACTCCTGTTTTTTTTTTTAAGATTTTATTTATTTATTCATGAGAGACTTAGAGAGAGAGAGGCAGAGACACAGGCAGAGAGAGGGGGGGGGCGGGGCAGAGACACAGGCAGAGGAGAAGCAGGCTCCATGCAGGGAGCCCGATGTGGGACTCGACCTCGGGACCCCAGGATCATGCCCTGGGTCGAAGGCAGGCACCAAACTGCTGAGCCACCCAGGGATCCCTCCTGTTGTTTCAAATTACCGTCAGCACAGCACTCTCCATCCCTTTATTTTTCTCATTGTGGTAAAATATACAGAATTTAAAACTTACCAGTTTAACCATTTTTAGTGCACCATTCAGTAGCATTAAGGACATACACAGTGTGGCACAGCCATCACCACTGTCCATCTCCAGAACTTTTTCATCTTCCCAAAGTAACTCTGTCTCCAGGGAAGCATCCCAGCGTGTTCCACCCCCTTCAGACTCCCCTGCATCTGCTGGGCTGGAGCCCCTCTTGTTCCCATCATTTCTGCTGCCTCAAGCCCTCCAGGAAGTTTCTCAAGGGTGTGTGTAGTCTGGGAGAACTGGGACCCAAGGAACCCCCACTGTGGTGCAGAAGGGTGGTGGGTCTGGGCAGTGTTGAGGGTGACGGTGTGAGCCGTGAGACTTACATCGAACACTGGGGACACATATCGAGGTCAAGCTCTCTTCATCTGTGTGGGGCTGTACGAACTCTGTGACCGAACAAGTCATGATGATTCGTCAACATTGTGCGACCTTACGCCCAGACGTTGTCCGGGTATGCATCACAGGTGGGCGGGCAGGGCCCTGCTGGGTTTTTGGTCTGACCTGCATCCACAAGACTCCAGGTGAAGTGGCTGCTCTTTTTGGGTTTGGCTGTGTGTCCTTGAGGGCGCTGGGGACCTCAGCTGGCCGGCCGGTGGTGTGTCTGCCCTGCCTCGCCATCTCTTGCTTTGTGGACTGATTCATCCAGAAGATGTCTGTTGCTGGACTTCCAGGGGTCTCATAGCATTTCAGAAAGGGGTCAGTCTTGAGGCCTTTAGACCAGAAGCCCCTCTGCCCCCATTCCTGGCCCTCCTGAGACTTTCTGAGCAAAGATTTATGTGGTGGAGTGAGTTAGGGAAAGGCGCACCTTGTACTCCCTAGTTGGACACTCATAGCCCAGATGAGCATGTTGACTTGGGAAGTCCCGCAACTGAAAAAGAAAGGAGGGAAGGCAGGAGGAAGGTGACCCATTTATCTTACTGGTTCCCAAACTTACATGCCCACGGAGCCCCCTCTGTACCTACCCCCCGTTAACCTCCTGTGGAGGAGATACTTGAGGAACATGATTTGGAAAACATTTCCCTGGGGCACATGGTGGCAAACTCCATGAGGTAGCGTTGGGGCAGCGTGTGCTGGTGGCTGAATTAATCGTGTCTCCTCAGAATTGGCATGTGGGTGTGCTGACCCCGGTGCCTCAGAATGTGACCTGGTATGGAGATAGGCCCTGGGCACGTGTAACAAGTTACATCCTACAGCAGGATGCCCCTCATCTAATATGACTGTGTCTTTCTAAAATGGAGAAATTTGGATAGAGACGTGCACACAGGGAGAATGCCGTGTGAACGGGAAAGCAGAGGTTGGGGTGATGCTTCTGCAAACCAGGGAGCACCGAGGATCTCCAGAAAACCCCCAGGAGCTGGGGGAGGCCAGAACAGAGCCTCCCCCACCGCCTCAGGAGGGACCAGGACGTTGATCTGGGACTTCTAGCCTCTGGGTCGGGGAGACAGCGCCTTTCTGCTGTTTGAGCCGCCAGCCTGTGGCGCTTCCTAAGGTGGCCCCAGGACGCCAGCACAGCAGGGACGAGCAGAGCTTTAGCTCCTCGCCTGGGCTCAGAGGTCGGGGCTGGGAGCCGCCGGGATTCCGAGGGCCTCGGGAAGGCCGGGTTGGACAGGTGTTGCAAACCGCCCAGCTGTGGGCCTTAGTAAAGTCCATGGAAATAATGGAGATGTGCAGGGCAGGCCATTTATGAGGAGGGAGATCATCATCCCAAATGCCTGCCAGCCGAGGGAGCACTCCACTTCCCTGGAGGAATGTTCTCTGCTCCAGAGAGGGCCAGCTGTGATCTAGCGCAGAGCGGGGATGTGTGGGAAGTGACGCTCAACAGCAAAGCCGACCAAAAACCAGGCCCTGGCACACTCAGCTTGTGTGGATGCTGCCGAGGCCGCGGGGGTGCGAGCGTTCACATGGACGATGACATGTCCACGCCGGTCTCTAGTCACGCTTCTTCAGGCCCATTTCCCTGTTTCCTCCCTGGACAGCAGTGGGACACCGTCCCCAGAGTGACAGCCAGGATGTTTCTGGGGATGGGCAGCTCTCGTGGGCCTGAGCCCTGGATGTCCCCGCTGCAGCGGGACCTGTAGCTCCTGCCCAGTGGGACACGCGCTTGTCCAGATCCTGTTGGGGAGCTGCTCGCTCTCCTCACTAGGAGAGGCAGAGGAGGCTGGGAGGCTGAGAGGCAGAGGAGGCTGGGGAGGCAGAGGAGGCTGGGAGGCAGAGGAGGCTGGGAGGCAGGGGAGGCTGGGAAGCTGGGGAAGCAGAGGAGGCTGGAAGACTGGGCGGGCAGGGGAGGCTGGGAGGTAGAGGAGGCTGGGAGGCAGAGAAGGCTGGGAGGCAGAGGAGGCTGGGAGGCTGGGGAGGCTGGGAGGCAGGGGGGCTGGGGAGGCAGAGGAGGCTGGGAGGCAGGCGAGGCTGGGAGGCCTGGGAGGCTGACATACTCTCCTGGTGTCCCTGGGACGGGTGTCCTCTGGTAGAGCAGTTTGCAGCTGCCTCATGTCATGCTGTGGAAGAGTTGTTTCCGATGTTTCCGAGAGGGAAGAGAAAGCAGAATGTAAGCAGCACCTTCAACTTGTTCTTTATTTTGTTGATTCCATTTTCCGCTGTGAGCATGGATTGTTTATTATTATTAGTAGTAGTATTAGCAGGAAAATACATAATAATCAGCAGTCTTGGCTCTCTGTTTCATGGAGAAGTTAATGTTTTCCACCCAATTACTTAAGTCAAGATAGAAAATATAAAAGGACCCCCCTTCCTTCATTCGCAGGAGCTCATTTCAGTCAGAGGTGACTTAAAAACATTAAGCTATGGGACAAATAAATAGCAGCTGGTTTAGTTTAGATGAAGGCACATGAACAGGCCAGGGGCCTTTCTGACTCCTGCGTGGTGCACCCCCACCCCGGCACAGGCCCCCCAGATAAGCCTGGGGCGGCCAGACCTGGGAGAGAGGACACACCTTAGGGATCTGTTGGGGAGACAACCTGTCTGGCCAGCAGGTGCTCCCGGTGCTTGCCTAGCCCAGGGGAGAGGTCATGCAGCCGACGGTGGGCTCGGGGCGGGAGTGGGGGGAGCACACGTGCATCCTCCATGGGCTGCCTCCCCCAGGCAGGCAGGGGTGGGTCCTTTGATTTGCCCAAGGCCTCTGACTTTGTCGGGGGTGCACTTGGAGACCCCGCGGGAACACAGCAGCCTCCTGCGGGGCCTGAGGTCCGGACGTGGGGGTGGCCGAGCTGGCCGCCCGGGCACCGGCACCGATGCACCTGCGCTGCGGGCTGGCCCTCCTGACTCCTTTGGAACCTGGCGAGTCGGCCGCTCAGCCAGGTGGGGAGTGGCGGTGGGGGCGGCGGGGCAAGGGGCTCCCGGTGTGTGCCTTGGGCCTGGAAGCTGGATGGGGCTGAGCCCCCCAGCTAAGCAGGGAGGGCACAGCAGGGGCAGGGACGAGGTTGACAGGGGCAGATGCAGCCACAGGGACCGGGAGGAGCTGCAGGGCGGGGCTGGCAGAGGAGAGGTGCGGGAAGGAAGGGGCAGAGGCGGGGCAGGCGGAGGCAGGTGCGCTCTGGGCCGGTGGGCAGGTGGGCAGGTGGGCAGAGCAGGGGGGCAAGTGTTCCCAGGGAAGGTGTGGCGGGAGCCGGTGGCGGCCGCAGGTGATGTGCATCAGGCGCGAGCTCCGTGCGGCACTGGGGGCAGGCATGTGCGGGTGTTTCAGGCTGGAGGAAAGTGGGGTGTGGACCGTGCTGCTGGGGGGGCCCAGGCTGGACCGGGAGGGGAGGGAGGTCCGGGGGTGTGTGGCCTTGCCCCCCTGTGCAGAGGCCCCCACACCGCCTGCCCCGAGGATGGGGTCCTGCGTGTGAGGATGCAGAGGAGGGGGCAGCCCCTGGAAAGGTGGGGAGAGCAGGGGGCAGGGTGACCTCACAGGGCTCCCCTGGGTGGGAGACCTCTGCAGGCAGATGGAGGGCACACCCTGGAGGTCCCTGAGCAGAGCCGGAGGGCATGGGTGTGCGGGGTGCTTGCCCACCAGGATGGGCCGGAGGTGATGGAGCCGCGGGTTCCTGCACTGCATCCGCCCCCCGGGGGAGGTGGTCCGCTGTCAGCCTGGAGCCTGGTGCCTGCTGGTTGAACTCAAGTGATCTGAATAGGGTGTTGGGGTCCTGAGGCCCCTGGGCAGCAAGTGCTGGGGGGCCTTTAAAAGTCAGATAAAACTCATTTAAAAATAAGTGCTTAGAGTCCTTGTGGGTCTGAAGGCTCAGAAAAGATCGGGTTCGCTGTGAGGGTGGCATCGCAGAGAAGTGTCCTGGAGTTCAGAACAGAGACCCCGAGTCGTGTTGGGTCCTTGTCCTCAAAGATTCGGTTCTGGAGGTAGGACATGGTGGGAGGAGGGAGGATGTGCGGTGTCCGGGACATGGGGACCCTGGCTTGTGGGGAACAGCATAGGCTTCCCAGCGCACTGGTGGTTCTGGGGGTGCAGCCTTGAGCCTGCCAGCCAGAGCCCCAGTCCAGGTGCCGGAGGGCTGGCGGCCGGCCTGGGGGCGCAGGTTCTGGCCGACTTTCAGGGACAGCCCCGGGTGAGGGGGCAGAGAGATTGGGGTCTGTGGTGACCAGAGGGCGGAGGAGTGGTAGTCCCTGGGGCCGCACTGGCCTCCCTGGGCTTGCTGCCCGCTCGGGGTGCGGTGCAGGAAGTCCTCCAGCGCAGGGGCTGCCCTAGCACCTGGCTGGCCTCTCCTGGCAACTTCCACAGCAGCTCCCCTTGGACACCTGAGCCCCAGGCCCAGCCCCTCATTCATAGACTGGGTTTTGATGGGCGATGGGGTCCAGAGCCCCATGGCCGACAAGGGTGGGGACAGCTCTTTCTAGAACATTCCTCCAGGCCCGGCAACAGGGATGACCCCAGAGGGGCTCCCGGAGGTGCCCTCCCCCGACCTGGCAGGCGGGACACTGGGAGAAAAAGGCCCATGTCCAGTGAGCTCCCATGAGCTCCATTATGGAGTGCTTGCTGGATGCACTGCCTTCATTCCCTCTGCTGACTCCTGCCCCTGGCCTCACTCAGACCCTCACTCTCCCAGGCTTAGAGCTTCTGTGGAAGAAAAACCACTGTGTGGCCTGGGAGGGAGGCAGCCCCCCAGGACGTGGGGCAGAAGGCCAGCCTCGGCAGGGTCTGCATAGCTGTCTGTCCGAGAGTCTCTCCACCCGTGGGCTCTCGGTCATTTTGTTCACACACACTCTGCTGTGTGCTGGGCAGGATTCCCGGCCCACTGCTGTTGATGCCCGTACTTACCCCGCCTGGTGGAAGGGCCTATGGGCCTGGCCCCGCTCCCAGAATGGGCCCGCCTCTGTCCCCTGGCCACCTCCCTTGGCGTCCACCCTGCCGCAGGCTTGCCGTAAGCGTGCAGTCCAGCTGTTGGCAACTTCCAGCGGGGGGTCAGGCCTGCCCTGTGAGGTCAGCTGTGGCATGGGAAGTCCTGACTGCCCCATGGAGGCTTGCAGAGCCTCAGGCGAACAGTAAATGCGGTGCTGCAGGGTGGATGCAGGGGCCAGCGGTGGGTGGGCAAGTGGCCACGCAGGCCTCGCTCAGCCCTCGGGCAGCCCTGGGAGCCTCCCTTGCTCCTTCCGTGGTTGGGGATACAGGCTCAGGGAGAGGGATGCAATATGGACAGAGCAGGATTTGAACCCAGACGGGCAGATGGCTCCTGGCTTTTCCCCTCCTGCAAGGGTCAAAAGAAAAAAAGAAATCATCGTTTCTGTAAATATTTCCTTACATAGTGTGGAGGATCACAGGTGCCGAGGATGCGTGTCCCCAAAACTGCCTGTCCCGCAGAGGCAGCCACCGCCTGATTCTTGGGCTGACTTTGGAAAAGCAAGACACAGCCCAATGCACAACCGTTGGTTATAATGACCTTCATCATTAAGACAATGTTCAATTAGATTTAGTGCAATATTTATTTTTTTTCCAAGAACGCGAGTAATACATGTAATGAAGTTTTATCCCAAAGGGATCTAGTAGTGCCCCCTTATCGGGGGGGGGGGGGATCATGTTCCAAGGCCCCCAGCCAACCCTGCCACGTTGTGTCCTGTGAGTGCGTATGGATGGTTACACTTAATTATGAATCAGGCACAGGACAAGTGGTGACAAAGTGGCTTTATCAGAGGCTGTGTGAACGCGTCTCTGTCTTACTGTCTGGCACTCGCTCTTCCCTGGATTGTGTGACAGGGTGACAAGCCCCCGTGAGGGGATGAAGAGAGTGACTAGTGCGTGCTGGTGACACCTGTGAGGGGCTGCTGACCTGCTGACCGTGTGTCCTGAGGATCATGTCCTTCCGGTTGAGTGCAGACACGTGCCCCTGCAGATGTTCTCTGAGACGCTGCTTTTGCGTTGCCCAGAACGTGGGGCTTCTGTGGCCACGGGATTCTCAGGCTGCGTAGACGGCAGGAAGGCCTGCACCTGCCCATCCAGTGACCTCCCGGCTGGACCACAGACCCTTCCCGAGCCATTCCCTTTCTGGGCCTGACTCATGCATACCCGTCCAGCGTTCTTGGGAAACCATCTGAAATCAGATTAAACCAACACTGGTGACAAGTGGAGGACCCCAGAGGACCTCGAGGGGACCCGCAGGGCCTGCTCTCTGGTCTCTGGCAAGCCTGCCCCCTCTTGAGGGTCAGCATCCGTGGGTTGTGGGCCCCCTGGTACCGGCCTCATGGCTGTAGCTGGCTCGACCCTCCAGACTGGCCCTGCACGCCCCACCCCTGCCCTCAGAAGCACCAGTGCTGGGCAGCCCGGGTGGCGCAGCGGTTTGGCACCACCTGCAGCCTGGGGTGTGATCCTGGAGACCAGGGATCAAGTCCCATGTCGGGCTCCCTGCGTGGAGCCTGCTTCTCCCTCTGCCTGTGTCTCTGCCTCTCTCTGTGTCTCTATGAATAAATAAACAAAATCTTAAAAAAAAAAAAAAGCACCAGTGCTGCCCTGGGACTTAAAGCCTCTGCTCTCACAGGGGCCCGGGAAGGGGCCCAACCCTCTAGCAGTGCAGCTTGGGGCGCTGATGCTTCTCCCTCCCTCCCGGACCTTCAGTGAGTCCCCCGTGGGCGGCACGGCTCTGGGGAGGGCTCGCGGGCCTCACAGTTCGGTGCCGAGAGCCAAAGGCCGCATGCTCAGAGGCCCTGGGCAGGCCTGGCAAGGACGCCCAGGCTGTGGTCCCGCGGGAGCCGGGGTCCCGCACAGGCCGGCACGAGGAAGCGGGGCTGGGAGCCAGATCCCCAAGCAGATCTCTGCCCAGGCTTCGTGGTTGGGTGCTGGGTGCTCGCAGGGAGATTAACTGGCTGTCCTGTCTCTGTTCCCCATTTCTTCCCCAGGGGGGCTTTCTCGGTGGTCCGGCGCTGTGTCAAGCTCTGCACTGGCCATGAGTACGCAGCCAAGATCATCAACACCAAGAAACTGTCTGCCAGAGGTAGGCACGGGCTGTGTCGGCGCGGGCCCAGAGCTCGGCAGGACTGCAGGGGCACCTGTGGGGAGAGGGTCCCCTTCCCTCGGACAGGGGATCCCCCGGTGGCTCTGGCTGGGGGCTCACGGAGGGCAAGAGGTCAGAGCGCTTGGTTGCCTGAAGACTTCTAGTGACGGACGCTGTAGGGCTGCCAGAATGACCCCTGCAGGTCCCCGTGCCGGGGACGGTTTGCAGGGCCCTGGGCCCACAGGGGTGAGCGCGCTGCTGGACATGTGTCCTCGCCCCGCCGGCCTTGCCCCTCCAGAGGCCTAACTAGGCAGCGGCCCCTTCTGGGCACACAGGTACAACTGTGGCCTCCTGGGGTCCGAGCGTAGTCCCCGGGTTGGGGGACGGAGCCATGGTGGGGGCACTGCCCTAGGCAGGTGACTCAGAGTACAGACCCAAGGGGCGAGGGGCTGGGATTGTGGGAGGGGGCTGCTAGCATGAGGAGGGGCATCTCTGACCCCAGGGTCAGCCTGGGGGAGGCCGGGTGACCTCTGGGCAGGGAGAGTCAGTGAGGCCCCCACCTGCTGCCGTCTTGTCCAGACACAAATCAGCCTCGAGGCTCCTCCTCTGGCCGGAGAGGCCCTGAGGGCAGCTGCTGGTGGCCTGCATCCCTCCCTGAGACTGTGGGGGGCAGCCCTGGGGAGCAAGCAGTTGAGCCCACCCTGTGCCATTTATTGAGCTGTATGGAGGCATTGTCTGGGGACCTGCTGTGTACCAGGCCTTCAGGCCTGAGTGTGTCCAGGGGTGGGCGCTCCCACCCCAGCTCATGCCAAGGGGCCTGTGGTGCCCAGGGAACTCCGTCCTGAATCCTCCATGCTCCGTGCTAGTGTTGGGGCCTGAGGGCCGCGTGGGGCCGTGAGTGGGGAGGCTCTGGAGAGATGCAGCAGTGCTAGCCCCTGACCGCCCCCTGATGGCAGGCGTTCCTTGGGCGCTGCTTGGGGGACAGCGGTGGGCTCGGCGGCCTCCTCCCGTGGCTGGACTGGGACGGGAAGTGCGGTGGATCCTGGGCAGCTGCATGCGGCCTGTGAGCAGGGGCAGCCCCAGTGCACATGGGCCTGGGTGACCCGATGCTAGAGGTGACGCTGCCCAGGGCTTCCTGTCGTGTAGCACTCCCGGACTGCTCCGTGATCCAGGGTGTGGAGCACTGGGGGATGCTGGCCTGAACTGGGTTGGGGGAGATGTCTGCACCTGTAGAGTCCCTAAGGCAGGACGAACCGAGGCTGGTTCCAGGCAGGGGAGGAGGAGCCGAGGGTCCCCTAGACCGGTGAGGGAGACCCTCACTCTCATCGGCTGTGCCGAGTGGGCAAACGCATCCACGTAAGCCCCCGAAGCTCCATGTGCAGGGCGCGGGTGCAGGGGAGGGCGTGGGGGTGGAGGGTTTTGGGGGATGAATAGGAGTTTGTGAAGCTGAGGCAGAAAAGCACGTGGTGTGTTTGTGTGGAACACTGCAGCTCCTCTGAAGTCCCTCGCACCCCCTGTGGATGCCCTCAGGGTGCTCCAGGTGCCCGGAGGCTCAGGACCCGCAGCAGCCTAACACACAGGTGTGTTGGGAGAGTCCCGGCCATTCTGCCCCTTCCTGGCCAACAGCCTGCTTTGCTGCTGGCATGTCCCTGAGGCCGGGGCCAGCGCGGCGGCTGGGGGGCTCTACAGAGCCTGGGTCTCCTGTCAGTCCTCCTCCGGGCTGTGTCCTAGTAGGGCGCGCCCAGGGCCCTGGGGAGTCCCACGTTTGCCACCATACCCAGGCCTGCCCAGCTCTCGGGGGGGGGGGGGGGGTGGGCCTGGGATTTTTTTTTTTGTCCTGCATAACTCTTTATTATGGAAAATTTCGAACATCCCCAAATATAGAGAAAGTGACAGAAGGAGCCCCCAACTTCCACAGTGACTGACTCTCAGCCAGTTCTGCTGCATCGGTAGCCCCCTCCCCCACCTTGCGGCACATCCCAGACAGCCTGTCATTCTGCACACGGTGTTCAGCTCTGTTCTCTGACAGAACAGGAGTCTACAGACAACCCGTTGCCTGCCCAGACGGGACCTCGAGATCCTCTGACCCGCCCACACCCCTCCCGGCCTTCCTAGCTGGGGGCGGGGGGGGGGGGGGGGGGATACGGAGGGGACCAGGTCTCTGCACTCATCCTCCCCTTCATGCTGAGTGTGGGCCAGCGAAGGGCTTGGGCTTGGCACCACACGCCCACCCCGGGCCCACTGTTAAAGGGGTGAACCTAGCCGGCACTTGTTCCTGGCCGCGCAGGGCATAAGTGCTTAAAAGGGGCCGATGAGCACAGTGCTGTTCCCCCCCTCTTGGCCACCAGCCTGCAGGCCCCTCCTCCACAAAGCTGCTTCCTGGGGTCCTCCGCACAGCGTGGAGACCCCAAGCCTGTCTGGAGGGTGCCTGCAGCTCCTCCGTTGCCTCTGCACCCCTCCTGCGCCCAGCCTCTCCCCGAGGCTCCCGGGCTGGCTTCCATGGAGCCGCAGGTTCTCAGCTGGCCTGACGCACCGCCTGGCCCTGTCTTCTCCCTCCCCCTAAGGCTCCGCAGGCCTTGGGCTCCTTCCAGTGCTTCCCACCCCCGGGCCTTGGCACGTGTGTGTCTTCTCTGGAAATGCTTTCCCCAAACCTCTACCTGCTTGACTCCCATTGATGACATTTCCTCAGACAAGTCTGTGCTGTGCTTCCAGGGCAATCTGGGACCCATGCACCCTGTTTTTATTTTATGGCTGTCTTTCCCATCAGACTTTGGGCCCTGTGGGCAGGGACTTGACTGCCTGATTCGCCACCGTGTCTCCCACACCCTGCCCAGGTGGCGAGTGCTCCAGAAATGGTTTTGAGGGGATGAGCATGTGCTTGGAGTGAATGAATTTTGATGAGGTACAAGGACAGTCTGCTGGAGACGGGTTAGGCTTCCAGATGTGAGGCTGGGGTGGCGACGGGGTGGATGGGGGTCTAGAGGGCTTGCGGCAGCCTTGGGTCTGCAGGGGAGGCCCCTGGTCATATGGAACAGCCAGCTACCTAAGCACCTGGGAGGGCCCAGTTCCAGGCACTTCCGTGGATGCCGGGAAGCAGGGAGGCGAGGCCCGGCGGTGGCTGTCTCCAGCGGGGCCCCAGTGGCTTGAGCAAGGGCTCCCAGCCTGGCTGCCTCTGTGGCAAGCACCAAACCAGTCCCTTGCCGGGAAGATCATGTCAGAGATACGTGCCCAGCTGTCCTGCCGGGGGGAGGGATGGAGAGAGGGCCCATGGGTGGGAAGTAGGGTGTCCGGGGAAGTGCCCTAGAAAGAGGAGTGATGGGAAGTGGAACTTCCCAGGAGGCTTTGCCTCCTCCTTCATTTCCACTTGTTATGTGAGTCCAGGTCACATGGAGGGGGCCCCACTCACCCCTGCAGGGAGCAGCAGCCTGGGTCCTTTGAGGCTTCTGATGATCAAGAGGCTGCCGGCCCCACACAGCTGCCAGGAGGACCTCACTGGCACTGGACTCAGGATGCCTGGCTTGCCCACTGACTGGCACATAAGGGGGCCACTGGGGCCTGTGCACGCACTCGCTGCACCCCATCTATGTGCCCCAGGCTGCGGGACATAGATGTTTAAAGCTTCGTCTGTTATTAAGAAGGGGACTGTGGAAAAAAATAAAAAAAGAAGGGGACTGTGGGACATTCATGTGAACGTACTGGGTGGATTAACAGCAGCAGTTGGAGGGCAGTAATTGGGCCAGGGTAAGGGGGTCTTTGGGCCTTGCTGCGGGCCCCCCTCCCCCAGCCCATTGGCAGCACCAGTGGCTGCTCCTTGGGGGCACTTTTGCTGCCTTTGGAGGGCACGCTGTGGACATGAGCCGCCAGCACCTGGGAAGCAGGTGCCAGCAGTGACTCTGGGCAGTGGCTGCTCGTGGGGGAGGAAAGACCGTGCCTGGGAACGGGGCCCTGGGCGGTTATTGGGTCCTGAACCTCGGTGGCACTGCATCTCCACGCGGCTTCTCAGTGACCGTCCACACCCTCTGAGGTCGGGGTGGGCACCCATTTCACAGATGAGAAAACCAAGTCCTATGGAAGCAGACTTGCTCAGTGACCCACAGCTGAGCTGAGCAGAGCCGGGAGTAAGGGCAGCTTTAGCTTTCACCCAGCTGGGGGGTTGCTGGGGGTCAGGAATGGGGCAGCCCTCACAGGTGGGGCTCAAACCTGGGGTTCACCTCAGAGATGGGGGGGCTGCCCTCACAGGTGAGGAGCTGCTCTCACAGGTGGGGCGCTTGAACGTGGGGCCCACCTGACAGGTGGGGGCACCGAGTGACAGCTGAGCTCAGGCCTCCCCTCTGGGTTTCCTCCCACGCCCAAGCTGATTCCCCGTCCACCCCCAGTCCCCTTCCTGGGTCACCTGGGGCCACCGGCCCCGGGCCTGGGGCGCCCTGCGGGAAAGTGTGATGGGGAGGGGCTGAACTCGAGGCCTGCACCGCCCCGGGGCCATCGCACAGCGGGGGTGGGGGCGGGGCCCATGACCCAGAGCCGGCACAGCGACCCGGGCTCCGCGGAACTGGGTTAGCGAGGACGCGGCGCCGCATTGCAGGGCCGGCTGAGCATGCGCAGCCGGCGCCCCTCCCTCCCCCCCCCCCTGCGCGGGGAGTTCCGAGTTCGGGGCTCCTCCCCACCGCCTCCTCACCCCATCCTCCGCCCTCCTCCCCCTTCCCTCCCCTCGCCCCCACCCCTCCCCTCCGCTCTCCACCCGTCCCCTCCCTCTGCTTCTCCCACCCCCCCCTTCCCGGTCCGGGAGCAGCTTCCCTCTCCCCCACCCCACGACCTGGTCACCCCTCCGCTCCTCCCTGGCCCCTCGCAGCGGGCTGAGCCAGGGCCTCACGGTGTAAGCAGCTCCCAATTTCAGATAAACAAGGATTTTTTTTAGAATAAATATGTCGCAGACCCCCCTCTCCACCTCCACCAGCCAACGTTTAGTCTGCCCTCACGTTGGGGCTCCAGGGACTCTGGGCAGTGGGAGGGGTCCCCAGGGACCTGGAGGGTGGAAGTGGGGACCTCTCCCTCTGTGCCCTCCCCTAGCGCAGCTGATCTCTCAGGGATCGGGGTGGGGGGTACCTTGTGCCAGGGAGGAGGGGTAGGAAGAGGAGCTGGGGGCCTGGGGACCCGTTCCCATGTCAGAGGAGGAGGGGCGCCACCAGGCAGTGGGCTGCAACCGCCAGATTTAGCTGTAAAATCTGAATTTCAAATAGACCGTGAAAAAAACCAGAATGCAAATACGGTCCAAACTGAACGGGCCTTACTTCCACTAGGAAATTATTTGTTGTGCGTCTGAATTTGGGACACACATGCTAAAAAATCCTCATTGGTTATCTGAGATTCCAATTTGACTGGGCATTTTGTGTTTTATCGGGCAGTATACACAGAGCAGTTGAAAGAATAGTTTTTTTGTGATCAATTCATCCACCAGATGGGCTAAGTCAGAGCTTTTGAAAATAGGGGTGGTGGGGGCACAGCAGGAGAGCCCAGGGCAGGAGGAAGAAGGAGGGAGGCCAGGCCGGTGGGGGCCCTGGCGGCCTCGCAGGTGAGGTGGAGAGTACGGCGCCTGGGGTGAGGGTGACTCTGGGGTGCGGCTGCCTTGGTGAATGCTGGGTCAGTGCCAGGGGCGTTGGGACCTGGTGGCCTGGGTGCTGTCCGTGCTCCCGGGACTCGGGCAGCAGCGGTGCCCACCTCACGGTGTTGCGGAGAGGCCAGGGGCAGCGGGGGTCGTCAGGAGGGAACCTCTGGGAGCTCCTGCACCCTGGTGGGGTTGTCCTAGCAGCCCTGTCACTCCCCAGATGTGAAGGGATCGGATCCCTGCCTGCCCCAACGTTCATCAAGAGATCCCCCCCACCCCCAGACAGCTGCAGGCTCGGGTTCTGACCCCAGCACTCTCTCTTGGCGGGTCCCGGAGGCCTTGAGGGGTCCAGCCCCTCTTCGAGTAGGACTGTGACGGGGGAGCCCTGCACTGTCTGGGGGAGAGCCCCAGCGTGGAAGGGATGCGGTCACTGCTTGCTGCCAAGAGCCACCGGGGAGTTTCTCCCGCCACCATGCCCTCCTATTCTGGAAGGTGACAGTGTCCTAACACGGGACAAGACTGAGTCTTCCAGAGGATAAACACCATTGGCGAGGGTGGGCGTCCTGCCCCAGGGTCACTGGCACAGCTATGCACAGGATGCAGATCCCGGAGGGCTGAGATGGGCAGCGGCCGGTATGACCCCGGCTGGGGACCCAGGGAGGTCAGCCTGCCAGATCTTGAGGTGCCCCCGGCAACACGAGCGTCGCGTCGTGGTGATAGGGGTGTGGAGGGTCCCGGTGCTCGCCGCGGGACGTGGTCAGTCCCCCATGGCAGGGGTGGGGCCACTATGCCTGGTCTGCCCAGGACGGTGGCCGTGGGGCCGGGAAGGCCACAGCCAGTTTGCACTGCACGTGGGGCCTCTTGTGAGGCTGTCTCAGGGCTGAGCTGCACCTCGTCCTGGGTGACAGCAGAGGGCCTGCGGAGGGCGTGAGGACTTGGTTCAAGGGCCCGGCAGCAGCCAGGGAGGGAGGGCCCTGGGGACCCAGCTACTGCACCGCCCCACGGTGCCAGCGTGCGGGGCGGGCCTGGTGGCTGGTCTCTGTCCCAGTGGCAGCTGCAGGATGGCATGGACGCCCTGCTGGGGTGGGGTAGCTGCCTGGCACTGGCACGGTAATTGCTGGTTGCCGAGTTGCCTTTTTAAAACAAAACACGCACAGAAGTCCCTGCACGGGGGTGGGGTGGGGGGATCTTTTCATCCTCCTTGCTCTGCTGGCACCCGAGGGTGCCCGGAGCGGACCAGATAGACCACAGGAAGCCCTGCGGGATGGCTAGGCCTTTCTCCATGGCTGCCAGTACTTGGGTTCTGGTGCCAGCCCTCCAGGGGCAGCCCAGACCCTCCCTCCAGCCCTGCCCCCCCCGTACCCCATGCCCCATCTCAGAGTCAGGGCGATGGTCATAACAGCCCTACCTTGTAGGAGCTCTTGGTAGCCTTGGGGGCCAGTGCAGAGCACTGGGCAGGCTAGTCCCAGGTGGCCGGGCAGGACCCCAAGCTGCCCCTTGACGCTCCCTGTGGGCCCCGTCAGCGTGGAAGCCCCGGCTCGGAGGCGACCCCCTCCTGAAAGCAGTGTGTACCTGGCAGCTGGCAGCTGGTGCCCACAGGATGCTGTTTGAGGACAGAGCCGAGCTCGGAGCCACAGGTGTGAGCAGGTGTGGATGCTCCGACCTGAAGTTGCCCAGCTCCCATGACCTACTCCTTCCCTGGGGCTCCCAACCCAGCTCCCTGGGACCCTGGAGGTGGGAATGTCCTGGACAGGACAGCACAGCAGCTCAGAGCCCCAGCTTTTGAGAGTTTGGGGACTTGAGAGTTACAGGGTTGATGCTGGACGGCATTTGGTGTGATGGTGGATATCCCTGAGCCTCCTAAGATTCTAGGAAGCTTCCTGTTGGCATCTGATGGTGCCAGTGTGGAGGTGGGTGGGAGGAAGGGGAAAGACCTCTGAGTGACATCTCAGGGCCCAGTGCGGGGGTCGCCGGGGCAACAGGTTCTTGTCTGTGTGCTGGCACTGACCACCACTTCCCTCTAGAAGAACAGAAGTCCTGGCAAGGGGGGTGGGGACACCTGCCAGTGGCCTGGGGTGTCTTGTGAGATGGGGTTGGAGGAGGGGAGTAGGAAAAACAGGCCAGGTGCCCAGCTCTGCAGGGCACGCTGTAGGGGTGGGGGGGGGTGGGGCGGGACTGGGCTTAGAATCTCCTCTCTGTCAACTCCTCTCCCTGGGACCTTCCCACCCTTTTCATACGTGGGAAACGGACTGAGAGGGAGGCTTGGCCTGGTTTAGGGTCCCTATGGCCAGTGTCCCCATGGCCACTGCGCCCCATGCCCTGAGGTGGTCAGCATCTAGCCTCCTCCCGCGGCTCTGTCTCTGGCTGGTTCATGGCCCCCAGCTGGCAGGGCGGTAGCCAGGGACCTGAGCTGCTGCTGGGCTCTCGTGGCCTTGCCCACCCCCATGTGCCACCAGGCCCCCCAGTGTTGTTCAGTGTCTCCCTCTAGGGCCAAGACACATGCACACTCCCACACCCCATAGCCCGAGGGTTGGCTGTCCTGCCCACCCCTTCCCAGTGGGCATCCTTCTTTCCTGGGACCTCAGCAGGTATTCGTGTGTCCATGCAGAAGTGGACGATGGCCCCGGGGCAGACCCTGACCCAGACCTCCACGGGCCCTGTCCAGGAGCTGCTGGACGTGGTGGGCCGTCCTGGGCAGCAGCTGCTGTGGCCTGCGTCCTAGCCTTCCTGCCCCAGCCCGGAGCCCTGTGCCATCCCTGTGTCCCCAGGTCATTCCCCAGACGGCGTGTGCGCATCGATGGAGCACCTCGAGCTGGCGGGGCTCCCCAGTGAACACGGCCCCCCCCCGTCCCATCCCAGGGGTTCTTGGGGGTCCAGCCGCCACCCTCGGCAGCCCCCGCCACCTGCTGGGCTGTGTGGACTTTCCGTGGGGATTTCATCTTCCAGCCAGCACGACTGCTGGTTTTTCCCAAGAGGTGGTGTCACTTGTCCCAGGCCAAGCCTTGGGGGTGGAGAGGGGGCAGGTTGGCAGCTCCTCCTGCCAGGTGGGCCCGTCTCCCCCTCCCATCCCTCCTCCGCCTGCGCCAGTGCCTTGCGGGTGTCCTTCTGCCCGTGACAGCTCTGCTGCTGCTCCTGGCAGCTGGCGAGGGGCCAGGCACCCACCCACGTCCCTCCTGTCCTCCTTCTCCTGGCACCCTCCCCACCCCAGCTCTACTCTGAGTCACCCACAGCCAGGGAGCAGGTGGGGGCCGGGGCGGGTAGAGGATGGTGGCAGGGCTGGGAGGGCCAGAGGAGGCCACGAGGAGCCCCAGCCTGGGGTCTGTGCACCTGCTTCCTTGACTGGGACTGCCACTCATGCTACAGAGTGCGGCGGAAGAATGTTCTCTCCCACTGCCCTCGGCTTCCTGACTCTGCTTGGGGGCCCTGCCTGGGGGGACATGGCCTGGGGGGCCCTGCAGGGAGACCCTGCCTGGGGGAGATCCTGCCTCGGGGGACCCTGCCTGGGGGAAGACCCTGCCTGGGGGTCCCTGCCTGGGGCACTTGCTGTGTGGAGCTGGATTCAGTCTCCCTCTGCCATTCCCCGGGACATTGTTGGAGTGCGATGGGTCAGGCCTGCTGTGTACGTGGAACAGACGGTGCCCATGTGTGGCCCCATGTGGCATGGCACGGTGACAGCTCTGAGTAGCCCCTGCCTCCTGTCGCTCGCGGGGCTTCTGGGGTTTGAATGGTGTGGGGTGTATAGGGCTCCGCTGCAGCCACCCCCCGACCTGGCCCCCAGCCCCCGAGCCTGGGGGCACGCACCCCAGGGGTACCCAGCATTCAGGGCAGGCCTGGTGCAGCGGTGGTGGTGGGAAACCCAGGAGGGCTTCCCGGCCTTGCAGGCTGTGGAGCTGCAGGTCTGGGATTCAGGCAGGGGGCAGCAGGGGGGGGTCACTGGTGTTTTGGGGTCCTGTGTCTATTTTGCTGTTTCACAGGATGTGAATGAATGCTGTTTTCTCCGTAACCCTGTTTCTTGAGTGGGAGAAACAAAGAGCCGTTTTATGGGCTAAGCCCTCCTCATGGGCGCGGGTGTGCGAATGTATCCCAAGCGTGTGAGAGGTGTGTCCAGACGATTCCCGGTTGAACTCAGGAATCCCCGCGACAGCCAGTCTTTCCCCCGTGACACAGACTTCTCCAGACCCCCACAATGGTGTGATGGCGTCCCCTCGGTCTCCTGCAGGCAGCATCAGGGCCTGTGCGTCTTCTGTCCCCGAGGCTCACGGCCCTGCTGCCCCTGCTCCTTGTGACCTGGAACTGCCCACGTCCCCTGGGTCCCTGGGAAACGGTCGGTATTGGCCTGGGGTCTTCAGGAGGGAATAGGGCAGGGGGGCCTCCCCTTTATGGGGTTCCCAGATATTGGGGGTGCTTGGCCTCTGCCCTCATTCCTGGGCCCCCACCTCTGTCCCCATCCCATTTGAGAGGTCACCCTCAGACCCATACGCGCAAAATGACGTCAAAAGTGCCTGGGGCTTGTGCACGTGTGGGGGTGATGCCAGCCGGGTCTGACATAGGCGACTGGGGAGAGAAGACCACATCTGGGGCCAGGACACAGGGTGTCAGTGGGATAGATTCTTGGGGTCCTCTTGTCCTTAGCGCCGGTACTGTGCATATTCTGGGGCATATGCCATCATCCCATGATAGCGTGCTAACCCGTGGCCCTGGCAGTGGGGCCACAGAGGCAGGTGTCTGGTCCTCGGGGCAACTCTGGGTACTCTGGACACTCAGGACATCCGGCCACAGCCCTGGCAGGTGCCTGGTGAGCCGCTCCTGGGGTAGCCTGCTGCCCGCCCGGCCGGGACGTCACTGCAGCAGGCATGGCTGGTGGGGTGCTGGGCTGGGGACCCTGGGGCGCCGTGGGCCTTGGGCAGCCCAGGCACTGTCTCGGCTTCACCCCCCAGACTGCTCAGTGGTCACTGCTGTGGTGTCTGGTGTTTGAAGTCCTGGCAGCCGCCCAGGCCAGAGCCCCAGGAAGGGGGTGAGTGGCAGGGATGAGCAGGGCAGCAAGCGGCTCTGAGAGGCCCTGGGGCTAGTGCAGGGTCGCTGGCCCATCCTGCATGCTGCTGCCCGCCGGAGAACAGGAGGCAGTGGAGGTGTCCTTCCCGGCTCCAGCTGGCAATTTAGGGCCGGGACACGGGTTAAATTTGACTTGCTTCACTGTGGCCACGATGGGGCTTATGGCACTAGTTTGGAAGCTGAGTAATAACTTGTGCACCGCTGTAGGAAGAATTCAGGGCTGTGGGCAGGGTGAGGGAGCTGGCTTCGTCCTCCCACAGCCAGGGGCCTGTCCTAAGAAGGGGGACAGCCTCCCATTCTATCTGGGGCCCAGAAATATTGGCTTGGACTATTAATTTCAGGGTGCGCTGCTGGCCTGCTACCGAGAGGGACGGCCTGGAGGGTCAGTGACCTGCTGTGGCTACGGCTGGATCCTGCGTGTGGGCCATGCAGCCAGGCCTCCCCTTCCTGGTCCCACACAAATAATTCCTCTCCCCTAACGCGCTCGGGACGCAGTCCATCTTTTGGGTGGGGCTGTGCCCTCGGAGACAGCTTTCAGGAATGAAATAGTCTTTTAAGGGGCTTACTTCTGAAAAGTGGGTTCCCACATGCAGTTTTGTCCTGATTTCTGGGCATGAAAATGACCCCAGCTCCCACCCTGCCTATCCTCCTGAGCACTATGTGACCTGAGCTTCATTCCGGCCCTGTCCCCCCTGCAGACGGCTTCTCAGTTGTCGTCCACCCTCGGGGGTATCCGCTCCACTGCTCTTGGGACGGTGGGCAAAGCTGGAGCAGGTCCTGTAGGTCAGGTTCACATTCTGTGTCGCGCTGGACAGTCTGCAGGGTTGGGGGCTGCCCTGAGTCACGCGGAGGGCGTCCTTGTCCTGACCACGTGTTCGCTGAGCCGTCACCTGGTGGGAGGACGTGAAGTGTGGGGCTTCTCTCAGACGCTCTGAAAAAACAAGCACGTGCATACGGAAGCACAGATTCTGCAGAAGTGTTTTTTCTGAGGATTTCGTAGTGTTGGTGCTACTTTCCTCTAGGTTTGAAAAACGTTCAGGATAGTAACTTAAAATCCTAGGAGAGAAAAAATGGCGCCGAGAAACCAGCACCCCAGCTGCACTGTGGGGCGCAGTGCTGGCTGTGGGGACAGCCCCTTCCACCAGGCCTCTAGAGGTGGCTCCCACCCCCCCCCCCCCAGGTAGGTGTAGCGTTGCCTGTTTGGGCTTCATATGGATGGAAAAGAGGAATCCACGCTGCGCGGTTCTGCTGCAGTTGAGCCCAATCCATCCCTCCTGGGGGGGTGCTCGGACCCCTTCCCATGTCTGCCATCATGAATCCTGCCGTGTCTTGTCCACTGGGCTCTGCTCCTGCCACAGAGGGGACGGGACAGCGCCAGGGCTGGGGGGGGCGTGGGGGGTAAGGGGGCGAGGGATAGGTGAGGGCCTGTCCCCCTGCTGCTCTGCTGGGACCCTGCAGAGCCCAGGCGCCTGGCCACAAGTGGGAGCCAGGCAGGCAG
Source organism: Nyctereutes procyonoides (assembly GCF_905146905.1). NCBI lineage: Eukaryota > Metazoa > Chordata > Mammalia > Carnivora > Canidae > Nyctereutes > Nyctereutes procyonoides. Next base: position 28,056,178 of record NW_026575120.1, read on the forward strand.
GGCAGGGAGGGCTTAGCGTTTCCGGGGCGGGAGGGCCAGGCGGACGGGGTGTGGGGGGGTGAGGGGGTGGGGGGGATGGACCCTAGCATTCCCAGAGAGCGTCCCCCAAGAGTTCCTGTCTGCGGGCGTGAGGAAGGGCCTTGTGGTCTTGGCTGGTCCCAGGCCCTTGCTCTGAGGAGCTCAGCAGGTACAGGGCTGGAGGGGGGTGCAGGACCCCCGGCACCCCCTCCCTGGGCATGCCCCACCCTGGGGCAGCTGCCCTCCTCATCTTGCCTCTCTTGGCAGTTTGGCCACGTGTGTGAACCAGTGCCCTGTGTGAATGAAAGCACGTTTTGGGTCTTCCTTTGTAAGTGGCTTGTTCACACAGCCTTAGGTGAGTGAGCCGGGGTGGTGCGCACACGCTGCTCAAGAGTGAATCCTGTTGTGCGGCCGTAGCCGTGTTAATTCTGCATTCTCTAGCCAATGGAAATGTGGGTTTTTTTTTTTTTTTGGTGTTTTGCTATTAAAATCTCCATCACATATTAAAATGGTCCTCATACCTTTGTCTGAAATAGAACATTTCTGATAAATTGCTTGATTCCTTGAGGCCCTGCCTCTGGAACTGAAGTGCTGGCCTCAAAGGGCTGAGAGGAGGGCTGGGGCTGGGGCTGGGGTGCTCCTAGGCTGGTTCCTTATTGCCCAGAGCTTGTTCCCCCTGCACCAGGTCCCCCTACACCACCTCCTCCTGCACCAGGTCCTCCCCTGCCAGCTCCCCCTACATCAGCTCCCCTGCATCAGCTCCCCCTGCACCAGGTCCCCCTTCATCAGGTCCCCCTTCATCAGGTCTCCCTGCATCAGCTCCCCCTGCACCAGGTCCCCCTGCAACAGCTCCCCCTGCACCAGGTCTCCCTGTACTATGTCTCCCTGCACTATGTCCCCCTGCATCAGCTCCCCCTGCCATCAGCTCCCCCTGCACCAGCACACCATTCAGGCCAGTGTTCCGTAGATCTGTGCACCCTCACCCCAGAGGTCCAGCAGAGTCCTACTAAGCTCATGGGGACCCTGCCTGCTGCCCAGCTGCCCCCCCCACCATGCCGACAGCGTTGCTCCACCAGCCCCACAGCCAACTATGAGGAACACACCAGGTTTCAGCAGGAAGCTCCAGTGTATGGATTGAGGACAGATAAGTGAAGGATAAATTGGTGCTGTCAGTTCTGCCCTGAAATGTATGGCACTTTGTCCCCCTGGAGCACATGGGGTTCCTGCCTCTGCTTCCGTGGGCCTCTCCTGGCAAACACTGGGCAGCCTTTTCCTGCCCTAGTACTATGGGCCAGGGGCCCGCAGGGCAGGGGCAGCCGCATGCTGAGAGAGGTGATGGGCCCCTCCCTGGGCCACCCACTGGTCTGGGTGGTGCTGGGCTCAGGGGAGGGGCGGGGGGCTGGCTACTGGGGCATGAGGTCACACTGTGCTGCTTTCTGTCCCCAGATCACCAGAAGCTGGAGAGAGAAGCTCGAATCTGCCGTCTCCTGAAGCATTCCAACATTGGTGAGCAGCTATCCCAGAGGGTAGGGGTCCCGGCTCTCTGCCCCGCAGCCTGTGGCCTTTTCCTCCCAACGATCAGACTGGTAGAGAGACACCCAGAGGCGTCCTGTTCCTTCTCCATACGAGTGTGCCACCCCAGGCCCCTGGAAATGGCTCTTCCTCCTGACCTGCAGTGATTCTGGGGGGGTCGGTGCAGCCCCGTGCAGGAGCTCTACCTGGATGGGGCCCCCCCACCCATCCCTCTAACTCTAAGCTGTGATCTTGGTGAAAACATTCTGTGGCTTCAGAAAAACCACAGGCAGCCCAATTAAGAAGAAAAACGTTTGGAAACCAGAAACCTCAGAGACCACTGCAGGCGCAGTCCTGGCCTGAGGTCTGAGGTCTGGTTCAGGTGACCTGGCTGTCGCCTGCCAGTCCTTAGAACTGTGTGGCCTGGGGCTGGGGTCCCGTCAGGGGCAGGGGAGCCTTGGGAGCCTGGAGCCTTCACCTCAGGATGGTCACCCTTTCTCTGAAACTCCAGGTCATATCCCTGTAAGTGACACCACTGTAGGAGCAGCACACCCTAGAAGTCCACTGGGGCCTCCGAGGCACTTGGCCCTCACTCGGCCACATGCCCACCCCTGTGGTTCTAGGGTGGTCCTTGCTTGCTGCCCTGGGGGGCAGGTGTGCATGTCCACCTGGCTTCTCTGCTCCACCTCTGGCCCTTTAGGGACTTCTGAGGGGCCCACTGCACGAAGTAGCCAGGGGGCATGGAGGGGATGACAGGTCTGCTGCCTCTAGAGCTTGTCAAGGTGGAGTCCTGGGCCGCTCCTGCCAAGATTCTGGTTTAGTTGTGCCAGGACAGGGCCCAGGATGCTATTTAAAAAGAGTAGCAGGAGGTGTGGAGCAGCCAGTTCTGGAGCCACTGGCCTGGGGGGTGGGGGGTGCATGTCACTCCCAAACCAGGGCTTGGCCTCATGGAGGCCCAAGGGGCTCCAGAAGGCCTCTGCCAGTCCCTAGAGCTGGTCCTGGGAGCCTGTGGCCCTGCAGGACAGGGGGAAGTGAACCCCCACATCCTGGGCGGCCCCCTGTACCAAGACTGCTGCAGCCCCCGGTCCAGCCCAGCGCTTTTACTCCAGGTTCTCAAGCCCAGTGTGTGGGACCCGCCGGCATGCAGGGGCCTGACTTGCTCCTGGAAAGCTGACTCAGGGGCCTGCGGTGAGCCCACAAACTGGAACCTTCCACCAGTGTGCCAGGTGTCCACAGGGACCCCAGGCCATTCCTCGCTGGCGGGGTGGGGGGGAATGTTTGCACAAATGATGGGCTTCGGTCTGACCTCTGACCTTCCCTAACCCGGCTGGGGCCCTCTGTGGCTGGGGCCCTCTGTGGCTCCAGGCTGAAAACTCTTTCCTGGTGCTCCTGGCAGACACCTCCACCCGCCAACTCCACCCCTCCCCCTCCCGCCAGCTCCCTCCCCTGCTTCCCCTGAGCACCAGGCCACAGTAGGTCACCACTCTGAGCAATCGTCAAGAATCCCCTTTAAATAGCCGGAGGACCTAGGTGTTCTTTGGTTTGGCATTTTGGGACAGTTCTTCAAAAGATATCTTGCCCTGCCTGGATGCCCGGTGTTGTTCCTGGTCACTTATAATCAGACCCTGAAGTCCTCATAGCAGCTTCATTCTAGAACACCGGGGAGCCTGCAGTGCAGAGGGAACATTCTAGAACATGGGGGAGGTGGAGCAGAGACTGAAGTACAGAGGAAACATTCTAGAACACAAGGCAGGACTGAGACGGGTGCAGAGGGGACGTCCCGTTCCCTTAGACTCTGGAGGGGCTCTCTGGGGAATCGTGGGAGCTGTCTAGGGGCAGGTGAGGGAGGGGCCACTTGACCCGGGCCTGGGTCTGCCCAGCCTCACCCTAGACCGAAGTGCCCCCCAGGCCCCTGGGGGAGGCAGGGGGACCTTGTTCGGCCAGGTGCAGCAGAGGGGCTCCCCGTCTTGCGCTGCATCCTCAGGGAGCACTGTGTTCAGGGCGTGGGGGGGCAGGAGCCTCAGTTTCCCCATCTGCACAGTGGAGGTGGGCACCCCCAGGGAATGCCCGGGAGGAGCCTGGAGAAGTCGGGTGGAGGCCAGGCCGAGCCCCCTCTGCCGAGTGACCTGGGGATGCTCAAGGGCAGGTCGTGGCGGCTCCTGCGGGGTCTGCAGCCCTTGAGCTTCTGGGGCTCCCCACCTGGGTCGAGGCACCTGTGCTGCCAGCGGCACGACTCAGGCGCGGAGCACTGGTTTTCCGTTTGTGGTTTCGAGGGCCCGTCGGCCGCGTGGCAGGGTGGCTGCGTGACCTGCGGGATCCGAGCAGAATGAAAACGTGGGCCTCAAGACAGCAGGAGCAGAATGGGGTCCTTGGGGCACCTGGGCCGGGGACACGGGCCAGAGCTGCATCTCCACAGGTTTTCCTGAATCTTTATGGTTTGCTTCCCAGGGAACTCACTCATGGGGCTGGTAGTGGGAGGCTGGACCCCCTCCGTGGACGTCTCATCAGGGCCATTTGAGCATCTTCGAGACGTGGCAGTGGGTCCCCAGGCTGCATGGGGACGGGGACACGGAAACAGGAGAGGGAGGGAGAACGAGGAGCACGGTGCTGCTTTCCCCCCCTAAGCTGTAGTAAAACACACGTAATATTTATGATTGTAACCGTTTCTAGGTGCGTGGGTCAGTCGCATGTACGTGTGCAGCCGTCACCACCCTGTACCCAAACTTCCCACCGTCTTTGCTGGAACGTCTGCATCCAGGAGCACTGACTCCCATTGGCCTCCCAGGCCCAGGACCTCCCATGCATGCTGTGTCTGTGGGTTGGTCCTTGCTAGGGACCGGAGGTGGGATCACCCATGGGTCCAGCTGGGACTCCCCACTGCCCGCCCACCTTGTAGCCAGGTGCTCATGTTCCTTGCTTTTCGAGGCTAAGTAACATGCTCCATATGGACGGACAGTGTGCCGCTCCTTTCCCTGACGGCCGACACTCGGCCTTTCCTGCGTGGGCCGTGGACCCGGGTGTGCGGGGCTCTGCGTCCTTGCTGCCTTCAGTTCTGTGGCCACAGAGCCGGCAGCGGCTCCGGAGTGAAATTGCTGGAACCACTGTGCTCTCTGGCTCTGGTCCTGGAGGCGCCAGCCCCGCCCGATGGGCTGCAGAGCACGGGGTGGGCATGCGGGGCCTGTGCTGAGCTGTCACGCGGGGAATGGGGTGCACAGAGCTGGCCCCCCAGCACCAGCTTCCCAGTCAGAGCCCTCCCCAGCTGGTACAGTTTCTCTTTAGAGACAAGGGGTCCCCCAGCCTCCCCTCAGCTTCCTTCAGCCTCCCCTCAGTCTCCCCCAACCTTTCCCCAGTCTCCCCCAACTTTTCCCCAGCCTCCCCCAGCCTCTCTCCAGCTGCCCCCTAGCCTCCCTCAGCCTCCTCAGAGCTTCCATCCAGCCTCTTCCCAGCCTCCCAGCACCCTCCCACAGTCTCCACTCAGCCTCCCCTCAGCTTCCCTCAGCCTCCCCCAGCCTTCATCCAACCTCCATCCAGCCTACTCCCAGCCTCCCTCCCCCAACCTTTCCTAGCCTCCCTCCAGCTTCCCCCTCAGCCTCCTCACAGCCTCCCTCAGCCTCCCCTCAGCCTCCCCACCGCCTTCCTCTAGCCTCCCCCCAGCCTCCCTTCAGCCTCCCCCAACCTTTGCCCAGCCTCCCTCAGCCTCCCTCAGCCTCCCTCAGCCTTCCCCAGCCTCCACTCAGCCTCCCCTCTGCATACTAATCCTCTCTCCCCAGGGCCTGGCTCTATGATGGCTGCTGAGGCTAGAGCCCACCTCCTTTGCCGGGTGGTCCGCCCTGAGCTGGGCAGGTGGGCACCATGGAGGACTTGCCCTGGGGGCTTCCTGCCTGGACAGCAGAGGCCGGGGCAGCTGGGGAGAGGTTTCCCATCTCCTGGTGCTCAGGCCCGCAGCTGGTGGTGTTGCCCCTCCGGGTGGCTCTCCTGCCACCGGCCGTCCAGAGGCTGCCCGGTGCCCCCTGGCCTGGGATTCAGGCGCAGGCCCCGGAGGAGTCGTGGCCTGGGGGGCTTCCAGGCCAGACTCGGGGTGCGGCAGGACTTGCTTTGTCGTCACCGGGCACCCTGCTTGTGGTGTCAGGGATTGGCTGTGTTTCTGTAAGTGGATTTGTGAGCTGTCTTGCTCCGTTCTCTCAGAAGTCCCGTCTGATGCGCTAGACGGGTTTTCTTCTAAACCGTTAAAATAACGTGCAGTTGCTTTTTAAACGTTAAAAGATTTTTTTTTTAAAGACGTGTGCACACGCACACAGGCTCCACTCCCAGACTCCCCGAGGCTCCCAGGCGAGGGGGTGGGACCCCCCTGGCTGGGCCTGGGAGCCAGACCCTCCCACCAGCACTGGGGGCGGGGCCTCCTGCGACACCCAGCATTATGGACCTGGACCCCTGGCCCGCCCCCCGGGGAAGGGGAAGAAGGCCCCCTGGAATGCCCTTCAGGGGCGCCCAGGCCTTCCCCTGCTTGGGGCTCAAGGTGGGGTGGCACCAGGAGGTGGTGAGCTCCCACTCCCCACTCCCCAGACTTTGCAGGAGGGGCCTGGGCAGAGGTTGCAGTGAGCAGGGGTCTGGGGTGTCGGGGAGAAGCAGGCCAGCCTGCAGTCAGCCCTGGGCTGGGGTGTGGGCAGGAGTCCACCCTGACGTCCCCGGGAGACCTTGTTCGTGAGCACGTGGCCGGGGGCTAGGGGGGTGTTGGATGCGGGGCCACTCGGCCTTTCCGGGCTGTGCGCCGGGAGCTGGGCTGGAGGCCCTGGGGTGCCAGCTGTCGGGCGGCTGGAGGCTATCAGCGGCATCTGCGGGGGGCAGGCTCCCAAACGTGCCGGGGAGGAGGCCGTGTGACCATTCCCGGGCATCATTGCTGTTGGGCAGCGCCAGGTGCAGCCTGGCTTCTGGCCAGGTGTGCTGGGCCCCAGGTGTGCTGGGTCAAGGCTGCTTTCGGGGCTGTTTCCTCCCCCTCTCTTAAGGCACGCCAGTGTGCCCCGGGGGCGGGGGGCTCGGGTGTGTGCTGTGCCAGGCTCAGGGGCCCAAGAACAAGCGGACAGCTTAGGGGAGCACCTGGCAGGGGTGCCGTTCTGGAGCCCCCCTGGGGCCTCCCTGGGCCCCGCAGGTGGTCCCAAGCGGCAAGCAACGGGCCCCCTGCACTCCTCTCCTGTAAGCAGCTCCTGTCCAGGGCCCGTCCGGTGTCCGGCGAGCCTCCGCCCTGCACCCCAGCCCGCCTGCTCCCCTGCTGCCCGAGACCAGCAGACACCCAGAGGCTACAGCCCCGGGGATGCTTGTCGGGCACCCAGGGCTTTCTCCTTGGCCTCTGCCTGCTGCCCGCCCACCTGGCCCTGCCCCTACCTATGTGGTGGGGGCCCCCTATGAGGGAGGGGGGCTGGGTGGCAAGGGCTGATAGAGGCTGGGCCAGCCCCTCACAGCCCCCTGTCTCCTACAGTGCGCCTCCACGACAGCATCTCCGAGGAGGGCTTCCACTACCTGGTCTTTGATCTGTAAGTGCTGGAGCTGGGGATGCAGGGCTCCCAGTGGGGTGGGGATTGGGGGCAGAAGTGGGGATCACCCCCCGGGGGCTGGCCCGACTCCCAGGCCCCCTACCTTGCAGCCACACCAGCACAGCCTCCCCACCCCCTGTGTGCTTTGCACCATTGGTGCCCGGAGCCCCACAAGGTGGGATCTGCCCCCTGGGCCCTCTTGTCTACGGGACCCGGGGGGGCCCGGGCAGAGGGGTGAGAGGAAGGAGAGGACCCCAGGAGCGGTCACAGGGCGTTCCTCTGGGGTCCTCACCACAGCCCACTGGCATGAGCGTGTGTGTGCGTGCACGCGTGTGTACACGTGTGCACGTTCATACACTTATGTGTCTGTGTGTACACACGTGTGTGTGTGCAGCGTCTGATGTGCAGGCTTTGGGGCTTCTGGTGCCTCTAACTTCCTGCTGGATTTAGGAGGAGTGAGCTCATCCCTGTCCTTCCCTGACAGCTCCCACTACACAGCTATATTTAGCTCTCCGTGAGTCAGTGTGGCTGGGGACTGGGAAGGGAGTGGGCAGGGGCCGTAGGCTTTGGGTGGCCCCTAGTGGCCTCTGGATGGCCGCGTGGCCAGGGTGCTGTCACCAGTGTGATGGGACACCTGCACGGGGCAGCTGCTCTTCCCTCAAAGGACAGATGCTGCCACGTTGTGGGGCAGCCTCAGGAGCCCTCAGTGGACCAGCGCTCCAGGTCCTCTGGTCAAGGGAGGCTGGGACTGTCCCTGTAGAGGCTTGGTCACCTCTCAACACCCCAGTGTTCCACAAGACAATGCTCTGAGTTGCCCGCCAGGTGGCCAGGGCTGGCCTGGGACACAGCTGCCACTGCCAGGCTGGGGCTGTCCCCAAACGTCTGTGCCACGGCCCCTGAAGCGGCCCCTGCAGAGGGGGCAGGCTTGCTGTCACCCCCGTGGGCCCCCACACCCACCCAGCTTCACCTGCCTCCTTCACAGTGTAGAGGCCACTGGGCTGGAGAGTATCCATGCCTAGGCCCTGGTGGCAGTGAACAAGTGGGTGGGTGTGATTCAGAAGACAGGGAGGGAGAGAGCAGGGTATGGGTGTCCACGTGCACACGTGTGCATGCTAATGCATGTGTGTGCACATGTGTAACTGCATACATGGTATGTGCATGCACATGTGTAGGTTCATGTCTCTGGGCCTACATGGCAGAGGAGTATGGGGAGAGGCTCTGGGAGGCCAGCAAGAGGTCCTTGGCTGGTGTGTCTGCAGAGCGTGGGGAGAGGAAGGGCCTAGGCCCGGCAGGCCCTCCCCGAAAGCCTCTGCAGCCCACAGACTTGTGGTCCTGACCCTGCTGCAGCCCCTGCTCTGGGCACCCAGGATGCCCTGGGCCACAGGGAGGGAGTGGGGGAGAGTAGACTGGCCCCTGCCCCCGCCACAGCCTTCCCTGTCATACTACAGACCCTCTAAGGCCTGGGGCGCCAGAATTGGGGAACTACTTCTAGCCTGGGTTGGCATCCCCTTCAGGGGGCCCCAAACTTGGGGAAAGTGTGGATTCAGGGGCAGACAGGTCTCCCCACTGTCATCTTCTGGGAGGAGGTGGAGGAGAAGATGGAGGAGGGGGAGGTGGTATAGGTGTTGATGTTGTCTGTGGTGATGACAGTGATGGAAGTGACGAGGATGATGGGGTCTCTGGAGTCTGTGACCTCAGTCTGCCTTGCCTGCAGGGTCACGGGTGGGGAGCTCTTCGAGGACATCGTGGCCAGAGAGTACTACAGCGAGGCGGATGCCAGGTGGGTGTGCAGCCCTCACTCCTTCCTGCCCTCTCCTCTCCCCACCTCTGCCCCCGTGGCCCACGTGTGCTCCTGTGTGCATAGCGGCTAACGGGGCCTAGGCAGACGGTCAGCTGGGCTGGGGTTAGTCCATGGCCCGGCTGCCAACCCAGCTGAGCCCTACTGGGAGCTCCTGAGCAGGTGCCCAGAGCAGCGGGCAACTGGTGGGGACTGGCCCACAGAGGGCTTTCTCCCTGGGGCGGCCGGAAGGGGGAGTGACAGGGGTCCCTCTCCTGCCCCTCCATTGGATCTCATCTGTGGCCCACAGCGGGCACTCAGGGGGCCTTTCCAAATGCTCTTCCAAACACAGGGCAGGGATCCCTTTCCATGCCACCCTCCCAGGGCTGGAGGCAGGATGGGAAGGCGAGGGGGGCCTGTGCCCCAGAACATGTCTGCTGGCTTTCCTTCATGGGATGGCTGTGGGCGGGAAGCCAAGGCCCCATGTGCAACGATGGAGGGACTCAGGCTTCCTTTGGGTGACACTTCCGTGTGGGCTCCGGGGCAGCCCTTCCTACTGGGGTCCGCCATCACAGGGGATGAGGGGCCCAGTGACCTCTGGGTGCCACTGCAGCATGGTGCTGGGATGCAGGGCCCTCCTTCCTGGGAGGAGAGGCCCTTCCTGGAAGGAGAGTGACCTGCCATGGCCCCTGCGGGAGTGCCACTCCTAACCCTGCATCTCAGCTTGCACACCACTGAGACCAGCAGCTCCCTGCCCGCTGGGGTGGGATCCTCGCTTTACAGAGATAAAAGGCCGACTCTGGTCATCTCGAAGTGGCATTAACTATGGATGCTTTCCATTTTTATTTTTTTGTTACTTGTTTATTTCTAAAAATTTCATTAATGAGCATGTAATTTTCTAATCAAGAAAATGAATAATTATTTTTTAAAGTAGCTTTTCGTGAGTTGCTTCTGCACCCGCGGGTGACCTCGCCTGCTGCTAATGGCCTGAGTGAGTCCCGCAGCTGCCTGGGTCCCCACAGACGCCAGAGCCCAAGGCGGGGGTCCGCCAGAGTCAGGGCCAGGGTTGGGAGGGTGTCAGAGACAGGTGGGGCTGCGCTTCTCCTCTGCCTTGCCTGCCCGCGAGCGCCAGGGCACAGGCTGCTTTTCTGAGGCTCCTTGACGAAGGACCTTCATTTTGCTCCCTAGCCTGGGAGTGCTGGTCCCCTTCTGGAGCAGGAAGTTCTGGCTCTTATTTTCTTCTTTCAAGAAAAGTAGGAAGTGGAGCAGAGCTGGGCCAGGAGGAGCTCTGGGGCCCTCAGGTGCAGGCCCTGCCAGGTGGGAGGAGCTCTGGGGCTCTCAGGTGCAGGCCCCGCCAGGTGGGCGGAGCTCCAGGGCCCTCAGGTGCAGGCCCCGCCAGGTAGGAGGAGCTCCGGGGCCCTCAGGTGCAGGCCCCACCAGGTGGGAGGAGCTCTGGGGCCCGCAGGCCCCGGATGGGCCGGGCAGTCAGGGTCCTGGGGCCCCCCACCAGGGCAGAGCCGGAATAAGAAGGGCTGCCTTCCAGTTCTGCCGCCAGGACTACCTGGCTGCCTCCATCCGGGCAGTTTGCCTTCGCAGCCCTCCGTTTCCCAGCCTGGAACGCCCTGCTCCCGGGACCTTAGTCCTGGGAACTGACCACTTCCCCGGGGGCCTGGCACCTCCCCTGTGGTCCGCGGCAGGTGGTCTTGGCTGAGGGGCGATCCGCCTGCTGCTGCAGCTCCCCCTTGGCTGGGAACCCCCAGCCCACCCCAGCCTGCCCACAGGGCCTGCCTTCTGTGTCCGGCCATGCCCCACACCCGGTGCCCCCAGCACCTGTGGCCTCAGAGCTCTTTCCTCACCACCTGCCCCTCCTGCAGGCCTCTTGGCCTATCGGGGGCTGTCATGGAGGCTCTCCTGGTTTCCAGACCCCTTGGAACTGGCCCAGAGGAGATGGGGCTGGGGTGCACACACAATGCCTAGCTTTCTCTCACAAAGCCTGCCTTACTCATGGCCCAGCCATGAGGAGGGGACGAGGGGAGCAGGACGCCCCGGAGCCACGCCTACAGCTGCCCCCGCTGATAAAGCCGCCATCCGAGTGGCCTCTTCTCCCAGCAGCTCTGGCCCCTGGGTCGAGGCGGAGATGCCCTGCGTTTGCCCTTTGCGCTGGTGCTTTGTTTGCAGGCCGGAGGGCCCCACAGAACCTGGGTGGACATTCATGACCCACAGGCGGCGTCAGGAACCGTGGCAGACGGGCTGAAGCTCACTCCCATCCTGGGAGGGCGGCAGTGCTGACTGCCTGTGTCCAGGGACACCCCCCTCGCCACCGGGAGGGGTCGGGGCCTGCTGAGGCAGGGACCCAGGAGGCTGGCCACGCGGGGTGGTCCGGGCCCCCGTAGGTGAATCGGCGGCCCTTCCAGGGGTGCTGCTCGCGGCAGAGCAGTCCTCGGCTCCTAGCGCCTGGATTCTCTGGAGGAGGCAGCTTTTCTGACCTCTTTCTCCTTCCCACTTGGGAGAAATTTGGCAGTTTGTGTGAAAACTGAAGGGTCTTTTTCCAAAGCAGGCAAATCAAAATTCAAAATATTTAGAACCCGGTTTTTAAAAGGCTAGTAAGATAGCGGCTCCTGAGAGATGTTTGAAGGGCCTCCTGAGACTCCACTGCCCCAGCGAGAAGGAGGCGGGGGGAGGAAGAGGGGGAGTGGGAGGAGGAGAGGAGGAGGCAGGGGCACAGCAGAGGTGACCTCTGAGCCCAGAGGTCTGGGACCAGGACGCAGCCAGTGTCTGCAGCTCTCTTGGGAATAACTCTGACCCCCAAGAAAGGTCCCATGGGGATAATGGCACCAAGGTTGTGGGCTCAGATTGGAGTGGGGATAAGGGCTGGTGGTCTGGGCCCCGGGGGCCCCCCCCAGGGCAGGGCTGCCCACAGTGTGCTCGGCCCGTTCATTCCGGGTGGCGCAGGGGAAACCAGCCCATTTCTCCACCGGGGTGGCTGTGAAGCTTTTGGAGCAGGTCCTCAGAGTCGCAGGCACAGCCAAGTCCTGCAATGCTGTCGCGGAGATGCAGCCCCTCTGCTGGCCTCGCGTGTCTGGTGCGTGTATGGGCCCGGCACTCCCAGGAGGGATGGGGAGGGCAGGGTGCAGCCCACCCGCCCGGAGCCCACGTTACTAGTCTGTCCCGCAGCACATGGACCCGTGGGTCCAACAAACGGTTTCAGAACGTCTTGCTGCTGGGTGGGGCAGAGACAGAATTGGGAGCAGAGAGCCACCTGTCCACTGCCACGGAGGCCGCGGGCCAGTGCAGGGACACCCACCCCGAGCCCGCGGCTGCCGTGGGACTGCCGTGGGCACGGCCAACGTGGGGCGTGCAGAGGGCGCTGTCCCTGCCACGGGATGGTCTCCGGGTGAAGGCAGGATGTGCATGACCTGGAGGTGAAGCAGGATGTGCCCAGGGCTCAGCAGGTCTGCCCGGAAGCCTGGTCACCCCAGGGCTGGCGGGAGCGGCCAGAGGCCCAGGCCACACCTGCCCGGGGACGGAGAGGCCACGGTGCCGGGAAGGGCCTGCAGGGTGTACAGCTGGGTGCCTGCCGGGGCAGAGCCGCCGCAGCCCAGGAAGGCGCTGGTTCACCTGGGCTCCCCTCGCTCTGGGCAGAAGCCGCATGCGGGTGGCCCCAGGGATCTGATGGCCCAGGGCTCCGGGTCGGCTGTGAGCGGCCGGTCTCTGGAGGCCAGGAAGGTGTTTCCCACCCCCGGCCCTGGCTCAGCGACCTCAGTGGCCAGTGCTAGGGGTGTCACCCTGTCTCTGCTGTACCCAGTGGCCTGCCTGGCCTTAGCAGGGGGCCTCCGGAGAGCTTTGCCCCGTAGAGTGGGTTCCCTCCACCTCCAACCCCAACCCCCACGGTGAGCTTGCCGTGAGGGATCAGCCCACAGGGGCTGAGCCTGTGCCTGTAGAACAGGGGCTGGCAGTGGCTGGATGTGGGCCTGGTGCCACTGGGACACAGATGAGGATCCCCGGGGACTGAGGGCTTTGTGGGAGTCATGTGAGCAGGAAAGGCTTTGAGGGCGAGTTAGGCCAGGACATGGGACAGGAGACCCTAGGACACGAGGGCAGGAGATTCAGGACATGCGAGGGGGGTATCAGGGGTATCAGGGGTTGTCTCCTGACCTCCACAAAGCTCAGGAATCATCAGTCAGCAGGTCCCCAGGCTCTGGCCGCTGCAGGGAGGAAACAGGTCTCCTTTTTCAGGCAGCAGGCAAAGGTCCCCAGGTGTGGCCAGAGCTATCTGAGGAACCGGTCTGGTCCCTCACCCCGCCTGGAGTGCGCCATTAGGAAAACGAAGCCCACGCCACAGCTGACTGGCCATCACCTCTCAGGGTCTAGCTATGGCAGGAGGGGTCCTGAAGCAGTCTGCACCCCCCACCGCCACCAAAAGGGGCTGCAACTGTGGCCCCGGGCAGGTCCAGGGCTCCCGGCGGCCTGTGGCTGGCTCTAGGGGCAGCTGGAAACGGTGTGCACCCCTTGGGCCGTCTGGGGGAGGTGGGCTCAGGCCAGAGGCTGGTGCGTGTAGCAGGGCGGGCGTCAGGGTCTGTGCTCGGACGATGTTGCTCATGCACAGGTGTCCGAGGTGCCTGAGGGTGGCCCCCACCTCTCCCTCCCGCCCAGAAGGCCCCAAGACTGCTCCCTGGCTCAGAGCCCCGGGAGGCCCAGCGCAGCAGCCAGCAGCCAGCAGTCAGCGTGGACGTTTGGGGCTGTTAACGCTCCAGCAGGCTGCCCCAGAACAGAGTATGGTCCTGGTGCTCGGGTGCCACGCTGCTGCGTAGTGCCAGCCTGCCTGGCAGGGTGTGGGCTCAGCCCCAGCCCCCTCTCGGAGGACGCCTGGCCCAGCTTCGGGCGCAGTCGGTGTGAGCCTGGGGAGGGTGCACGGGGAGCAGAGGTGTTTCCTCGGAGTGTCGCTTACTGGGTCAGAGGAGACGGCTGAGCAGGGGTGCAGGGGGCTGGCTGTGCCCTCTGCCGGCCCGTGGGGGTGAGGAAGGGGTCCTGGAGACTCTCTTCTGGCCGGCGTCTCCTCTCCCGTATGGCAGGCTGCATCTTGATCCCCTGCTTCCCCACAACCCCAGTGCCACACAGCACCCCATGCCTGCACCCTGCCCCCCTGCCCCTCGAGGCCACCCTCACTAACACGCCTGCTGTTTGCCGCAGTCACTGCATCCAGCAGATCCTGGAGGCGGTTCTCCATTGCCACCAAATGGGGGTCGTCCACAGGGATCTCAAGGTGAGTCCCCCGCCCTGCTCTGCCAGGTGTCTGTTGTCCGTACCTGCATGTCTCGAAAAAGGAGGCCCTGGAGGGGCAGTGGGAGTGCCAGGAGCTGCTGCGTGTGAGTGTGCATGAGCTTTTGTGTGCAAGAAGGGTGCAAGAAGGTGCATGCAGATGTGTGAGAATGTGCGCAGGTGTGTACTTGTGTGTGCATGTGTGTGCACGCATGTGAGAATGCACATGCACACGTGTGTGTGTGTGTGTGTGTGCGCGCGCACGTCCCTCCAGATGCCTCCAGGCTTCAGGACTGAGAGGCAGTGGTCAAAAATCAGCCTATCAGTACATGTCACCTGGGGTGTCATTCCGGGCTCCAGGTGGGACACAGACCTGGCAGGGGGGCACACAGGTGATGTGTGCGTAGGTGGGGCTGATGCCAAGGGCGTAGGGGTGAGGGGCCGGCCCTGCTGGTCGCTGCCAGTGTCCAGCCCATTCTGGAAGTGTCTGCTGCCCCTGGCTCAGCTCTGGGCAAAACAGTTTGTCACCCCCCAGGGCACAGTGTGGCCTCAGGAGGAACAGCGCCCCCTCTGCCTTCCCCGCCTCCCTGTGTCTCTAAGGCTGGGCTCCTGCCAGCTTTTTCTCTAGGGTGTGAGGGGGCCGTCATTCCCTCTGAGAGTCCCCAGGTGGCATTTGAGACCAGCCTTCCCACAGGCGCTCTGGTGCTCACGCTAATCGGGGCCATGCCTTGGGCCACCAAGGGGTGTGTGTGTGTGTGTGTGTGTGTGTGTGTGTGTGTGTGTGAGCTCATCCTGGCGGGGCTGCTCTGGGGACGACGTCCCACCGGGAGTGGGCCCAGCACCCCCTCCCGTGCCCTTCACGTCTCTCTCTGCACACCCCACGTGGTCCTGCATCCCTCTGCCTGCGCCTCAAGCCCGCCTTGTCTGCCCTTGGGGCTTCACCGTCTGTCACCATATTGTTTGAAGCAGCGTCACTTGGAGGCATGCGTTCCCACCTGGTTCCTGGACCCTATGAGTCGTAGCTCACCCTGAGGCCACGGCATAGGAATGAAGATGGGTGCTCCCCCTGGCCCAGGTGTGACCCGGGGGCAAACAACCCTTGCTGAAAAGAGCAGAAGGGCAGGACGCGTGGGCTCTCCGTCTCCTGCCTGCTGTGGAGGCCAGACGGCCTCTCCTCTTCTGGAGAGGACCCCTGTCCCCTGTGGGGACGGAGCCCCAGAGGTGGTACTGTGGTGGACTTGCTCGCAGCAAGGTGGGGGGGCGGAGGGGTGTGGAGCTGGGGTGGGGACCCAGCCCATCCCTTAGTGCTGCCTTGGTGCCTCTGGGCTGCTGAAACCCCTGCCTGCCACTCAGATCCCTCGGTGCAGGTGACGGGGAGGCAGGGTCCCCCCAGCCCTGCTCACATGGGCAAAGTGAGGATGTCCAGGGCCTTCTGAGCTGTGCTGGGTGGGCAGGGCCACATGTCACATGGGCGACAGAGCTGTCCAGCCAGCTTGTGGGGCCGAAGGGCCAGGGGAGGACCCGCTTTCTGCCATGGGGCCGGCCTCCTTCCTGGGCTCCAGGGACTGTTGTCGGGGCACCCAGCAGTGTGTACTTGGCTTTTCTGGGGCAGTGTTTGCCTCTCTTGGGGCGCTGACATGGCAGTGTGGTCTCAGTGGGCCTGCCAGATGGGAGGGAGGGGAGGGGAGGGGCAGGGGCCCTGGGAGCCCCCCTGCGGCCCAGAGGCCGTGAGCTGCCACAGGCGGCCAGGCCGGGGCGGGAGGGACCCTGCATACAGGACATGGGGTAGAGGGACACTCTGGGCCCTTGGGGCCACGTGTCCCCAGTTGGAGGCCGCAGTCTCCTTGGTGCTGCCGTGGGACAGGGGACGAGTGTCCTTCAGCTGCTCTCTGAGGCAGAGGGTGCTGGATGGGCCCGAGCCAGAGGGACGTGGGGGCAGATGCTCCATGCCGCCTCCTTCCTCCTTGCTCTCTGGGGGTCCCGCTCCTCCGGCAGCCCCTCACTGTGTCTCTGAGCACCCAGACGTAGAACATGGGGTGGGGGCATCGCCTGCCAGGGCTTGTCGGGTGCACTAAGGTCTGGTTGCTGCACCCTGAGGTGTGAGCCGGTTCCCCTGTGCCCCAGAGGCCCCCAGGGTGCTGAGGGGATGCCGTAAGGTGTCGGCCAGGGCAGCACCCACACAGCAGGGGGTCAGACCCATGCACCCCGGCCTGCAAACCGCAGTCCTGTCTACTGTGTCCCCTGCCCTCCATGACACCCCGGGTGTGAACCACACGCCCACTGGTGGGTCACCTTCCCCGCAGCCCGAGAACCTGCTCCTGGCCAGCAAGTGCAAAGGGGCAGCCGTGAAGCTGGCAGACTTCGGCCTGGCCATCGAGGTGCAGGGCGATCAGCAGGCATGGTTTGGTGAGCGTCCCACTGGCCGCCGGGGGAGGAGGGAGGACGGGGCTCAGTGGCTGATGGGGCCCTCACCCCGCCCTTCCCCTGCCCCCAGGGTTCGCAGGCACACCGGGCTACCTGTCCCCGGAGGTCCTGCGCAAGGAGGCCTATGGCAAGCCGGTGGACATCTGGGCATGCGGTGAGACCCCTGTAGGGGCGGCGTGGGGCCGCGGGGGCCATGGGGGGCCTGGACCACTGGTGCTATGCCAGGCCAACCCCTGCATGGCCCGTGGCTGGGGACACACTGGGGGGTTTGCGAGGGCTCAGTGTCTGGGAAGGTGGGGGCTGTGTGCGAGGGGACGGGATGTCCAGAAGGGTGGGTAGCCCACCAGCAGTGCTGACTCCTGGGGCTGCACCCAGCTTGGACCCCCTGCCCGCACAGATTAGAATTGCCACCGCGACCCTGGCTGTGGCAGAGAAGCCCACCGCCCAGAAGAGAGGGCTGGGCCAGGGGGAGCACAGGGTGCTAAAGGGGTGGGGGCTATGCAGGCTGTGGCAGGGCTGCCTCCTTGGTGGGGGTCCCAGGCACAGCTGAACCCTGGATGGACGCTCGTGTTCCCAGGGCACAGGGTTGGGCATGGGGCGTGGGTGGGGGCCGCAGGGGGCCCAGGGAGTGGAGGCTGTGGTTGGTTCAGGGGGTGGGGTGTTGGGTGGGGTGGGGCATGGGTGGGGGCTGCAAGGGGCCCAGGGAGGGCTCAGGGATGGGGGGCTGGGATGGGGTGGGGGCTGCGGAGGGCCCAGGGGGTGGGGATGGAGGCTGCAGGGGGGTGCCCAGGGAGTGGGGGGCTGGGGTGGGGTGGGGGTGGAGGCAGTGGAGGGGGCCCAGGGAGTGGGGGGCTGGGGTGGGGTAGGAATGGAGGCTATGGGGGTCCAGGGAGTGGGGCGCTGGGGTGGGGTGAGGGCTGTAAGGGGCCCAGGGAGTGGGGTGGAATGGGGATGGAGGCTACAGTGGGGTGCCCAGGGAGTGGGGGGCTGGGGTGGGGTGGGGGTGGAGGCAGCAGAGGGGGCCCAGGGAGTGCAGGCCCAGGGTGCGGTGGGGTGGGGGCTACAGGGGAGGCCTGGGGAAGGGCTCAGGGAGTGGGGGCCTGGGATGGGGTGGGAGTGGAGGCTGTGGGGGGGGTCCAGGGAGTGGGGGCCTGGGGGGGGGTGGGGGCTGCAAGGGGCCCAGGGAGTGGGGAGTGGAGTGGGGAGTGGGGTGAAATGAGGATGGAGCTGCAGGGGGTGCCCAGGGAGTGTGGGGCTGGAGTGGGGTGGGGATGGAGGCAGTGGAGGGGGCCCAGGGAGTGGGGACCTGGGGTGGGGTGGGATGGGGGCTGCAGGGGAAGCCTGGGGATGGGCTCAGGGAGTTGGGGGCTGAGGTGGGGTGGGGCAGCCCCGTGAGGTCCATGCTCTGTTCCCCCCAGGGGTGATCCTGTACATCCTGCTGGTGGGCTACCCACCCTTCTGGGATGAGGACCAGCACAAGCTCTACCAGCAGATCAAGGCAGGAGCCTATGATGTGAGTGCTGGGACCCCTCCGGACCCCTCCCCGTCCAGGGGGAAGCTCCTCTTCCCAGAACCACGACCCTGATGTAGACCACTCGGAGAGTCTGGCTCCCGCCTGGGGAGAGGGCTTCAGAAACACTCGTGGGTTGCCTTCTATTTTAGTTTCCGTCCCCCGAGTGGGACACCGTTACTCCTGAAGCCAAAAACCTCATCAACCAGATGCTGACCATCAACCCCGCCAAGCGCATCACAGCACACGAAGCACTGAAGCACCCATGGGTCTGCGTAAGTGCACCCAGCATGGTGACCCCGGGGTCTCCTCCGCACAGCTGACCGGCCTCCCTGGTCTCCTGAGTACTGCACGGCCTGTGGCCGGGGACACACTGGGGGGTTTGTGAGGGCTCAGTGTCTGGGAAGGTGGGGGCTGTGTGTGAGGGGACGGGATGTCCAGGCGGACGAGATGTCCAGGCGGACAAGAGGGCCTGGCTGGAGAACACGGCTGTCAGGAAGGCCAGGAGGGTGAGGGTGAGGTAGGGGCAGATTTTAAGGGGTGGGGGCTGGGCAGCAGGCGGGATGGGTGGCTTGGATGCCCCAGCCCTGCTGCCCCAGCCCTCTCCCTGACCCCCATCCAAACGGCCTCTGTCCCCACAGCAACGCTCCACCGTGGCTTCTATGATGCACAGACAGGAGACCGTGGAGTGCTTGAAAAAGTTCAATGCCCGGAGGAAGCTCAAGGTGAGATGCAGC
Source organism: Nyctereutes procyonoides (assembly GCF_905146905.1). Classification (NCBI taxonomy): domain Eukaryota; kingdom Metazoa; phylum Chordata; class Mammalia; order Carnivora; family Canidae; genus Nyctereutes; species Nyctereutes procyonoides. The sequence goes on from NW_026575120.1 coordinate 28,074,943, forward strand.
TCCCAAGTGCCCACCGCTCAGGTGACTGTGCCCTTAAGGGTCCTGGACTGGGAGCGGCCCCAGGGGTCCTGGCAGGCTTAGTGAGGGGAGACACAGCGGTCCCAGCGATCTTGGCCCTATCCTGGGCCCCACATGGCAGTGACCCTGGAGAGCGTGGCACCAGCCTGCAGGCTGGGGGTTTCCTCGGGGTTCCCCACAACAGGGTTCTGTGCACCTGGGGCTGTGCACAGGCAGGTGCCCCGGGTCACTGCCGCTCACTTCAGGGTGAGTGAGTGGGCGGCCTTGACCCCCCACAGGCTAAGCTAGGGGACCAGCCTGGTGGGTGGGGAGGAAAAGGCTGTCAGGGGGCCAGTGGGAGGAGCCCTGGGGTCCTGGAGCCCTCTAGAAGCTGTGGTCCACTGGCCGCCGTTTTGTCAACTCTGGAAGCAGGTGGCCAGTCCCCTGCAGCTGCTGAGTCTGCAGACTGGTCTGCAAGGCCGGGGCCTGAGTCCTGCCAGGCGCCCCCAGGCTGAGGTCGGGGCCAGGGTGGCCAGGCCTCAGCTGCCTGTTTCTCCCCAGGGCGCGATCCTCACCACCATGCTGGCCACGAGAAATTTCTCAGGTGAGAACAGTCTTCTCCTGGAAGAGCAGGCTTCCGAGGGCACCAGTGCCAGCTGCCCGCCTTCCCTCACCCCATCTCCCTGCCCATCTGCCTGCCGCTCAGCGGCCTGGCCTCCTGCTCTCCCGGGGCCACGGGGCCTAGGCTCCTGGGCGCCCCCACCCTGACCTGGCACTCACCCCCGTCCCTGCGTGTTGGGTGTCTGTATCCTCGCCTGACGCCCTCATGTGTGAGCTGCCTGCCGCCTGGGCCGCAGCTCTGTGTGTCTGTCGGCACCTCCGTGGCCTTGTTGTCCTGAGCCCTCTGAGCACCCGTTCTGTGTGGGGGAGAGAGAGGAGGACCCGGAACCTCTCCACTGAGCTCCGGACTCGCTGGCGGCTGCCCGCCTGGGGCACCGAGGCCAGGGGGGTAGGGGGGTGGGGGGCGGGGGTGGGTTGTGGCGTGCGGCTGCTTGGGGGCGTCTATCAGCGACCCCGAGGCCAGGGGCCCTGGCGGCCCCGTGTGGGCACGGCGTCACCTGAGGGGCAGGTGGCCCACTGGCTGTCCTGTGGTTGTCTGTCGCCCGCGTCATTGGGTGCGGGAGCGTCTGGGGTCCGTCCCTGTGCGTCTGTATCCAGCACCCCGTCCTGTGACCTTTGCTGTGATCCTGTGGTGCCGGGAACGGGGGGTGTGTGTCACTCCAGCACGATGGGTCCCGTCCTGGGCGCGAGAAGCCCCCGCTGGGGTTTTCTAAGGAGAAAGGAGGCAGATGCTTTTCACCTGTCACTCAGTCTGGGTCCTGTTCCCACTCTCCCGGGAACGGGACTCTGGAGCCATCCGCCACCGACTGTGGACTCTAATCTTCTTCTGCTTCCTTTGTCTCTCCTCCTCCCTCCCCTGCCCGCCCCGTCTGTGTCCGCCCCTCCCTCGTCTCTAACCCGGTGCTAACAGTGGGCAGACAGACCACCGCTCCGGCCACAATGTCCACCGCGGCCTCCGGCACCACCATGGGGCTGGTGGAACAAGGTAGATGTTCGTGACCAGGGTCCCGCCTGGCGGCATGCAGCCCCCTCGCTGCACGCAGCTGCCGGCCGGGCCTCCAGAGCCACCCCCTAGGCCCCGGGAGCCCCTGCTCCCGCCCTGGACAGGTCCCACTTGGAGGACAGGAGGCAGCCCCCACTATGCTAAAGGAGGGGCCAGGCTAGGTGACCCCTGAGTCCTGCCTCCCCCCACGTGCATTGCACGGATCCTCAGTCCTGACCCCTGGCCCCCTAGACTCTAGGGGTCAGGAGACCCCTCTGGACAGAGCCTTGTGCTCTCTGCTGTCTCTCCCCACTTGTGCCTCACGAGCCCTGCTCAGAGTGACCTCGAGCACCCAGAGGGAGCCTCAGGGCTGCTGTGCGGTCTGGAGCCTGAGTGGGGGGCTCCCGGGGAGAAAGACACCCTGCACTGTGCACCCCCGGCCTGGCCCCCCCTGCCCCCAGGGACCTGCCCTGTGCTGCTCCCCATCACTCGCATGGAGCTGGTGGTCTGTGCTGGGTCCGACGTGTGCATGTGTGCCCTGTGAGCCCCAGGACAGGGGAGCCTCAGCCCCCCCACCCCCGAACGTCCTGTTGGTTTTTTGTATGAGGCCCCTCATCTCTTCCCACACGTGTGAGGCCGGCCTGCTCCTCCCAGGAGCCTCAGGCCAGCTCCCGCCCACCCAGCTGTGACCTTAGCCAGAACCCCTGAGGGCCGGTGGACCGGGCTCCAGGGTCTGCGGGTGGACCAGCTTGAGCTGAGGGTGGTGCAGGTTTAGGGTGCACGGAGCCACCTGCAGCTGGGGTGGCGCAATCCCCGGGCTCCCCAGATGGAGCTCTGGGGCCTGGTTTTGTGCTGGTGCCTTGTGCTTCGGCTTGGTCAGGGCAGAGGCCGCCCCAGCCAGCCGTCCACCCCAGCTCTTGCCTCCAGGTCCCACAGGGGGTGCGTCCCCCAGCCACCTCCTTCTGGGGGTACTCAGGGCAGGGCCACCCTCGGGAACGAGGGTCTGTGCCCCTCTGGTGAGCCCAGAGGATGCACCGGGCGGCAAAGCCCCAGAGGGCTGCGATCCTTAGCTTCCTCTCCAGAGCCTTTCTGGAGCATGTGACGGGAGGGAGGAAGCGGGGCCAGGGAACAGGGAGCCTGGGCGCTCCTGGCGACGCGCTGCTGCCCAGCCCAGTGAGCCAAGCCTCTGGGCTGCTCTCTGCCGGGGGCTCCTGCCTGAAGCCCACCTGCCTGCAGCGGATGCGGAGCAGAGCGACTGCATGAGGCCATGTGCATGCGCAGCCCCTGCTGGGGCACCCAGGGCTGCTGTCCCGGGGGTGGTCAGTGCATGTGGGCTGAGCCCAGCATGGCTGTCCTGGGCGACCATCGAGGGGACGAGGCAGAGGCTGGGCCCTCGGGCTGAGGCCCCTCTGCTATGTCGACCCCCCTCAGCCAGCTGCACTGGAGGGGTCTCAGCTCCAAGGCCATCGCTCCCCCGAGGGGGACAGGATCTGGGTGACACAGTACCCCCAGGCAGAGGAACCCAGGGTGTCTTTGTAGAGATGAATGCTGCAAGTCGTTAGAGCATCTGGGGCTTCCCGGAGAGGAGGCAAGAGAGCTGGCACCCGTGGGGGGAGGGTGGGGGCATGGCTTGGGGACCCCTGGTGGGTGCTGCAGAGGCCTCTCCTTGTCTACCAGGGGCCTGGGGCACTTGCTGCCAAGTAGCACATCTGGCTTGAGAAAGTCTGGAGGAAGTGCCTGGTGCTTGTGACACCCAGTGTAGACGGGGCTGAGCAGGGCCCTGGAGTCAGTCCAGGACTGAGACGTGAATGTGCAGGAGCCGCTTTTAAGAGGGGCCTGGCCGTGCGCACCCCGCCCTGAGCCCAGACTCTCAGGCTCTGGTTAAAGGGGGTTCCTGAGGGGAAGTGTTTGGGATGGGCGAAGAGGATTGGTGTCTGCTGCCGGGCTCTCTGGAGCCTGGGCCCTGCTGGAGCCGTCTGTCCCCAGAGTGGTATGGCCGTCTTGAGTAGCACAGTCTGGAGAGGGGGTTTTGAGAGTCCGGGACTGAGGGGGTCTATCCCAGGGTCTCTCCGCCTCCACCCAGGGCCTAGTTCTGGGGGGAAGGCCGGGCAGGGCTGGCTGTGTCCCCTTGAGCCACTGGGCCGGTCCTGGCCTGCAGCAGCTCTGACGCCTGCACTGCGTGGGGCTACGGGGCCCATCCTAAACTAGGGTGTGGGGGTCAGCTTGCCTGCCTGCTCGGCTGCCATGATGCGCACCTCTGGGATGGGCTGGGGCCCCTTCCCCCGGGACCCTGGAGGAGCCAGCCCCCCCCGCTGGTCAGCCAGTGGGGACGGGGGCCCTGGGCTCCACCTGTGCGCTGGCCGTGGGGCAGTGAGCAGAGGGTTGAGGTCAGCGGGGGTCACGTTGCTCCTGCGTCTGCAGGGCTGGCCTGTCCCTCTATGCTGAGTTCCTAGGAGGTGGGTTCTAGCTGCCACCTGGAGAGCTTTCCAGGGTCCCCGCAGAGGGGAGGTGGGACATGGCCCCAGGAAGGTGGCATCTCAGGTTCCGGTATGCTCAGGGGTCAGGGCCGCCAGGGCATCACTGCATGGCCCTGATCCAGCCTCAGCGGTTTGGAAGGATGAAATGCAGAGCTAGCAGGCCCAGCGGGCAAGGAAGGAGCGGCCTGTCATCCCTTCACTGACTGGGATCCTGCGACCGGGGGTGGGGACGGGCCAGGGGGCAGGCCTCTGGTGAAACAGGGCCCTGTAGATCCTGTGGGGGAGGCCCTGAGAGCTGATGTGTGGTGGGAATGCAGACTGTGCCTGGGGTTGGGGCTTGGACAGTCTCCCTGGCCGCTCTGGTCAAGCAGAGCCACCTGTGTCCTTGCACAGAGGAGGGTGGCCGGCAGGCAGTGGCCCAGAGGCCTGGGACCCGGCCTGGTCACTGTGCCAGGGACCCTGACCATGGTTCTCAAGCCGCAGCAGCATTAGGATCCCCTAGACCAAATGCCCCGCCACCCCCGGGAGGTCTGGGGTGGGTCTGGACGCTGCCGCTGCTGCTGCTGGAGGTCCCCACTCTGAGAACCACCGCATCGCTCTAAGTGTGCACATTGGTCTGATATCTCAGCCCAGAGTCGCTGGCCTCCAGGGATGACCCCCGTGGGCCCTCGGGGCAGGCAGCCCAGATCAGGGCTGGCAGGCTGGCTGGAGCCCTTAAAGCCTGTGGCGGGGTGGGGCCGAAGCACCCCCAGACCCCTCCCCTCCGACGTCTGCCCCCGCGGCTGCTTCTCTAACACCCCCCCACCCCGTGGGGCAGCTTGGCTGGGTGCGTGGGCGGGCAGGCAGGCGGGGGGACCAGGCCGGGCTGGGCCGTGCACCTGCACCCCTGCCTGACCACACGAATCTTGTTTTCTCTCTTTTCCTCACTCCTCACCTCTCCTTTCCTGGAAGGTAAGCTGACTTCCTTCAGTTCTGCAGCCCTACGATTACAGCTGAGCGCCATGGAGGGCACAGATGCTGGGGGCACTGTGACAGGGGAGCAGGGTGGCGGGGGCAGGCCCGGGAGCCCAGAAGGCAGGAACCAGGCCGGCCTGACCTCTGCGCAGTCTTGTTGGGGTGAGACGGGCCATCTGCTGGGCAGCTGACAGGTGGTACAGGCCTGGGTGGCCCTTTGAGCCTTTCCCCGCGGGAGTCATCCTGCTGAACCCACTCAGAGCGCAGGGTCCTCAGGAGTGGACAGAGGGGCCTGTGTTGGGGTCAGTGCCGCCAGGCCCTTGGGTGCTGTGCGCCAAGGGGCTCGGCCTGGGGCCTGGCCCTGTGGGCAGGGCTGTGTGTCCTGTTTGCCGAGGGAGGGGGCCACCCCCTGCCCAAGAACAGAGGAATGACAGGCATGTGGCCAGCACCCCAACTCCTCCCAGGGTGGGGGGGAGCAACTTGCTTTCTTGCCAGAGCCTGCATGCTCCCCACAAGCCACGGGGCCCAGACAGGAGGGCAGTCTTGGTGTCCAGGTCACAGAGAATGGCCAGGGGAGGGGCTGTCCTGGGGAGGAGTGAGGTGGGCAGCCCTGCAGGGCTCCTCGGGCCTCTCCGGGATGGCCCAGCTCAGAACTGGGCACAGACTCGCTGTCCCCCCACTGACCGCAGAGGCGGTCACCCTGCCTCAGGACCTTGGGTCACTTGGGGATCCCCAGGCCCCTGAGGTCACCTCTGGGGGGAGGCAGGTAGCAGTGGACTCCAGGCCTCTGGCTCATGTGCGTGTTTCATCCCAATGCAGCAGCCAAGAGTTTGCTCAACAAGAAGGCTGACGCGGTCAAGGTAAGTGCGCCTGGCCCGACCCTGGAGCTTGGCCCATCCCACACTCCTGTGGCTCCCCCAGCCCCTAACCTTATCTTCCTCTTTCCACAGCCCCAGACAAATAGCACCAAAAACAGCACCGCTGCCACCAGCCCTAAGGGGACGCTCCCTCCGGCCGCCCTGGTACTGAGCCCCTCACAGCTCTGCTCCCCAGCCCTCCTGCACCCTGGCTGGGTGGTGGCCGCCGGTCAGGAGGCCTGGGGTGCTGGTGGGGTCCAGCCCCAGCCTGTCTCTGCTGGACCGCACTGGGCCCTCCAGCCGCCCCCACCCCCGCCCGCCTCTCGGGTGTGGAATGAGGTCCATCCTGGGGCTGAGCTAGGGGGCCCCCCCTCAGCAGCGGGGACAGGCCCAGCCGCCCATCGACATGTCAGCAGTGAGAGGCCTTCAGGGGCACCACCCGGTGCTCCTCTGCCCTCATCAGGTCCACCCTGTGTCTGGGCTTGACGCTCTGCAGGGGCATGGCCCAGTGGGGAGACACCTCCCAGGTGCTGCAGGGGTATGCCCTCTGGCAGGGGGTGGCCTCGGTTTCTCCCACGAAGAATGGGTGGGGCTGGTCTTAGCTTTGGAGCCTACCCAGTGTTCTGGAGGGAGAGACAAGACCCCTGGGTGACTGTCCTGGTGATGACCCAGGGGTCATCTGCTGGCAGCTTCCCAGCAGAGTCTGGGTCCCGTGGGCCCCGAAGCAGCCCAGGAGATGCACCCTTGTGGCTGTGCTGGCCTGTGGGTGCCCAGAGGGCGAGGCCGGGGCTTCTGGCCCAGGAGAGTGCAGAGGAACTGCTGGCTCTGGTCCTCTCGCCCCGGGGGTCCTGTCTAGGGGGTCCCCCCAGCTGGTGGTGCAGGGGTCCTGTGTGCCCGTGGCGGCCTGTGGAGAGCTGGCCACCCCACGAGGTTGGGGTTTGCTGGTGCTTGGGTTCTGAGGTTGTGCAGAGCTCACGCGGTGTGTCCGCTGACCCCAGGAAGGCGGGTTGGCCAAATGGCTGTATAGCACGTGGGGGTGGCCCCAGCCCAGGAGGGGAGGGTCCCGCACAGCCAGCCCCGTCTCGGACCCCATCCTTCCCATATGACACCCCTACCCCCATGACATCTTCAAAACGCCCCCCACCCAGGACAGAGGGCCAGGCTGCAAAGGGAGGGGAGGGCCTCCTTCCCCACCCGCGGCCCCCCTGCTGTCTGCTGCGTTCCATGGGCGCACATGCTTGCTCTCTGGCCACCCTGGGCACCCCCAGGCCTCCCCAGCCCGCTCCACCTCCTGCCATCCACGCTCGGCTGCCGTCCTTCCCTGCACCCTCCTCCTCCTCCTCTCACTTCCCTCTTTCCTCCTCTGTGCTTCCTTCTTCTATAGGAGCCTCAAACCACCGTCATTCATAACCCTGTGGACGGGATCAAGGTACTGCTGCGCCCTCATCACCCCCTTGGGAGCCTGCGCTCAGGCAGGAGGCAGGCCCCCTGGCCAGGGGCAGGTCTGGGGCACTGACCCAGGGAAGCCCTTGTGCTGAGACCTGGGGGGGCAGATGTGCAGTGAGTCCTCTCAAGGTAGGACACCGCCCTACAGGTCCATGGCTGCCCCCTCGGGACAAGGCCCTCTGTGCCGCCCTCGTGGGCATGGCTGTCCCCAAGTCCACGGTCGACATGGCCTCTGGGGCTGCCTGAGACCCCCCCGAGGCTCGGAGCAGGATCTGCTTCCAGGACCTTCCGTGCTGTGCGTCCAGCCCTGGCAGTGGCTGGGCCCAGCAGAGCTGGGAGCCAGGAGAGCAGAGCTGCCTCAGGGGGTCCCTGGGAAGAAGGCCAGTGTGGGCCGGGAGGAGGGAGCAGCAGGACACCCCTGACCTCACCCCATTGCTCACCTCTGCCCCCGTGCTTCCCGCTGAGCAAGGCTACGTCCTTTATTGCTGCTCCTTAACACGGCATCGGCATCACTCCCACTGCGTTGGCATCCGCACCCGGGGCCAGAGAAGGGGCTGGCTCTTGGGGTGGCAGGAGGGATGCTGGGCAGCCCAGCTGGGTTTCCAGGACCAGCACCCCATGCCTAGCACACCTGGGTCTGCGGTCAGACTCCCACCCAGGCCGGGGCTCCTTGGAGGGGCCCCCACACCCGGGCAGTGGGCCGGGAGCCCCCGCCTGTCAGCCAGTCCAGACGCCAGGGGCTAGGAAGGGCCTGGGCGTCCTCCTGCCTTGTAGCTGCTGATGGGTGTCCCTCAGACCCTGTGTCTGGGGTGACAGTCCCGGTGTCCCTGCAAGGAGCCTCTACAGCCCCTTCTGGGGCTGTGGTATGAGCCCCAGGCCTACGACTATCTCTGGACCGAGCCTGGAGCAGCGTGTCTGGTCAGGACACCCTGTTAGGAAGCTCTGAGGGGCAAGCGGGTGTCCTGGGAACTCTGGGACAGGTGACCGGACCTGGTCTGTTACCTGGAGGGCAGGAAGCCCTGAGTGGGGCAGTGAGAGCCCGCCTGGCTGCTCAGTCTAGGCCCCGGGGGGCCGGTGGCCACCTCCCGGGAAGGACACGTGGGTAGCCCCCTCCTGCCCCAGGCAGGCCACGGCTCTCAGGGCCTCAGGCTGGGGGAGCCTGCCCACTTCCCGGGGCCCCAAAGCGCCCCTCTTCCTGTCTTGTTGGAGACTCCTGTGAGCACAGGGCGCCTTCCCTCCAGGTGCGTCTCGTCGGGAGGAGGGGCCACCAGAGCCCCCAGCCATCAGCCATCGGGGGTGTGAGCCTTGGGGTCAGGTGACCTCCGGGGTGTGTGAAGCTCCAGCCCCGCCCATGGGGTCACCGGGGGGCACCTGCAGGCCCGTGGAGGCCACATGCTGACCTGCTGCCTCCCTGTGTGTCCCCAGGAGTCGTCGGACAGCACCCACACCACCATAGAGGACGAGGACACAAAAGGTAGGGCCGGAGGGTGGGCGGCCGCGGGCTGGGGGCCGGGGGGCCGGGGCTGCGCAGCGTGTGGCCGCCATGGGCTCCCTGGGGCAACGAGCTCCTGGCCGAGGTGGCTCCGTGTCTTCTCCAGGACTCTGCCTGGCTGCCAGCTGATCCGTAGACGCCAGCATGGGGGCCTTCCCTGGGTTCTGGGTGCTTCCACGGCCTGTGAGGGCAGGTGGGCGGCACCGTTGCGCATGCAGGGCTTCCACACCGTGAAGGCCAGCGGCTCTGCCTGCACCCCGAGGGGCACCCCCTTTTTCTGCTCCCAGCCGTGTCAGCAACCCAGGGAGGGGAGGTGGCGTCCCAGCCCACCACCCACACCAGGCCACAGGCTCACAGAGATATGCCCAGACAGTTTGGGGGACACAGTGATACCCCAGACAGGGAAGGGAAGGTAGATGTTCACGGGGTTTCCACAAGCAGACTGACACAGGCCCAGGCCGTCTGTGAGGAGGCCTCCCTGATGCCCGGTCCCTGACTGCCTGGCCCGAGCCTGCGGCGGGGGTGGGGAGTGTCGAGGGTCAGTAGGGGAGAGGACTGGCCTCCCAGCCTCCTCCCAGCCCAGACCCTGGTGGCACCTTGTCTAGCCGAGACAGCAGCCTCGGGGGGCAGGCCTGTTCCCCTCCCACCACACCCCAGCCCTGCCTCCCATGTGCCCACAGTCCCTGGACCCCCTGTGAGCTGTGTGTGGGGGCTCCCCAGCCTAACCTCACTCATCCTTGTGCGTGCCCCCTCCTGTCCTCCCATTCACCCCCATCTCACCTCCACCCCCTGCCCATCAGCCCCCTGCCCACCCTGCTCGATAGGTGGGCTCCTGTGTGGGTGGTGCGTCCTTGAAGGCCCCCAGCCTTCACCTCTCTGCAGGGTGCAGATAGAGCTCGGGGTTTTCCCGGGCCCCCTCGGCCCCACCAAGGCTGGTGGCTCCCCCTGGGCTGTGGGGGTCCTCTTGTGGCCTGTGGGCCAGGGCCTGCTTTTTTTTTTTTTTTTTTTTTTAAGATTTTATTTATGTATTCATGAGAGGGACAGGGAGGCAGAGATGTAGACAGAGAGAGAAGCCAGGTCCCTGCTGGGAGCCCGATGCGGGACCCCAGGGTCACAACCTGAGCTGAAGGCAGACGCTCAACCGCTGAGCCCCCCAGGTGCCCCGGGGGCTTTTTGCTGCTAAGACTGGCCCCAGGGCTCTGTCTGCCCCAGCCCCCACAGTCCCTGACATCTTGAGTTCCGTGGGGAGGGGCTCGGGGGCTCCCTGCCGGCTCCGCACATAGCTGCCCAGGGCCTGGCACTGACTCTGCAGGGCACTCCCAGCCTCTGCCCTCCCCACCGCACCCCCTGCACTGCACTGCCGTCCACCACCCAGGCCTCTCCCCCAGAGGCTCCCCTGGGCCTGGGGCTGCCCTCCTGACCACCTGACCTTCCCGGTACAGCACCCAACAGGACCCCAGGGAGGCATAGACGAGGTGCTCCTCCAGAAGCCTCTCCCCACCACAGGCTTGCGGGCTGAGACGGACAAGGCCTGGCCTTCCTGCCCGGCTGGGTTCTCCTCGGGGTTCTGCACACACTGAGCTGCCTCTGTCCTCTTGGGGGGCACCCTCTGCCCATAGCAGCTGCTCTCCACCCAGGCGGACCGTGCACCTGCCTGGACATTCTTGGAGCCTCCTCCTCTGTTCCTATGTCCCCCCGTGTCCCCCATATGCCCCAGTGTCCACTCACATCCCCCTCTATCCCCCATGTCCACCTTTACCCCCTCTGTCCCCCAGGCCCCCCATGTCCCCCTTCCCATGTGCCCCCTTGCCCTCTACTGTCTTAGCTCATCACCCCATAGCTTTTCTGTTCTCTGTGCCCCCTGCCCACCCCTGTTCATATGCAGGCTGTTCTGCCCCAGCCCCCAGGGTCCCTGACACCCTGAATGCAGTGAGGAGGGGTCAGCCCCCCCGCCCCCATGCCTGTCTCCAGCTCTCCCAGGCCCCCCACCCACCCTGTGCACGTGGCACCTTGACTGGCTCGCAGCTGCTTCTTGGGGGCTCACGGGAGTGCCGAGCCTCCTGGCCATGGTGCGCTACCCCTCACTCTGGGGAGAGGCCAGCTTGGGGGTGCCCAGAGGGGGCCACAGGACGGTGTTGTTGGGCCTCAGGAAACAAGCTTATGGCTGAAGGCGGGCGCCTGGGAATATGCTCGTGTGCGTGCAGGAGAGACTCAGAAACAGGGTGAAGCAGCCTGTGACCTGTGGGCCCGGGTGACGCAGACACTGGGTTGCAGGGGCACTGGGGGTGGGGGGCAAGGGGCCCCTCCCCAGGCAGGGAGGGAGGAGCTACCTGCTCCAGCCCGTCTGCCGACTGCCACCAGGATCGCTTACAGGGATGGGTGACACCTTAGGGCTGCAGCCTCCCCCACCTGCCGGGAGGCACCGGCCAGGGAGGTGCCCTCTGATGAGAGGCTGCGGACCAGGGGCTGGGCATGGCCGGGGAGTGGCTGGGTGAGTGCGGGCCTGGGGGTGGAGGGTCAGGGCAGGGAGGAGGGGGAGCAAAGCGTGGCAGCGGGGCAGGGGCGCACAGGGGCAAGGCGAGAGGGAATGGGGTGGCCTCTGGACAGCAGTGGCCCCCCAGGAGCGCTCAGTGCTTGGCCAGGAGCTTGGGTGCCGCTCACAGAGGCAGGTGGTGAGGGGGAGGGGGCCGGGCTGGGGCAGGTGCACGGGAGAGCCTGGGGGCTCGGCAGCATCCACGTCCCTCTCTCCCCAACCCCTCTTGGCCCTGGTTTAACAGATGAGGAAGCGGAGGCTGGGATACACTGAGAGGTGCCCCCAGGGGGGCCTCCCAGCATGGGACCCCTCCCCCCCACCCCCCGCCCAGGGCTGTGAGCTGCCCTTGGAGTCTGCACCGTAGGCCAGGTTGGGGGCTCTGAGCACCCCGGGCTGACCCTGGGGGTCTACCTGGAACTAAATTATGGAGGTGGGGGCCGCAGAAAAGGGCCCTGAGCAGGACTGAAGGGAGGCTTCGGGGGGGGGGCCCTGGAGCAGCAGGTAGGGCAGGCTGGGGGGGTGAGGGCCCCTGGGGAGCACAGTCCTTGCTCTGGCATGTGCACCCCTAAGTCTCCAGCACCGTGGCTCCTTTGGGTGGTGGGGTGGCCACAGGTGAAGGACGGGGGTAGAGTCCACCCCCGAGCTGTCTGGGTTGGGACCTGGCTCCCAGGGTTGCAGCAGTGGGCACCCCCACCTCCACCTCGGGCTGGGGCTCTCCCAGCACTGAGGCACAGGTTGCAGGGGGCCATCTGGGGCGGGTTGGGGTCATGCGCCTGCCAGCTGTCCTCGTATATAAATGGGGTCGTTGCCCACTGGCCCAAGCCACGTTCCCCATAATCAGGGATTACACCCAATCCAGGCTGATCCTGCGCAGCTGCCTGCCTGGGGTGGCTTGGGGACTCCCAGTGCCCCCACAGCTGCCAAGGGTTTTGGATTAGGGCCAGCCTGGGGTCACCGTTTGGCAGCAGCCTGGCTTCCCGGCCTGCCGGCTTGTCCCAAGAGAGGGAGGGAAGAGGCTGCGGTCCAGGTCCAGAACCCCTCCTGAGCCAGACCCTTGCCCATACGACAAGGCTGGGGCCGCGGAGCCGCCTGCTGGGGGGTCACAGCTCCCAGCCTCTCCTCCCAGGGAGCCCCTCACCCCGCATACCCCCAGGGAAGGCAGGGCTGCCACGCCAGGTGGGAGGGGTCTGGGCAGCAGCCCCCCTGCAGCCTCCCCTGGCCTGTCTGTGGGATGGGTGCAGTGTTTCCCAAGCTCCAGGGCCGGCTGTGCTGTGACCCTGACCCTCTCCTCCTGTTTATACCCCCATCTTGTGCTACAACGTGTTTGAAAATGTTCAACACAACTTCATTAAGTGGCAGATCAGGTTAACTTGCCATAGGATGGGGGGTGCCTGGGACACAGGACAGAGGCCGTGGTGTCCGTTCCAGTCACAGCGCTATTGGCCGAGGGCTCCTGTGGGTACTGATGTGAACAGGGGGGGCCAGCGAGTGTCGGGTGTCGGACATGGAGGCGCCGTCCACCCTCACACGGGTGGGGCCGCCTGGCTCAGGGGTCGCTGGGGAAAAGCTGGACGGCAAAGGGGGGTCACCTCCACTAAGGTGACGGGGACCTTAGAAGCAGAAATGCCCAGGGAGAGGGCGCGGGGGGTGGTGGGGAGAGGCTGCCAGAAGCCACAGAGACGATGCAGAGGGACGGGGCCTGCCTGGCGTCCCAGGACCAAGAGCGGAGGGCAGTGTGTGTAGGGACCGCCCTGCGGGTGGATATGGGTGGCCGCGAGGCAGCTGCGGCCTGCAGGGCCGACCAGACAGCTGGGGCCCGGGCTCTGCACGGAAGCCCACAGCCCAGGCCCCAACCCAGGTCCAGACACGGAGCCTGGTGAGAAATGGAAATGGGGCCTCAGCACAAGGGCAGTTGGGTCCCGAGAGGGGGGTTTCTGAGACAGGAGAAACTCACAGGTGGGTGCACACACAGATCCCCACATGTGAACATGCACATGTGTGCACACATGCCCCCCCCCCGTGACAGTGGCACACTCGGGCACCCAAGCCCTCAGGTTGGAGCTCCTGTTGCCTGAAGGGTCCAGAACGTCTTTAAGGGGGGCGTCTGTGGGAGGGGACACCCATGGCAGGGCTGTGGGCAACCCCTCGAGCACCTGCGGTCTGTGCTCTGGATGTGAGCACATGCCTCAGCTCATGCATGTGCTGTTCGGCCACGGGGGCGTGTGGTGACTTGGAGAGCACCCGTGGGAGGAGCTCCGGGGACCCTTCAGGGCCTGAGGCTCACCTTTGCCATGCTGCTCCGTGGGCACACACGTGATAGGTTGTGTGTGTGCACTCGCGGGTGCACGTGCGTGGAAGCAGTTGAGGGCCTACCGAGGACAGGCCTTCTCTGAGGAGGAGGTGCGAAGGAGACTTAGGGGAACTCAAGCATACGCAGCGGCATCTGCAGGGCCTGTTTCTTTAGAGAAGTCTCAGTGACCCCGAAAGTTGTCTGGCGTTGGGTCCGCAGGGTGCAGGGCTGTGTTGTTCTCACACAAGTCGTTAAAGAGACCACGGCCAGCACCCTGGGGCCAGGCCTGTCCAGGTGCAGAGGCCGGGTGGGCAGAGCCCAAGCCCTGGGGTGCAGCGTGTACGGTGGGCACGTGGCTGCGAACAGGTACAGGCGGCAGGTGTGCAGCCAGCCGTCAGTCCGTGGGCTCCCCGGGCCCCTCAGTCCCACCGCTGGTCCCCCGTACGTGTTCCTCAACAGATGGTGGATTCGGGAAGGGTTCTGCGCCGAGTCCGGGTGGGCAGGAGCCAGGAGGGGGGGTCCCAGGGCTGCAGCCGGAGGGAAAGGGGCCACACAGGGTGGCTAGTGCAGGCTCTGTGGCCCCTCTCTGCGTGTCGTGTCTGTCACATGGGCGCAGTGTATGTTAGACAGGACCGGGTGGACTTGCACACGGGGGGGGGGGGGCGGTGATGTGAGCTGGCCGACGGGGTGCCGGGCCCCTGGGGAAGAGGCAGGTGGGGGCAGGGTGGCTCGGGCAGGCCTGTCACCGGGCGGCCGTGTCCCCCTGCAGCGCGGAAGCAGGAAGTCATCAAGATCACGGAGCAGCTCATCGAGGCCGTCAACAACGGGGACTTCGAGGCCTACGCGTGAGCCGGGCATCTGGGCTGGGCCCCGGGTGGCCTCGGGGGAGACCTGGGGGGCTTCCCTGTGGGGGGACGGAGGGTCGGGAGGCGGCGGGGCCTCTCCTCACCCGGGTCTGCCCCCCAGGAAAATCTGTGACCCAGGCCTGACCTCGTTCGAGCCTGAAGCTCTGGGCAATCTGGTCGAAGGGATGGACTTCCACAGATTCTACTTCGAGAACCGTGAGTGGGGGCACCGCCGGCAGGCCCCGGGCAAGGGGTGGCAGGCCTCGGGGGCGCCCCAGCCCAGCCCCTGCCTCTACCCTGCCTGCAGTGCTCGCCAAGAACAGCAAGCCCATCCACACGACCATCCTGAACCCCCACGTGCACGTCATCGGGGAGGACGCGGCGTGCATCGCCTACATCCGCCTCACGCAGTACATTGACGGGCAGGGCCGGCCCCGCACCAGCCAGTCCGAGGAGACCCGCGTGTGGCACCGCCGTGATGGCAAGTGGCAGAATGTGCACTTCCACTGCTCAGGCGCGCCTGTGGCCCCGCTGCAGTGAAGGTGGGTGCAGGATGGGGCCTGCCGGGCGCAAGGGGTGGGGGGGGTAGGCTGCCCAGGATGCACGCAGGCAGCACCACACCCTGTCCTCCCCCTCCTCCCTGGGACGCGTGAGAGCTGGTCCCCCTCCCCATCTCTTGCGAGCTGACCCCCATCTCCCTGGGGGGTGTGTGCAAGCTGACCCCCATCTTCCTGGGAGCGCATGTGAGCTGGTCCCTCTCCCCATCTTCCTGGGGGGCGTGCGAGCTGGTCCCCATCTCCCTGGGGGTGTGTACAAGCGGACCCCCATCTCCCTGGGGGCATGTGAGAGCTGGCTCCCATCTCCCTGGGGGGCATGACGGCTGGTCCCCTTCCCATCTCCCTGGGGGGCGTGCGAGCTGGTCCCTCTCCCCCATCTTCTTGGGGGCACGTGAGAGCTGACCCCCATCTCCCTGGAGGGTGCGTGAGAGCTGGCCCCCATCTCCCTGGGGAGTGCGTGTGAGCTGACCCCCATCCTCCCTCCCTTTCAGAGCTGTGGCCGGCTTGGCGGGACGGACTCGTGTTGGGAGCCCCGCCGTCCGCGGCCCGCCCGTCGCATGTTTGTGTCTCTGCCTCGTTCCCCCCTGGTGCCTGTGTCTGCAGAAAACAAAGACCGGACGTGATCTCTTTTTCACAACAAGATGACAACACCACAAAAAAAATTGATGTTGGATGAAACGGGAGGAAAAAAAAAAAAAAACAAAGGAAAAAGCTGTAAAAATCACTGGCATTTGTGGGGCTTTGAACCGACGGGCACTCCCCACCCATGCTCCACGTGTCTGTCTGCTCCTGGCCCCTTGGGGACCGGTGGGGCAGTGATCTTGTCCCCAGGGGCCGGGCCGAGGAACGCTGTTTGTTAGGTGGCACCCCCCCAGGCGTCTGCATCCCCCCCCCCCCCCCCGCCCGCCGTGCATGGCTGCTGTCAGGAGTGTCGGCCACCTGGGGCCACGGGGACCTGAGCGCGGCTGTTTCCCTCCCTCCTCCTCAAGCCCCCAGCATGGATGAGCAGCACGGAGGCCAGCTGACTCTGGGGGGGCCCGGTGCACCATCCAAGAAGCCCCCGTGGGCCCAGGGCTCCCCCTCTGGTCCCTCCAGGGCCGGGGAGGTACAGACCTTACCCGGGCAGGAGACTGGCCAAGAGGACACTGTTGGCTGGGCTGCAGCCCCGGCAGGAGGGGAACCCTTGGGATGGCCTCCCTCCTGTTGGGGTGCCTCCCTTCTGCCCACCCCCCCGCCAGCTGGTGCGGCCACAGAGGGGCTCTGGGCTTGGTCAGGACGCAGGCAGGGGAGAGGGGGCAGAAACGGGTGAGTGGCTCCCTGGGCTGCCAGGCCGGGGTTTGCTGACAGTGCTCTTGGAGTCTAGGCTGGAGCAGAGGGAGGGAGGGCTGCCCCAGGCCTGAGGCGCAGGGCGCGGCTACCGGGACCCTGGGATGAGGAGAAGACAGGCTGGGCCCATCCCGAGGTCCCCCGGGTGCTGGTGGGCACCATGGTGAGGCTCGGGGACGGCCCCGTGGTCGGAGGGCAGCAGAGAGCACCTAGGTCAGCCAGCCAAGCGGGGTGGTTGCGGGGTGGGATCACGGAGGTGCGGGTCCCTGCTGCCCCAACACCTGCCCTCACATTTAATTCACATTTTCAACAAGGATTTTCTTTATCTTCCCCCACAAATCAAGGCAAGGGAGGGGCACAGAGTGGGGAACGGGACGCAGGATGCTGTTCTCCAAGGGGACTGTCCATCAGCAGACACTCAGAATGGACACTCACCTGCCTGTCCACGGCTGTGCTCAGGACAGCTGTCCCCACCCATGGACACAGGGTAAACATCCGCAGGGCTCACCATGGACAGCGTGTGGCCCAGCCACCCTCCCCTCCGGGGGACCCCTCCCCGTCCCCTCACCTGTTGTCTCCACGGAGCTGCCTGTCTCGGGTAATTTGGGGATTTTTTTCTGGGGGATAGTTCTTTTGCATGACCCCTCTCGAGCAAGCCACACCTGCTCCTCTAGCTAGATGTCCAAGGTGTGGTGGCGCCGGCCGGCCCGCTCTGTGGAGGGCCGGCTGCCCGCAGTGCTGGCCGGCAACCTCCCCTTCTCTCTTTTTGCTGAGTTCCATTGTCTTTTCTTTCTGAGCCTTGTAAGTGTAAAAAAATCATTATTTTGTTCTGTCTCGGGAAACTGCAAATAAAAGAAAAACAGGACAAATGGCTTCACGTGCAGCTGGGGGCTTGATGCCAGGGCCCTGCCGAGCTCCAGCCCCCTGCCCGGCCGCTCCCGCACCACCTGGGCCCCCTGCCACGGCAGCCACAGCACCACCCACTGCCCCACCCCACCTCTGTCGGCTGTGGATGCTGGAACCAGAGCTCCCATTGAGCCCTGAACCCCCACCTCTTCGGCAGCCTCCCTGGATGAGGCCAGAGGGCAGTTCTGTGTGGGAAGAGCACAGGACCCAACCCTGACTGTCTCTCCACTTATCTATCCCTCACGCGTGTCACTCACCCTGTGGCCATGGGCTGGGTTGGGTGGACGGCACCCAGGCCAGCGTGGACAGCGATGTCCCGCGAGGACAGTAGTGGCCTCTAGGAGGCAGAGATGGCGGGGCTAAGACAGCGGGGGCTGGGAGGGGTTCCCCAAGGAGGATCCAACCACCTGGAGGGCACCTGGAGCCCAGATCTGGGAACAGATGGACACCAGGGACAGAGGGGAGCGAGGGCCTTCCTTCCTCTCCCCGGACACTGCCCCACCCTCGCCCACCCCATCATCCATGCCCAAGGCCTGTCAGGAGGGACACATCACCTGTTGCCCACTGTACCCCTGCAGCATGGGGACACTAAGCCACCTGGGGCCTCCCTCAGGAATGCTGGCCGCCCTTGGCCTGTGCCAGCTACATCAGCACCGAGTACATGGCTGAAGGACTGCACGGCCTCGTGACCACATGGCCTGACCTGAAGCTGTCTGACCAGGCAGTTGCCCACACTAGGCCCAGCCAGGCGAGGGCTGTGGTAGCTGGCCTGTGCGCTGCTGGCCCTTCCCAAGGCCATGGACCAGGCAGCCTGCCCTTCTCGCTGGGTCCCCAGGCCCTGCCAATGCTGGTCTGTACCTCACGTGCTTTCCTGGGACAAAGATGTGGGCTTCAGAACCATCCTAGGTACGACACTCATGTCCAGTTGATTCCTGGTAAGGGGTGGCCCAGGGGTCACTAGGACAGGAGGCCCTGAACCAGCTTCTTGGTCCTGGCAGGTGCTCAGGAGGGCGGGCTGTGCCAAGGAGCACACAGGGGACCCAAGCATGGGGTGAAGATCTAGGACACGGCAGTTGAGCGTGCACAGTATCTAGGGCTCCACTCTCCTATCAGCTGTAACCCGAGGCGGCTTTCCAGGCCAGACCTCCCTGTGGGCGCTCCCTGCAGCCCCGCCCCCAGGATCCCGAGCCCTGAGGTGTGCTGTGGGACCGGAGCGCAGGGAGGGTGGGGAGCCCAGCCAGGTCAGCAAGATAGCCTTTGGTCACTTTGCTGGCACCTGCGGGGAGCAAAGCTCCCTGGGCCTCAGGAGACCCCATACCCCAGCAGGTCCTCCCGCCAGAGATCCCAGGCTGCCTCACATCCAGGCACACCAACGAGGCTGAAAGCAGGGCCCAGAGGCAGCAGTGAAACAGGCAGAAAGGTCTCCAGACCCTCTGATCATCAGCCCCCAGGGTCATTCTCTAAAGTGGGAGCAGATGGGAGACTCTCCAGTCTGCACGGCCCCCATGTCCCAAAGGGTTTCCATTCGTGCGGCCTGGGCTGTGGGGCAGCTCCCCGGGCCGGTTCCCCTACATCTGTTCAGGGGCTGCCTCCCCTGGACGGGCACTGCCCCAGGAGGCCCTGCACCCCACAGGCGCACTCAGGGAGGCGCAGGCTTCCCGTGGTAAAGGGGTCCCTGAGGCTCAAACAAAACAAAGGACAATTTTGGAATCTCAAAAGACAACTTTATCCAGATAAGAACTTTTCGAACAGAACAGTTAGGTGGCAGTTATTAAAATACACTCTTTGCCCAGTGCTTCCAAATGAGACACCATCAACTGGGGAAACGCTGGCTGGGGCCTGAGCCAGCCCCACAGGTCTGCACCTCCACCCCCAGCTGCTCCGCAGAGACCTCCCAAGTTGGAGTCGTCACAGCCCCCCAGCACGGGGGAGCAGGCTGGGTCTGTGCATTCCGGGGGGTCCCTTGGGCAGGCTGTTTTAGGGGCCAGCACAGTGCCCAGGGTGAAAGGCCAGCCAGCAGGTAAACCTGTAGTGTGGGGGTCGTCAGAAGCCACGAAGGTCCCACTTTCTGGTCCAAGCAAGGTATTCAGGGCCTGGCCCTCTCTGAGGGCAGCAGGACCTCCTGGGTAGGCCAAGAACCAGCATGCTCACGGAAGGACCTCCCAGGATGGGACCATATGCTAGCACCCCAGCAGGGGCTTCTGTGGGGACCAGGTCCCAAGGGCCTGTCATGAGCTCACGTCCTCAGGACGCACTGCAGAAACGTGGCAGTGCAGTCTGAGGGAGTGGGCAGGTCTCGGGGCCGGGGCTGGGACTGGCGCTGCTGGGGGGGCTCTCAGCAGTGCTCCTGTGGGGGCCAGACCGGGTGTGGGGCACTGGGAGTCCTCGGGATGGCTGGCATCTGGTCTTGCTAAGGCACGCAGGCCCCGGGCGGCCGCTAAGACAATCCTGTTGCCAGAGATGAGTGAACATAGGTCGAGAGAGATGTACACAGTATTGTGACCCGGAGGTCAGAGCCGAGCTGCACGTCTGGGCTGACACCCCCCACTCCACACCCTCAGGCATCTCCGTGCAGCCTGCAGGTGGGTGCCCTTAGCAGGGGCCGGGGGAGCATCAGCATCTGTGCAGCCTGTCTCCCCCGGCCCTGCCATCAGGGTTCAGCCGGGCTTAATGCAGGGTTAATAGTCAGTGCACGAACACAAGTGCAAGGTGGACGGAGGCCCGAGGCTGGCTCCGACCTCCCTGGGGGACCTCACACAGCTCCGGGGCCCACGGGTCTTCCCAGGGGTCAGAAATGAGCCCTTCAGCATTGGTGTGAGTCACTCAGAGTTTATGGTTTCATCTGGCCCGAGAATACAGCTTTGGGACCCTCGAACAACCTTTCCAGAGATCGGCAGACATGTGAATGTGAATGTTTTCCCCCAGCCCGCCCCCGGCCCTCAGGTCCTGCCAGGAGCCCCACAGTGAAAGCAAGATCTGTCCCCACGAGGGTCTTCCCACGCCGGCTCTGCTGCAAACGGCCAGGGCATCGGACACAGGGGCCTCCGCGGGCTGCTGTCACATGATGGCACAGCACGAGTTCTGTTTCCGGGCCTAGACAGAGACAATCTGGAGCTGGAGAGGTGGAGGCGGCTGGCAAGACCACTGCGGCACCCATGGCGGGGTAGGGGGAGGAGGCAGGGGCTGCGGCCTGGGCTGGGAATGCTGGGAGCAGCCCAGGCGGCCAGGAGTCTAACGGCTGGGAGTCTAACGCGGCACCAGCCTGTTCCCCAGGGCGACCCAACCCCATGCCTGGAGGTCATACTGAGGATGTCTTCCCTCTCTCACTCTGGGTTCACAGATGCCCCCTAATCCCACTGGCCATTGCCCTCCCAGGCTCACAGGAATGCCAAGGCGTGTGAACAGCCCTGCCACTGCCCACTCCAGCCAACCACTCTGTCAGAGGGAAACAAGAGGCGGAAGGGCCTCTCTGGGAAGACTGGAGGCCTCCTGAGCAGGCAGCAAGAATGGGGCGAAACCCTGGGCATAGGAGAGCAGCCCAGAGCAGGGCGGAATGAACTCTGCCCACCGCAGCTTCCACAGCACCCGAGGGACCCTCCACTACTGCTGGACCTGGGCCACCCCCCCCTCTGCTCTCCCCACACGTCACTGAACGTCCTGACAGCTCCCCCAAGGCATAGCTCCCGTGGACAGCCAGCACTCACTGTCTTATAGAAGGCTTTAGACTGTGTTCCCAGCACTTCGGATTTGGACACCAGGTCATCTAGCTTCTCCCCTCGCTCCAGCAAAGACTCCATGGTGTTGTGCTGGACAAAGGCATAAAGAAAGAACACTCTGTTGGTCGTGAAGCAAGTGGCCACGAGCCCTCCTGCAGCTCGTGGGAAAGCGCTTCTCCTTTGGGCTCCTCCCCCATGCAAACTTCGGGGGCGTCCCAAGTGGAACAGGACCCTGTGACCGTCCTGGGGAACTGCCATCAGATTCACACAACGCTATAGGAGAGGTCGCTTACACCCACATTTACACACATGTACACCTACTGTGTCCCACACCCTGCAGGGGCCTGTGTTCCAAGGTCGGCATTCAGGGAGCGCCCGCACCCACAGGCCCATCCTTGGGGTGAAGGGATGAGGCACTCCCAGCAGCCCTAAGTCCTGATGCCATCGGGAAGTGGCCGGCTCGCTTCCAGCATGGATGGCCATTGCTGGAGCAGCCACAAGGCCCTCAGAGGCCTCACTGGAGCAGGTATCTAGGTACACAAACATGACTTGACCCAGAACGAGGAAATAAGTTGAACAGAGCTCAACAACTCAGGTTCCCAGCACAAGCAACCGAGGGTAAGACGTGGCTGGGAAGAAAGGCAGCACAACCAGTAATCCCATTTCTGCAGGCACACTGGGCCAGGGAGGACGATAACCCCACCATGCGCAGTCAGAGAGGAATGACACAGCGGACATCCCGCAGCTCTGCACAGCCCAGGGGTTCCCATAGCCACGGCTCCTCGAGAACACGCAGAGAAGCCCATGCAAAGACCTGGAGACACCCAAAGACTCTCACAGCTCATTCACAGTCCTAAGCCCCAAAACTACATCATTAGAGCTCGATGCCTGCAGCCCCCCCACCAGTTTCTGTGTAATGTGCTTCCTGGTGCCACCCAGGCTGGCGTCCGACCCTGGGACACAGTGCTGAACATGAGGACCGAGCCTGAGTCAGCAGGAGTTTCACGTTGAGCAGGGTTTTTCCGGGCACCTTTGTGGAGCTATCTACCCACTTAAGGTTCATTAGCTGCTGGGCACTGGCGTCCCACATCCACCATCACACCAGGAACAGGGTGGGTAGGGACAAGCTCTTGGTCCTGAGGGCTCATGTGCCCGGCAGTCAGGGAGTCATGGGTGCTGGCTAAGACCATGCAGGGGCGTCCAGGAGGCCTGTTCCTGGGGCACTTGCACGGGAGCCAGGCAGGAAAGGCAGAGGCCACGAGACCCTGAGGCTGTGCCAGGGAGTGTGCACTGGACCCCACAGCTTTCCTGAGGGCTACTGACGGATTGTAAGCAAAAGAGCCACAGATGGGTGGCTACGGTGCAGACACACTGGGCAAATGTGAAAAGAGAGTTCCAAGTGAAAGGGGGGTGGGGGGGAGGGAGAGAGGTGGGGGAGGGGAGGAACGGAAGCTAAAGCAGCAGCTACAGACCAGCAGAGTGCTCAGGTATGACACGGGGCTCCCACTCTCCTCAGGCCTGAGGACCCTAGGTCTGTGTTTAGTGAGTAGGGGCGGCTTCTCCCGCCCCCACAGCCCACACCCTGCGAGGGAGGCAGCAGGAATGGCAGGGAAGCAGAGCCACGGATCAGAGACGATCACGACTGGTAACCGCCCAGAACAGGGAGAGATCAGGGGCCACAACAAGGTCTCGGCTGAGGCCCTTGGGCAACAGGTGTTGAACTCAGATGGGTGCAAGCAGCACAGACCTGGAGGCGTCTGGGTGGTCTGGCTCTGAGGCCTCAGACACTCAGGGAGAGGTGGGCACCCACCCCTCTCAGCCTAGCGCTGGCAGGAGGGCTCCCCCAAGCCCAGACTGTGTGCCCAGTGGCTGGCTGAGATTTCCACCCCCACTCCTGGCTCTGGGATGTGCTCGCCCCTGCTCCTGCTCACCAGAATGATTTTGGTCTCGTCCAGCTCAGCCTGCACTTTAGTCATGGGGTCAGCTTCTCGGGGGTTCTAGGAAAGAGCCAAAAGTAACATCAGGAGGAGAGTGACCACCTGGAGACAAAGCTCAAACCAAACAAACCGGACATGTGGGCCACGTTCACAGACCACAGGCTGCTCAAACACATGGCAGAGAAGGGAAAGCCCATCATGGAACTCGGTTCCAGGTCTTTTTTTTTTTTTTTTTTTTTCCGGTTCCAGGTCTTACGTGCATCCCTGCATGTTTCACAGCGACACCAACACTAAGGCTGCCAGGAAGTTCCCCCACAGCCATGACCTCCAGGGCTGCTGGCTTTGCTGTACCACACAGCCTCTCCTGGAGGCTTCTGTACACCCTACCTGGTATCGACTCAGGTGGCCATCTAGGGCGGTGTAGTGGATGCTGGCAGGGGACCCGACAGGCCACTCTATCCTGTCCACCTGCTTGGAGAATTCGTCTAGAACCTGCAGGACAAAGGGACACATCAGTATCCGCGAGACCTGAAGAACGCCTTGCTCAAGAGAGGCAGTCAGGGCCACAGGTGGAGGGAAGAGGAGGATAGCTCATGGCCAGGGGCAAATGTAAGTTCAAGTATTTAAAATCTATGGAAATTGGGACGCCTGGATGGCTCAGCAGTTGAGCATCTGCCTTTGGCTCAGGTCCTGATCCTGGGATCCAGGACTGAGTCCCACATTGGGCTCCTTGTGGGGAGCCTGCTTCTCCTTCAGCCTATGTTCTCTGCGACTCTCTCTCTCTCTCTCTCTCATGAATAAATAAAATATTTAAAAAAATAAAAATAAAAAATAAAATCTCTGGAAATTAAGCACCAAGTATATCTAAGCTGAAATGAACCTTGTCTGGAAAATAAAAGTATCAAAATTTTAAGCTACATATTTCCGCTTTTATTAGGTCACATGATTCTAGAAAAGAAAGTATTAGCCCTCTCATTTCCCAGAACAATTCTTCAAAAATGGAGCGAGATTCTTTGGATTTAAGCAACCAGCAGATTTCATGTGCTTATGGGTGTCAGTGCTTGGGGGCAGCAGGGTCCAGCATCCTCGAGGGCTTTATGACAAGCACCCCTCAAAGAACTGAAGAGCATGGAGGCACTAAGCCCCGTGCTGGTGCCGGCCCCATGTGGGGGACAGGAACACCCGGGGTGTGCAGGGATGACCTGATGGAGGGTGGTCGCCACAAGACAGAGCACAGCGTTGGCTGTGGCTCGGAGGGCAGAAGCAGAACAGTGGCCAGAGCAGCGGCCAGGGCTGAAAGTGCAGCCATAGCTGACCCGAGGGCCTGTCCCAGACACAAGCAGGATGAGGGGCAGAAATCAGAGCCAGTGAAGGAAATGGGGAAGGGATCCCAGACTGTCTCTTGGTTTAGGGCAAGAAAAAAAAACTGAAAATAGGTTGATTTTTGACACACTAATACACTACTCCCTCCCTTATACCTCGCGCAATGCCCACACCTGTCCATCCAAGGCCCGATTGGCCACAGCGCAAACTCACCTTCTCCAGCAAGGTAAAGGCCACCCGGGATGGATATTCGCTGTCAGCAATGACCACTCCTGCCAGACTGTCGTTTCGCACGTAGACGTGGCACAGGTATTCTAAGGAGAGGATAGACACGCGGAAGGGGAAGTGAGAGTTTTGGCCATTTCACCCTGATCATCAAAGTGTCACAATGCTGAGCTCTTGCCCTGTGGGTCAGCGAGACTCACACAGGACAGCATGGGAGGGAGTGCTGCCACCAGCACGGCCCAACAACTGCTTCAGACAAGTCAATGCCCAGAGACCCCGTGTGCAAAGCCAAGGTGTAAAGGAGCCTCAGGGGTGCAGGAAACCTCCCAGGGGATGCGATTCCAGGCGCATTTCCCAGTTAGATCCTGGAGCCCCAGCAAGACTCAGCTGTGTCTAGGGGGTTGCACCTCTGATGCTCTGGCCTGTTCTCGAGCCAAGGAGACCCCAGACGAGTACAAAATGAGAGTGGCCTGGCCTCGCATCAGGAAATTGGGACATCAGGTTTCCTTCTTACAGCAATCCTGGCCTCTCCCCTGCTGTGGTGGGCTGGGGAGGTGAGGGAGGGAGAGGACAAGGAAAAAGAGAGGAGAGAAGGTCCATCTGCAAACAAATGTTCTCCAGCACTGGTGCGTGAAAGCCACCGAGTTATCTAAAAGCACAGAGTGTATGAGTGCTTCTGCAAAACAGTCACCATTCCTGCTATGAATTTTTGTCCCTTTCAAAATAATCCAGACAGGATACAGCTAATCGTTCCCCCACAGAAAAAAGAACCTAAGGATTACACCTAACAAATAAGAACCTTCTTGTTCGGACAACGCTCACGCAGAAGAGCCTGATGCTAAACCTGGAGAAACGGGGAGATGGAGAGACTGCGAGCTCATGTCAGACTAGGGCAGCGATGGACAAAAGCAGGGCCACCGCCGCACTCTGGACTCTGTCTACGATCCCAAGCAAGCAAGGCTCAAGCGTGCAGCCCAAGCACACACACTCCCCACAATCAGAGAAGCTGGCTCAGAGCCGCAGACACGGCCAGATCCGCCAGCATTCACAGTCCAATGTCACCTCTGGGGTGTGGGCAGGACAGGGAAGCTGTGTAGGGGACCCCAACCGGGGCCTGACGGGCATCTGCATAGACACACTGCCTCCAGGGCCCATGCGGGCTATACCAGGGAGCTTGCCATGAGCTGTCTGTGAGCCACAGCTGTCCTTCTTGACCTGTCCGTGTCACACAGGCTTCACACGGGAAACCTGAATCATGAAAACGTGAACATACTGGTCAAGAAGAAAACAGAGTTTTTTGATTCCTGGTGAAAAACCTGCGGAGCCCAGGATGCAGTGTTACTCAGCAGGGCTGGCTGGGAATCCTCGTTTGTGATGCGTACAACCCTGGAGGGAAAGCAAATTCAGGAAGGCCACTCCCTGCTGCACAAGAGCCAGGCCCCAATCTGAAGCGAGTCTAAGCTTTGGGGTAGAAGCTTAATCAGGCTGCTGAAACGTCAGCGCCAGGCAAAGAAGCATGTGTGACCAGAACAGAGAGAACGCGGAGGCAACAAGCCAGCAGAGTGGGGTCCTGGCAGTCGTGGGCGGGGCAGTGTGTACGTGGAGAGCCACAGGTGCCCGGGCAGACGGGGGGCTGCATGTGCACGAGGCGGCAGGTCCTCTTACCTTGTTCTTTGACAGAAGCTCTGCTGCCTTTCGCTGAGCGCTCCACAATCAGCTGACTCGTGAAGGTCATGAACTCCTGAACACTAAGAACATAACACATATTACCTATTCCTGTCACCCTGTCCCCAGCACAATGGAAGGTGACCTCTGAGCATAGACACCAAGGGGCCACTGCTTCTTGGGCTCATTCCTTTCCCTCTCAACCTTAGTGACAAATGACAGACACTGTTTTGTTACAGATCCTCACGGCCATTCAAACTACACCTGCTCACTACCTCGTTCACCAGGGCAACACACTTCCAGACCCGCGGGGACTTCCTACAGACTTGACTCAAGAGAACACTGAGGGCAGAGCAGGATTTGGGAAGCAGGAGAAGCAGAGTTGGCCTGTGCAGCCACACGCTGCCACGTGACCCATGTCCACCGAGAACGCAGCTACGGCACAGAACATGCATGGCCTGGGGCGTGCTGTCTCATCCAGGGCGTCTGGAAGGGAGACACTTGGCCAAGAAGGAAGTGACTTGTACAAACGCCAACAGGGAAGAGGGCACTCATGGGTGCAACAGAGAGATGAGGCTAGAACGGGATAGTCACAGGTGATGGCAGTGGAGCCCAAGGAACAGGGGCTAACATGACTCTCTGAGGGTCCCTCTGACCAGTGTACGAGGGGCCACACAGAAGAGGGGGGACCTCTGGCCACGGACCCATGACCTCCAATCCCGGTACTGACAGCCCCGTGCCTCCCCCACAGCCGCGTACGGTCTGTGCGTACCACAGTCCGCTCCATACCTGGTGCTCAGTACTGAGGGTGTAGTGTGATCACAATCATCCCATAGGGAACAAGGCTCCAAACAAGGAAGTCTTTGCAATAAAACCAGGCAGAGACACAGCACGACTCCACGTAGACACGGGAGGACTTACATTCATCGTGAGAGTCAGCGCGAGAAAAGCAGGGAACCCATGTGAAGGTTTTGTAGCTCGAGGTGGGCAGAGGGGTAGCAGGAGGCCAGAGGTCGCGGGGCCACCACCTGCGGCTCTACGAGGTGCGCTGGGGACACCTCCAGCGCACCGTGTTGTGTGAATCCTCAAACACACAGGGTACCCTATGCCAGAGACGCAGAAGTCCCACCCTGGAACCTCTGAGCACCCTGGGTGCACACGGCCAGGTGGGCAGCAGCCGTCCCACCACAGAAGAGCAGTGAGCGGGACACAGGGCAGAGGCTATGCTAGGAACCAAAGCATCAAGACGTCGCACCCCGAATGATCCAAAAGCAGCAGAACGTTTCCACGCGGCCGCCACGGAACTGTTCTAGGTCCCGCCTGCACAAGGCTCCCGAGCGACCAGCAGCAGTGGACGTGGGGCCAGACGGCGGCGGCCCGGGGGCCGGGGCTGGGGCCCGGCTCGCACTACACGGGCCTTCTGCTCCTGGCCCTTCCACGGCTCCGGACTCTCTCCTTCTTGCAGTCACAGTGGCCAGGAAGCCCTACACACCCCAGCTTCTCTCCAGACCTTCCGCGCACACCCTCCGGCGCCATCAGACCTCAACCAGGAGAAAGCATGGCATTTGGGTTCGAGCGCTGGCCGGTGCGCGTCATTCCTGCGGCCTCGGTGACTGCATCACAGCTGATGCCGGTCCCCCAGGGCGACAGGCGCTGCCTCCAGGGCGGCCGCACGAGGCTGCGGAGCTACCGTCGCTGCAGAAGGCCGCCTACGGCTCACCGCGGCGGGACGGAACCGGCCGCTCCTCAAAGTCCCCTTGAAACGTCACCACGACGGCAACTGACAAAACGTGTTCCCCCGCGGCGGGAACCTTTCCCCCGTGAGCGCAGGCGTCCCCGCAGGTGCGTCTACACACCGAGCAGGAACCCCACCCCCGCCCTCCTCCGGCCCTCGGCGCCCCCGGCCCCCGGGGCCCCTCCGCAGCGCCCAGCGCCCTCGAGCCCCCGCCCCAGGCCCCGCCCCCTAGGGCCCCTGACCCCCCCAGGCCCCGCCCCAAGCCCCCAGACTCCCAGGCCCCGCCCCCAGGCCCCGCCCCCAGGCCCCTTGACCGGCCCCAGGCCCCGCCCTCCGCCCCAGTCGCGGCCTCGCCCCCGGCCCGCTCACCTGGACCTCTGGAAGAAGCTGAAGGAGGACACGTCGTACGCGGCTTTGAGCAGCACCGCCTTGGGTTCGCCTTTGTACAGGACGCTGAGGCTGTACAGTTTCATGGCGCCGCGCCCTCGGGCCGCGGGCCCGGCTCGCAGGCAGCAGCGAGGCCGCCGCCCCCGGGGACCACCGCAGGCTGCGGACGGGTCGGACGCCGGCTTCCCCTACTGGCTCGGGGTCCACTTCCGGTTCCGGCCAGGGGCCGCCGCCCGAGCCCCACGGAGGGTTTTCGTGCCCCGGATGCAGAGAGGACCGGCCGGAAACACGCAGGCGGTGGGGGCGGGGGCGCGGGCGCGGGCAGAGACAGCGCAGCGCATGCGCATAAGCCGGCCCCGCCCCTCTGGCCTGTCCAAGGCCCCGTCCTCTCCCTCCTGCTGCATCCCGGGTCCTCCCAAGCCTCCCCCTTCCCTCCTCCCTCCTGGGGTGTCCCGTCCACTGCAGGACCTCCCCCTCCGTCCTGCTGTATCTCATCCCCTCCCACGTGTCCCCCGCGTCCTGAGCCCTCTGGGGACTCCCCCCTCCCACTTGGGGTGTCCTGAGTCCTCCCGTTTTCAAGCTCTCCCTCCCTCCCAGACTGTCCTGAGCCCTCCCGGGCAGCTTCTGGGAACACACCCGGAGCAGCACCCACACGCTCAGAAAGGAGCTTTGATTGAGTGGGGGGAGTGACTGCCTTCCTGTGTTTTGTAAATCAAATCTCCTTTAACGCAAAGCGCAGGAAATTCTTCTTCTGGAGGCTCCTGCAGCCTGTGAAGCTGTATTCTAGTCCTCGCCAGCTCATCCTCCTGCAGGAGCAGCCCCTGTCTGCACAGGACCCCTCAGCACGAGCCTGCGAGCCTGCGGGGGTCGGGGCTCCCTGGGCCTGCCCACCAGCTGTCTAGGCAAAGTGCTGACCTCAACGGTAGCAGAGACGCATCGCCTCCAAGGGCAGAACATCCGCCCCTCACTTGGGGAGCAGCTTGGCTGGTGGATGGGGACTCAGAAGGCCTCCTTTGCCTTGAGATGTTGAAATAATGCTTTGCCGATGGGTGGGGATGAAGGAGGCACAGTAGCATAAGACCTGCATCTTGCCTGTTTCTTGCTTATTAAATGGTAGGATGTAATCTGCCCCTCACGGGACACATAAAAGGACCTTGGTCTTTGGCAGTTGGCGCTAAGCTGACACGTTCGCTGTGCTAGAATCAGCCAGAGCTGAGACGATGGGAAGAGCCAACAGCATCAGTCTACACCTAATCAGGGTTTCTCAGCTTTAGCACTATTAATAGTTTGGTTGGATACTGCGGGCTTGTCCCAACAGTTGGGAGCCGTCCCAGGCACTGTAGGCAGCATCTCGGGCCTCATACCCAAGTAGCACCCCATGCCATCTGGCAACCAAGAGTGTCTGCAGACGTTTGCAAAGGTGCCCTGGGGAGCAGTGGTTTACAGAAAAATGTTTGTATGTCTAAAGGAGGGGTCCTGGCACCTGCCCCCTCACTCACCACCTCCCTCACCAGCCCCCTTCCCTGGGTATTTTCAAGTGCAGAGTGTGAAGAGGGCTCTCCCACATGCTCCTGTTTGGGTGTGAAACATCAAGAACAGACACCGGCCAAGGCCAGACCTGTGACCCATGACAGGGCCATAGCAGCGGGCCAGGCGGGAGCCTGTGATGCTGTGCTAACACCGTTGTCCTATAGGGGGCGGGTGAGCCCACTGCTGATGGAAATCCCTGGAGCCCCTTTTCCTTTGCCACTGAAAGTTCTTCAAAGGGACCAGGAGGACAGTTCTTGCTTGGAATTGATTTAAGTCTATTCACAAGTCACATATTAGTGGATGTCTTACAGCTGGTCGTATACCAAGCACTTTCCACATGCTTGGTATTCATTCAGCGCCTCACAGAAGAAAGAGGTTTCATCATCACCTTACAGACACAGAAACGGATTCAGATCAAGGAAATTGGTAGAATGACGAGACACATGTCAACACCACACCTGGCACCGCCCAGCTCCCCTCTCACCGCCCAGCTGCCCTCCACCTCCCACCGCCCAGCTCTCTGCCCTCCTCTCTGGCCCAGCCCTGCCTCCACCACTCCAGCTATGTGGGTGCAAACTCCCCAATCTCAGCATCCAGCTTCCATTCCACCACTTGACTTGGATTCAGTCCCAGCATGGCCAGAAGCCCCCAAAGCATAAAGGTGAACAAAGCACTAACCTCTCTGTCTCTCTCTTTTTTTTTTCATCTGTAAAGCTGGAGATATAACCCTTTCCATCGATGTGATGCTGGGAATGGTAAGACACTATATTCCAAACTCTAGTCTTGGTAGATGCTTAACAAGTAAAAACCATGATGACTCCTGTATTGTTATCGTTTACGACAAAAAGAAGAGATGGTCGTGGGTTAAAGGCATCCTGCATCCTGCTGGGAGCAGAAATCTGACACGCTGAAACCTGAGTGAGTTCTACAGAGT
This sequence comes from Nyctereutes procyonoides, assembly GCF_905146905.1. Taxonomy (NCBI): domain Eukaryota; kingdom Metazoa; phylum Chordata; class Mammalia; order Carnivora; family Canidae; genus Nyctereutes; species Nyctereutes procyonoides. The sequence goes on from NW_026575120.1 coordinate 28,105,678, forward strand.
GGGGAATACTATTGTATCTTATCATTTCCTGATTTTGATCCTTGTGCTGTGGTTATGCAAGAGAATTCTTGGTTTGGGGGTACTACACACCAGTACTTAGGGGGTAGAAAGACAGCACATCTTCACCTCACCTTTGCAGGATTCGGAGGTTTATATGAAGGGTAAAGTGAAGGGGTCGGGGTGAAGGTATCCAGGAATGCTTTGTACTGTGCTACAAGTCTAAAATGATGGGGATGGGGCGCCCAGGTGGCTCCATCAGTGAAGTGTCTGCCTTCAGCCCTGGTCATGATCTCAGGGTCCTGGGATCGAGCCCCACATTGGGCTCCCTGCTCAGTGGGGAGTCTGCTTCTCCCTCTCCCTCTGTCCCTCCACCCTGCTCATGCTCTTTCTCTCAAATAAATAAATAAATAAATAATATTTTTAAAAAGATTTTATTTATTTATTCATGAGAGACACACACAGAGAGAGAGAGGAAGAAGCACAGGCAGAGGGAGAAGCAGGCTCCACCCAGGGAGTCTGACGTGGAACTCGATCCCGGGTCTCCAGGACCACGCCCTTGGCCGAAGGCAGTGCTAAACTGCTGAGCCACCTGGGCCACCCAATAAGTAAAATATTTTTTTTTAAATGATGGGAATAGAAAAGATTATCAGAAGGGAGCGCTGATGTTATGCATGCAGCTCCAGTGGTAGTCGGGGTGGCAAAGCTGTCTGAAGTCCAGACTCTCCCTCGTGCACTTGCGCTCTAGAGGAAGAGCTTCCCTGGAGACAGGACTGGAGCCATGCTGCCCACAGCATGTGGTCCAGGCTCATATTCACCCCTGCTGGGCAGGCGGGTGCCTACATACCTTTAAAGCCCTCTCAGCTCACGAAGGGACCCATTTTAGCTGCACAGTTGGACCCCCATAGAGCTGGATCAAAGCCAGCTGAGGGGCACGCTGGGGGTTCCTGGGGGACCTGGCCATGTAGTGGCCTTGGCTTCTCATCTGGTCAGCCAGGGCCAGGGCAGCAGGGCTGTTTTCAGGGTAAATGTATGGTGAGCCTCTGCAGCCTACACAGGAACGGGGAGCCCTGAAAGGAACCACAGATGCCCTCAGGCCTCCTAGAATTCCAGGGCGTGTCACTCCTAAGTGTGCAGGCTAGACATGTCCACCACTACAAGGTGGCAGCGTCTGAGAGCCAGCAGATGCAAGAAGCCCATTGTGACCCTCGTTTTATTCTCCAAAATGGGAGATTAAACCCCCACATGAAAGGTGCCCTCTTGGTAGCAGGAGGAAGACATACTTTTTTTTTTAAAGATTTATTTATTTATTTATGATAGAGAGGCATAGACACAGGAGGAGGGAGAAGCAGGCTCCATGCCAGGAGCCCGACGCGGGACTCGATCCCGGGACTCCAGGATCGCACCCTGGGCCAAAGGCAGGTGCCAAACCGCTGAGCCACCCAGGGATCCCCTGCTTTTTTTTTTTTTAAGATTTTATTTATTCATGAGAGACAAGAGAGGCAGAGACACAGACAGAGGGAGAAGTAGGCTCCCAGAGGGGAGTCCCATGTGGGACTCAATCCCAAGAACCCGGGGTCACGACCTGAGCCAGAGGCAGACACTCAACCACTGAGCCACCCAGGTGGCCCAGGAGGAAGACATTCTAATCACCAGAGATGAATGAGGCCTAGCAAAATTGGTACAAACAAGCCTCACCTTGCAGTTACTTCCAGCATGTCCCCTCCGTAGCCCCAGCTCCTCTATCTCGTGGGTCCTTCACTGTTTTTTTTGTTTTTTTTTGTTTTTTTGTTTTTTTTTTTGTCATAAGAGTGTTTGCTATTGATTTTTCCTGTTCTGGTTTCCTCTCTGGGTCTTCATTCTCTTTAGAAGGCTCCTGTGCACCTGCAAAAACTGTAATAAAACTTGTTCACAAAAAAACACACAAAAAACAAAAAACTTGTATGCTTTTCTCCTGTTTAAGGCATTTTGGGTCTTAGATACAGCTGAAGACCCGAAGAGGGCAGAGAATTTGTCTTCCTGCCCACCGGCCTAGGGAGCACAGACTTGATGCTGTCCAGCCCCAGCCCCTAGGAACACTGCTCACTACCACAGGCCTCCCGGCAGATTGCCCAGACTGGCAGCCAAGAGGGAACAGATGTCAGAGCAAGAGGGAAGAGGGTACACTATGAGGAGCTCCCCTCCCCTGAGCCCCCATCCCTGGGCTGAGCTCCCCCTCCCCCTGAGCCCCCATCCCTGGGCTGAGCTCCCCCTCCCCCTGAGCCTCCATCCCTGGGCTGAGCTCCCCCTCCCCCTGAGCCCCCATCTCCAGACTGAGTTCCCCTTCCCCCTGAGCCCCCCATCCCTGGGCTGAGCTCCCCCTCCCCCTGAGCCTCCTCCCCCTGAGCCGCCCCTCCCCCTGATGTGACCAGCGGCCCACGACATGACCAATGGCCCACAAGATGACCAGCGGCCCGTGATGTGACCAGCAGCCCGCGACATGACCAGTGGCCCACAAGGTGACCAGCGACCCACGAGGTGACCAGCGGCCTGCGAGGTGACCAGCGGCCCATGACGTGACCAGCGGCCTGCCCCTGTGCTGGCAAACCTGAATCCCAAGACTTGCTGGAGGAGGGAAGTCCTGTGGTACAAAAGATGTAGGGAAGGGCCTGCTTGTCCTGCCCGGTGTCCAGAAGTTACCCTGACACCAGCCGAAAGTGAACTGGCATCGGAGTTTGTTAGCAAGAGTGACCTGGGGCAGAAGGAAGGCCAGCACAGGGAGAGGAGAGGGAAACAAAGCAGTCTTATTAGAGGAGGGGCCCCAGGCAGTCCAGGGTGTGGGCCCGGTGGCTGTAGCATTTGAGGACGGGCCTGGATTATATCATAATTAGCCAACTAAGCACTGTCCTCTCTCAAGAAGTATTCAAGATGCCTGCAAGGGGTAGGAAACCACAACATTATTCCTGTTCTGGGGACATGGGTCAGATAAGGACACACGACTGCTTTCTGCAGAAGAGCAAGGAGCAGAACACACTTAACCTGTCCTCTGCCGGGATGGCATCACTGCAAACCCACCACTAGGTGCATGGGCCAGGGTGGCCCCTGGGGGGGTCCTCCCTGGGGACTCTCTGTCAGGACCTCAGGACGTCAAAGGTCCATCCACCTGCTGTTTGTGTCTAGTTTCCTGCCGAACATGTGGACAGACAGATGTGGCAGAAGGGGAAGAGCCACTTCTACGTTCAGACGACGAGGTACAGACAGCAAAGAAAGGGCATCGAAAGGGGCCACTCCCTGTCCTGCGCACCACAAAGGACAACATCCAAGCAAAAGGGGACTGCTGCCTGCACCCCAAGTCATGGCATCTCCAGTGGCTGGGAGCCTGGTCTAGACAGAAGCTACCCCGAGGGCCAAGAGCACATCTCAACTGGAAACTGTAGGAAAGCCTCCTGACTGCCTCCCAGGCAGCCTGGGAAGAGAGTGGGAGGTGGCCTCTGAGCAGGTTGCTAATCTGGCCTCCGTTCCCCAGGAAGCACAAAGTTATTCCGTCAGGCTCAGGTTAGCTGCAGTTCCAGCCTTGACCTCATAGCCCGTGACCACACCTGCGAGTGACTAGAGCCAAGCTGCTCCCTTACAACAGAAAAATCAAATGGTAGGGGATGAACCATGTGTCACCAGCATTACACGTCAGTGGGGAAACAATCACCTACCCCACATATACTAGTCTCACTAATATCTGCATACCTCACTACCTCACAGCATACATAAAAACAAGTTCCAGAAGGATCAAATTAAAAGAAAGAAAGAGAAAGAAGAAAGAAAGAAAGAAAGAAAGAAAGAAAGAAAGAAAGAAAGAAAGAAAGAAAGAAAGAACTAAAGAAGAAAGAAAGAAAATAAATAAATAAATATTGGAAGGAAATGTGGGAAAATATTTTTCCAGTTTTGGGTGGGAAATGCCTTTCTTAACAAGACATGAACCTCGGAACAAGAAAGCCAAGACTGAAATTCATGAGAAGGAACCGCTTCTGTGTGATGAAGACACCAGCGATCAAGTCTGAGTGTAGGATGGACCGCAGGAAACATCACGGCAGATTCAATCAAGGGTTAGTAGGTATTAGAGATGGATATGAGAGCCTGTTACACCAAAGGAGACGTGAAAAACGGTCCAGTGACAGAGTGAAGCCCAGGCCTCAGTGTTAAAATAAAGAGTGTAAACAAATCATCCTTAGAGAAAAAATGCAAATAGCCAGCGAACAGACAAAGAGGACCCAGGGCTTTGTAGTTAAATGACAACGAGACAACAGATCAGGAAAAGATTATCAAGATTTATAATCTCAAGGGTGGGCCAGCGTGGAGGCAAACTCCTAAAGTTGGTGGGAGGATTAATGAAATGCGAGAACCTTTTGAGGGAGCACTATAATCTCATCTGCCCGAATATAAAATGTGCAGAGCGTTTGATCTAGCAGTCCAGCCTCTAGGAATCTTCTGGAAGAAGACACATGTGCATGTTTTGACTGGTAAAACACAAAGCCCCACGATGGGGGAAGAGTGGAACTGCCCAGATGACCACGAATAGAAAGTTGGTTTAAAATGGGACAGCACGTCGTTGGTCTGGATAGTCTCGCTGGCCACTCCTCCTCGCTCCCCCTGCTGGACCTCTAGACGTCTCCTGTCTCCTGGGTGGCCTGGTCCTGACCCTGCCGGGCCCCATTCCCAGGCTCCCCCTGACAGCAGCCACCAGCCACTGGAGCGCTCGCCGTGTGCCAGTCCTGAGCCGCTCTGTGAGGATGAAGCACACCAGCCTTCAGAGGCTGAGGCCAGAAGCACCGGTTGAGATGGTCCTTGGTCTCCCAGTTTGCTCCTGGTGGGTGAGCTCTGGCACCTGGCCTCCCGCTCGGTTCCCAGGGTCCCGTCACTGTGAGCATGACTGGGCATGCACGCGTCCTGAGCTGGGGACCCTGTCCGGGCCCACCGTCCCGGCTCAGGTAGGCAGGGAAGGCGGCCACGGAGCTTACGGAGGGTCCCAGCCTATGGCAGGGCTGGTGGGCAAGCTGCCTGCCCCCTCTTCTCTGGATTCTGCACGCGCAGGGGCCTCTGCTCTTTAGGACATGGGCCTGGAAGACCCTGTGACCCTGCCCTGGGAACTGGACAGGTGGCAAAGTCCACGGTGACAGGGCGATTGGGCCGTTGCTATGGTGATGGGGATGGAGGCGTTTGCCATCAGCCCCGGTTTTCTGCATGGCAGCTCTAATGACAGGATGGTAAGCCCTGCAGAGGCCGGAGGCCGGAGGCCCTGCTCTCGGTTGCCATGGCAGCGCGGGCCCTCTCGGGGAACACAGAAGGCCCCGTGGGGGGACTCCCCACTCCACACCTGGTCAAAGCAGGAAGTGCTGGGCGGCGCAGAAGCTGGGGAAGGCTGGTTGGGGTGTGAGAGGGATATGGTCCCCTAAAGCCTAGTTGCTCAAGAGTTGTCCCTGGCCCCAGGAGGAGAGCGGACCCTTTCTGCTGAGTGTGTCTGGAGGACACCGTGCCACCGCAGCCCGGCGTTGCCTGGAGGGACGGCTGACTGGCGCTGGCCAGTCCTGGCCTCCAGCGATGGCCACACGGGCCTGGGTGGGGAAGGGTCCCGGCTGTGTCCCCGGAGAGAAGCCCGACCGGCTTGCTGGTCAACGATGAAAAGGAGGAAACTCTATGCCTGAAGCTCGAGCCAGAAACCGGCTGGAAGGTGGACCATACCCTCCCTTCAGATCCTCCCTTGGCTGGCGGACACCTTGGGGGACTTCTGCTTCAGAAACTGTCCAGAAACACTGAGGGGTTCCAGCTCACACGAGCTGCCCACCGCACACATGCTGGATGACAGAGCCAGGATGGACGTCACCAAGAAGGAAAAGGTAATGCACAACCTGGAGCTCTTCTCCAGGAGTGCTGGTTGTGGCTCATTGGGCACAGACCAGCCTTGGCTCCCTGGCCCCTGAGGGAAGGCCTAATGGGTAGGGAGCCCGGGGTGGCGGCTCTGTCTGGCCGGAAGGCCCCCTCTTCCCAGCAGGCCAGGCCCTCTCCGGCTGCTTCAGGCTCCAGCCCCGTGACTGGGCAATTAGGCTGCCAGGAGGTCTGGCAAGTGGCTTTCATTGGCCAGGGGTCTGGGGAATTTAGAGCCCGGGCTGGAGGGGGATTTGGGGCCTGGGGTCTCAGTGGGCAAAGCCAGCTGCCGGGCTGGGAGGCAGCACCCAGCAGGTATTGTGATGGGCCCTGGACAGTTCATAGGATTCACTCCAGGAGGAGCATGGTTGCTCCTGGCGAGGAGCAGAGAACAATTACTTTTTCCAAAACAGAGAGAAATCCAGACGTCCTTTCAGGCCGCCCTGTGCCCAGGCAGTGAGCAAGGAGACAGGGCTGGGGCCAGGGCAGGGGGAGCATGCCTGCAGCCCCAGGCCAGTCATCAGGGCAGGACAGGGATCCAGTCCCTTTGGCACAGTCTCCTCCTCACATGTCTTCACTTCTTCTGTGACTTGACGAGGTCAGCACAAACACGAGCTGGTTCTGCTCCCAGCAGAGCTGATGATGTGAGGAGAAAAACAAGCAGCCCGAGCCAGGGTGCCTGGAGCCGCAGGCAGCAAGACAGGCCGAGTCCCCAAGCGAGTCCTATAACTACTGGCGTGGCAGGAGTTTGGATGAGAAATGCTGCCCAAAGGGGCCCCGGGAGGCTACTGGGGAGCAGAAGGGTGACTAGGTGACAGTGAGAGTGAGGGCCCGGGGAGCCCGTTCTCAGACTCTGGGGCTGGTCCTTGTTCCTGCCCATCTGCACCAGGGGACACAATGCCCCCCAACCGAGGGGTGCTGGTCCAGTCCCTGAGGCAGGGCCGGCTCCAGAGCCCCAGGCTGAGAGCAGAGGGGGGAAGCCCCGCCTCTGGCATACACTTGAAAGGAGCACCAAAAACATCAGTGATCAAGGTTGATAATCATTTCTGAAGAATCAAAATTAATGCAAAAGAGTGTGGAGAAGAAAATCTCAAAAGCTTAACGAGAGGCAGCATGAGTGTCTCCATTTCTGCGCTTGTCCCAGCCTTGTGCCCCCTGTTCTGTAGGGTCAGTGAGCTGGGGCCCCGGCCAGTGTGCAGGGAGGCAGGGGGCAGCCTGGCTGAGCATAAGTCCCCCCATCCCATCTGGAGGGCTGCAGTGGCTTCAGGGTCCTCCCAGGAGCTGAGGTTTGGCTGCCAGGCCCGTCTTGCTCCAGCCCTGCACTCCCGGGAAGTGCTATCCCCACCCCAAGCCAGCACTGGCCCTGGAGCAGTGAGCAGTATGTCCCTCACAGCGGCTGTGTCCACCTCAGGCTCCTGGGAGGAGGGAATGGAGACGCCAGCGCTGCTCTTCCTCTGCATGCAAGCAGCCCTCTGGTCAGTGTTGAGCCTTCCACGCTTACTGGCTGTCACCCCTCCAGAGTCTGCATGAGCCTGTGGGCTCTGCTATCCTTCAGTGGCTTCTGCACGTGTATGCCAGCCCCTTGCACAGCTTCTAGAGCTCACTGGGGGCAGGGCTGTGCCTCTGGCTGCCCCTTGGACCCCATCATAGCAGGTGCATTCCTGTGGCGTGGAGCTCTGGCTCTTGATGGCCACCCCTCCTGCATGACCTGAGGTGGGGACCTGGGAACCCTGTCGGAAGCCCCTGCATGTGGTTCTCCCTCCCGCCTCTGGGTGGGTCCCACCCGCTCCATGAGCAGCCAGTGGGCAGGAAGGAGGGGGCTCCACAGTGCTTTCCAGGAAGAAGGCTGGTGGGTGGCGCTCCCTCATCGTAGCTCACCGAGGGGTCTCAACAGCAGATGTTTGCTTCTCCCGGATCTGGGGATGCAAGCCCCAGGTTGGGGCACCAGCAGGCTCGGGTTCTGGCGAGGGCCTCTTCCTGGCTCGTGGGCGGCCGCCTTCCCGCTGTGTCCTCACCTGGCAGAAACAGAGAGCGCAGGTATCCCCTTGTGTGGGACCCTTCTGTAGCCTGTAGAATGGAGCCCCCTGAAGTCAGGCCCTCCGGCTGCCAGGGCACAAGCCCCGACCAGGTCTGCTCCTGCTCCTGTGGTGGCAGGACCAGGCCAGAGGCCCAGGCCTCCTTCTCCGCCCTTCTGCAGAGCTGCCCCAAAGCCACCACACGGCAGGACAGAGCAGGGCTGTGCTGCTGCAGGAGGCCCCCAGGGCAGGTCCGGGGCCCCCCGCACTGGGGTGGGCTGCAGCTTTTCTGGGGGTGCTGGAGGGTGTTGCTTCGACCGAGGCGCAGTCCTGGCCTGCGCCCTCCTTGCACCTTCATCTCCCCTTCCCTTCTCACGGGGCCGTGATGGGTCTTGCTGGCACTCGAAGCAGGATGCCACTCCGTCTTGTTTCTCTGTCTGCCTTTGTCTGTCTCTGTCTGCCTTTGTTTCTCTATCCCTTTCTGTCTCTCTCTGTCTCTTTGCCTCTGTGTCCCTGGGCTGGGGAGGGGATATCATCAGACCCTAAGCCTGCCCCAGGCCTGTCCCCCTTCTCGGGGGCTGGCCCACCCCTGCCCAGGTCCCTCCCAGGTGGCCCCTCACCTCCTGCCCCCTGTTGTCCTCAGCTTCTGGGGGCCTCAGGGTGACTTCTCGGTGTCCGGCAAGGCCCTGGCTGTCTGACCCATGGCCACCTCCCCTCATGCTCTGTGTACTCGATTCCTTTATTTTTCTACGTGGATGGCCCTTTTCTGGGTGAACTGGCCACCCCACTGTTTGGATGCGCCGCTTGACCAGGACCTGCTTTTCTGGTTCTCTCTGCTCCGGGTAGGCTGTCCATGTAGCCAGTTTCCCATGGGTTCGCCTGCCTCACCTTTCCAGGGCCTCGGTGGTCAGGCCTCGTGAAAACCACCGTCCGGGTTTCTCCGTGGGGAGAGGAAAGCTGTTTGCCTCCCTGGTTCAGATCTTTTCTCCCCCTTTGGTGAAATGTTCTCAGTTTACCTCTCTGGGTACCTCTCTGGGGCCTGGGCTCCCCTTGCCTCCCCAGTCAAGGTCCTGGCCTGGGTTTTCCTGTGACCACAAGAAAGCCCTGTGGCTCCTCCTTGTCCAGCCATTGGTGCCAGAAAGTCCCGACTGCCAAGGACAGGGCAGGGGCTGGTGTACTCGGGTCCTGAGCAGGCTCCCTGCAGGGCCGCAGTGGGTGCGGGTGCTGGGCTGGGCACTGTGTGGGGGGCCACCAGCCTTGGAACCCAGAGCCCAGCTGCACACCGACACCAAGGGAAGGGGCTTTGGGTTAGGGCCCAGGAGGCGACAGAGGGGCCGAAGGAGTGCAGTGAGCTAGAGTCCTGGGGCAGGAAGGGGGATGGGAGGGCCCCTGCACCTGGGTGGCCAGTGCTCCCTGGACCCCCTCCCTGTGCCCCCCTGAAGTCCTCCCAGCCCTCCTATCAAGCAGCATCCCCTTGTGATGCACATGCCCTGCTCTGCGTGCAGGGCTGCCCCACACCAGGCTGCACCTGCCCAGCCAGGGGGGCTCCGTGTCATGGTGGTGCCCCCCAACGTGCGCGCAGCCCCAGACATGGGGAAGAGCCCCAGCGATGGGTCCTGGCCCCCAGGTCTCTGTGAAGGACAGTCTGTGGTGAGCCTCTGCCTCTCACTGGGGCCCTGTGTACAGAGGCCGAGCAGATTGCTGAGGTAATGCCGGGTGACTTTTGGAGGCTTGGCTGCGAGCAACCATTCGTTCTGAAGTGGTGGGTCCAGAGGTGGCCCTGCCTGGCCTGCAGAAGAGGGGAGAGCATCGCGTGTCAGGTGGGATGGGCATGGAGACTTGTCAGAGGCGTGGGCAGAGCTAAATCAGCCTGGGACTCTCGGGGACACGGGGGCTCCTGGCACTGCCCTCCAAGGAGGGAGGGGCCTGTCTGTCCTGCCTCACTGCCGCCCTACGCAGACAGGTCACCTGCCGCCCAGACAGGTTGCCTGCTGCCCAGATAGGTTGCCCACTGCCCAGACAGGTCACCCATTGCCCAGACAGGTCTCCCACTGCCTACATAGGTCACCCACTGCCCAAACAGCTCAGCCACTGCCCAGAGGCTCAGCCGTCACCCAGACAGCTCACCTGCTGCCTTGAGGGTCCCCCACAACAGAGCTGAGTTTCCGAGCTTCCTGCCTGTGAGGTCCCGCAGACCCTGCTGTGCTCCGGGGGAGAAGAATAAACCCCCCTTGCTCCCCCAAAAGTAGAACTGAGCTGGGCACCCCAGGATGAAGGATCCATCCCCACCTGCAACGACTGCTTCCTCTGGGTCCTGCCCTTCTGCTGCAGCACCCCCCCCCAGGCTTCAGTCTCACACCTGCCCCCTCCCCGCCAGCTCCCAGTGGGGTGGCCTTCCCCAGCCCTAAAGTTCCCTAAAGGGCCCCCAGCAGGCCTCCTTGGGGGACTCACAGGCCTCAGCAGGGTGGGAGTCTCGTGCCACATAACCCTGCACCCACCTCCCCAGAGAAGCTGTGCTTCCTCTGTGGACGCAAGTCCAAAACTGTCCTGCAAGTGTCCAGATGAGGGAAGGAATGGGTGCCACTGCATGCCATGGGCTTTTCCAGAGGACACAGGATCCGCACCCGCATCCTGTGCCCCTGCCCATGGACGACATCATGTGCCCACGGATGCGCTCCAGTCAAACCCACCCACGAGGCTCCCTTCGCCCTGTGGAGGGCCCAGAGCTGCACCGCTGCGGCTGGTGGGCCTCGTGCCCCACCCAGAGCACACGTGGAGGTGGCATGTCCACAGGAGCATTGGCCTGCTCCCCCCGCTTCTGGACGCGCAGCCCCCAGCTCGGTGCCCCCGAGCATACTCTGAAAACCAGGAACGCATAAGTCATAAATAAGTCCAATAAAAGTGACTGATGGCTGGCTGTGACCATAGCGCTGAGAGGCCCGCTAGTGGGCAGGGATTTCAGCTGATTACGAAGAAACACCGGATGTTCCGTGTTTCATCAAGAAACACCGTGATGACACAGACACACACACACTACAGCACAGTCTCAACCCCCAACTGAAGCATTGCCTGTTAATTACACAGAAACTACACTAACATTGTGAGCAAACCTCCGCGGGTGGGGTGCTGGGTTCCCAATAACTGGGCTTTCAGTTCTGCCCCGGGGCGAGTGTACTGAGGTCCACGAGCCCCTGCCTCCTGGATCCAGCCTGGCTTGTGGGGGAGGCCCTGTGGCCTCTGCACCTGGAGCCCCTGCCCCTGCTCCCTCACAGTCCCAGCTCACACATTGTGGGGGCAGCAGGCCGGGGGGGCAGCAGGCACCCCAAGCCACTGCCAGACCTCAGGCATTGAGGAGTGTGCTTGGAGGAGCATCGCCAACACCTGGCCCCTGCAGTCCCAGGGCTCGCACAGTTAGATGGAACGCTTCCTAGGGAGGGTGGCTAGGGTGGCTGCCTGGGTTTCCCTGAAACCCCTGGGCGCGGTAGGGTCCGAGAACCGATGGCGGGCTTTGGAAACGGCCTCTGGGGCTGCAGCTGGGCATCAGCCTCATCCCGCAGAGGCTCAGACAAACTTGATCTTTTTAGGAAACAGGTGTGATGACACTGTCACAACACTATCCGGGAGTCAGGAGGCTCGCCCCGGGCCTGCAGGGGTTGCACACAGCGTCTTCCCACAGCTGCCAGCGTCTGCCTGGCTCCCTCTGACCCCTGCTCCAGACCTGGGCCCTGCCCCCGGGAAGGTTTCCTCGTATGCCTCTCAGCACTTGTCAGCTCAGGCTCTTGCTCTGCTCGGGTCTCCTGGATCTCCAGGGGGTGCTCAGGGGGTGCCGGGGTCTGTGCTGTGTGCCCACAGGCTGGGACAAGAACCCATGACCCGGCCAAGTCCAAACACGTCCCAAGTGCCAGGGAGGGCGCCGCGGGGCCGTCACTGGGTGACCTGACCCTGAACTCAATGCTCCCCCGTGCCTGCCTTGGCCTCTTATGCCTCCCGTCTGTCTCTGTCTCCGCAGAGTGCCTTGTGTTCAAGCTCCTACTAACCTGGGGCCCCTTCTCCATGCCATACCTCCCAGGCCCTGCCAGCTGGAGCCCACTGCCCTGTCCACCCCTTTGGCCATCTCTGCATCCTGGTCATCACGGCCGCCCTCCCCCGAGGGAGGTGAGCTCTTGGCCTCAGGGTAGACAGACGAGCCGCTCTGAGTCCAGCTGCTGCCATTCGGCCTCCTTGGACTCGCCTGCTTACAACCAGAGAGAAACCTCCGTCTCCGGAGGCCCAGCTAGACCTATCCCTCCCCTGTGGCCCTTGGCCTTCTGGGTCTTCTGGAAGGGACCTGGGGTCTTGCTGGGGCTCTGCACCTGCTGGGGAGCCACGGAACATACTGCCTGGCCTAGCAGGCTGCCCGGGACACTAGAATGGGCCACCTCAGGGGTCAGAAGGCTGGCACTGGGGACAGACCAAGGGTCCTGTTCTGGGCACACCCATCCCAATCTATGTCTGTCCTCCGGGCAGCCTGGTGTGGACACTGAGCAGTCGCCTCTCCTTCCTTCCACACCTGCCCACGGCCTCCTTCTGCTCTGGGACAAGGGCGACTGCCCCGTGAAGGCCAGCCTTACTGTGCCCTCCTAGGGCCCCAGGGCCCCAAGCACTCTCTCTGCCTCCCTGTCCTCACCCCTTCACACAGCTCCTCTGGCTGTACCCCCACGTGCACCTCTCTCACTGCTTGCAGAGTGGGTCACATGAAAGCAGATGCAGAAGCACGTCTGACTGCATAGACCCTTCTGCTGCTCTCTGTGGAGCCAGACTCTCCAGCCTCACAGCCGCACACCCACAGCCCCTCGCTGGCTGCCCCAGTCTCAGTGCCCTTCCCTGCACCCTGTGCCCAGCTAGAGCCCGGGCCATTGTGTGTGCCGTGCTGGGAGTTCCTTCCATGTCATCATCACCGGGTTGTCTGTGTGGAGCAGATTCGGGAGAGGCCAGAGGTCAGAAAGGAATACAGAGGGAGCCACCTGGGAGGCCAGCGTCCCTCATCTCCTGGTGTCCGGGGTCTCCAGGGCCTCGCAGCCCCTAATACTGTGAGCTATTTTCTCAGGTAGTTGTGTTAGTCTGTGCGTCTCAAAGATGACTCTGGGTGCTGAGGGCAGGAGATTCTAGGGGGCCCGGAGTGTTGTCAGGATCAATGTGCGGGGTGATGGTGCCAGACGCTTGTGTTAGGGTTTGGGAGAAACGGCCCACTTTAGGGATTCCAAGCAGAAATTTTCTGCTACAGGGAATTGGGTGCATAAAGGAGCAGAGCCAGGGGCCACTGTGCCACTCCCGCAATTCCATCCCAGGGCCAGGGAGCCTCTGTCGCCATGTCTTTGCCTCGTGCTCTCACACACGTGAAGCTGGGCCACAGGTCCAGGCAGTGCAAATAGTTGCGTCTGTCAAAGCTGGAGGGTCAAGTGCCAGTCCTTTCAAATATCTCAGCAGTGTGGGCTGTGGTCATCACCAGTCCCACAGAGCAGTGACTGCAAGGGAACCTGGGAAATGTGGTTCGAGGCTCCAGCCCTCGTGTCCCCTGGAGGCGGAGATTGGGACAGGTGCTGACTGCAGGCAGAGAAGCGAGTCCAGCAGGAAGACATCTGTCGGCCCCCAAAGGAGGCTGTCGAGGAGATAGGTGGTGCTGCGGTTTGGGGCTCAGGGAAAGGTCACGACTGGGGTCACTGCCTCATGGATGAGCTGTGGAATTGGTCAGAGCCTAGGGAGTGGCCTTGGATGGAGAAAAGCACAGTGTCTGGGACTGCAGGGTCAGAGCCGCCCCCTCCCCGAACTATGGCATCCCTGCCCAGCCCCCCAATAGGCTGCTGGAGTGCTTCCTAGGGCTGGTGTGCGGCGGGGCGTGGTGGGTCCTCCATGAGTGTGCTCACATGAACGAATGAATCCACTGCCCTGGGAACGCCACGGCTGACACAGGAGCCATCCCCGTGGCCTCTCAGGGTATTCATGCAACGGGGCAAGCTGGACACATAGGCAGCTCCAGAATTCCCGTGTTCCACCCGCGTAGGAAAGCATTTTGACGCAATTATAAAAATGTGCAGGAATGACGAGATGTTCATTGTTGTTGTTGGGGGACAGGTTCACTATCCTCCCTCCCTTCCTGGCTGGTTGAAATGTAAAGTTCCCTCTGAGAAAGAGTTTTTATTTATTTATTTTTTTTAAGATTTTATTATTTAGAGACAGAGAGAGAGAGGCAGAGGGAGAAGCAGGCTCCGTGTAGGGAGCCCGTTGTGGGACTCGATCCCAGGACCCCAGAGTCACGCCTTGAGTTGAAGGCAGATGCTTAATCACTGAGCCACCCAGGGATCCCTCAGAAAGTTTCTAAAAGCACCATAAAGGAAGGCAAATGAAAACGAAGCTGTATCTGGTGGAGATCTCTGCGTGGCCCTATGGGCTCCACATGGAAGTAGCAGCAGGACTTGTGTTTCCCACGTGTGGCCCCAGTGAGGCCTGGGCCCCACCCCCCAGGGCCTGGGCCTCCGTGACGTCAGCCCCGCTGGTAGACGCTTAGGAAAGGGGTGCAGAGATGTGCGGGCCTCTGCTCCCTGGGCCCTGACTCAGGGACATGGTTGTGAGCCTCCGCTCCTGCCTTGGGCCTGCAGGTTCCTCTGCCCCCGTCACTCGGTCTACGCGTCCCCTCTGGCCACCTGCAGGATCCTTTGCACAGAATTCACTACCCAGCGGGGGGTGGAGTCCAGCGCACCAGCGGGTCCCGGGACCGGGTGTCCTCTCTCCACTGCTCCCCCAAGGGAGCCTCATCCACACTTAGTGTCTGCGTGTGCCATGTGCCACCATGGCCGTGGGGAGGGGACAGTCCCTCGCGTCTGTTTCTGGTCAGGTTCCCCCAGTGTAGAGGCTGAGAGCAGGCTCCTGGGGAGAGTGGCTTGCTGAGGGAGTGCTCGCTGCAGAGCCTGAGTGGCAGTGGGGGGTGCACAGAGCAAGAGAGGGGCCAGCCTTCAACCCCCTGACCTCCAGGGAGCTCCGCAGAGAGGGCGGGAAGCCAGCCTTCCCCTTGGTTAACCTTCCAGGCACTTCCAGCTCTCCCAGCAGCTGGTGGCCGGTGAGCCAGCCCTGTGGGGGCGCCAGCGGCAGCTCTGCCTTCTGCCCCTAGTGGGGCTCAGATCTCCATCCTGGCACCTGCAGGGAAACCCACAGTCAGATGCTTGGTGAGGTGAACTTCAGCTCCCACGTCCTCGGGGGGTCCCGAGGCTGTAAATGGTGGCTCATGGCTGCCCTGAGTCTGGGGCACACAAGGATTCCATGCCACCACGCTTCCCCCTCAGGAGGACGTTGTGTGAACCCCGAGCTGACATTGGGAGCCACTGGTCATCCCGTCCACCTGGTTATTTGTCGCCATCTCTGTAGCCCATGGTTCCTGATGGTGGTTAAGCCGCAAGCATGGGCCACATCCGTCTCCCCGACACTCGTGGTCCTCAGGCCTCTGGCCGGCTCCTCACACTGCTACTCACCACGACCCATGGGTCTCTCCCCATGGGGTGAACCACTGTGTGCAGTGCTGACCATCCAGAGGACGTGTCCTTGCTGTGGTCTCCCAGGACCACCCCAAGGGAGGCTGCAGTGCCTTCTCCAGCTAGCACCTGACACACAGCACCAAGTGCTGGGTGGGTGTCTGCACTCATCCACAGCTGAGCAAAGGGAAGCCCCTGCTCTGAGGCCATGCATGTGTGAGCTGAGGGACGGGCACGGGGGCGTCCCTGCAGGAGGGGGAGTGATGGAGGGTCTGGGCCGCCTGTTCTGGCAGCTGACCTACACTCTCTGGCCCTGCCTGAGCCTGATTTCCACACCTGCCACTTCCATCGAATAATGGGTGGCCACTGGGCCCCCTGATCTGATGACAGAATGAGCCCCCCAGCCCCCAGCTCATGCCAGGCGCTCCATGCCCCTGGCCAGCTGCTCTGTCTCTCCCAGGACCTGGTGGCGTGCCAGGAGCTGCTTTTCAGGTGGTGATCGGTTCTCTGCCGCAGGCGGCAGCCCCCTTGACCCGATTCTGGTCTCTGACTCTCCTCTCAGCGTTTATCAGGGTCTGTACTGTGTCACATCTCCAATCAAGGCTGCCAGGTCCCAGGACCTCAGGGGCAGGGCCGGTCGTGGCACCATTGGGACCAGGTGCTGGATCCACCTAAACTATGAGCCTTCTGTTTTACCTGGTAGGGAAGCTGGAATGGCGTCGCCAGTGTACAGTATCCTGCCTCCACGATATGGCCTGTTAAACGTTATGCACCTTTTTTGGTGATAAGAAGAGGCATAGACTTTGTCCCTTACTTTATTATTTTATTTTATTTTATTTTTAAAGATTTATTTACTTATTCATGAGAGACACAGAGAGAGAGAGAGGCAGAGACACAGGCAGAGGGAGAAGCAGGCTCCCTGCAGGGAGCCCGATGTGGGACTCAATCCCAGGACCCCGGGATCACGCCCTGAGCCAAAGTCGGATGCTTAACCACTGAGCCACCCAGGTGTCCCTGTCCCTTACTTTAAAGTGATCCTCCTGGCATGACCTCTGGGCCCCCACAAACTTCACGGGCCCCTGACTTTTCTAGAGAGCACATGTCTCACCAGGACATCATGGCTCCTGCCCCTCCCTGCTCGGGTGCATCCAGCCCAGTTGCACCCATACAGCGACGCTGTCTCACGCCCCGTGGAAAGCCCAGTAGCCCAGGTCTCTCAGGACGGATCTGTGAGAGAGTGGGCGCATTCCCATCCCCTTGCACACTGCTGGCCGTCTCGTGTGAGTGCAGACTGCCCCGTTCTTCATTCCAGAGGGTCTTGACAAAGCAAAGGCCTGGACTCTGGCTGCCAAAATAAAATGCCACAGACACTCGTTTCTGCCAGTTCTGGAGGCTGGAAGTCTGAGGCCAAGGCACCAGCAGGGTGGAGTTCTGGTGAGATCCTGCTCCTGGCCTGCAAATGGCCCTCTGTGCCATGGTGGCCAGAGAGTGCAAGCTCCCGCCTCTTGTCATCCCCGGAGCCCATCTCTAATCCTGATCACCTCCAAACACCATCCTGTTGGGGGAGGGCTTCAATACATCAGCTTTTGGGGCACATGTTCAGGCCATAACAGTAGCTCTGCCAGTTAAGAGCTGCCCACCGTGAGCAGCGCTGATCCCTCCAGAAGGAAGTGCTTTTAGCACAGCAGCTGCAACCAGGTCCCCCCTTCATTTGAGTTTGTGCAAGCTACTATCATCTGTCCTGGTCCAGTCAGTCTTTATGGGGACCAGGCTAGAGAATTAATGGTGACAGGATGTGACCCACCACTCTGAACCTTGAAGTCTCTGAGAACGGCAACAATTTCTGTCATTTTTCTTGGGATTGATGCTTTTCTTTTGGCTGGCGGATGTGCTGTGTATGCACGCATGGGTGTGGGGGGTGAGTGTGCATGTCTGTGTGCATGGATGAGTGTGTGTATGCATGAGTGTGCATGCATGAGCAAGTGTGAGTGTGCATGCATGGGCAAGTGTGTGAATGTGCATGCATGGATGTGTGTGGGGTGTGTGTGCATGAGTGCATGCATGGGTGGGGGGTGAGTGTGCATGTGTGTGTATGCATACACAAGTGTGTGTATGCATGTGTGTGCATGCATGGGCATGTGTGTGAGTGCATGCATGGATGTGTGTGGGGTGAGTATGTGCATGAGTATGCATGCATGGGTGTGGGGAGTGAGTGTGCACGTGTGTGTGTGCATGGACGAGTATGTGTATGCATGTGTGTGCATGCATGGGCAAGTGTGTGAGTGTGCATGCATGGATGTGCATGGGTTGAATGTGTGTGTGCATGCATGAGTGGGGGGTGAGTGTGCATATGTGTGCATACAGGATATGTGTGTGGGGTGAGTGTGTGTGTGCATGTGAGTGTGCGTGCATGGGTAGGAGGTGAGTGTGCATGGGTGTGCTTCATGGGCAAGTGTACATGTGCATGCAGGATGTGTGTGGAGTGACTGTATATGAGTGTACATGCATGGAGTGTGCATGTGTGGGAGTGAGTGTGTGGGGCTTGCGCTTTCTGGGGCTTGCGCTTAGCCATTCCTGTAGGTCAGGGAACCGCTGTGAGGGCTCCTCCAGTAGCTGAGCAAACCCATTCCAGTCCTGCGTTGGGGATCCAGGGATGTGAGCACTGAGTGGGTCCAGGAACTAACCGACCTTGAGTGCAGCAGACGGAGGCCACCACCCCAGGGTCCCCCCAACACTAGCCGGGGAGCCGTGATGGCACTTTGGGGCCCCAGATATCAGTGTCTGTTGCCATAAATTTCCATCAAAATATCTGAGTATTACTCTTCCCCAGTGTATTCTAGAACAGGCACGCTTCTTATTAGACTTTGTGGATTACTGTGGGGTTTTTGTTGCTTTTTGACAAATCGAAGGCTTGGGGCAGTTCTGTGTCACGTAGGTCTACTGGCACCATTTTTTTCCAACAGCATTTGCTGTCTCTGTGTCATGTTTTGGTAATTGTAATATTTCAAACTTTTTTGTTATGATCACATTCACTGTGGTGACCTGTGATTGGTGATCTTGGATGTTAGAGCTGTGTTGTATCAGGACCACAAACTTCGCCCTCATAAGATGGTCAACCTGGTCCCTAAATGTGTCCCAACTGCCCATCTCCCGGCACTTTCCCTCTTCCCTGAGATGCAATAATACTGAAATTAGGCACTTTTTTTAAAATATTTATTTATTTATTTATTTATTTATTTATTTATTTATTTATGATAGTCGCAGAGAGAGAGTGAGGCAGAGACACAGGCAGAGGGAGAAGCAGGCTCCATGCACCGGGAGCCCGATGTGGGATTCGATCTCGGGTCTCCAGGATCGCGCCCTGGGCCAAAGGCAGGCGCCAAACCGCTGCGCCACCCAGGGATCCCTGAAATTAGGCACTTAATTACTCTACAGTGGCCTCTACTTGTTCAAGGAAGAGTCACACGTCTCTCACTTCAATCCAGAAACTAGAAATGATTGAGCTTAGTGAGGAAGACAGGATGAAAGCCGAGATAGTCCAAAAGCTGGGCCTCTTGCACCAAACAGCAAGCCAAGTTGTGGATGCAGAGGAAGAGTTCTAGAAGGATGTTGCATGAGCTACTCCAGAGCACAGGGATGGCAGGAAAGCAGAACAGCCTGACTGCTGACATGGAGACAGTTTTAGTCACCTGGACAGATGATCAGACCGGCCATGACACTCCCATAAGCCCAAGCCTCACCCAGAGCGAGGCCCTAACTCTCCGGTTCTGTGAAGGCTGAGGGAGGTGAGGAGACTGCAGAAGAAAATCGAGGAGCCAGCCGAGGAGGGTTCTTGAGGCTGAAGGGGAGAAACATCTCTGTAAATAGAAGTACATAGTGGAGCAGCAGGTGCTGATGGAGAAGCTGCAGGAAGTCATCCAGAAGATCTGGCTGAGCTCATTCAGGCAGGTGGCAATGCTGACGACAGACTTTGGATGTAGATGGAACAGCCTGCTGTTGGAGGAGGATGCCACCTGGACTTTTCACAGCTGGAGAAGTCAGTGTCTGGCTTCAGAGCTTCCCGGCACAGGCTGACTCCTGCAGGGGCTCATGTGGCTGCAAAGTGAAGCCAGTGCTCAGTGGCCATTCTGAAAATCCTAGCACCCTGAAGAATCATGTCAGATCCCTGTGTGTGCTCTAGAAAAGCACACCTGTTTACAGCATGGCTACTGGATATTTAAGCCCGCCACTGGGATCCCTTTACTGCTCTAAAAACATTTAGATTCCTTTCCAGATGGTGCAGCTCACTGACAATGCAGCCAGTAACCCGGGAGCCCTGCTGGAGATGGACGAGAGCGCTGTTGGTTTCATGCCTAACACAGCGTCCATTCTGCAGCCTGTGGATCGAGGAGTAATTCCGACTTTCAAGTCCTCTTATTTTGAAGTACATTCTGTATGGCCATAGCTAACCATGGACAGTGAAACTTCTAGGGATCTGGTACAAGTAAATTGAAAGCCTTCTGGAAAGGATTCACTACTCTAGATGCCATTAAAAACATTCATGATATATGGCAAGAGGTCCAGATACCGGCATTAACAAGAATTTGGAAGGAGGCAATTCCAGTGCCCGTGGAAGGCTGGGAGGGGTTCCAGACTTGAGTGTGGGGGTCACTGCAGGTGGTGGAAACAGCCACAGAACTAGAGGACAAAGTGGGGCCTGAAGATGGGGCTGATTTGCTGCGTCTCAGGATAAAAAGATGAGCAGTTGCTTCTTAT
Source organism: Nyctereutes procyonoides (assembly GCF_905146905.1). Taxonomy (NCBI): domain Eukaryota; kingdom Metazoa; phylum Chordata; class Mammalia; order Carnivora; family Canidae; genus Nyctereutes; species Nyctereutes procyonoides. The sequence continues at coordinate 28,125,842 of NW_026575120.1, forward strand.
GGATGAGCAAAGAAAGGGTTCCTTGAGATGGAATCTACTTCCGTTTGGGATGCCGGGGAGACCGTTAGAGTGACTACAAAGCATTTGGAATATCATATGAACTGAGTTGGTAAAGCAGCAACAGCATTTGAGAGGATGAATGCCAAAGTTGAAGGACATTCTCCTGTGGGTAAAATGCTGTCAAACAGCATCACATACTATGGAGAAGATTTTCTTTCTTTCTTTCTTTTTTAATATATATATATATTGGAGAAGATTTTCACGCAAGGAAGAGTCAGTGCAGCAAAGTTCGTTGTTGTCTTTTAAAGACAACAGCCATAGCCACGTCAACCTTCAGCGGCCACCATCCTGATGAGTCAGCAGCCACGAACATCAGCATAGACCCACCACCAGCAAGAAGATTATGCTGTCTAGAAGCTCAGATGATGGCTAGCATAGTTTAGCAATACAGTATTTTTAAAAAGATGTATATACTTATTTAGAGGGAGATGGGGGAGGGGCAGAGGGCGAGAGAGAATCTCAAGCAGACTCCCCACTGAGTGTGGCACCTGATGTGGGCTCCATCTCATGACCCTGAGATCATGACCTGAGCCGAAATCAGGGGCCAGACACTTAACTGACTGAGTCGTCCAGGCGCCCCAGCAATAAGGTATCTTAAAGATTTTTTTAAAGATTTTATTTATTTATTCATGACACACAGAGAGGGGGGCGGGCAGAGACACAGGCAGAGGGAGAAGCACGCTCCATCCAAGGAGCCCGATGCAGGACTCTATCCGGACTCCAGGATCACACCCTGGGCCGAAGGCGGGTACCAAACCTCTGAGCTATCCAGGGATCCCCCAAGGTATTTTAAAATTAAGGTATGAACATTGCTTTTTAAGACAAAGTGTACCCTGAGAAGACCACAGTATATGCACAAGGAAACCAAACGACTCATTTCACTCGCTTTATTGCAGTGGTCTGGAGCTGAACCTGGAGTATGTCTGACATGTGCTTGTAGATAGCTGTAGATCCCTCCCAGGGACTCAGTCCGTCCGTCCTTCCGTCGTGGGTGCTGGACCTGAGAACCGGCTCAGGCTCGGAAGCTGTGCCTTTCTGTTGCAAGTCTCCACTAGGGTGGCCGACCTCAGCCTCCTGCTCACCGTTCTGGGCCCATTGGCTGAAGGGGAGGGGCAGTTCTGAGCAGCATTGCCTGCCATCAGCCCTGGTCTGGAGGGGACAGCTCCCACTGAGCCTCTCAGCTGGTGTCCCCTCATCTGCACGTCCCCTGCAGCCTTGACAGAGTGTCCTCCCGCCTTCCCGAGAGCATGGCCAGCATGTGGGTTTTCCAAGCATATGGACACAGCAGTGGTGATGTGTCTGCTTCTTTTCTTCTGATCACATCCTTCAGGGTCTGCAGTGTAAATTCAAGGGCTTCATGTGGGTCATGGCTTTTTTCAGATTTCCACGAGCCCCCCCAGCAATGTCTTTCTCGGAACCCCTGCCCACGTGCAGCCTGCATCCCTGGAGAGCACCCCTACCTCAGTAAAGTCTCCCTTCTCCCGTGCAGAGTGCACCTCCCTTGACCCTGCACCTGACGGTGTACATCAGTGGGGCTCACGGCTCCCCACGGCTCCCCTTTCCTGAGCGGGTGCACCAGCGCCCAGCTGAGCCTTGGCCCTCAGTGTGGCCGGGTGGGGGTGGGGGGAGGCAGAGGCAGTTCCCAGGAAGGGCCTGCCTTGAGTCATGATGTTCAGGTGAGAGGAGACATCCGCCCTGCGGCACAGGTGTCCTATGAGCCCTGAGGGTTCGTGGCAATCCGGAAATTCAAAACCCTCACACACTCGGAAAACTGATCACAGGTGCCTCTCCACCTCTTCATTCTGTGATGCCACGTTGACACGCTGGAAATTGGCCGTGGAGGGGGTATCAGCAGCCTGAAAACCTGAGGGTGCTGCAGACCGGGCCCGGCATCCCTGAGCGCCCTGAGTGGACCATCTGCTGGTGTGCCGCCGCTCACCATGTCCCCTGTGGCCCCCAGCACCCCCCGCCTGTGGCTGCGGGAGACCAATACTACTTCCCCCGGCGCCTGGCTCAAGATCGAGAGCTTGGAGCCTACCTACTATTTCTCTTTTCAGGGCATTGCACCTTATCAACAGCCACTCGGTCACAAGGTCCTCAGGGCTGGCGTCTCCCCGGCGCCCTCAGTCCCAGACATCGCACGGGTGGTGCCTCCCTGCTGGCAGCACCCACACTCACCAGCAGGGATTGGTGACAGCTGCCACCATAGGCCGGGAGGTGCCAATGCCGCTCCTACCCTCAGTCACCCTGCTGCAGAGTGGCCCCACTGATTTTTAGGACTCTCCAGGCACCAACTATCTCAGGTCCTAGAAGGAAGGTCTTTGACCAGGTTTCTGGTGCCCATCGTTTAGTGAGAGAGCGATTCAGATGAGGCCCGCTGGGCAGGTGGGTTGGGTAAGACTGGGCCGGAGGCAGATTCTGACCCCACAAGGAGCTCTGGAGGGTGAACAGCACAATGTGTTGTCCCTCCTGAGTCTGGGACAGACGTGTACTCCGTACCTGTCAGCCACTGGCTGGGGGTCGTGGGCGGGAGGCCAGGGCTGCCAGACTTAGCAAAGGAAAGTTGAGAATGCCCAGTTAGATGTGAATCTCAGATAAGCAACTTGTCAGTGTTAGCGTCTGTCCCCAGTGCTGTGTGACACACTGTGCTTTCTCGGCCGATCGTGGGGCTGCACAAGGCAGTGGGTGTTTCGGGGTGGGGGTGGGGGGACGGCGTGGTCCCATGTGTTGTGGAAGACACAGCCATGTCGAGGGCTGTGGGTTGGCCCTGGACCACCAGGCCGAATTCTGGTGAATCATTGTTTAATTTCCGTGACATTTGGAAACTTGGAGGGCGTTTGCAGGTGGGCATCATTGCTCTCACTGATAGCCAGTCGTGCAGACTCCTGATACTGTAAAGTCGTTCTCCAGAGCATTTCCAGGGTGGCCACAAAGGTCATGAGGATCCTTCAGCCACCACGACTAGGGCCTTTGTGTCAAGTGCTGCGTCCACCCATGTTTGGCCAGTTGAACAGTTTCCCTGGAGCAAGTCAGTGGGGAGGCCAGGGCATTGCCTCCAATCCTTCCAGCCCAACCCAGCCTGTCTGTAGCCAGGGGGCCAGTGTGAGGGGTGACATGTGGGGAGCCCCTGCCAGGACCACAGCCTCTCCCCATGCCCCAGCAGGCAGGAGGGTCAGAGCCTGGGAAGCCTGGGGGTGGCATGCATTCTGCTCATGTCGTCTGTTCAGGTCTTTCCCCCAGACCTGTTGCTCACCAACTCCCAGCACAGCCCTGGGTTTCCATCACCTTGAGGTGACCCAGCTCCTACCTCGACTCCCGGGGGCTTTCCTGAGCCCACCCTGCTGGAGGTAACTACGGATCTGTGAGCCCCCGTACCTGGTTTCCCATGGACAGCAGAGCAGAGTGACTTGTCAGCCCCCTGGGTCGCAGCAAGGGTCCTTTGGGCTCACACCGAGCTGCTCTACAAGCCCTGTCATCTCACATAGCGAATAGTCAGGAGGAGGCGACTCCCAGCCCAATACGGTGCCTCTCTGATGCCAGGCTCTGGGTCAGCCCAGCTTATGCCCCCTGGGCCAGCCCCAGCCCAGCGACACCAACAGGCCCAACGATGCTCCAAAGCATTTCTGCCAGCGTGTCTTCCCAAGAGGCCTCCCTTGTGGCATTCCACAAAAGAGGGGTGAGCAGTGAGACCAGGCGGGTCCATCCCCCAGGGCTGGGTGCGTTGCCTCGCGACCCAGGAGGAGCAAATGGAATGGAGGGTCCCGGAGCAAGAAGGGAGATGGGCTGGTGGCCAGCACCAGCACCTGCCCCCCACCCCTACCAGCGTAGGCAGCCCTGCTCACAGCCCAGCAGCATGCCCACCCTCTGGCCAGAGCCCAGACCTGTGACCCTGGGCCAGTGGGACCAGAGGGACCAGACCCAGTCAGGGGGATGGCTCTCAGGGCGCCCTAGCCTCCAGTGGCGTGGAGTGCTGAGCAGTGGGGACCCACTGTAGGCCAGGATACGCTCTGGTCCTGGGGCTCGGGATGGATGGGGTCTGGCTCTCCAGGGCACTGTCTCTTAAGAGCACAAGAAGGCTGCCGATAGTGATCCTCTCCAAGTGCCATCTGACTGTGGCCCAGAGAAAGGCAAGCTGGGTGCAGACAGGGGACGTGCCTGGGGACCCTGTAGTCCTGACTGTGGCGAAGCTGGACTGCAGTCAGGACGCTGGACACGGCAGGAGCCCTGGCTCTCCTGACCCCACCTGGGCCCAGATCTGTGGGCCAGGTAATAACAGGAAGTCTTGTAGAAAGGTGGGCTTTCTCCGTGCAGAGCTGCAGGAGTGCAGCAGGGAGCATTGCACCCCTGCTTTGTAGGCGCAGAGACAGAAGTCCTGCGGGAGTGAATTCCCCGTCTGAGGTCAGGTCACTAGCCCCTAGGGAGCAGGTCCCGCTGCAGAGCCACACTGGGCCCCAGGGCGCCTGTGCCTTCCCGCCTCTCGCCCAGACCCTACTCCTCACCCGTGGCTCATCCTCTAGGAACTAGGGTATAATAATAAAATTCACCACTTTAGGTGTACAGTCTGACGAGTTCCTGTCAGATGTACACAGTTTCATGGCCACCGTCACCATCAAGATACAAGATCCTTCCATCTCCCAGAAAGTTTCACCTCCTTGCTGTCAATCCCCTTCCCACTCCCAGGCCCTGGAAACCACTGGTCTGGTTTCTGCCCCTTTGGTTCTATGTAAATGGAATAATTGAGAGCTTCCTTATTTAACCTTAGAAGAAACTGCCAAGCTGCTTTCCAAAGTGAGCGGTGCCATTTTGTATTCCCACCAGCAGTGTTTGAGGGTTCTGGTTGTTGTCCATCTTTGAAAGTTTATTCACTCTGGTAGGAATGCATGAGCATGTCATTGTGGTTTGAATTTGCATTTCACTGGCTGATTAATAGTGTGCATATTTTTATAAGCTTACGGGGTATTCTTCAGTGAGGTTTTTAAAATTGGGTCGCTGTCTTCTTATTGATTGGTCAGGGATCTTTATATATCGTGAATACAAAGCATTTAATCAGACATGATTTTGCCACAAGGTGAGAGTAACTCTACCAGGGCCCTATTAGGAACTTGGAAGCATGCTGTGAGGAACCGGGTTCACAGCCCTCTGCTCCCACTGCCTCCACCCTGGCAAGAGCCCCTCAGCATCATGGCGGCCTTCCTAAGCTGATGGCCCAGCTGGCCTGGCCTGCCCCAGCTCCTCCAGAGGCGGGACGGCACAGTAAGTAGGAGAGGCTCTCGTGTTTGCAGGCTGGGGAGGAGCAGCTGAGCTCTGTGGCCCAGACGCTGTGCTGTGCAGCAGGTGCACGGCTGTGACCATCGTGACTATTCCTCCCCCAGTCCTGTCCGTCCTGGGCTCTGCCTTGTACCCTCTTTGCCTCCAGTCACTGCTGTCACCAGCTGCACCGCCTGAACACTCAGCCATGTCCCAGCACAGGATCCCTTGCACACAGTCTCTGCCTGACGAGTTCCATCTACGTGTCAGCTCATTGAATGATTAAGACTTGTCACGGGAGCCAGGCCTCGCATCAGATATTTGTGTGTCCATATTTCTTCCTCTTTTTTAAAAAAAAGATTTTATTTATTTATTCATGAGAGACACACACACAGAGAGAGAGGCAGAGACACAGGCAGAGGGAGAAGCAGGTTCCATGCAGGGAGCCCGACACGGGACTTGATCCCGGGACTCCAAGATCACGCCCTGGGCTACAGGCGGTGCTAAACCACTGAGCCACCCAGGCTGCCCCCATATTTCTTTAAAGTTAGCTGGGCCCAGTGTTCTGTCAAGGGAATGTTTTTGATATTTTAAAAAGTTTCTTCTTCTTCTTTCTTCTTCTTTCTTCTCCTTCTTCTTCTCCTTCTCCTTCTCCTTCTCCGTCTCCTTCTCCTTCTCCTTCTTCTTCTCTCCTTGTTCAGGTTTTTCTGTCTTCCAGTCAATTCTGGTAATTTATATTATTTTACTTATTTTTTTTAAAGATTTTATTTATTTGAGATAAGGAGAGAGAGCACGTGCGAGTGGAGCAGGGGGAGGGGCAGAAGCAGAGGGAGAAGCAGGCTCCCCGCTGAGCAGGGAGCCCGACATGGGACTCAATCCCAGGCCCCCGGGATCATGACCTGAGCCGAAGGCAAACGCCCAACCACTGAGCCACCCAGGCACCCCTTGTTTATATTTTAAAAATCATCTCTTTTCTCCAGATTTTAAAAATGCATGGAAGCAAGTCTTATATATAACTCGTAAAACTTTTCTTTTTTTTTCTTTTTTTTTTTTTTACTCGTAAAACTTTTCAAGGTCCCTTTCTTATCACTAAGCTTGTTTGTTGCTGTCTTCTTTTATCCTTGATCCAATGGCCACGTGTTGGCTATTTTATTGTGCTTTTTCCAAGGACTGGGTCTGGGGTTTGTCAGTCAAGTTGGCTGTCCGTTTTGTTTGTCTGTTTTCTGTATCACTTGTTTCTGCCTTTACCATATTGCTTTTTTAATTCTAAGTTTTTTAAGGCTTACTCTGTGTTCTGAATGTTCAGGGTTGAGTGTCCTGAGAAGCAGGCTTAGCTCGCTGGGTTTTCCCTCATTTTCTCTGTACGTGCATGTGAGGGCATTAGATGTTCCCTCGAGCACTGCTCTGGCTATTAGCCATCCACTCTGTGCTCAGCACACTCGTGGTTACTCATTTATGAAGGTCCATCACCCAACTCAAACTTCCTGTTTAGCCCAAATGCCGTTTACAACAGCCACACTTGCTGGGCGTGTGTTCAGTTCAAGCTTCTCCGTCTGTGCTTCTCCAGTCGCCCTGACCGGGTCCTCTGGGAGAATGTCCTTCTCGGCCATGCAGGACCTTAGGAAGGAGCCTTCAGAAGCCCTGTCCCAGGCCCCCAGCACCCAGTCTCCGGCCTGGCCCCCACCTCCACCGCGCCAGCTTGTATTGGCTATTTGCTAGTCTCTGCTAGATTGTAAGTCCTGGGGAGCTAAAAATGAGTCCCTTCCGTAGCCTCAGATGGAGCACAAATCAGGTACTTAACAATGTTAAATACACAAGTGATTCAACTCCCTTTCCAGTCTCTTTTTGGTCATTGACGCCATCATTCTGGGTATTAATTAGGGCACGCTTGATCGCTGTAACCAGTACACCCAAACAGGAAACGGGTCTACTCCGTAGAGTAGTATTTCTCGCTCCCGGAATAGCCAAGTGCAGATGTTTGCTGGCTGGGTTCTCTCCTCCTCCTCCTCCTCTCCATGTAGCCCATAGAAATGTAAGGAAGGGGACGCCCGGGTGGCTCAGCGGTTTAGCGCCACCTTCGGCCCAGGGCCTGATCTTGGAGACCCAGGATCGAGTCCCACATCGGGCTCCCTGCATGGAGCCTGCTTCTCCCTCTGCCTGTGTCTCTGCCTCTCTCTGTGTCTCTCTCATGAATAAATAAATAAAATCTTTAAAAAAACAAACAAACAAAAAGAAAGTCCATTAAAAAAAAGAAAGAAAGAAATGTAAGGAAGAAGCCAGAAGAGCCATTCTCTTCTGAAAAGCTTGGGCCCAGCCATGGTTTGCATCACTCCTGTTCAGATTGCACGGATGCATCTCACTGCAAGGGAGGCTGAGAACGTAGAGCCACTGGCCAGCGACGTGCCTGGCTTTGTTACCATGGAGGATCGGGGCCCACGGCTGGAGGGGTTCGGCACAGTCCACTCCTCTGGCCACTCCTCTGGTGTCCGTGCGCACCCTGCTTTCTTTCTTTTCTTTTTTTTTTTTTTTATGATAGTCACACACACAGAGAGAGAGAGAGGGCAGAGACACAGGCAGAGGGAGAAGCAGGCTCCATGCACCGGGAGCCCGACGTGGGATTCGATCCCGGGTCTCCAGGATCGTGCCCTGGGCCAAAGGCAGGCGCCAAACCGCTGTGCCACCCAGGGATCCCCTCGGATAAACTTTAAAAGCCAAAGGGTTCCTCTGTGGCTTGAGACAGCAAGGGCATATTCAGGCCACGTGCAGGGGTTTTGGGCAATGCAGTTCCTCAAAAACTTCTTAGGAGTCCCACCCATGTGCCCCAGGCAGTAACTGTCACCAAAGCTCTTTCCCAGACCTGTTTTCATATCTATCCTGTTTCTTTCTTCTCTGTCCCCAGTCCCCTCTTAGCTCAGTGACGTCTGAAACAACAGGCCCCGGTGACAAGGCCTTACCATCTAATGAGTCTTTGCCCCAGGACTGAGACCCTCTGCTTACTACCAAGATGACTAAAGAGCTCAAACACTCTCCAGGCTTACCTCCAGCTGGGGAGAAGGAGCTGACATCCCCAACCTTGTTCACATCCACGTAGCTTCTACAGCGGTCCAGGGCGCCTGTGGGGGAGGGCTGCTGGGTGAACGAATGCACGAGTATGCTTCAGAGGTGATCCCATTTGGGGAAGTAAGAAACATGCTCTTACTGTAAAAATAAACCAGCTTGTTAGTCCTTCTCTTTCTCTTATTGTGGTGAAATACATAAAACATAAAATTCACCATTTAACCACTTTTTAAGTGTGCTGTTCAGTGGCATTGATTAGAGTCACAATATTATGCAACTGTCACCACTTTTTCCAAAACCTTTCATCATCCTGGTCAGAAACTCAGTGACTCCCCATCCCTCCCCCACATTCCCCCGGGAGCCACTGTTCTACTCACTGTCCCCATGAATTTGTCTGTTGAGACATTTTGTTTAAGTGGAATCATATAACATCTGTCCTTTGCATCTGGCTTAGCTCCCTTAGTAGTGTAAAACTTCCATGTTTCATCCATGTCTCGTGTGTGAGGACTTCATCGCTTTTCAGGACTGAAGATGTTCCACTCTATGTGATACTGCACTTTGTTTGCCCATTCACCTGTTAGCAGAAAGCGAAGTCATCTCCCCGTTGTGGAAGATGATGGAATCATGGATATTGGCGTGCAGGCGTCTTTGAGTCCGTGTTCTTGGTTCTGTGGGGAATACACCTAGGAGTGCAGTCTCTGGGTAACGTGGTCACACTACATCTAATGTTTTGATGTTTTCCACAGTGGCCGAACCAGCTTACATTCCTGCCAGCAACGTGTGTGGGTTTCACTGTCCCCACAATCTCACCAACGCTTCTATTCCCTTGAAGGGTTGAAGTGGTCCTTCCCTGTGGTTTGATCTGCATTTCCTGAGTGACTAGTGATATTGAGCATTTTCTCATGTGCTTACTGTCCAGTTGTCTGTCTTCTTTGCAGAAATATCTGCTCGAAAAAACTAATTTATTAAAAAATAATAATAAAATAAAAACCTGAGGGGAAAAAAAAGGAATATCTGCTCGAGTCCCTTGCCCATTTTTAAATTGGGTGGTTTGTCTTTGAGTTGTGAGCATTATTAACCCCTTCACATCAGACCTTTATCAGATGCAAGATTTGCACAACTTTTCTTCCACCTCATGGGGGTCTTCTCATCCACCTGACAGTGTGTTTCTTGTACAAGTTTTTAATTCTGATGAAGTCCAACTTATATCTTTTTGGTTTTGGCATCCTATTCAAGAGAGATCATTGTCAAGCCCAAGGCCATAAAGATTTACACTTATGTTTTCCTCTCAGAATTTTATAGTTTTAGCTTCTTGAATGTGTATATTCATGTACTTCACTGAATTTGGGAAATTGTTTCACCATTATTTTTTCAGTCCTTTTTCTGCCCCTTTCCATCTATCAGCGGCTGCTGGGACTCCTGCAATACCATTATATGGTGATAATCTTACCAGCATCTTGCATGTCCCGTTTCCTCTCTGCCAGGCAGCCTGGATAGTGCAGTAGTAGCCTTACCTTCAGGCTCATGCACTTTCTTCCACTTGCTCAAATCTGTTCTTGAACTCCTCTAGCATTTTTTATTATTATTTATTCATTTCACCTATTGTACTTTTCAGCTCCAGAATTTCTGTGTGGTTTCTTTATATAATTTCTACCTTTATTGTCATTCTCTGTGTGTTGACACATCATTCTCCCAATTCCTTTTAGGGTGTTATCTATGATTTCCTTTAGGTCATTGAATATGTTTATTTTAATGTCTTTGACTAGCAATTCTAATATGTGGGCTTCCTCACGGATAATTTCTACTAAATTATTTTTCTCCTGTGAATGAGCCATATTTTCCTTTCTTTTGTATGCTTTGTAATTTTGTGTTGTTGTTGAGAAGTTGACACTTTGAGTAGTATAATGTGGCAACTCTGGAAGTTACATTCTCCCCCTCCATAAGGATTGGTTTTCTTGCTTGTTGAGGGCTGCAGTTGTCCATGTGTAGTGACTTTTGCAAATGATTTTCTACAAAGTCTGTATTTCTTTCTTTTTTAATTTTTAAAAATGGTTTTCAAAGTGTGTATTTCTCACATGTGTGGTCCCTAAAGAAATTTCTGTTCTGATGTTTCTGCAGCCAGCCTGTGGCCTGACAGAGGATTTCTTAAATATCTGGATCAAAAAAACAAAACAAAACCCAAAAACATTTAACTGGAATTGTATATCTCAGGCTGAAACAAAGGCACCCTCCGCACTGAGCCTTCAGGGAGCCCAGAAAAACCGCAGTGCACAACCCACGGGCCTGGCTGTCCACCCTCACTCCAGCCAGCTGCTCTTGGGACATGGGTGCTGTCCCTGTAGCCATGACAGGGATTAGGTGTGGTATCCGGTTTGTGCATACTGCTCACTCATATGCCATCAGTAACCTCTCTTTTCCTCAAGCACTCCACTGGCTGCTCTACTGATCAGGATCCCCAGTTCCAAAATAGTTATTTTGATCCTTTTTTTCTAAGTTGTGCCTGTTTTGCTGGAGGAACTATCCCTGGAGTGTCCTACTTTACCATTTTCTGTGATGTCACCCCTAAACGTTCTCTTTTCAGACAATAAGCCACACTGATGTAGGGCAAGACCGGCATCAAAGAGACTATGCCACCTGCCTATCTCCTTAGAACACTCCAAAATACTCAGGCAGGCACAGGGCCGGGAGTTTGCTTTGGACCTGCCATAGATCTAGAGTATTGGATGCCCTTTGCTCTTAACTCTGACCCAGGGGCTAGACCATCCTCTGGTAGCAAAAATAGCTACAAGTTATTGAACAACTTGGATTGCCAAGAATCTTATCTGTATTGTCCTGTCAGATCCTCTCAATAGCCCTGTGAGGGAGGTAAATTGTTCTCTCCTTTACTGAGAGGGAAACTGAAGCTCAGAAAATAAGGGACTTGCCCACGTCCTACTGGCAGAATCAGTCTTCAGACTTCGGGCTGGTGACCTCACACTCCTGTCTGCCCTAACAATCTCGTGCATCTCCCACATGGGGTCCTGGGTGACCCCTTCACTCTGCCTCCCTTCTCCTGCCAACATCCAGCATGCTCTCTGTACCCTCACTCTCACTCTGCTCCTGACCCTCTCATGGCTCTGGCTTTCTGCTCTTCAGCCCTGACACTTGGTCCCAGGCCTCTAGTGCCACCTGCCCTCAGAGGCAAATGTTGTGACCACGCCCACCCCTGCCAGGTGAAGCTGAGGTCTCTGAACATATCCAGCCTGGAAGCAGCTCCAGAGGCTATTCCCTGACCCCTGTGTGTGCTTGGCCCTGAAGAAGCCCTCAATCAGAAAGACTAAACTGCCAGCACACCTGAAGTCAGACCAACCTGGGGATGGATCCCAGCTACACCACTGACAGCTGTGGGATCTCTGAAGTCCTGTAACTGCTAAGGGGCTCAGTTTCCCCATATAAAATGACAGCCGTAGTCTCACAGGTCATTTGTGATCCACATAAAGCATCTGGCACAGCAGGCAGCTTGTGGAGGCCTCCCAGTGCTCATTATCGTGACCCCAGGATGTTCTGCTGTCTCTAGGCTCATTTCCTCCTTGCTCTTGTGCCTGACATCCTGACCACACTGCATGACATCATCCTCCCCACAGCCCCTGGCCTCCCTCATACAAGGGCACAGCCAGTCTGCCCTGCAGTAAGCAAACACTTGCAACACTGTGCTGACCTCTAGGCCCCATTGCATCAGTGCAGGTGCCCAGCTAGTGCTGAGGGCCATTGGGCCCACGGTGGGTAGGGGCTGGCATATGGGGCACTCTGGCTTCCAGCCTCATTTTCTATCCCACTAGAATACAGGGTCTGGCAAGTTCCAATTTAACTGTGAACCTCCATCCTTCAGAGTCTGGGTCTTAGAGCTTCTATGCAAAAATAGCAGATGAGGCCTAACCTTTTTTGTTTTGTTAACTTTATTTAAAAATATATCTCAGAGTGCTTGAGTGGCTCAGTCAGTTGAGCATCTGACTCTTGGTTTCAGCTTGGGTCCTGATCTCAGGATCGTGAGACAGAGCTTCATGTCAGGCTCCATGCTTAGTGGGGAGTCTGCTTGGGATTCTTTTTATCCCTTCTCTCTACCCCTCCACCTGCTTGTGTGCTCCCCCCCAAGATAAATAGATTTTTAAAATATATATATATTTCTCTATTACACACTCACTGCAGAAAAACATAGGAAATACAGATAAGAAAAAAGGAAAATAAAAGCATTCATATTTCCACCATCAAGATAATTACTCTTATCATTTTACTGTATTTCATCCCATGTGTATATTATATGAGTGTACGTCTATATGACAAAAGTGCATTATGCTGTGTTACATAACCATTTTTCCTCTGTATTAGTCATCTATTGTCATGTAAAATATTACCTCAAAACTTAGTGGCTTGAAACAACAAGCCCTTATTATCTTACACAATTTCTGCGGGTCAGGAGTTCAGGAGTGGTTCAGTGTGGGGGTTCTGGCTCGGGGTCTCATGAAGTTGCAGCCAAGAAGCTGGCTGGAGCTGCATCTGAAGGCTTGGCTGGGGCAGGTGGGTCTGCTCCCAAGGTGGCTCACTGACCTGCCTGGGAAGGTGGAGCCCAATCATTGGCAGGAGGCCTTGATTGATTCACTTAGGAATCTTCTTCTGAATAGACCCCCTCATAAGACCTGTCTGTCCTCATGCTGGCTTCTCTCTGTGTGAAGAATCCAAGAGAGAGCAAGGCAGGAGCCACCATGTTTTTGAAGTCCTTTCCTCAAAGGTCATGCTCTGCAATATCCTCTTATAGGCTAGGCCTACTCAACACAGATGGGGACCACATGGGTGGTAAATAACAGAGGTAGGGCTCACTGGAGGGTAGCCACCACATTGTCTTTAACAGTGTGTCAGGGACGTCTTTCTATGCCAACAGAGGCAGATCAATTTTATTGTTTTTAGTGACTCATAAATGTAGCATAATTTATTGGACTCATTCCCTGTACTTAGCTATATGGCTTATGTGCTATTTTTCGATCCTGGAATATCCACCACTGAACTTGTCAGTGATTTCCTGGAGATAAATTAAGAAGAAAATGAAATCATGCCTGTTGACCTGGCTTTGTGAGCAACCAAGGGATGAGAATACCCCCTGGAACACAGGACAAGCTCTCTCAGATGTCCTTCTCTCTCTCCCCGTTAAATGGGGAGCTCACTGAGACATCCTGGCCCATTGTCAGGCGGTTCTGTGTTTTCCTTGTTTTTAAGAACCCCTAAGCAGAAACTATGTTCCTCCATCCTCTTGAAGACCACCCTTGAGATATTAAAGACTCTAAAGTATGTCCCTCATAAGCCATTTACTCTGAGGTCCAACCTTTCCTGGACCCTCACCTGGAGCCCAGTGTTGACCCATCTAAAGAGGAAGCAGTGAGAAAGGGCTGGGCATACAGGAGGGCTGGTGTGAGGCCTGATGGTCTGGCTCTTCAGGACTGCCTAGTGTGGGGAAGTCGGGACCCCTTCCTTCCCTGCTGTTGCCACAGAATGCAGGGAGGTGGTCCTGGGAAGGGCTCTGGGGAAGGATGCTCGCTGGTCAATGTGCAAGCTAGAGAGGGCAGCGGAAGTCCACAAACCAGAAAGGGGGCCTGTGTGCCCCCCGCCCTGGTCCACTCCAGCATCCCATAGGAGAGGGCTGGAGGATCCGGAGCCTCTTCTCGGGTGCTGTGTGCTCGCACCAGCAGAGAGGCAGCTGCTGCTTAGCCTGGCTGGGCCAGAAGCCCCCCATCCAAGCTCAGGATGAGTCCCACTGCCACACACACAGAAAAAACGGCGGCTCACAGCCAGGGGCTGGTGGGTCAGTGACCTGTCACAAGTAGATCTGGTGAAGGTACTTTTGCTCTATTTTAGGAAAGGGATCGATCATGTCAAGGGCTTTCTTCGGGGTGACCACACTGGCCGTTGATGGGAGAGCCTGGCGTACTGTCCCTGCACCATCCGTACCCAAGCCACTTAGGAGCTACTGCTAATTTTAGCAAGGCTTGGCAGGTGCCAGCGTGTCCTGGGAGTGACACTCCTGGCGGGGGGTGGGCCGGGGGTGGGGGACACTGCACAAGGTCCAGGCCCCAGAGCAAGCTCTGGGGCCTGGACCTCGCCAGCCCAAAACCCAAGAACAACCTCCTGATCTTTGGAGACAGGTCTTGACGATTTGCAGTTTATAAACCCTGATGAAAACAAGCATTTTTCACCTGCTGTGTGGGGGTGGCCCTGGGCTGGGGGCAGCTGCTGGGGCACCCCCCCCCTCTCATTCCCCTCCTTTCCCCCACCCTGCAGCACCGCATATCAACCCTGTGGCCTGATTGGCCAAGGGGACACACCCACCAGGGACAGGACATGGGCAGCACCCTTAGGATCCTGCGGGGGCGGGGGGCCGGGATCTTGTCCCAGCCTCCCCACCCAAGTGCTGCACTGGTCCCCAAGTGTAGGCAATGCAAGTGGGACCCCTCCTCAGATGAAAATCCTCCAGGGATTCCAGGGCCGCACTCTGGCCAGCAGGGTCCAGGCCCTCCCAGGCCCTCCCTGTGCATGGTGAAGGGTGGCAGGGAGTGGGGGGTTCTTCACTGTTTTCCTGTCCTGGCAGGGTGGGGACCCCAGCCCGGGGAACATCAAGGACTGGGGGCAGATGGACTGGTTCTGTCCCCTCTCCAGAACATCTGGGCAGCTAATCCCCACACGGGGGTGCAGGTGGTGTGGGCACCGCCCCCTGGCCTTGTCCTGCTGCCCCGGTCAGCTCTGACCCCATGCAGGCTGCCTCTGCCCTTCGGCCCCGCCTGACCTGGTGGCAGCGAGCAGAGTATTTCAGCAACTGCCAGCTGAGCCCTCTCAGTGCAGAAGCCCTGGGCGGCCTGCCGAGGGCAGCTCTTCTGCGGGGTGGCCCTCACCTGCACAGGTGGGCCTCTGTCCCCGGCTGCAGTCCAGCCCTGCACCTCCGCAGGCAGCAGTGTCTCCACCTCCCAAAACATCTACCTCTTGGCCTTTCGGAGACATGGCGACAGATGCCACGAGGAGCCAAACCCAGACAGCCTTGAGTCTGGTAAGGACCATCCCAGAGCCAGGGAGAGTGGCCGCCCCCAGCCCCCACACACAGGGCGGTCAGGGTGCCGGAGCAGACGTCAGGGTGCTGTGGGCCCCGGGAAGGAGGCATTCGGGTGGAGAGGAAGCTGTGCCTCACGGACCCCCTCCCCACTGCCCCTCCTGACACCCAGACTCTCCTGGGATGTCTGTGGGGACAGTGTCT
Organism: Nyctereutes procyonoides; assembly: GCF_905146905.1. Classification (NCBI taxonomy): domain Eukaryota; kingdom Metazoa; phylum Chordata; class Mammalia; order Carnivora; family Canidae; genus Nyctereutes; species Nyctereutes procyonoides. Next base: position 28,141,476 of record NW_026575120.1, read on the forward strand.
TCTAGGGCACTGGCTCCTGGGGCATGCACGGCCAGGCTGTCCCCTGCGCTCAGGCCTCGCTGAGCCTTCTGCTGCTTGGTCTCTATCTCTCCTTGGCCAACACACATGGCAACATGCTGACACCAAGCTCCTGACTTCCCTACCCTGGCCCCTGGCCCCCGTTTCAGTGAGTGGAACCTCTCTGGGTGCCCAGGCATCAGTGTGCAGACATCCTGAAGGACACAGGCCTGGACAGGGTCATCAGGTGTACGAGTTGAAGCAAAGTGGGAGGAGTTAAGCTGTTTGGGTGGGGATGACAGGGGCTGGATCTGGGGGGCTCAGCTGGCAGGATACCTGCCCCCTCTATACAGCATTCATGGCTTTGGGACCTCATCCCCAGGACACAGAGAAGAAGGCAGGGTACCTAGGAGTGCCTCTACTTGACAGATGAGGACACTGAGAAGGCCCCAAGGTGTTTCTGCCCCAGCATGGTATTGGGAGGCCAGCCTGAACGGAGCTGTGGGCCCCTGAGGACCAGGGAATGAGGTCTCCGGGCAAACACTGGAGGCCACTGTGACGGTGCCTTAGAGGACAATGTGTGCCCTGTCATGTGTCCAGCTGCAGCCTGGCTCCTGTGCTTCTGGGACACACAGTGGGTGACCCTGGCCCAGCTGCCCACACATTCCTGGGGAAAAGGATCCCCGGTCCACCAGCCCAGCCCTGCCAGGAGCACCGGGAGAACCGGGTGGGAGAGCCCCCAAGTCAGAGAGCACTGGGCAGTGCTCCGAGCAGGGTTGGGGGCGGGCAGTCAGCTTCCCAAGGCTTCCCAGGGAGGACCTGCGTCTCCCAGGCCACTCGGGCAAGTCCTTTAGCTTGACAGACTGCAGCATGACACTCATAGGACAATTCCCAGCTGGCTCTGGGCACTGAAACTGGGCAGGAAGCAGCCCAGTGGGATGGGGAGTGGGCTCGGAGCTGGCGCCTGGGTGCAAACCCAGATCCAAGCCTTCTGGCACCGTGGGTTTGGGAAGGCACAGCCAGCATGTTCACGTTCCTCATTTGTAAGAAAGAGGGCATCCTGGGGCAATGACTCATGATAGGGGGGAACCAGGGGTGCCCTGAGCAGGGCCTGGCACATGGGGTCTGCTCCCGGTGACGTTCCAAGGGCTCTGGGAGGCAGGCCCCCCCCCTGAGACCCGAACCCCACCCATGGCCCCTGGACACATGGCTCTGAAGGTTGAGGGGGCTGCACAGGTCAGAGCCCCCTCCTCTCAGGGTTGTGTGCAGGAGACCCTGATGTGCATGAGGAGGGGGCTTGCACCCACCACAGATGTCACTCCTCACGGTGAGAGGCAAGGTCTGCTGCAGGCCAGTGTTGGCCCGTGGCCACCTAGAGTATTGGACTGCGGCCATAGAACCCCCCAGCGCCCCTCCCAACCTGTACACCCAAGGAACAGGGGTTTCCCACAGTGTGGGGGCCTGGGGGTGGGTCCCCCTCAGTCCTGTGGTGTGGACAGTGCCGGAATCTACAGAGCCTCACTTGGGCAGGGCCTGGTATGAGGGCAGGTGACTGGGCATCACTGTCAGGGACAGGCTGCCCCCAACATACACACCTTCCCCAAGTGGATGGCCACCCCCCAACAGGGCTAGCGACAATGCAGACCTGCTTTTACAGAAATGCTGTCAAATCCAGATTTGTCTGTAAAAGGGTCTCTATTTGAATGTTGACAGCAAATTTAAGCTTTTGAGAATATTGTACAGGACAAGTGAGAGCCACAGCCAGATGCAGCTGTATTTATAGAATGCAATCAGGTTCTAGCAAATGTCATCTCAGCCTCCCACTCCTGCCGTGCAGTGTCCCAGCAGGGACGGGAAGGCCCCGGGGTGCATGTGGGGACTTCTTGAGTCCCCGACATCCCAGCACCGCGTGTGCTCATTTGCTTGCAGGGCCCTTTCCAAAGAATGGATTCTTGGAGAGAAACTGCTAGGCTGAAATTAAATGTTGCTAGCAACTTCAGGTTATGCTTTGACCAGGTGGTCTGACCTCATGTGATTTCTGGGGTACCACCAAAGAGTCTCTCTGGCCTGGAAGCCGGCAGAGTGGGGGTTTCACCCACCATCAGTGGAGGGATCCACATGGGCCTGGACACAGAGGGTGAAGCCTCTGGCCCAAAGCCGCTCCCGAGTCCAGGCCACAAGGGGGCTGTGGCTGGACCTTCGTGGATCTGCATCAGTCCTGCTAAGAGCTTGTCATGTCCTACGGCAGGTCCCTCTGGACAGTTCTGTCTCAGGGAGGTGCCCGGCAGCCTCTCATGACTTCAGACAGCAGCTCCTGGGTGCTGGCCGCAAGGCACGCAGGCCGCATGCACCCGCACACACCTGTGCTCTTCTAGAAGCGGCTGCTGGCGCCTCCTCCTAGCACCCTGACAACACTGACAGAGGGGAGTGCACTGCGCTCAGCCTGGGGTGCAGCTTGTTGGTAGAAACGTGCCAGGGTTAATGCTTCCAGTCCTTGCTGACACATTTTACATTTGAAAGTTGTGGAAGACTGTCGCTGTGGGCCTCTGAGAACAGGATGAGGATCGCTCCACTGGGATGAGGGCCTTCCTAGGGCTGTGCTCGCACTGGCACCCAGAGCTGTAGAATGGCTTGGCAGATGTTGGCATTTGGCTAGTGCGTTGGGGCCGGGCTGCTCTGCCTCTCTTCCCGCCATCGGTGTCCACCAACAGCTTCCCCCTTCAGCCTTGTCTCCACTTTGTCACAGGACCGCGGCTGTGGCGCTGGCCATCACACTCCTACACAGCTGTGTCACAGTTACAGGGACACTGACCTTCCCAGGAAGGGAAGGAAAGGAAGGTCCTGCTAAAATCAGACCTCCCTTTCCCTGTCATTGGCCAGGATGGGGCCACATGCCCAGCACGAAACCAGATCACTGGCAAAAGGGCACAGGATGGAGATTCCTGGGTGGCTCAGTGGTTGAGCATCTGCCTTCAGCCCAGGGTGTGATCCTGGAGACCCAGGATCGAGTCCCACATCGGGCTCCCTGCATGGAGCCTGCTTCTCCCTCTGCCTGTGTCTCTGCCTCTCTCTCTGTGTCTCTCATGAATAAATAAATAAAATCTGTGGGGAGAAAAGGTGGAGCACGGGTTAGCCGTGCTTGGCTCAGCCCGGTCAGAGGCTGTACCCTGGGCTGGGGGAGCTGCCATGTGGAACATGCTCCGTTTGTACACACAGGCCCATTCATTCCCTCTGCATTAATTTAGATGGAGAATGACCGGGTCTTTGTGACCGTCATGCCAGGTGCCCACTGACTGCCCAACAGCCTTGTCTCACCCACTTTCCTGATTAGTGCCTCCCTCCTCCCCATAGCAGGTATCTGAGCTACAAAGGGGGAGCTGCCACCTGCACCCCCCAGCATGCCTCGGCCGCTGCATTTGGGGGCTGCTCTTGGAACTCTGCTGCTCTAACTTTTCAACTGGTCCTAACTGGTCATTTGAGATGAGGGGTCATCTTGGGCCCAGGCCAGAGGGCAAAGGAGACTCCCGGTGTGTGCGGGGAGGGCCTGACTTGGCTGCCACAGGCCCCCAGCCCACCCAGCTGCCCCCCACCCCGTGCAGGCAGAGCAGATCCTGGCGGACTTCCAGATGCAGGAGGCGGACTTGAAGAAGGTGATGCGGCGGATGCAGAGGGAGATGGCGCGGGGCCTGCGGCTGGAGACCCACGAGGAGGCCAGCGTGAAGATGCTGCCCACCTACGTGCGCTCCACCCCAGAAGGCTCAGGTACCGCGTCCCTGGGACCCACAGGGAAGGCCAGCCTAAGTCCTTGCAGCCATAGCTCCGTGCCGGCCCCGCCCTGGCGTCTTCACCGCCTTGGGGAAACTGGCTTTGTGCATCTTGCAATAAGAAATTTGTTCTCAGGCTCAGCCCAATCCTGACCCTGCGCTGTTTCACTAGGTCTTCCCTTGGAACCTGGGCTTGCAGTGGCTTCAGTCCAAGGCAGCGGCTGCCCACTGAGCTCCCCAGTTCACCTTTGACCTCTTCCACTGTTGACTCTGGGGTCCCCTGGTGCCTGGGGTCAGCAGCCCCCAGTCCAGCTCCTCTGATCCCCCCACTCCGTCCTCTCCTCCTCTTCCTGGTCTTGGGGTCCTGCTGGGCAGCACCCCGAGGCTAATGCACTTTTCACTGTGTCTGCAGAAGTCGGGGACTTCCTCTCCCTGGACCTGGGCGGCACCAACTTCAGGGTGATGCTGGTGAAGGTGGGGGAGGGCGAGGAGGGGCAGTGGAGTGTGAAAACCAAGCACGAGATGTATTCCATCCCTGAGGATGCCATGACTGGTACTGCTGAGATGGTGAGCAGCTGGGGCTAAGGGGCTGGGGGCTGGGGATCTGGGCTGGGCCCACGGGCCGGGGGCTGGGGGCCCGGGGACCGTGGGGCAGGATCAACTCTGCCCAGGATCATGGCACTCGCTAGTCCTGGCAGGAGGGCCCACCTTTCTCCCAGGGGCAGGGACACCTGTAGACAGGAGAGCCAGCCAGCCTCAGAGGGCCCAGGGAGGTAGCTGAGAGGCCTAAGCGGATGGTGCCAGGCGTGGCCCCTGCAGGTCACATCCCTGCCCAGTGTCCCAGAGGCATCAGATGGGTGACAGGGCAGCTGAGGGAACAAGCTGGTGCAGTCAGCACACAGCACTCTGCCTCTTTCCTATGTGTCACCCCCTCGCCTTCCAGCAGCAGGGACACCTGGTGGGGTGGCTGCAGTCATAATGTCTGCCCAGGCGGGAATGCTACCCATTGGTGGGGAGGACTGGAGAGGCTACAGAAGGATGACGAGCCCTCAGGGGAGGCGGGCAGAGGCAGAGCCATCCTGAGGGCCAGGGTTTCGAGGCAGGAGTCCTATGGCAGCCTGGTCCTCACCACACCCCTGCATGCTATAGGGGTAAATCAAGGTGGCAGGGATGGCATGGGCACCTCACAGGGCCCCAGCACCAGCGGGGACCTTGGTCCATCCGCAGAGCACTCGGCAATACCCAGTTTTATGGACGGGCCCACGCAGCAGGATGGGGGCTGGTCCTCGGCAGGGCCAGGGGTGGGGCAGCCGGGCTCATGGAGGCAGCAAAGTACAGAAATCAGAGTCATGAGCACGGCTGAACCTCTGTCCAAAGTTTGTGGCTGGACGTCCAGTGGGAGGGACAGGCTGCCCACCCAGCTGGGCTGGGGACAGACCTGTCCTGGTGTTGCCCTGTGCCAGGGGCTGCAGCATTTGGGAGAGGGGCGCTGAGGCCGATGGCCTGCTGGCGCTGTGTCTTCCAGCTCTTCGACTACATCTCCGAGTGCATCTCCGATTTCCTGGACAAGCATCAGATGAAGCACAAGAAGCTGCCCTTGGGCTTCACCTTCTCCTTTCCTGTGAGGCATGAAGACATCGACAAGGTGGGGCCAGGTGGGGGGTGGACACACACCCCAGAGACAGGCACCCCAGACACTCCCCGTGAGGAAAGAGCCTTGGATTCAAACTGTGGCCCTGTCACTCACCTTTTGTGAGACTTTGGGGAACGAGATACGGCTGATTCGGTGTGCCTGAAGCCCCTGCTGCCCTGAGGGGCTGGCAGGACTGTCACCCTGTCGCAGGTCAGGGGACAGGCTGCACAAGCTGCCCACGGATGGAAGAGGGTGCTGGGGCTCAAAGGCAGGCAGCCGGATGCCAGCGTAGCCACGTGATACTGGGCCACCCTTACGGGAAGCAGGAGTGTGCAGGGGCCAGGGCTCCACCTGCCAGTCACCCCCCACACACGTGCATGATACATGATGCGTACATGCAGAATCCAACTGTGCCTGCACATACATGCACACACAGGTCAGTCATACATATACATGTACACACATCAGCCCTACATGTGCATACAGTGCACACGCAGACACACGCATCAACCCTACATGCTTATGTGTGTGTAATACGTACACGTGTGCATCATCTACATGGATACACATCAGTTATACACATGTATGCACACGTATAAATCACACACACATCTACACATGTACATACATACAAAACACATACAGCTCAGTGCTCCCTGGTTCTCCAAGCCCTGGGCCCCAAGCGTATGAAGGGCAGGGGCAGGCCGGCCACCCGGGGGCACAGGAAGACCATCCAGGAGGGGGTGACAGAACTTTTGCTTATCCTTGTCCACTTGGGCGTGCTGCAGGGGACCTCACCTTGACTCTGGGCCGATGCCTCTAGGCCTTTACGTTAGGACCACTGTTAGTGGGCTAGAAGCCAGCCCCGCAGAAGTATGAAGATTCATAAAGAACCGTCTCCAACACGTCTCAAAGTTGTGGTCTGCTGAGCAGGAGGGCTTCCAGCTGCCCCCAGCATTCCTCTGCAGCCACAAGCCCTCCTCTTCCCTCAGGGCATCCTCCTCAATTGGACCAAGGGCTTCAAGGCGTCAGGAGCAGAGGGGAACAACATCGTGGGGCTCCTCCGTGACGCCATCAAACGCAGAGGGGTGAGGTGGCCCCCGTGCCTGCCTTGGGAACCCCCCGCCCCACTGGCCAGGGAGCCAGGTCACTGGCTGGAGGGGCCCAGAGCACCCAGGCCGAGACCCAGGCCCCGTCACTGCTGCCTCCTTGCCTCCTGGCAGGACTTTGAAATGGACGTGGTAGCAATGGTGAACGACACGGTGGCCACGATGATCTCCTGCTACTATGAAGACCGCCGGTGTGAGGTTGGCATGATTGTGGGTAAGGATTCATGCCCTGCTCTATCCAGGGGCCTCTGCCTGCCTCTGTCTTCAGTCCTGAGGAGTAAGGGCTGAAAGTGCTGGGTTACTGGTGGTCAGAGCAGAGCCCCTATGCCAGGCGTGAACCCCACAGGTGACAGGGTGTGAGGTGGTCTTGGGAGATGCCGGGGCGTCCTGAATGCAGCTGGTATGTCCCAGCACTCACGGGTCCCTGCATCAGATGGCACACCGGCCCATCAGGATTTATTTATTTATTTATTTTTAAAGATTTTATTTATTCATGAGACACACAGAGAGAGGCAGAGACACAGGCAGAGGGAGAAGCAGGCTCCCTGCAGGGAGCCTGATGGGGACTTGATCCCAGAACCCCATGATCATGATCTGAGCCAAAGGCAGATTCTCAATCACTGAACCACCCAGGCACCCTCCACCAGGATTTAATTAAATTCCCTCATCTGGTAAATTGACCAAACGGGACACATTTGTCCAAGTGGAAGAGGATAAGCATGGGTGCGGTCACCCCCTCCTAGGCAGTCATCCTGTACCCCAGAGCGGCTGGCCCGTCCCTGCCCAAAGGGAAGACCTGTATCAGGAAAGGAGTGTCACTGGCCCCAGTGGGCGTCAGGCCTTTCCCAGAAGCTCCTGAGGATCAGGAATGTTTCCTGAGCATCGCTCCTGTGTGGCCAGTGATCTCTGGGCACGCGGGCACGCAAGTATTTATCTGCAGTCTTGGGGCTGTGGCTTCCCAGAAAGTCAGTGGCAAAGTTGTTTGCTCCACTAGGCCCATCAGAGCCATCCTGAGGGGTTGTCTGTGCGCTCACAAACCCAATTCCAATGTCACCCACACGCCCTCAGCTGCCACCTGACCTCACCTCAGCCCTCCTCTTGTTTCTCCCGTCTCCTCCTTCTAGTCTTGACTTTCAGATGGAAAGCTGTCTCTGAGTCCACCGCCTAACCAGGAGCTGCAGGAGCCTGATCTCCTGCCTGTCCCCTGCAGAGCTGCCTGGGGCAGCTGAGTCTGGGCACTGTTCCCCAGGATGTCCTGTCCTAGTGCCTAAGCTCTGCAGCCCCTCCCTCAGCCACAGCCCTGCTGGAGCAGAGATGGCAGGGGGTGGCCTGTGGCCACGGCTGCGCTGCAAACACTCTGCTCAGTGCTTAAAAACATGTTTCTGATAATGACCAAGATCCAAAAATTGGGAGGAGGCACATCAAGGTCTGGATTTTTTTCAACAACAAAAAAACTGGAAGGCCCTGCATCACTGGCCACATTCCTACTGGACAGGTCACTGCCAGCATTTGAGTGGACATCCCCAATGGCTTTGAGGGCATGCTGCCCACACAGGCTCAGAAACCATTTCGAAATTTAAAAATTTATCAGCAAAGGACACCACGTTTTCACTTTGCGAGGGACGCTGCAAATTACCAATTCCATAGCCAACACCGCCTGCAGTAACCTCTGTGCTGCGGCCAGGGACCCAGGCAGTGCCTTATCTCTGGGTGCCCCCCAAACCCCACCCAGGACAGGGAGGCTCAAGCACACCTATGTAAAGTGCCAAAAAGCAAGGATGTGCATAAATACGATAAAACCATAACATCCCGCGCACATCTCTAGCTGGCAAAGCACTTGGACACATTTCACTCCGTCCTCCCAGGGCCCCAGGTAATAGGAGCAGAAGGTGTTCCCATCTCCTACTGGGGCTGAGGAAGAGCCCAGAGAGGTGGGCTCATCCGTGCCAGGTCACACAGCAAACCCAGATCTCTTGGCGCCTGGGGGAGCCGCCTGTCCACGCGGCCAGGTCAGCAGCGAGCCGGGGCCAGCAGTGGTGGGTGTGGGAGGAAGGAGGCTGGGGAGCTAGGGCCACGGGGTTTCCTGCAGGAGTGCGGGCGGAGAGATGCAGGAGGGGCTCCGGAGAGGGGTTTCTGCCCCGGGCGGTGGTGGGGCCTGACCTGGCCCTCCCCACAGGCACAGGCTGTAACGCCTGCTACATGGAGGAGATGCAGAACGTGGAGCTGGTGGAAGGGGACGAGGGCCGCATGTGCGTCAACACCGAGTGGGGCGCCTTCGGAGACTCGGGCGAGCTGGACGAGTTCCTGCTGGAGTACGACCGCGTGGTGGACGAGAACTCCCTGAACCCCGGCCAGCAGCTGTAAGGACCGCCCCCCCCGCTGCCCCCGCCCCCAGCCCTGCTCCCGCCGGCGGACCGCGGGCCTGTTTGCAAACAACGGGGGTGGGGGGCGGGGGGAGCAGACCCACAAGCCTTTTGCAAACTGGCTCCTCCTCCTTGCGGCCCCCGCGCCCCCTGCGAACGGGGACGGTGAGAGGCAGGAAGGTTTCGTCCCCAGAGAGAGGGTCTGTGGGCAGAGGAGCGGGATTACCCCCTCCCGGCAGGTGACACGGCCGTGGGCGGTCGCAGTGCGCTCAGCGCAAGGTCGGATGAGGAAGGTCTCAGACGGGACAGGGCCCAGAGCACTCCTCATCCTAACCCCCTGGCTGATAAATGAGGGAACGGAAACGACCAGGTTTGCAAGCGGCTGTGCGAGGGCCTCACCCGGCCTCCCTGTGGCCGCGTGTGGGGGCCTCCCGGGGGCGGCCGAGGCCCTGACCCCGCCGCCCTCTGCGCAGTTATGAGAAGATCATCGGCGGCAAATACATGGGCGAGCTGGTGCGGCTCGTGCTGCTAAAGCTCGTGGACGAAAACCTGCTCTTCCGTGGGGAGGCCTCGGAGCAGCTGCGCACGCGCGGAGCCTTCGAGACGCGCTTCGTGTCGCAGGTGGAGAGGTGCGCGGGGCGCGCGGGGCGCGCGGGGCGGGGGCGGGGCCGGCGGGGCGGGGTCAGGGGCGGGGGCGGGGCTCCGGTGCGGGCGGGAGCCGGAGCGAGGCGGGGTGGGGGTGGGGGTGAGGGTGGGGCGGAGCGGAGGGGGCGGCCCGCAGTGCAGCCGCCGCCCGGCCGTCCACGCGTGTCCCTTCCGTGGCACCCCGCCGCCGCGGACATCGTCTCATTTCGTCCACGCGACGGCCCCGAGGCGCGCCCGTGTCGCCCACGTTAGAGCGGAGACCCCGGGCGTAGAGGCGCGAAGGCCCGCTCACTGCTGGTGCCTGGCGGAATCGGACCCGCTCCCCTCCGGAGCCCGAGCCCCAAGCGCTTTGCCTGGGTGAGGTGGGCACGGGGAGGGGAAGAGCCGCCGCCGGCGGGGTCGGGCTGGCCCGGGGCCGGCGACCCTCCAGCGACGCCCTGCCCCCGGCCGCCCCGCCCCGCAGCGACTCGGGCGACCGAAAGCAGATCTACAACATCCTGAGCACGCTGGGGCTGAGGCCCTCGGCCACCGACTGCGACCTCGTGCGCCGCGCCTGCGAGAGCGTGTCCACGCGCGCCGCGCACATGTGCGCCGCGGGGCTGGCGGGCGTCATCAACCGCATGCGCGAGAGCCGCAGCGAGGACGTGATGCGCATCACCGTGGGCGTGGACGGCTCCGTGTACAAGCTGCATCCCAGGTGAGGCCGCGCCGCCGCCGCTGTCCCGTCGGTCGGTCGTGGCTCCCGGGGCCCTGCAGGCGGGCCGGAGTGGAAACTCGCCCCCCGCTCCGTGCGCCCCACCACCCCCACCACCCCCACCCCCACCCCCCACCATCCCCACCGTCCGCACCACACACCACCCCCACCCCCCCACACCACCCCCACCCCCCACCCCGGGCCTCGGGACAGGGAGGGGGAGGGGAGGGGGAGGGACCACCCGCTGTAGCAGCTCTGGAGGGGGGCCCCCCCCCAGGTGAGGCGGTCTGCGATCATCGCAGCCCCGTTCCCCCTGCCCAGCTTCAAGGAGAGGTTCCATGCCAGCGTGCGCAGGCTGACGCCCAGCTGCGAGATCACCTTCATCGAGTCGGAGGAGGGCAGTGGCCGCGGCGCAGCCCTGATCTCCGCAGTGGCCTGCAAGAAGGCCTGCATGCTGGGCCAGTGAGCCCGGAGGCCACCAGGCCAGCAGGAGGCAGTGACTGGCTGGACTTGGGCTCCGGGGGACTCGCCCCCACAGGTGCCCACAGCCTGGTCCAGTGAAGAGGTCGCTCTCTGTAAGGACCCTGGACGCCTCCCATTCCCACTGCCACCCCACAAGATAGGGACGGGCCCACAGGGGATTTGGAGGGCCCTGGGCAGGCCTCTTCCCTCAGAGGCAGTTGATGGGACAGACCAGGGCCTTAACTGGGTTGGGGGCTGAGGTGAGCTGGCACAGACACCCCCAGAGTCCCTCACCCGTCTTGCTGGAACCAAGGACCCAGAAGGGACTTGCTCACTCGGGACTTGGCTGCGTTTCTGCACTGCCTGCCCTTTGGAGCCTTTGGCCTGACTCTGCCTCGCCTGGGCCCTGCACTGGACCCTACTGTGGCCTGGGAACCCCTGGGGAGGCAGCCCTGCTGACCTGGCCAGACGTGGACCGGGGCTCCTCAGGGAGCCAGGGGCTGCCCGGCACCCAGGCCTGGCTGTTTTCTTGCCTGGTGTGGGGGGGTGGATGATGGGAGAGGACCCGCTCCCCAGTGGAGGTGGCTGGTACCCCGCGGCCTGCATTTGGAGGCCTCCTTGCTCCCCTGCCACTGACTCTGAGTGGTTTGTGGTTCTGGGATGGAAGCTCCCAGGTGGTGCAAGACACAGAGCCCCCAGAACCCCTGCCCAGAGGAGCCCATGAGGAGGAGAACCCCACCCCCAACCCCAGGCAGTCCTGGGAGCACCCTCCATGGGAGAGTCCTCAGCTCCCACAGGGCTGGCCTAGGAAGACATCACACAGCACTCAGCACCCAGGGGACCGCCCAGGCCTCCCTCTTCTCCCTAGACCTCCATGTGCCACACCCCCCTCTCATGCCCAGCCTGGGACTGTGTGGTTTTTTAATTAAAAGTCTCAAAAGTTGAGAATGTGGCCTTGACCAGTGTCCTTTGATCTGTGTGCATACGGGCCGGGGGACCGAGTGGAGATGTGGTCACATGCACGTGGACGCCCATGGAACTTGCCAGCCCTCCCTGCCCGCTGTGGCAGGGGTGTGAAGTGCCGTAGGCGGTAGGAGTAGAGGTGGGGTGTTGTCCGTCGGGGGCAGGGGCAGTCAGCCGCCCTGGCCTTGCCCGGGCCCTGCTGGCCATGTGTGGGATGTGCGGGCAGATCTCGGAGAGCCTCCACCCCTGGGGAGCGGTGGGGGGCAGGGTGAGAGGAACCACCCAGCCCATCTGGAATGACTGTAATTCCCTTCAGCACTTCACCCAGAGCTGTGGCTTCCAGCAGTCACGTCCCTCTTGAGATGTGCCCTTGTTCTCTCCCGTGTCTCGTGTCTCGGGTGGGATTACGTGGGATCTTTCAGTTCTCTAGAATCTCAGTTGTGCCTGAGAACGTTATGCCGGCATGTGGCCACTCCTCGTGGCTCCTGTGGGCGCTCACCCAGTGGATCCCGTCTGAATGTCAGCTACTTCCTAGCTGGTCTTCACCTTACAGTCCAGAGGATCCTCTTGATTTTTTCAGCCCTCTTTGTGGGCAGGTTATGGTATAAAACCCTGTTACATAGAAGGGGCATTGGGTCCTGTTCTGGCAGTTGGCCCCTCTGTGTTCCTCCCCCAAGGGGCCGGCGGAGGGAGGCTGGGCAGCCAGTGGCCCATCACGTTTATTCTCCAAGGCCCCCAGCCCTTCTCTGCTCCACAGAGCAGAGGGTACGTGACCCCTGACTCTAGAGCTGAGCCTCACAGGAAGGGCTCATGGCCACTCATGGGGACGGACCCAAGGGGATGCTTGGGATCCAGGTAGTGCACTGGACTCCAGAAGCAGCACCCAAAGGTACTGCTGTGGCCACGGCCAGTGCCCATGGGTCTGGGGTGTAGGGGAGGAACCAGACGCCACCATCTTCACCCAAACCTCTGGGAATCCCTGGTGGTCTCTGGACAGAGACCATCCCCAGACCACCCACTGCCCTTGCCAAGCCCAGGAAAGGCCCACCAGCCCTCCCAAGCTGTCCTCCCGGACGGGACATGTTCTGGGCTGGACCTGTGGGCAGCAGGGGAGACTTCTCATTCGGGGGGAGAGGTATCTCAGTGGGCACCCAGAATGGCAAGAGCTGTGAGCCTGTGAGCTCTGCCCTTGTTGCTGCTGGATGGGTGGATGCCCGGATGTTACACATCAGGGGTCTGAAGGTCACCAGGAATGTGGCTGGAATCTGCCTGGGGCCCTGTCTTCCCCCAGCCCCTTCAAGGCTGCCAAGTTTGGGCCTGTCCGCTCCTCCTGTCCTTATTTGGCTCCCCAGGTGATAAGGCTGAAACACAAAAGGGGCTGAGGGCCCCATGCAGCGACCCAGCCATCCACCAGGAGAGAGGATGGTGAGTGTGAGTGGGGAAGCCAGAGGCCGCACACTCCCAGGCACAGTCCTCAGCCCTGAGGACTGCGGCGAGTGAGTGACTTCTGGGCTGGCCTTGGGCCTGGAGAGGGGGTCTCCAGAGATGGGAGGAGGGCCCTGGCCTAGGCTCTCCTGGGAATGCTCCAGGAGCGTGCCCAGGAACTGGGGTCTTTGGGGGGCCGGGGAGAGGACGTCTCCCCACCTGCAGTGTTGCAGGCCAGCAGGAAGGCGGGGACCCGGGGCAAGGCTGCAGCCACCAAGCAGGCCCAGCGAGGCTCCTCCAACGTGTTTTCCATGTTCGAGCAAGCGCAGATCCAGGAGTTCAAGGAAGTGAGTGCCCCACTGCCAGGGGCCCAGGGTGTTCCCTGCCCACCCCACCCCTTGCAGCACCCCCTCCTTTCTGTAGTCAGTGGTCCTGGCCCCTTGCTCCTTCTACCAGCCAGGACCCCTGCCTGCCTCTGGCCTTCCCTGGGCAGGGTGGGGGGGGCTGTTCCCACATGGTGACCATGTCCCTACCTCGCAGGCCTTCAGCTGCATCGACCAGAACCGCGATGGCATCATTTGCAAGTCAGACCTGCGGGAGACCTACTCCCAGCTGGGTGAGCCCGCTGAGAGGGCCCAGGCCCCCTCTGCCAGGCAGTGCTTCTGCCCCTTCCCTGCTCACACCTCCCTCCCCCTGGGTCTCCTCATCCCCCACACCCCCGCTGGTCACCGCACCTCCTCCCAGGCCAGAGCTGTTGGATTCTCCACCCTCTGTGACTGGGAAGGAGGGGAGGCTGGTGGGACCCTGTGTCCACCTCATGCCCCCCACCCCCACCCCCCGCCAGGGAAGGTGAGCATCCCAGAAGAGGAGCTAGATGCCATGCTGCAGGAGGGGAAAGGTCCCATCAACTTCACTGTCTTCCTCACGCTCTTCGGGGAGAAGCTCAATGGTGAGCCTGGGCCAGGTTGGATCTCCCAGCCTGGAACCTGCCCCAACCCCTCCTGAACCCCAGCCAGACCTCAAGGGGTTGCTACCTCGAGGGGTTGCAACCCCACCCGGAGCATGTGGAGGTCTCCCCTGCACCCCAGGCCCATGGGCGCTGGTCGCCCCAAGTCCTGACTCACTCCCAAATCCCAGTCTCCTGCGCGGCCTGTCCACGGGGATGGCTGCTCCTGGCCTCTCTGAGCCCCGAGGGACACTTGGTGTCTGGGAACACCCTCCCACTTCTTCTGGGACGGGAAGGGCTCCCCTGCACCCTGGGGTCCTCCTGGGTGGGGCCGGGGAGGCTGGGGGCCCAGGTGCTCACCTGGCTCCCTCGGCTCCCAGGAACGGACCCGGAGGAAGCCATCCTGAGCGCCTTCCGCATGTTTGACCCCAGCGGCAAGGGTGTGGTGAACAAGGATGAGTAAGTGTGAGCTGCGGCCCAGGAGGCCCGGTGAGAGTGGCTGCCTGTGTTTGGGGCCTCTCTACTCTTTGGGGGGCAGGCACCTGGGCCATGGGAGCCTTCATCTCGGCCGTCGGGCCTCCCCCGCTCTCCCCAGGTTCAAGCAGCTTCTCCTGACCCAGGCTGACAAGTTCTCTCCGGCGGAGGTGAGGACTCCCAGCTCCTTCAGGGGGGTCGTGCCCCGCAGGGCACTGGGGCGGCCTCGGTGACCCGGCACCCCTGCATGCAGGAGCCCCAGAGCGGCCAGGACGTGCAGCCAGAAGGGAGGAGGTTGTGGGGGCTGGGCAAGCAGAGAGCAGACCCAGCTGGGCCCCCTACACCCCCTACACCCCAGTTCCCTTACCGCCCAGAGTCAGCAGAAACACATGGAGTCTGGGTTTAGAGTTTGGAGCTGGGGGCAGAGGGCAGGGTGAGAGGCCACAGCTGTGGCCACCCCAGGCTCCCAGGCCGGGCTCCCTCTTACTGGTGCCCCCGCCCCAGGTGGAGCAGATGTTTGCCCTGACGCCCATGGACCTGGCAGGGGACATAGACTACAAGTCTCTGTGCTACATCATCACCCACGGGGATGAGAAAGAGGAGTGACTGTGGCACAGCTGGGACTCGGGCCCGCCCTCGGGGACACAATAAATGCCGTTTCCGAACCTGACCTGCGGTGTGGCCTGTCTGTGACCGCTGGGGTCGGGGACCCAGGCTTCCAGCCCCCTCACTCAGTCCACCCCATACTGTTCCATGACCATGAGCCATCGTATGCCCAGTTTACAGATGAGACACGAGGGCCACACCTCTAGGGGAGGGACTGGCAGGCCTTTGCAGGGCGTCCACCAGGCCGAAACCAACCATGTGCTGGGCTTGTGCTCGGCATCCTGGGGCCACTCAGCAAATGTTCTGCCCAGGGCCCCATTGGTGGGCAGCCCCTAGGCCCTCCAGTGCGCCTTCTGGCACAGGTGTGCATGTGTGTGTGTGTGCGTGCGCCTGCGGGCGAGCCTGCATGTGCCTATGTGTGCATTCGTGTGAGCCTGCGTGCCAGTGCATACTTGTGCACGAGTGTGATCCCACATGTGCTTGCATACGTGTGTGAGCCTGCATGTGTGTGTGCATGCGTGCAAGTGTGTGCTGGGCCGTGTGTGGAAGACACTGAGGAACCCATTTAAAAACACAAACTTACTTCACTTTGGAAATGCAAGCAAGGTGCCAAGACCCACCTTGGGGGGGACCGGAGCACAGACTCCAGAGAAAGGAACTGGCCTCAGGTTTCCGGAGGGGTAAATGGCTGGGGTGGGGGTGGGGTTCTCTGGAACCGGTTGTGGTGTCCCATCCCCCCCTGCAGAAACCAGAAGCTGGAGGGGGGACATCCCTTCATCTTGGGAGCTGGAGGGCAGCAGGGGAGGAGGGAGAGGCTTGTCCCTCTCCCCTCCCCCTCCCCGCCCCAGGAGCCTGGCTGCAGCCCCCCCAGCTGGGAGGCGGCAAGGCATGGGAGCTAAATACATCCCTGAAGGCAAAGCCAGAGGAAAGGCATTTTCGCCTGGAGAGGTGTTCAGGTTTTATTCTTATTTGGGACTTGGCAATTTTAATTACGATGTTGAGACTTGAGATGTAAAGTTACGGCACTTTCTCTTATTTACACGTGATCACGAGAGCTGGGGAACAGCCTGAGCCTTCACGTGACCCTGCTGAGCGAGGAACCTGTAGGGTGGGGGGAGGACCCCGCCAGCAGGCCGTGGGATTCTCAGTCTCACACAGGAGTTCTGCTGGTTCCACAGACTGATTTCAAAAACTAAGGGGTAATTTCATAATTGAAGCAGTCTGCAGAGAAAAGTTGTGAAAAATGCAGATCAGAGATGACAGGTGTCATCAAAAAGGTGCAGAGCCTCTGGGGCTGGGGCTGGGGGCTGTCAGCGCTGGGGAGAGGTGCCAGGGTGCCGTCCTTACACCTGGGAGCACAACCAACCCCTTCTCTCCAGAGGAAGCCAGCTGCGCACCTGCTGGAATCCTTCCTGGCCGGCCCCTCGCCCCCAACACACAGGGTGGGACTAGAGGGCCACTTAATGCACGATTTTCCCAAATACAGGACTGTGCTACATTGCCTCTTTTTTACTTTTCTTTTTTTTTAAGATTTTATCTATTCACGAGACACAGAGAGAAAGGCAGAGACACAGGCAGAGGAAGGACGCAGGACTCGATCCCGGGACCCAGGGTCACACCTGAGCCAAAGGCAGACGCTCAACCGCTGAGCCACCCCAGGTGGCCCCCCAACCCTTTGCTTAGAGCATTCTCTTTAGAAAACCTGGCAGTTCTTTCCCTACCTCTTTGTGTGTCCATCTTTTCGAAAGCTACAGAAGCCTCGTGGGTGGTGGGTGGGCGGTTTCCGATGTTATCCTGAGATCCCATCAGCCCCCCAACCCGGAGCCCACCCCACCCCCACTCCCCTGCCACCCGAGCTGGCTCGGTGGCCCTGGTGCATACGTGCTTTCTTGAACGTGAACACCGCTGATTAAGTTAAGGGTGGTGCATGAGGGATGTGCGGTCCCCGGCAGCTTCGGGGGCCCGAACTAGTCCAAGGTGTCTGAGCTAGCGCCGTCCCTTCAGCCCCGTCACCCAGCCTGCAGCTGGGTCCCGGGATCGAGTCCCACGTCGGGCTCCCTGCATGCTTCTCCCTCTGCCTGGGTCTCTGCCTCTCTATGTGTGTGTCTCATAAATAAATAAATAAAATATTAAAAAAAAAAAAACGGGTCTAAAAACGTGGGCATCTTCATTGCACCGAGCCTTCTAGACTCTCCTGGCCCACAGGTGGGGGTGTGGACGTGCACAGGCCTGGCCCCCGCCTCTGTCCCTGTGCACATGACTGGTCCTGAAGAAACCCTGCTCTGGGACTCGGTTTCCTCCTCTGTGCAGGAGGCTGGATTGGCACCGAGCACACCCCAGGCACAAGCTTTGTGAGTCTTAGGCCCCAGAGGAAAGTCTACTCTTCTCAGGCTCACCTGCTGCTGGGTGTGACCTGGTCAGGACCTGCAACACGTGGCACTTTTGTCTTCAAGACAAAGACGTGGGGACACCCGGTGGCTCAGCGGTTGAGCATCTGCCTTAGGCCCAGGGCATGATCCTGGAGACCCAGGATCGAGTCCCGCATCCGGCTCCCTGCATGGAGCCTGCTTCTCCCTCTGCCTGTGTCTCTGCCTCTTTCTCTCTCTCTCTCATGAATAAATAGATAAATCTTAAAAAAAAAAAAAAAAAAGACAAAGATATGTGCCTTCTTCCACCGGCCTCCCTGGGACACGGCTGGCTGTGTGACTGTTCAAAGGCAACACGAGCAGAAATTGGCTTGTGTGTGACTAAGGCCCTGTTATTTGGAGTCTCTTGTGCTTACAGCAGAGCCCACCTCTAACCGGTAGGGTCTGACCATCATCCCCACCTCACGGATAAACTGAGGCACTGCTTATCAGAAGCTGCAGAGCCAGGAGGCAGCCAAGCCGCGTCTGAACCTGCTCTGTGCAGACAGAGCCCAGAGCGGATCACGTGTAAGGCTGTCAGTCTGGGTCCTCAAGTCAGGAGGTCCCCACGTACCTAGGGGCTGAGAATGAAGAATCTGAATGACACCCGCCACATGCTGGCAGTGCTGTCATCTGAGGTCAGCTGGAGTGAGTCCCCAGGACACTAGCTCTGTTCAGACCACAGGCGTTTCCCCAGGACAGGTGCCACTCCAACACTTGATTCACCCTTTTGCCCAGATGTGCAGATGGAGGGACGTGTGGATGGACTGGGGGATGGGCTAGTGCCCCAGACAGTCTCGGGGTGCCGTCTGCTGAGATGCCCCGACAATTTCCTGGCATAAAGGGAGGAGGGCCAAGGGCAGAGAAAAGGAGCCAGTGTTGAGGGCCTCGAGGTGGCAGGTCCCCTGGAAGCCACGTGAGGGAAGGTGTCAGCACGTCAAGTGTCTGCAGAGCTGCTGCTGTCAGAGGTGCCTGTTTCCCTGCCAGGGAACCCGGGCTGGCTGAGCACCTGTTGGGCTCTAGCAGCCTGGTGGCGCTGCCCTTGCTTCTGGGAAGCCAGAGGTCACAACACTGAGACGAGGCCCAAGCTCGTGTGACAGACGCACAGCCCTTAACCTCCCCCCTGGGGCTGGCCGCTTGGGACAGGGCCTGCTGGGCCCGCAGCCTGGGCAGGAGACGGCCAGCTGCCGGCCACCGTGAGAAACGAGAGACTGTTGTTGCTTTAAGTCAGGAAGACACGGGGCAGAAAACGGGTGGTGCGTCAGCTTGTGCCTGGTCCTGCTGCAGACGGACTAGCAAGACTGAACGCCACGAGGTATCAACCAAGAGTCCGGGTGCTTCCATCCATTTAGACCTTGGGCTACAAGAACCGAGGCCAGCTCCAAGCGGCCCACCACTCGCGGACACCCAGACCCGCGTGGTTGCTGGTTACAGACAGTAAGTGGCCAGCGTCCCTGATGAAGGGCACAGGCCAGAGGCGGCTGAGCCCGAAGGTGCCAGAGCAGCCCCGAAGCCTGCGGGGTCATGGCTCTGGCCTCCCTGGCTTCCGGCCCCAACATAGGTGCCACCTCCGGCGGGTTCCTGCCCAGGCGGCCCGGCTTCCGACGTGCGCACCTCCAGCACATGGCTGGCACGCAGCAGGGGCGGGGATGTCTGGGGCACGAAGGTGCTGATGTCACGAGCCTCCGGACTTCTGGAAGCGGAGGCCCGCAGGTCCACAGACCAGCTGCGCCAGGTGGCTTCTGTCCTGCTGTCGCCCTGGGCCCTGCCCCCGGGTGGCAGCGCCAAGGAGGAGGAGGAGGAGGAGGAGACACCCACATCTGCTCCTCTCCACCCTTCAGGGCCAGCTGGTGACCTCCCGCCTGCTATCCCCGCCATCTGTGGACCATCCCCGCGGGGACGATGTGTAGAGCCACCGAAATGGAACTCTGTCGCCCCGGCTGCCCTGCTCTGCGTCAGCAACACCGGCACCATCCCACTCCCCAGAACTGCCGGACCCCCCAAGGCACCCTGCCCCGCTGCCCCCTCCCGGGCTGGCCCGTCTGGATCACTCTGAGTTCCTGCCTGCCTTCACCCACGGCCCCCCGTGCCTCAGGCCACGGTGACTGGACTGGGAGGCCATTGCCCCCAGAGGGACATGACCTCCTCCCAATCCTCTGTCTCGACGGGCTCAGGGAAATCATGTCCAGGCCAGGAGGGAACCTGCCCTTGCTGCCACCAGAGCTGCCACCTGCTGCCTGCCCCCTGCTGTAAGCGGCCCCTCAGAGCAGCTACAGCTCAAGCAGGTTCCCTTTGAGAGATGCCCACTCCTTCCTCCCTCTGCCCTACTCACTGGGCTGGGACTTCTTAAAAAAGTTATCGGGCCATAATTTCTTTCTTTCCAAAGGGGAAAATATTTATAGACGTTGACAGCATCGATCAACGTACCCAACCAGGGTCATGACATCTTTTATTTGCGGTCTCCAACGGGACCCTAGCTGAGCCTGGGGACACCGATTCCTATCGGATCAGCGACCACCCTCTTTCTGGGGCAAAATCCCCAACGGATATTGGTAAAACCCACAGCACACCTCCCAACAAGATTCCAATAGATCCTTCACAACCCCTCCCTAGAATTACTCAACAGCCTATAAATAAAGAAGCCCTGAGGGCGTCAAGCGCATGATAGAGAAGCCTCAGGGCCTCGGAATTCACCGCCCCCCCCCCCCTCCCCCCGCCCCCCCTGCACTCGTGCCTGTAGCACCCCGACCTCACCTGTGAGGAAGCTGCAGGCTGGGGATCTCCGAGCAGCAGTAGTAACACCATCACCCCTCAGGACCCTGTTGTTCCTAATCCCCGCATGCTGCTGACACCTGTTCCCACTGACTGCAAATAGTTCCCGGTAATTGACCTGTGGCTGCCTTCCTAGTGTTCCGGTCCTTAAGGGCAGCCGGAATCTTTCCACCTTCACCTGGAACAACAGCAGCACACCAGGCAGTCACACCCAGGGTGACACACGGGGTCTTTCTCACTTGTCACAAACCTCAAAAGCTGATGAGGATGGCACACTGTTCTCTGCAGGTTCAACTCTTCCAGAATGTGGAGAGGATCTGCTCTTCTGCTCCCTTCTCACACCTCCTCCCCCACCCCTCCACCAAAACTTTTGGCCTTAAAGGGACATAAAGCCTCCAAAGAAAAAGTATAGTTTGCTCACATTGTTTTGAAGCCTAGAGCATCTGACCTCAAAACCAGGACTGCACAGCTGCTTGATGCTGATGGATCACCTTTTGAATCCCTGGGACAACGGCCAGAAAGCGCCTCTAACCACGCAGGAAGGATCTGCAGATGGCTCTTACGTAGAGGATGAAAATGGCAAATGTGGTGCTGAGTCTGCCCCTACGACTCCATCCCGACTCCATCCCGACTCCATCCCGAAGTCACGGAGGCAGCACCATTGGCTACTTCAGCCTGCTGTTGTTACCTGGGCTTGTGCCTTAGCTTAGGAGAAAGGTCTGGTGGCTGGTATGCCTCTGAGCGGCTCAGGACTGCAAACATTTTGGAAAACACCTGCAATGGGATAAAATTAAAAATGGGCTCTGATGGGGGCGCCTGGTGGCCTAGCCAATTAGGCCTCTGACTACTGACCTCACCTCAGGTTTTGATCTCAGGGTCGTGAGCTCAAGCCCTGCAATGGGGGGTTTAAAAACAAAAAGGCTTAACAGAAGGGCTTCTGTGTCCAAAGCTTATCAGACACCACACTTCCACCGGCTTCTCTGGCTGCCACGAAGGTTCCCGGCATTCCAGACTCGACTCCCCAGAGGCTGAAGCAAACAACCCCATTGGCACTTCTGCCAAAAACATGGCTCTCAAGCCGAACCTCTGTCGTGGTCCAAATAGACATTCTCCCAAATGATAATTTGGAAAAACTGACAAGCGATGCCTTACAACTGGTCCCAGAAAAGGAAAAACAAATTGGAAATCTAATAATTTTGGGATCCAGAGTTTAGACCAAATAACAAACTAACCCAACTAGAAACTCTCAAATTCCCATTACTTACCACTGTACATGCATTAAACCACTGGCCTCCTGACAAAGTGGAAGCATTCATGAACCAACATTGATGGGAAAACAGAGTAAAGCCCACGACTGCCCCCCTCGTTCGTCACACCTTCCAAAGTATAAATGCAGGGGGGCTGGTTCATACAAATGGACTTCACACAGCTTTCCCATCTCATGGATTTAAACATGGTTTAGTCATATTCCCTTTGCTCTCTCACTGGACCAAAGTTGCTCTGGTAGACAGGCCAACTCCTCTTCTGTGGTTAAAATTCTGTTAGAAAAAATTATCCCCTGCCTAGGGAACCCTCTCACACTTTCTGGGTATCAGGGAGACCACTTTACCAGTCAGGTGCTTCAAGACGTCTGCACAGTCTGACTGGCTTTCTAATACCTCCATCGTGTACCATGCTCAATCCTCGGGGTTAATAAAATGCAGTAACAGCACTGTTTGGACTCAACTGGCAAAATTCATAGAGAATTCCAAATACCTTGGCTCCACCCCCTTGGGAGCACACAGATTCTCACACTTTGAGGCAGTCCCAGGACGTCCAGTACCCTTGATCCCTGGCTCCTCTGACCACCGGCTGATAAAAAGGGAGATCCCTCTCCCCAGTGTTCCCAAGGGAGAGTGACCTGAAGCATCACACACCTTGCAATCTGGAGATTTTGTTTGTTGGAAGAGACATCTCCAGAAAGACTCTTCAACCTCCCTGGAAAGACCCCTTATCAGGATCTGCTCACCAACCTTGTGCGGACACACTCCAGAGCGTAGACTCTTGGACTCACATGATGCATCTGAAAGCAGCAAACCCCGACTGGCACTGTGCACCGTCTGGTGACCTGAGAGCACAGAATTCCTGGAATTGACGTGGATGAGATCTGACGAGACACTTGCCCAAGATGTTGGACAGGCCTGTGTACCTTTACTCACTGTCATGTCTTCTCTCTCTTTCGTGGAAAGGAGGAAACCTCTTCTATGATTATGGCCGCTTGGAAACAGGCTTATCATCATCCTGAAACAATTATTTTTTCTCTTGCCTTTTCTGAAAAGTTAGAAGGCTCAGGATTCACAAGAGTTTCTTTCATCTGAACTATTATTAATGGACTCATACATGTTTTCAATAGTAGTCTGTAAAGTTGTAAATTCAGAGATCGTAAATTTACGTATACGGTTCCAAAGAGTTCTTTTGAGATAGTGATACTGTTTTAAAGCAACTTTGAAGTCTTCAGCTGTTTTACAAAAAGCTTATCAGCCGCTGCTTCATGTTTATACCCGCACCATATGTTCCCAAGGGCGCCTGCTTAGTACTCCTGTTGTGCTCTTGCAATACCCACTGTCCTGCTGCCGTGGTCAACCCAGTGGAGTCAACCCCAACCTCGCAGGGAGAAGGAGTCTGAGTCAGCGTAAATGCCAGTAAATATTTCGGTGGGTTACTTTCAGACCTGGAGTTCCCGTTTACAACCATCATACAATTTGGAATGATAGTGTTACTTCTCCTGCTTTGTATAATTAAGTTTTGTATTTTGTTGCCTGTCAAACTTTTTTTTTTTTAAACTTTTTTATTTACTTATGATAGTCACAGAGAGAGAGAGAGAGAGAGACGCAGAGACATAGGCAGAGGGAGAAGCAGGCTCCATGCACCGGGAGCCCGATGTGGGATTCGATCCTGGGTCTCCAGGATCGCGCCCTGGGCCAAAGGCAGGCGCCAAACCGCTGCGCCACCCAGGGATCCCTGCCTGTCAAACTTTTAAAAAATGATGTACCTGGGAACCTGGGTGGCTCAGTCGGTTAAGTGGTCAACTCTTAATCTTAGCTCAGGTCTTGATCTCAGGGTTGTAAGTTCAGGTCCTACATTGGACTCCACACTGGGTGTCGAGCATACTTTAAAAAAAAAAAAAAAAGATCTACCGGGTAAGGTGATGTTGGCTCTATGCTTCAGGATGATCTCCACACTTAGGACCTTAAGCTCCCAGTTTACTCCAGTGAACTTTTGGTTTACAAGGCCCCTCCCCAATTCCTTTTCCTCTATGGAAGAACTGCTTTGTTCTCTGGACTCACACATGGTTTTGCTGTAGCTCGCCTGTCCTGAATTGCTTTTCTCTGTTATTCCCAAATAAACTCATGTTTGCTGGTAAAATAACGGAGTTTTATTTCTAAAGTTAAAAGCAACAGGAGAAAAATGACTGATTACTTACAAGGGAAACCCAGTAATGTTATCAGCTGACATTCTAGTACACAAAGAAAACCACCAACCAAGAATCCTATGCCCAGCAAAAGAATTTGTTGAAAACAGACCTATTTTAAAAGAAATATTAAAGGGAGTTATTTAGGCTAAAAGCAAACGACCCAGACAGTAAATTGAACCCATATAAACAAAGAACAGGGGCACCTGGGTGGTTCAGTGGTTGAGTGTCTGCCTTTGGCTTGGGTTGTGATCCCAGGGTCCTGGGATCGAGTCCTGCATTGGGTTCCCCGCATGGAGCTTGCTTGCTTCTCTCTCTGCCTGTGTCTCTGCCTCCCTCTGTGTGTCTCTCATGAATAAATAAATAAAATCTTAAAAAAAAGAACAAAGAACAATGGTCATGATAACTATATATAAAAGATACTACAAATATAGGATTTTCTCTTTCTTCTATTAACTGATTTTAAGAGAAATTTTTGGGCTCAGTTGATCAAGCATCCAACTTCTTTTTCCATTTATTTATTTTTTTTAATAATAAATTTATTTTTTATTGGTGTTCAGTTTGCCAACATACAGAATAACACCCAGTGCTCATCCCGTCAAGTGCCTCCCTCAGTGCCCGTCACCCATTCACCCCCACCCCCCGCCCTCCTCTCCTTCCACCACCCCTAGTTGGTTTCCCAGAGTTAGGAGTCTTTATGTTCTGTCTCCCTTTCTGATATTTCCCACACATTTCTTCTCCCTTCCCTTATATTCCCTTTCACTATTATTTATATTCCCCAAATGAAAAACATACACTGTTTGTCCTTCTCCGATTGACTTACTTCACTCAGCATCATACCCTCCAGTTCCATCCACGTTGAAGCAAATGGTGGGTATTTGTCGTTTCTAATGGCTGAGGAATATTCCATTGTATACATAAACCACATCTTCTTTATCCATTCATCTTTCGATGGACACCAAGGCTCCTTCCACAGTTTGGCTATTGTGGACATTGCTGCTATAAACATCGGGGTACAGGTGTCCCGGCGTTTCATTGCATCTGAATCTTTGGGGTAAATCCCCAACAGTGCAATTGCTGGGTCGCAGGGCAGGTCTATTTTTAACTCTTTGAGGAACCTCCACACAGTTTTCCAGAGTGGCTGCACCAGTTCACATTCCCACCAACAGTGCAGGAGGGTTCCCTTTTCTCCGCATCCTCTCCAACATTTGTGATTTCCTGCCTTGTTAATTTTCCCCATTCTCACGGGTGTGAGGTGGTATCTCATTGTGGTTTTGATTTGTATTTCCCTGATGGCAAGTGATGCAGAGCATTTTCTCATGTGCATGTTGGCCATGTCTATGTCTTCCTCTGTGAGATTTCTCTTCGTGTCTTTTGCCCATTTCATGATTGGATTGTTTGTTTCTTTGGTGGTGAGTTTAATAAGTTCTTTATAGATTTTGGAAACTAGCCCTTTATCTGATACGTCATTTGCAAATATCTTCTCCCATTCTGTAGGTTGTCTTTGAGTTTTGTTGACTGTATCCTTTGCTGTGCAAAAGCTTCTTATCTTGATGAAGTCCCAATAGTTCATTTTTGCTTTGTTTCTTTTGCTTTCGTGGATGTATCTTGCAAGAAGTTACTGTGGCCGAGTTCAAAAAGGGTGTTGCCTGTGTTCTCCTCTAGGATTTTGATGGAATCTTGTCTCACATTTAGATCTTTCATCCATTTTGAGTTTATCTTTGTGTATGGTGCAAGAGAGTGGTCTAGTTTCATTCTTCTGCATGTGGATGTCCAATTTTCCCAGCACCATTTATTGAAGAGACTGTCTTTCTTCCAGTGGATAGTCTTTCCTCCTTTATCGAATATTAGTTGACCATAAAGTTGTGGCTCCACTTCTGGGTTCTCTATTCTGTTCCATTGATCTATGTGTCTGTTTTTGTGCCAGGACCACACTGTCTTGATGACCACAGCTTTGTAGTACAACCTGAAATCTGGCATTGTGATGTCCCCAGATATGGTTTTCTTTTTTAAAATTCCCCTGGATATTCGGGGTCTTTTCTGATTCCACACAAATCTTAAAATAATTTGTTCTAACTCTCTGAAGAAAGTCCATGGCATTTTGATAGGGATTGCATTAAACGTGTAAATTGCCCTGGGTAACACTGACATTTTCACAATATTAATTCTTCCAATCCATGAGCATGGAATATTTTTCCATCTCTTTGTGTCTTCCTCAATTTCTTTCAGAAGTGTTCTATAGTTTTTAGGGTATAGATCCTTTACCTCTTTGGTTAGGTTTATTCCTAGGTATCTTACGCTTTTGGGTGCAATTGTAAATGGGATTGACTCCTTAATTTCTCTTTCTTCAGTCTCATTGTTAGTGTATAGAAATGCCACTGATTTCTGGGCATTGATTTTGTATCCTGCCATGTTACCAAATTGCTGTATGAGTTCTAGCAATCTTGGGTTGGAGGCTTTTGGTTTTCTATGTAGAGTATCATGTCATCGGCGAAGACGGAGAGTTTGACCTCTTATTTGACAATTTGAATGCCTTTAATGTCTTTTTGTTGTCTGATTGCTGAGGCTAGGACTTCCAGTACTATGTTGAATAGCAGTGGTGAGAGTGGACATCCCTGTCTTGTTCCTGATCTTAGGGGAAAGGCTCCCAGTGCTTCCCCATTGAGAATGCTATTTGCTGTGGGCTTTTCGTAGTTGGCTTTTAAGATGTCGAGGAATGTTCCCTCTATCCCTACACTCTGAAGAGTTTTGATCAGGAAAGGAAGCATCTATCTAAAAAAAAAAAAAAAAAGGAATGGAAGCATCCAACTTTTGATTTCAGCTCACATCATGACCTCAGGGTCATGAGATCGAACCCTGTGTCAAACTCTGTACTCAGCATGGAATCAGCTTGAGCTTCTCCCTCTCCCTTTGCCCTTCCCCCCACTCGTGCTATCTCTAAATTAAAAAATAAATTTTAAAAAAACTAATTTTAAGATAACCTTTGTAAAATAAGACATATATAATGTATTATTAGGCCTATAACATAGAGGAATATATGTGCAATATATTTGCCAACAAGAATACAAAGGATGTGGGGTGGGTGGAATCAGAGATGTAAAGGGATGCGTGGTAGTGTAGTAATATAATGATGTGTCATTGGATTTGTAATATAATATAATATAATATAATATAATATAATATAATATAATATAATATAATATAAAAACAATAAGCCAAAAGGGAATAGAACTATATGAGTAATGTTCCTAAAGATTATTAGAATTAAACTAGTATAAATCTGAATGTGACTCTGCCAGTTAAGATGGATAAGTAAACCCTAGAGCAACCACTAAAAAACCTCCTCGGGTCACCTGGGCGGCTCAGTGGTTGAGAATCTGCCTTTGGCTCAGGGTGTGATCCCGGAGCCCCATGATCAAGTCCCAAATCAGGCTCCCTGCATGGAGCCTATTTCTCCTGTCTCTGCCTCTCTCTGTCTATCATGAATAAGTAAATAAAATATTTTTTAAAAAATTAGTAAATTGTCAATAGAGTATAAGTCATATATTAAAAAAAATCTAAAAAACTCCAGGTGCATTTCTATAAACAATCTGAAAATGAAACTTTAAAAATCCAGGACACCTGGGTGGCTCAGCAGTTGAGTGTCTGCCTTTGGCTCAGGGTGTGATCCTGGAGACCCGGGATCGAGTCCCACATTGGGCTCCCTGCATAGAATCGGCTTCTCCCTCTGGCTGTGTCTCTGCCTCTCTCTGTGTCTCTCATGAATAAATAAATAATTTTTTTTAAAAAAATCTATTTACATAGCATCAAAAAGAATAAAATACCCAGGAATTAGCATAACCGAGAATGTGAAACACTTGTACACTGAAAACTAAAATATATTGCTGAAAACAACTAAAGAGAGGCTCTCTCAGCCTCAGTGCCAGCTTCTTGAAAACCTCCACGCCATAAGAGCCAAGTGGAAGAAGCAGCAAACGCTCAGTCTGAGAAGAAAGAGGTGGCTGAGGTCCAAGGAAACCGTAGCTTGTGCACCCATGGAAGCCACAAGAGCAGAAACAAGGAAAGCCAAGGCCAGGGATGCTGGTACCAATCACTGGGCTGCATGCCTACTTTCTAGAGCTTGCTTCAATGAATCTAGAACATCCATCACCAACTGATTGGAATGACCACTTTTGAGAGACCCACCTTGGTCATACCAAAACAGTCCCTTTTGGTCCTTTGCCCTGGGCCTGTGACTTTCAGGACTAATTCTGTTTTCATTTTGCAGGAATGGGAAAATCCTTCCTAGGATTCACGTGGAATCTCAAGGGACCCCAAATAGCCAAAGCAATCTTAAAAAAAGAACAAAGCGGGAGGATTCATGCTTTCTGGGTTTCAAAATCTACAGCAAAGTTGCAACAATCAAAACAGTATGAAATGGCATAAAGGCAGACATACAGGCCAGTGAAACAATGAGCCCAGAAATAAACCTTTGCATGTGTGGTCAAACAGTTTTTGATAAGGATGCCAAGACTAGTCAATGAAAAAAGGACAGCCTCTCCAACATACGATGTTGGGAAAACTGGATTTCTACATGCAAAAAGCCAGAGTGGAACCCTTACCTAAAGCCATATACAAAAATTAATCCAACATGGATTAAAGACCTAAACCTAAGACCTATAAACTCTGAGAAGAAACCATAGGGGGAAAACTTCACAACATCGATTTGGCAGCGACTTCTTGGATATGATATCGAAGGCACAGCAGACAAAAGAAAGAACAGAGCACGACTGGACTTCATCAAAATGAAAACTGTGAGCAAAAGGCAACCTATGGGATGGCAGAAAATATCTGCAAATTACATATCTGATAAGGGATTAATATCTGGGATATATAAAGCACTCCTAAAATTAAAACACACACACACACACACACACACACACATAAGGCAATTAAAATACGGTCACAGGGGATCCCCGGGTGGCTCAGCGGTTTAGCGTCTGCCTTCGGCCCAGGGCGTGACCCCGGGGTCCCGGGATGAGTCCCACGTCGGGCTCCCTGCATGGAGCCTGCTTCTCCCTCTGCCTGTGTCTCTGCCTCTCTCTGTGTGTCTCATGAATAAATAAAGAAAATCTTTTAAAAAAATTTATAAAACAAAACAAAGCACACAGATAGTGCATGGTTGCTCTTGTGTGGACGCCCGGAGCGGCCCATGCACAGAGGAAGGGAAGGGGCCCAGGGTCGGCGGTGGCTGAAGTGGGGCGTCTAATGCCCTATCGGTTTCCCCCGAAGAGCAGCCCCTTGGCGAGCATCCCGGGTCGCGGGAGGGCCTGCCCTGCAGCGCGCCCGCACCGGCGCCGGCTGTCCGCCCACACGCACCCACTGCGACGAGCCCGCCGCACACGCGCCGCCGCGAGCCCTTCCCTCGATCCACATTGTAGAACAGTTTCGGTTTCACGCGGAACACGCCCAATCGGGTGGGCCCTTCGCGCAGCACACAGCGCGCGGCGGGACGCTGCACGCCCCGCCCCGCCCCGCCCCGTCCCCCCCACCCCCGCCCGGGCCCGGCCTCCCGCGCGCTGCGCACGTCACCACCCCCGTCGTCGTGGAGACCAAGCCTGGCACCGGAAGCGGCGCGCCGGCAATGACGCGGCTGCGACTGCGAGCGAGCGGGGGCAGCGCGGTGCGGACGGGGACAGAGACCCGGGTGCGGGCCGAGGCGCAGCCCGTCCGCTTCCCTAACACGAACCCTAACCCTAAGCGCTCCTCCGCCGCGCGGGATCGCAGTCCCGGCCCGGCCTCCGCGGGCGGACAGAAGGCACAGGTCTCCGACGGTCGGGCGCGCGAGTCCCGCGTAGGCCGGGAAAGCCCGGGGCGCGCGCGGTCGGGAGGCGAGGCGGGAGGAGGGGCGCGGAGGTGGGCAGCTCGGCGATTGGCGGGAGGTGGCGATGGGCGGGGTGGGCGGGGCGGACAGCTCGGCGATTGGCAGGCGGTGGCGATGGGCTGGGCGGGGCGCTCGGATTGGCGGGGCGCGGGGGTGGGCGGGGCGGACAGCTCGGCGATTGGCAGGAGGCGGCGATGGGCGGGGCGCACGGATTGGCGGGGCGCGGGGGTGGGCGGGGCGGACAGCTCGGCGATTGGCAGGAGGTGGCGATGGGCGGGGCAGGGCGGGAGGCGGCGATGGGCGGGGCGCGCGGATTGGCGGGAGGCGGGAGGCGGCGGGCGGCGGGGCGTCTGAGGACCCAAGTCCCGGGGCCCGCGAGGTGACGGCGGTGGGCTGGGCGGACGGGGCCGGCGGGGCTCCTAGTTGGGGTTTGGCTGGACCAGCCCAGAGCCGCGCGGCCGTGCCGACGAGGTACACGGAGGAGGGCCGGTGAGCGCGCCCTGCACCCGGAGCCCGGGTCCCCGTGCGCGAAGGCAGACGGTGCACGCACGCTGTGTGGTTCGTGGGCGCCACCACGGCCGTGGAAGGGGAGTGGGAGCCAGCGACGGTGCCCCTGCGGGCAGGCTCTCAGCCCTTCCTGGGACTTGGGGTTCGAGTCCCTGAGATGCGGAGCCTTGGAGCAGAGGACAGACGGGTGTCTGTTTTATTTTTATTTAAAATAGGCTTATTATTTCCTGGTAGCTTATGTAAGAGTAAGAAGAGTAGGGCCGTCCTGAGTGTGTGCGAGGGGGCAGGGGCGGAGGGGCAGGGGCTGGGGGCGGGGGGGCAGGAGCCAGAGATGTGAGGCAGGCAACAGATGCTCCAGGCGGGAGAGAGGCATCTTCTGGCTTTCCTTGTCTCCCTGTTTGGATGAGGCGTCCGAGCTGAAGCCCTGGTGCCCAGCACGGTTAATGTGCTGTCCTGGGCCACGTGTGGTGTGGGCTGCAGTGGGATGCAGGGGGGATGCCAGGGGGTGCGCAGGGTTGCAGGGATCCGTCTGTTTTTCACAGGGATCTGGACACCTCAAGCACGGCCATGTTTTCTGAGCAGGCTGCCCAGAGGGCCCACACACTACTGTCCCCACCATCAGCCAGCAATGCCACCTTTGCCCGCGTGCCTGTATCCACGTACAACAACTCCTCTCAGCCCTTCAGGCTGGGAGAACGCAGCTTTAGCCGGCAGTACGCCCACATTTATGCCACCCGTCTCCTCCAGATGAGGCCCTTCCTGGTGAGCCGGGCCCAGCAGCACTGGGGTAAGTGACGTGTGCCGGGAAGTGCTTCCTCCCCAGCTGTCCAGAGGGCCCTGAGCTTTCCCTAGAAGCCTTGGGAGAGTCAACCTCTTCGAGCCTTCGCTTCTTGTTCATAACAAATCCTTGTTAGGAGGATTAAATGAAGGAATTGGTGGTTTTCGAAGGAGGCTAGGTGAGCTGAGGCTTAGTTCTGTCAGGAACAGTGATCGTGTCATTGCTGTAGGGATGTCCTGTGTGCTGGTGATGTGCTTGTGTGCGCACACGTGGACAGCCAGTATGTCAGCATGCAGGCCAGGAACCGGGCCCTGGGGGCCAAGGTCCACAAACACTTGCGTCCCCCCGGGAGGGCTCCCTGAGTGCTCACTATGTCTTCTGCTGCCCCTCCGGGCCCTCCGTCCTGGTCGGGCATGAATCTCCCCTCCCTTGGGCTCCTCTGTCTTTCCTAACCCAGGGGCCTGGGCAGGGCGCGTCTTCTTTCTCCACCTCCTTCGTCCTCCACCTCTCCTCTCACATGATTATCCCGGGGGAACTTTCTGGGGCCGCGTTCCCCGTCTCACTGTGGATCTGAGTAGCTCTCCGTGCCAAGTTCAGTTCATCTGAAATGTTTATGGGGAGGACCGTGTTACCCCTCCACATCTGTTGGCCCCAGCCTTGGCCTCCGCGGCTCCAGGTCCGGTCGCGACTGTGGGGAGCAGTGGTGCTCAGGCCCATCCCAAACCAGCGACAGACTTGACCCTGGTTTATTACAGGCCGTGAGGACAGCCAGACCTCAGGTATGTTAGGGACGTTTTCTCTTATCTCTGCAGAAGGGACAGTGCTGTTCACGTGTTCTCTGCCACATAATGAGGGTCTCTTTCCCGTGGCTCCCCATGGCCTTCCTCACTTTTCTTGAAGCCCTTGGGGACCTTCCCCAGGCCCATGTCACTGTTCTGGTGCAGGTTTCTCTTCCAGCCCCACCGCTGCTGACAACTGCCCAGTGACAGGCTCCCGGCCCCCTTTGGCCCTCACAGACAGTCAGGAGCTCACACAGTGGCCCGTGATGAGTGGAGCTTTGGCTGGATGATGGCCAGCAGCCAACTGTAGGCCTGCCAGCCTGGTGTGGGTGCCGGCTTCCCCACATGACCAGGGACTTCAGCCTGTCTGGGACTCGTTTCTCTCTCTCTCTCTCTCTCTCTCTCTCTCTCTCTCTCTCTCTCTCTCTTCCTGAACACACCAAGCTCTTTCTTCCTATTGATACTCCCTTCCCCTGGCATGCTCTTCCCCTGTCTTCCCTCATGACCTCAAGTGTCACGGGTTTCAAGAGGCCACAATAGCCACCGGGGCTTTCTCATTACCTTCCGCCTTGGCTCCTTTGTGTCTGTACACCTGTCACAGTGGCTGATCCCTCGCTGACTGCTGTCATCTCTCCCTCTTGGGGTTGTAAGCTTGGTGAGGGTGAGGACAGGCTGTGCTGTCCACTCTGATTCTGGTGCCCGGCCCGGTGCCCACATGCTGTCCAGCCAGACAGAGGTCCTGCCCTCTACACAGGGATGCGTGGTTCTCCCTGGTGCTTGGACGGGCACCTTCCATCCCAGCTGTGCAACTTTGGGTGCGTCCCTTAGCCTCTCGGTGCCTCTGTTGCCTCAAGCACACGGTGGGCAGTAAGGCCTACTCTGGTGTGTTGGCAGGCGTGGGTAGGTTCCAGGGACAGGGCTCAGTGCTGCCCCCAGGGGCTGAGTGAGGGCTCAGCAGACAGGCTTTGGGTCTGTTTCCGTGGCATCGGCATATCTTTCTGCTGCTGGCGCCTCCTTATCTTGTTTGGAATGACTAGCCTCCACTTCCCAGGGTGTAGATCTGTGGAATGTTCTTGGTTATTCTGGGCAGAAGGGGCTCATGCTAAGGGCAGCTGGGCTTAGGAAGGGGCCAGTCCTGCTGCTGCATTATCCCTTCTGCTTCAGGCAGACTTTACTCCAGGCCCAGCGTCTTGATGGACAAACCCACCAGCCTTCCTCTTGCCTGCCTGGGGGAGCCCTGCACATCGTGCCTCTCTAAAGCTTTTAGGGGAGGGCTGGACTGAGACTGGGCATGCTTCTAAGAACCCACGATATAACTTAGGGATAAGTGACGTAATACTGTGTATCAAGTCCCTAGTTGGTCTCTGCTGTAACAGACAACCCAGCAGCTTAAACCACAGAAATCTATTCTGCGTTCGTTCTGAAGACCGGAGCTCTGAATCCAGGTGCTGGCAGGGCCCCTCCCTCCACAGGCTGTCCAGGGGACCTCTTCCTCTGTTCTAGTTTCTGGTGGCCGCCCACTTTCCTGCATGTCTGCCTTTCTTACGAGGACATGGGACACGGGGGCCCAGGCACGTCCCTTTGTCCTGGGGTCGAGTCTGTTAGTGTTGGGGGCGTCCTTGCATCTCCAGAGGCCGGGCCACAGGCTGCAGTGTGGGGTGAGGCCATTACCGCGCCCCGAGGAGGGCTAGGAGGGCCGCCGGGTCTCTGAGCGTGTGTCTGTCACACCCAGGTGATGGAGTCCAAATAAAGAAGCTATGTGAGCTGCAGCCTGGGGAGAAATGCTGTGTGGTGGGGACCCTCTTCAAGGCCATGCCACTTCAGCCATCCATCCTCCGGGAGATCAGTGAAGAGGTGAGGCTGGCCAGCTCCTGCAGGGGGCACCAGGAGGGCCACCTGCCGTGGACACAGAGATCAGGGCTGGGCCTCTGCCCCCTGGGGTGTGGGATGCAGTGACATCTCACCTATGTGGTTTGGAAGCCTCCGGCCCCAACACCACCCCCATCTCTGAATTCCAGCACAACCTGCTGCCGCAGCCTCCTCGGAGCAAGTATATCCATCCCGACGACCAGCTGGTCTTGGAAGATGAACTACAGCGCATTAAGCTGGAAGGCAGCATTGACGCCTCAAAGCTGGTCACAGGTGGGGCAGTGGGCTGTGCCTGTGGTGCTACTGCATTCCTGCCTCCCTAGAATGATGGCTGTAGGGGCAGGCAGTGTGTGAGGCTCCAGAAGGGGGTCAGTGGTTCCAGCCTCCACCCAGAGGCAGTAACCCCAGGAAGCAGGTGCTCAGGCCCAAGTCTTCAGTGAGAGTTTTCCCACGTGGCAGAAGGGAACTGGCTGGCTTTGCCCCTGGGTGCCTGAAGGAGGGGGTAGCTTCTTGGGCTTCCCTCCTGGAGCCTGACACCGCTGCCCCCTAGGGACAGTGCTGGCTGTGCTTGGCTCTGTGAGAGACAGCGGGAAGTTCCTGGTGGAGGACCATTGCTTTGCAGAGCTTGCTCCTCAGAAGCCCGCACCCACCCTGGACACAGACAGGTGACGAGCAGGCGCTCAGGGGCCTGGCCAGTGGTCCAGGGGAATCACATGTGCTGGGCTCCATGTCCCCAGCTCACCCGTGACCGTGGCAGAGCCCTGCAAGGGGCCGGGCGGCGGGGTCACCTGCTCTCGGCACCCAGGAGGACCCTGACTTCTCCCACAGGTTTGTGCTGCTGGTGTCTGGCCTGGGCCTGGGCGGAGGCGGGGGTGAGAGCCTGCTGGGCACCCAGCTGCTGGTGGACGTGGTGACAGGGCAGCTTGGGGACGAGGGAGAGCAGTGTAGCGCCGCCCATGTGTCCCGGGTCATCCTCGCCGGGAACCTCCTGAGCCACAATACCCAGAGCAGAGATTCCATCAACAAGGTACAGTCCCCACCCATGGGGGCCTTGAGACGGGGCCCACCCATTCAAGCCCCTGCTTCTCCAGGGAGAGTTGGGGTGCAGGGGTCTCGCGTGTCTGTTGGCAGGGGCCCTGCAATGATTCAGGCCCTGCTTTCTGAGGGCGGGGGGGCCCGTGGCACAGAACTCTTTCCGTCCCCTAGCTGTGTGGTCTTGCTCTGCTCTCCGCTGCCCAGGCAGTGCTCTGAGTGTCTCTTTGATCTGAACCTCTCTTGGGGCCTGACAGCCTATGGACTTCTATCCCCAGGCCAAGTACTTAACCAAGAAAACCCAGGCAGCCAGCGTGGAGGCGGTCAAAATGCTGGATGAGATCCTCCTGCAACTGAGTGTGAGTGAGCCAAGGGCTGGCCAGTGATGAGATTGGAGCCTCTGAGGCTGTGGTTGGGCACTGGAAGGCGGGTTGGGGGAGCGGAGGGGGTGATCCCCAGGGGCTGTGTATGGAGGGCGCTGGGCCCTGCAAGCTCCCCTGCCCCTGTGCCCCCAGGCGTCGGTACCCGTGGACGTGATGCCAGGCGAATTTGACCCAACCAACTACACACTCCCTCAGCAGCCCCTGCACCCCTGCATGTTCCCACTGGCCACTGCCTATTCCACCCTCCAGCTGGTCACCAATCCCTACCAAGCCACCATCGATGGAGTCAGGTAGCCACCTGCAGCCACGCCCCAGTCTGACCCCTGGCACTGTGCCTCGGTGGCACTGGGAGGGAGGCTTCGAATCAGGCTGCAGAGGGCCCAGTGGATCTGGATTCTTTCTCTAAGTCAGCTTGGGACACCAGCCGTGAGAGTGCTGGGTGAGCTCTGGGCTGGCTCCTGGGGGCACAGGTGGCAGCCCCCAGAGTAGGGACCAGCTGAGCCTTGCCTTGCAGATTCCTAGGGACATCGGGACAAAACGTGAGTGACATTTTCCGGTACAGTAGCATGGAGGATCACTTGGAGATCCTGGAGTGGACCCTGCGCATCCGTCACATCAGCCCTACAGCCCCTGACACACTAGGTACTGGGACTCAGCCACGTGGGGTGGGGCCAGAGGGCCAAGGGAGTCCTGATCCGGGGCCATGACACCCAGAGGGTTTGCAGCGTGGATTGCACTCACCAGTCCTGCCGTGACCTAAGGGATAGTCCAAAAGCTTGATACCAGATCTGGAAGCTTCTCTGGAATCAGCTCTGTGTATCGCCATGGCCCTGTGTAGGGCAGAAGGCTGTGGGGAGCACATTAGGAGCACAGTGCCACAGACCCGCCTAGCAGGGCATCCTCAGCACATGCTAACCTGACTCCGGGGCCCTGGGGCAGTGTCTGGAGACATTTTTGTTGTCCAGAAGGGCAGGGCTGCTACAGTGTAGCCTGAGCGAGTATGAACAGGCAGGGGTGGGTCCACACCCTGCGTGCACAGCTGCACCCTGACCCTGCACCGCGAAGGGTAAGCACCAGCCACTGCGGGTTTTCTCTAGGTTGCTACCCCTTCTATAAGAACGACCCGTTCATCTTTCTGGACTGCCCTCACGTCTACTTTTGTGGGAACACCCCCCAGTTTGGCTCTAAAATTTTCCGAGGTGAGTCTTCTGGGGACCCCAGGCCTAGGGGGACTATCACAAGGGACTCTTTCCTGGGGATAGGGCTCACAGAGAAGGCCTCACTGGAGTCCCCAGGCCCCCTGGGGTTGGTGGCCTGAGCAAGGGCTGACCAGTCCACACCTGCTTGGTCAGCTGGACTTTAGCCTTTAACCTTTATGCTTTCTTGGCCCTTGCGTCCGGTGTGTCCGGTCCAAAGGAGCTGGTATGGCCAGCACTCGCATGGTGCTGATGGGGAACTCCTGTTTGCTTCTGGTGACTCCCCTTGAGACGAGGCACACCCAGAACCTGAGGTGGGGGACCTATGTGGCTTTTTTGCAGGCCCAGAGGACCAGAGGGTGCTGTTGGTGGCTGTCCCAGACTTCAGCACCACACAGACTGCCTGCCTTGTGAATCTGCGCAGCTTGGCCTGCCAGCCCATCAGTTTCTCAGGCTTCGGGGCAGAGGACGAGGACCTAGGGGGCTTGGGTCTGAGCCCCTGACTCACTGAGACCGTGCAACGGTCTGAGGGGGCATTTGTTTTATAACAAAAGCCTGAAAAAAAAAAAAAAAAAAGCCTGATCAGAGCCCCTGGGTGGCTCAGTGGATTGAGCATCCAACTCTTGATTTCAGCTCAGGCTGTGATCTCAGGGTTGTGGGATCCAGCCCAAGGACAGGCTCCGAGCTCAGTGGGGAGGCTGCTTGAGATTCTCTCTCTCTCCCTCTCCCCCTGCTCACTCTCTCTCTAAAATAAAATCTTAAAAAAAAAAAAAAGAAAAAGAAAAAAGAAAGAAACCCTGCCTGGTGTGCTGGCGTTGAGCTCCTGGGCAGACCTGACGCTGGTCCCACTGGGCTTGCTGGGCCCAGGCACTTGCGGGAAGGTGGTTCAACTCCACCCCGCCCCGCCCCGCCCTTCCCCAAGGGCTCAGCGACACATCTGCCAAGAGCTTGCTTTATTGGTGTATCTGGCGGCTCGGCTGAGGAGTCTGCGCTGCAGCGCCGTCCTGTCCACTGCTCAGGCCCGCGCGGCCCGCAGGAGCTCGCCTGCACGCCCTGGCTCCCGGGCGCCCCTCCTGGCCCGGCCGCACAGAGGGCACTGAGCTGGCGCGGGGGTGGGCGGGCGTGTGCTCAGAAGTCCCCAAAGTTCACTGTGTAGGTCTCGACCGTGGTGAAAGGGAAATCCGGGCCCATGACCACTCCCTCCTCGTCCTCTTCCTCCTCCTCCGGCCCCATTTCTGTCCCAAACTCCGTCACCACCTCCGTGTAGGTCTCCGTCTCCGACTCCTCCCAGCCCGCCGGGGTGGCCTCGGTGGCCTCTGTGGTCTCGGGCGCAAAGTGCCAGGGCCCCAGGCTGGGGGTGGGGGTGGCGGCGGGGGAGGGGGTCGTGGGGAGAGTGGGGCCGGGGGGCGCCGTGGGGAGCGCGGGGGTCGCGGTGGCGTTGAGGCGCCTGAGCCGCATCTGCTCGCGCATGCGCAGCCGGTACTGTAGGCGGCGCCGCTGCATGCGCCGCTGCTGGGGGGTCATGGGGCGCGATGGGTCGATGTGCGGGATGGGCCGGTTCCCGTTCATGGCCATGATCTCCCGGATGCGCTTCCAGTTGGAGCGGGCCAGGATGAAGTTGCACTGCGTGGCCCCGATGTCGTAGTCCACGTTGCACGTCTTGGCGCTTGGGGTGTAGCCCTCTGCGTGCGCCGTCACGCGGTACTCACCCGGGTTCAGGATGCGCCAGTAGTCCCCGCCGCTCGCTGCAGGGGGAGGCCGGGTCTGCTGCCCGAGCTACCCCCCTCGCGCAGGGCGGGGCGCCGAGATCAGGGCCCCCCTCCCCCCGGAAAGCCGGGCACCCAGGTACCTGTCTTCACGCCGTGGTTAATGCCACTCACGGAGATGGTGGCATTGGCGATGGGGATGCCCTGCTCGTCTGTCACCACCCCCTTGATGCCGCGGTGAACCTGCAGGAGGGCAAGGCAGCACGTCCTCGGCTGCCTGGGCCCCGTGCCCCCCCCTCAGGCCCCCCGCACACCCTGCTCACCCCACCTGCTCCATGAAGGTGAGCAGAGCCTCCTTGCTGTTCTCCCACTCGCGGGGCAGCTCGCTCTCGTGAGGGAACTTGTCGCAGCCCAGGTAGATGGACAGCTCCAGGCAGTTGGTGTGCAGGTAACTGAAGTCATTGATGGCTGCACAGGCGACAGGGAACTGCAGTCACTGTGTGCCCCGCCGGCAGGCCCACTGCATGCCCTGACCGCCCTTCCCCGGCAGACTCACTCCCAGACCGGGGGTTCCACTTGGCCCCGTTCACAATCCCCATGCCACTGGTGTAGTCCTGCGCTTGGCACCCTCCCCGGTAGGGCTCTGTCATGGTTAGGTGGGCAGAGGCGAAGGAGATGGCCAGCCAGCGGAAGATGGCGTGGTCTGGGGTCTCCTGGGCCTCAGACACCTCGTCCTCGTCTTCTCCCCGGGCAGCTGCCATGGCCGCGGCCAGCAGCTGCTCCTGGGTGGGCGTTCGGGCCATGTCGTAGGGGTAGGACACCAGCCGTTCGCCACCATTCAGGTTTGCCCCCAGCACGAAGGGGTTCTTCTCCATCCAAGCAATGATGGCCCGGACCTCCGTGGATACCTGGGGGTGGCCACTAGGTGAGGTCTGAGCTGCAGCCTCCATCACCCCCCTTACAGAAGCCCCACCCCACGACTCATGCCCCAAGCCTCTGCAGGCTTAGCGCCTAGCCTCGGTCAACCTCCAGCCCACCCCAGGTGGTCCAGAGCTCAGGCTGCCCCCCAGGCCTGCTAGCTGGGCTGAGGCCTCACCGTGGCGTCTGGGGAGAGGTAACGTTCAGGAATGGGCAGGTTATTGTTGGGGACCCGGTAGGGGACCCATTTCCTCTCCTCTGCTCCCCAGAGCACAGAGTTGAGATCTGGGAAGTCTTCATAGATGTCAAAACCCTCTTCGGTCCACAGCCCCAATGCCCAGTTCCCAAACTCGGAGCCCTGGAGGAACCAGTGGGGTTGGTGTCAGCCTGACCCCAGGCTGTCCGGCCCCGCTCCCCTGTCCCATCCTGCCCTGCCGCCCCTACCCACCAGCCCAGCTTCCACCCTCCCACCCCTCCACTCCCCCACCCACCATCTGTGCTGCCACCTCGTAGCCGTCGGGGTTCAGTGAGGGCACCAGGTGGATGCGCGTGTCCTGCACCAGGCTACGCACACGGGGATTCCCATCCCGGTACTCGCGGCACAGGTACTGCATGAGGAGCAGCAGCAGCTCTCTGCCCAGCACCTCATTGCCGTGGATCCCAGCAGTGTATCGGAATTCGGGTTCCCCTGCAAGGGCAGGAGCCTCAGCAGCCACCTAGCCCCAGGCATCCCCTGGGGATCTGCAGGAGGACCGTCCTGGCTCACATCCAGGGGGATGGGGGGCAGCTGAGGCTTGTTGGGCCCAATAAAGCAGACTGGGAACCCCGCCCCCCCACCAGAGAACCTCCAGAGACCACAGTGCCAGGGCCTCCAGGGGGCTGTGGGGCCCTCACCCAGCTCATGATCCCCGGGGTTGTCCGAGATCTCCATGGCATAGATCTTGAGTCCACGCGAGCTCTTTCCTAAGCTGTACGTACGGGTGATAGTGGGGCACTCCTCGTTCACCACTTTCATCAGCTGGGCTCGGGAGAGGACACGGAGTTAGCCTGCTGCCTGTCGCCCACAGAGGCAGTCGGGCATGTCCCAGCATCCTGGTCTGTTCTGTGGGGGAGGCCTCAGCAGCAGGAGAGGCCCCTTCAGGCAACCCCAGCCCCGCTCAGGTCCTACCACCAAGGAAGAGGCCCTAAGGGTTTCCCCTTCCAGAGGTGAGCGCTAGCCATGTCTGCAATGGCAATGGCGCTCAGGAGCGCTGAACATGAGCTCCCCCGTTAGCCCTGAGCCCCGCTGCTGGATGGCACCCCACAGCCCAGAGACAAGCACCCTACCTGGCGCATGTCCTTATAGCTGTGGTGCCGGAAGTCTAGGTTGTCAGTGGTCACCACCTCATTCTGTGCATAGTAGCTGTGGACAGCTGCAGAAGGCGGGTGGGCAGGGTCCCGAGCTGGCCACCTGCTGCCGCCCCAGGCCACCCCAGCCATCCCTCTGAGCCCCCACCAGCTCCCTGCACTCACGGGACATGGGGCACCCCAGCACCTCCAGGCGCATGCATAGGCTGCCGTTCCAGGTGAGTGGGTAGACACGGATGAAGCGGGCCACCACCGGCTCTGGGAGCTCGCTCAGCACGGGCGTGTCCTTGTCCACATTGCCATGGAAGGTCTGGGGAGAGGCCCACCTCAGAGCAGTGCCCCGGCCCAGCCAGGAGCCCACCCTCAGCCCAGACGCTGGGGGCAGAGCTGAACGCTCGGGGGCCCACCATTTCCTCGTAGCCGTTGGTGTACATCATCCACGTCTGGCTGTCATTGCTGAAGCCCACGAAGAAGGAGGTCACGAAGTCGTCGCTGGGGAGCAGATGGTGGTCAGGGCAAGGCTGCTCTCCCTACCCCAGGCCCTCCCACACCCAAGCACCCAAGAGCTGCCTGGGGTGTGTGGTGCTAGCCCCAGGCATCAGGAGGGGCCTCCACACCCACTATGGGCCACGGATGGGTGACTGGCTCATCCACGAGGACTGGGGGTGGAGTGTCCTGAATGGGATGCAATGCTACACCTGGAGCCGTCCACCCCTTGCAAAGTGCCCGGCTAACGTACTGGATGCTGGAGTCACGGCCCTGGGTGATGACGCCTGTGAACTTGGTGGTCCTTCTGGTGTCGACCTCGATCCACTGGGTCTGAGAGTCATCCTCGGCACACCACGCCCCATCATAATAGTCGTCCTCGGTGGCGCCGGCCTGTTGGGGGCAGCGGGGCAAATGAGCAGGGGAGGAACCCCCGCCCGGCTGCAAGGTGGGCCCGTCCCAGCACCCACCTGCATGTTGAGCCGGCCTCGCTGTGCCCCCAGGCCGTGGCGCAGCATGGAGGAGGCCCGGATCTGGTTGTCCTCGATACGGTGGGACTCCATCCCGATGGGGGGACACTCTAGGGACACAGCACCCAAGGCTGGTGGCCCACTGGCTCTGTCCCTCCCCGCCACGAAAGCCAGAATGAGGCACCCATAGCCCACTCCCCTTCCATCAGGGGGCGCCGGTCAGGGCAGCTCCACCCCAACCGGTGCATCCGCTCCCTCATCTGGAGAATGGGAGGACAAGGCCAGCTTCAAAGGGCCACACGGCTCACGTGAAGCCACAGGGCACAGCCACCCCAGAGCTATGCTGCTCGCAGGCACCATCGCATCAGGGCCTTCTACACACCTGCCTTGTACGGTGACTTCTGCCCAGGGGTTAACTCCAGGGCAGAGCGACTCCAGGACCCAGGACCATCCCTTCTGGGTCCCAAGAATTTAAGAGCAGAAAAGGGTTCTGGAGGCCTGGAAAATCCTCAGGAATTCTGGGTTTGGGACCCACATGTAGTTTTGGGTCATTTGCCCAGCACCCTTATCCTGCTGCCACTGCATGGACCTCAGCCACCCCCACACCCCAGGCCCCCACACTCCCCAGCCCCCGAGGCCCCCAGCACTGCCCCCCCAGCCCTTCACTCACTGACTCTCTCAGTGGGAGCCCACTCCTCCTCCAGGTCCTCACCCTTCCGGGGTCCTGGAGATGACAAAGGAAGGAAGTATCACAGAGCGTCCTGGAGCCTCAGAAATCCACTTGCTCTCCCACAGGAACCCCGGCTGCGTGGGTCCAGCACCCCCTCCAAAAAAAACACACCTTTGTGGTCCTTGCCTTTCTCCACCGTCCACTTGTCATCTGTCTCCTCCTCCTTGCGGCCCTCCTTTTTGGGTTTCTCTGAACAGTGGAAGGTAGCAGAGGCCTGTCATCTTAGTCCTAGGCCTCAGAGGGCAGGGGACGGGGTCAGGCCTGCACAGGGGCCCGCGGGGGCAGGGTGTTGGCGGCAGGTCTGGGGTTGGGCTTCCAGGGGGCTCAGGCTGGGGTGGGAATAGCTTGGATTCCACTCACTCAGCTCCTCCTTCTCTTCATCTGTCTCCAGGTCCGTGTGGGGTTTCTTGGGTCTGGGAGGCCCGAAATAATAGTCCACTGT
Source organism: Nyctereutes procyonoides (assembly GCF_905146905.1). Classification (NCBI taxonomy): domain Eukaryota; kingdom Metazoa; phylum Chordata; class Mammalia; order Carnivora; family Canidae; genus Nyctereutes; species Nyctereutes procyonoides. The sequence goes on from NW_026575120.1 coordinate 28,183,691, forward strand.
AGGGGGGGGAGAGCCCTGCTGAGGTGGGCCAGATGCTGCCCTCCAGGCCCCCTCTGTGAGCCAGAGACTGGGCAGGAGGGAGAGCAAGATGAGAAGATGGGCTCAGGGCATCAGGGTGGGCCGTGAAGGATCCAGGTAAGCAGGGATGAGGAGGAAGGGTCTCCTGGAGGGGAGGCCACCTAGGCGCAGATGGGATGAGCAGGACCCCAGGAAATGACCGGCCTGGCCCAGGAGGGCGTGGCCTGGAGAAAGGTAAGCTGAGGTGGGCAGGAGGCGGGGCACACAGAGGACACATCTTGAGTGACACCTGACACCTGTGGCCAGGAGGGGTGGTCTGGAATGAGGGCTGGGCGGGTCCCAAGGGTCAGTGGGAGGGCTTGACTGGAACCTGGGGGCCCGAAAGGCCCAGAGGAAGAGGGAGGTGGCTGCCCGAGGAGCCGCGTCCTGCGCGCTGAGGGCCCAGCAGAAGGGGAGCACGGCACCGGGGCTGGGGAGGGGGCTGGGAGGGACCGGCTGAGGGCAGAAAGCAGACCGGGGCTGTGGGCCCTGCGGACCCGGGGGATGGCGGGGGTGGCCTGGGGCCTGGGCACTCACTGTCATCGTAGTGGGGGATCAAGTAGCCATCCCCGTAGTCAGGAGGTGGGGGGGGCGGCAGTGGCTTAAGAGGCGGTTCTGTGGGGGGGGAGAGGCAGGGGTGGAGCAGAGCCCCGCGCCTGGCACACCCCCCCCCCTGCTGTTCCCATCCTACCAATCCTTTCTTCTGGGGCCTCCAGCCCAGGCCCAGGCAGCTCAGCCTTCTCCTCAGGGCGCTCTGGCCAGAGCCGCTCAGGCCTCCTCCTGCTGGGGGGCGGCCGGGGCTGCTTCTGGCGCCGGATGTACTCAACTGAGGGGGAGGGGGAACGCTAAGCCGGTCTGAGGCCCCCCGCCAGAGGGTGGTGGGGCTGGAGGTGGGCAGGGCCTCCAGGTGCACGGGTGGGCCGGGCCAGTGGGGGCCTACTCACAATCCTCGTAGTCCTCCCTCTCGATCTGGTCATTGTAGTCCAGGGTGGGGGGCTCGGTCTCCTCCTCGGGCTCTGGGGGAAGTGCCGTGGCTGCCTTGTTGAAGACTCTGATGCCCTACCCAGGCCCACCCTGGAAGCCAAGCCCGCGCAGGCAGCTGGTACCCCACAGCCAGGGGAGATCTCCCACTCACCAGCCTGGCGCTCCACATCAGTTTCTCCTCCTGGACCCAGCCAAGGATTTGAGAGGGCCCTGCCTGCAACGCAAACCCCACAAGCAGGTGGATGGGAAGCCCCCCGTCCCCCCCCACCCCCCTGACCACTGGTTGCACCTGGAGCCCCCACAAGACCAAGACCAAGGCCCTCCCGACAGCTCCCGAAGTCGGAGCTCACTCCCAGGAGGCCTGGACCCCTCTGGCCTTCAGCACCCCATTGGCATCCCCTGGGGCCAGAGAGCCGGAGGGCATTCTGGGGAGCCCAGGCCCTGCTGTTTGGGAGGCTGGGCAACAAGCTGCCCCAGAAGGAGGGCACCCTAAAGGCTCAGGGCCGAACAACACACAGGAGGATGGCTCTGGGTGGGGCCAGGGGACAGATCACAAGACACAAGAGGACAAACCCCATCCACAAGGCTGCCAGGCCCACCCACCCCCATCCCAGGCCGCGCTGAGGGAGTTCCAAACAGATTGCTACATTCATGACAGCAACCAGGAGGCTCCAGAGCCCACCCCGTCTGAGTGGCCTTCAAGATCTGTGCAGGGAGCAGAGACCCAGGGACCTCCTCTCCCTCCTAGGAGCCTGGTGGGTCAGAGCCCATAACCCCAGGAGAGCCTGCACATACCTCCCTCCTGGGGCAGCTCCTCGGGGCCAGGGCTGGGAGGCAGGGGCAGCGGCCACCACGGGGCTTCTGAGGGGGTCAGCGTGGGCGGCTTCTCCTTGGGCTTCTTGGTGGCCTTGGGTGGCTTCTCTTTGGGCTTCTTGGTGGCCTTGGGTGGCTTCTCTTTGGGCTTCTTGGTGGCCTTGGGTGGCTTCTCTTTGGGCTTTTTGGTGGCCTTGGGTGGCTTCTCCTTGGGCTTTTTGGGTGGCTTGGGGGACCCCTCCAGGGGCTTCTTGGTCGCTTTGGGGGCTTTATCCTTCTTCCCTTTCTTCCCTTTGTCTTTGACCTTTTCCAGAGGTGCTGTCAAAAATGCAGATTTAGGTCAAACCAGCGAGGTCCTCATGCTATGGCTCACGTAGCCGCCCCCAGGCATCCATGATGTGGGCACAGGGGCTCTTGGTGGTCCTGTGTGTCTTGGATTGGGAAACCGAAAGGTTAAGTCACTTGCCCTCGTGGCAAGTGGGATTGGAACCCAGGCTTTCTGTCTGCAAGTCTCTACCGCCAACCCATCTTGGCCCAGGGAGCAGGCCCTCACCCTCCCACTTGCCAACATGCAACAGAGGCCCCTCATCACCCTCTTCTTCCCCACCTGCCCGCTCAGTTCATCAGGGAGCATGACACTGCACTGAGTTCAGAAGGGGCAGAGGCGAGGATGCCATCCAGGCCTGGGGGGGGGCAGTCTAAAGGGGAAGGAGGTCTCCTCCCTGCCAACCAGAGCACAAAGTAAAGGGCCTGGGTCTGAGGCCTCTCATGCCTGTTTTGAGAAGTAAAAAGTAAAGGGCTCAGGGTAGATTGGAAGCTATAAGGAATGCAGGGTCCTGGGGGCACACGGAAGACTGGGGAAAAGACAGGCTCTGCAGCTGCTCACCTCTCAGAGTCTGGGGGGAGGAAGCAGGATTGGGGCATGGGGCAGGCCAGGGAGCCCCCAGGCCCCTGAGCAAGTGCGCAGAGAAGCTGATGGGGGTGGTGGTGGCCATAGGCCTGAGCACAGAAACATTTACAGAATGTGCGTGGCTGGCTGGCCCTGGCTGGGAGACACAGGACTGCCACAGCAGCATCCAGGAGGCCAGGATCGTAACCCTGGAATAGGAAGTAGAGGTGGGGGCGGGGGGGGGGGGGGAGGCCATGTTGGGTCCTAGGACCCGCCCCCCCAAGGGGTGGAGAAGGAGCCAGGAAAGATCTAGAAGAGGATGCAGGGGAGGGGCTGCTGACCTCAGGAATGATAGATGGTGCTTTGGAGTCTCAGGAGAGAGAGACCAACAGTACCCTTGGCCCCTCCAGAAAGTCACAATAAACAACTGAGATTTATTGACTATTGATTATGTAAGAGATCCTGGGTGGGCGGCGCTGGGATGCACGGCCACACTTGATCCACATCGCCACAGAACCAGTCTGCCCACTGCCCCGCAGCCCCCTCACCTGCCTCTACACTCTCGGAATTGGAGGCCAGGCAGGAGGGTGCCGGGGAGCCCTCCCAAGGAAGGCCTGCGCCTGGGGCTCTGGTGGTGGCGCGGGCACAGCCAGGGCGTGCCACAGACAGACCCCCGAGGACGTGAGGGCAGTTCACGGTACAGACCTGGGGAGGGGGCAACAAGTCCCTGCTTGGCTCAGGGCTAGTGGTTCTGGGGGCTGGGGGTGAGGGACCTGGAGGACCCAAGCCTTGGGCAGCTGGATGCGCCTCGGTGCTCAGAGGGCGGCCAGCCAGACCTGACCTCGGGCTGGCACAGGGTCCCGCCAGACATTGGGGCTCTCTGGTGCCTTCCAGAGCCGTTCCTCACGCTGGGCAGACTGGACAGCAGCCAAGCCCCCGCCAGGGCCTGCCACTGTCACCTGCGATGCGAAGCACCCCAGGGCCCCCATCGCTGGGTGGCGGGCCACCCCCGGGCACGCCCCTGGGGATCTTACCCTCTCTGGCCCCCCCGGGGCGCGCCCCGGGCTTGCCCCCCGTCTGGGCTTTGCGGTCGCGCAGGGTGGGCTCGGGGGGTGGCGGCGGCGCCTCCAGGTCGTCCTCTCGGGTCTCGGACTCCAGCTCGGACAGGAAGCCCTCGAGGAACTCCTCGATCTCGTCGTCGGTCAGCACCGTCTGCGGGCGCCCCCCGGGGCACAGCGCCAGCAGCGCCAGGAGGCAGCCCAGCAGGGGCGCCCCGCGGGCCGCCGCCATGGCCGGGGCCCGGGGAGGCGGGGCGGGGGGGGGGGGGGGGTGTCCGGGGTCCGGGGTCCGGGAGGGCTCGGCGTGAAGCCGGCGGGACGATCCGGGCCGGGCAGTGGCTGCGGGGCGCGGGGGCCTCCGAGGCGCTGCAGGCGGCCGGGCGCTCGGCCCCGCGTGGCGCGCTCCCTCGCGGACCGCCTCCCCAAGCTCCAGTGGCGGCCGGGGCGGGGGCGCCGGGGCTTCCGGAGCGGGCTGCCCCCACCCGAGGGAAGGGGGAGGAGGAGGAGGAGGGGAGGAGCGGGGTTGAGGAGGGCCAGGGCCGTGGACCGAGGGGCTGCGGGGGCGGGGGGAGCGGTCCGGGCGCCGCGCGCTTGGCACTTTCCGCAGCGGCGACGGGCCCGTGTCCCCCGCCTGAGGCCTGCGCCTAGGACCCAGGCCTGGGGGTGGGGGTGGGGGTGGGGGTCGGAAGGGCTGGGGGCTCCCGGGGGCAGGTCCCAGGGGTTCCATGCCGCCCCCCGCCCCCGCCGGTTCTGCGGCGCCTGGGGGAGATGCCACGGAGGAGAGCGAGACCGTCGGAGGGACGGGAGCCCAGCTGTGGCCTCCAGCCTCGAGACCCTCCCCGTCTGGCTGGCGGGGGGCGGGGGCGCCGCGAGGGCTCACTCTGGAGGCTTGGGCCGGCCTGCTCTGACAACTGTCACCAGCTTTCCTTCCGACGTCCAACCAATTTCCCAGGTCCATGGGCCCAGTGCCGGTTCCGGTGTGTGTGTGTGGGGGGGGGGAGGCACAGCACCTGGGGAGCTCTCTTCACTGCCAGGCCGGTGCAGAACTGTCCCCCACTCCTCAGCAGGCCAGCTGCCCTGCAGGGGCCAGGAGTCTCCTGTAAGGCCCCCTCCCCCAGGTCCCCACACACAGGGGCAGGTCTGGAAGGGCACAGAGAGGGAGCAGGGAGGGATGAGATTCCTTTCGAATTTTATTTAATTGTGTGTATGATTCACAGGAGGGGGACTCAGCACTCACACAGTGATTCCCATACAAGTTCTGGGGTTCTTGCCCACCCTGCACATGCTTGGCCTCCTGGGGAGAGAGGCATGTCCCTTCACCCCGCAGCACAGTGTGCGGGGATGTGCCAGGGGAACAGTGGCCCACCGGAGGCAAGAGGCACTAGTGTCTGGGGCGAGGTCCCTCCCCTACAGTTTCTTCTCCTGTTTTCTGCTGTGGACATTGCCTCACTCCCGGGAGACAATGCTTCCCCAGCGGCTCAGATCCCAATAAGGACAAACTGCCACTTCTCTCGTTCCTCTTACCAGAGATTTTGAGAGACCGTTTCCAGTAGCTCCAGCCACCGCGTGGACCGGGGGCACATATATCAGGTAGTAGGAGGATCTCAGGATCAATCAGTAAAATGGTATGATGCCCGCCTGGATCAGAGAACCCCAGATTGGTGATGTCTGCCTCGGGACACAAGAGCCTGGTGTGTCCACAGATGTCATCTGCCACAAGAGCCAACAGATGTTGGCTGGCCCCGAGTGCGTCTCACACCTGAGGCCAGAGCTCCCAGAGCAGAAGGAATAGGCAAGCAGGGAAAGGCGCACGTGGATCGCATGGCTCCAGCCCGTACGGTCAGCCCCCAGCCAGGATCAGCCGTGAGGGTTTGACCCTGGGAGGTAGCTGGGAAAACCCAGGAGCCCCTGGGATGATCGACAGGCGGAGTTTGGACCTTGGAAAGGTCAGGGAGCCCCTAGGCCCCTGCATGCAGCCACAGCCAGCCTGAGGAGACTCTGCACCTCTTCTGTGCAAGGTTTTTCCTTCGCTTCTCACTGGCTCGCCTTATTCGTGCCTAAAATGGCCGTGGGACTGTCAAGAGCGGGTGCATGGGGTGCAGTCCCAGCTCTGCCCCGCTGGCCACCTGAGGGGAGCAAGGGACCCACTGCTCCCCAGCCTCAGGGTGAAGATGGAGGCCAGAACATGTGACAGCACATGCTCCAGGCTCCTGTCACCTCCACCCTCCTCCCCAGACCAAGGCCACACCCCTGAGCTCTCAAGCAGCGGCCCCTGCCTACCCCCTGCCAGGCTGCCTCCAGCTGTACACTTGCCATGTCATGTGTCCCCAGGCTGGTCCTGGTAGCAGAGATGAAGCAAGCTCTTACCCGTAAATGTCCTCTGTAGGCCTCTGAGTCATCAAGCTTGAAACTTTGTCTTGGAATTTGCTCTGTTGCCCCCAGTTGAGTGTGTCAAGCAGGGCTTCTCAAGGCCAGGGTCGGGGGCGGCTGTGGAACGTCACTTCCCTGGGAACGCTCCTGAGTTCAGCTGGCTCACACATGGATCAGATTTGCACCCACCATCCTCTGCCAGGGAAAATAGAAACCATAAAAAAAAAAAACTAGAAAGGAATAAAAAGAAGCTTTTCCTCAGCCACAGTGAGTCACCACCAGGAACATGAGCAAAAGCCTCGTGGGGAGCTGGGCAGGGGATGGGGGCAGGGAGTTGGGGGCCCTCTGCCCCCGAGGGTCTGGGCAGGTGCAGGGGAGGAGTGACTGCCATCCATGCGGGCCGGTACCCCCCCGCTGCCCGGGTGGGGCTGGGACTCCACTTAACTTTAAGACTCAAATGCTGGAAGTCCCTAGAGCTGGGCCCACGGAGGCAGCTACGGGGCCTGTCAGGGCATCCCTTTCTGCTGAGGAGCATGACCGTTAATCCAAAGTCCCCAAGAGCAGCGAGCAGGTCCAGGGGAGTGGCAGGCTCGTGGCCTCCTGTGGCTGCCGCTCACCCTTCCAGGCTCAGTGCCTCCTGGCACCAGGTGGGACATCTGTACCCATGTCCACAGGCTCCTGTGAGCCAGAGGGGGTCTGCTGGACACTCTGGCCTCTGCACTCCCACCTCTAGCTTCCTGAGAGGAGCCTGGGCCTCCCCCTCACTCCCAAGGAGGGTCTGCTCAAGGGGCCGCAGCAGGACAAGGCTTGCCGGAGGGAGGGACAGTGGCATCTCAGCCAGGTAGGCCTACTCTAGCTGCTTTTGGAGGGAGGGAGGAGCATTCTCGGAGGACCCTATGGGCCAAGAGGCTCCCCGGAGCTCTCCAGCAGCCACGTGAGGGCTAGGCCAATGGAGCCCATGGACGCGAGCCTGTCAGCACTCCCACCCGGGCAGGACGAAGCCCATCCTATGTAGCTCGCAGGCCAGAGCACACGTTTGAGGGCCATGGAGAAGGAGAGAGAAGGGGCTCCCGCTGGGGTGTGCCTGAGGAGTAGGGTCAACAACTGTCTTTGCTGCTCAAACAGTTAGGAGGCAGCACTGGCGGGGGCCTTGGGAAGTGTGAGGGTCACTCCCACTTCTGGGGGACCCCAGGTGACCTTGGCCTGTTCCTTCATCTGCCAGACCTCGGGGTTCCTGCTTTCCAAATGTGGTCACCCGTAAGCATTGATCCCACATCTCAAGAGTGCTGGTGGGGCCCTGAGGTGGGGGTTGGGAGGTTTGGGGGGCAGAGAGGGGGCCCCCATTGGTCCTTCTGGGGAATAGCTGAGCTCTGGGCCAAAAGATGTCCCCAGGCCAGCCAGCCAGCCAGCCAGCCCAGCGGGAGACTGCCTCGCCCCAGTGGCTGTGGAGCCCACAGTCCCATTGCACTCCACCTCCTGGTCTGCAGCCCACAGTCCTCTCCCCTGGGGCCAGCCCCCTCACCTTTGGGCCCCCACACAACTGCGCCTGCTTCTGGAGTGTGTGTGCTGGACTGGCTCCTGGGGGAGTGGCCCAAAGACCCAGCGGGCACAGGGGTGGCCTTCCTCTGAAGACAGGCTGGAGGGACCAACAAGTCAGTGACTGGAGGGTCCGGGGACAGAGGGCAAGGAATCGCTGGGAGGTAGAGCAGTCGCCCGTGGGAGAAAAGGCAGGGGGGCCCCAATGCGGGAGACTGAAGCCCTCCAGGCTGGGACTGCCCTGTCGGTGCTCACATCTCAGGTCGGGCATGTGGAGGGCAGGTGGGGCAGTGATGAGTCCTGGTCCAGCAGGCCCACCATCTCTCCCCGTTTCTAAGTGACAGAACAGCCATTCCGGAAGAAGTGATGTGTTCAGGTCACAGCCTGTCACTGATGGGGACGGTCCAGGCCAGGCTGAATGCTCTTTCCATCTGGGCCTGACAGCCTCTGGCGCCTGTCTTGTTGGGGCCCACGTGTCACCAAGAGACACCCTGGGGCCTCAGCCTGGGCACAGGTGAGACATTCACCCGGCACCAGCACAGCGTCCCCGAGGTCTAGCTGAGGCAGCCACAGGACACAGGTGAGCAGGAGGGGGTGGCAGAAGCTGGGAGGCCCAGAGGAAGCAGCTCCAGTCCGAAAGCTGAGCCACTGGGGAAGCCGATGGCCGAGCGGGGCCTTCTGGAGGCCCTTCCTCCACTGCCCAGCCTGCCTGCACGCGTGTGGTAGTCCCACTGGACAGCCCGGGGAGTCCGGGCTATGGACGGCAGGCCCTGGGGTCAGGTGCCCACCCCTCTCTGCTGCAGTTCTGGGTCCTGTGTCCAGGCAGCAGGGCACCAGCCCTGGACCCATCCTATCCTCTGCACCTCCCTCTCAGGAGAGGCCCCTAGATGTGCCCCCTTGCCCGCAGGCTGGACCTTCCCAGGGGGCCAAGCTGCTCGGGCCCACAAGAAGGGGGTTACCCAGAACCACAGGACCTGGGGTCTCCCAGACAGAGTCTAGTCGTCCACACAACTGGCGGAATAATTTCCTTGGTTTCTGACAACTTGAAAACCACATGTGATTTTCCAGAGCCCGGGTCCCCGCCCAACTCACCAGGCCTACACTGCTGAGCGAGCAGAGTTCACTGAGCTTCCTTCCACTCACCGCAGGGCCTGGGCCCTGGGGAGGCGGGGGTCACCGCAGCTGTGGGGGTGCTTTTGGCTGGCCGGGCGGGGGTGGGGGGAGGCAGGCTTCCAGAGCCCTGGGGGGACCAGGCCCGCAGACTGGGACAGCCGCATGTGGCAGCGCAGCGTGACAGCCGCCAGGGTCACATCCGTCTGTCCGAGGGGAAAGCTTCCACATGGTGTCTGGTGGGGGAAAAGAATGTTGGTGGTGGTGCTCGTCTTCACCCACATTAACTCCCCATGAATTGAAGTGGATGCTGGAAGAGGAGCCACCACAGTGTTCCCGGAGAACAGGAGCCTGAGCCCGTGTCCCCCAGGAGAAGTCTCCCCGCAGAAGCTGCAGAAGCATCAAGAACCTGGGCTGGGTAAAAGAGTTGGCTTTCTGTTCCAAGCATCCTGAAGGTGAAATTTTTTTTTAAGATTTTATTTATTTATTCATAGAAATGCAGAGAGAGAGAGAGAGAGAGAGAGAGAGAGGCAGAGACACAGGCAGAGGGAGAAGCAGGCTCCATGCAGGGAGCCCGCCTGACATGGGACTCGATTCCGGGTCTCCAGGATCACGTCCTGGGCTGCAGGCGGCGCTAAACCACTGCGCCACCAGGGCTGCCCCTGAAGGTGAAATTAAAAGGCAAATGAAACACTGGGGAAGGACCCAGACCCCTCCACACAGAGGGAGCAATGTGGAGACCTACAGTGGCCCTGGACTGTCCCCCCGAGCCTCAGTGTCTCCCTCCAACAATGGGGTCACAGGGGCACAAGGACTTCTTCAGATGGATCTAGAAAGCTGTGCCTGAGAAACAGTGTCTGAAAAAAGATGCTTTTTTTTTTTTTTGCAGATTTTATTTATTTATTCACGAGAGACACAGAGAGGGAGCCGCAGAGACACAGGCAGAGGGAGAAGCAGGCTCTACGCAGGAAGCCCGATGCGGGATTCAATCCGGGGTCTCTGGGATCACACCCTGGGCCAACCATCCAGGGATCCCCTGATAAAAGATACTTTTAAACCAATCTGACTTTGTTTCCATGTTTAATTTCAATTTATATTATTTTTTTTAAAGGTTTTATTTATTTATTTGAGTGAGAGAACGCACACGAGCAGGATGGAGGGGCACAAGGAAAGGGAGAAGCAGGCTCCCTTCCCGCTGAGCGGGGAGCCTGATGTGGAACTCGATCCCAGGACCCCGGGGATCACAACCTAAGCAGATGCTTCCTGCACTGAGCCCCCCAGGTGCCCTGTTCCCATTTCTTAACGTGAGTGATGAGACATAACCGGCAATTTACAAAAGTAGAAACATAAGTTGCCAGTAAATACACACAAACCGTTGACCTCGTTAAAAATCAGGAAAATGCAAATTGAAATATGCAAAGTACTACTTTTCCTATATAAAATTCTCCAGGATTTGACACCTCCTGCTGCAGGCGGTGCTGGGAAGCCACTGAGCACTGTCACTCGGAACCATCTGGCTGCAAAGAACAGAAGCCCGCTGTGCTCGCTAAGCTTGCGTGTCCCCGACTGGGCTGGGGATGCCAGCGGAGCTGGTAAAGCTTCTGGGTGTGTCTGTGCCATGTGTCCACCAGACGTCCCCTGAGCCAAATCAGTGCACGGGCAAAGCAGACGGTTCCTGCGATGCAGGTGACCCCAGTCTGCCTGAACTGAGATGGTTGTCCCCTGTTCCTCTGTCCCCTGACGTCAGCTGCCCAGGTTCTCAGGCCTTTGGGCTTGGACTGAACCACAGTCCCTGCTGCCCTGGGCCTCAGCTAGCTGAGCGCACACAGGGTGAGACTCCTTGGCTTCCGTAACCGCATGAGTTGAACCTGCACGATCCATCGACCTCCGTCTCCCTCCTGCACACTCTCTCTATACACACCTATTTATACACATACACTACCCTCTGGGGAACCCTGCCCAGTGCTCCCTCTGCAGCGGCCAGTCTTGACCGGCCCTCCCACAGACACCTGGTGGGACAGGGTCTCCGCTCCCCTGTGCAGCCCAGCCTTCCCCGTCCACCCAGGCTGCCCCACAGCCCGGAATTTTGGCTCACCCTGTTTCCCGGAGGAGGCTTGGACCAGGTCCCAGGACTGTGGCCTACCCCTTCTTCCAGCCAGCCACAGCCATACCACGCAGGGCTGCACCGGGCCCCATCCCCAGGCACCACAAGAGGACCCGAGGGTGCAGCAGGCCCCGCATCGTCTTCTCGGTGATGGGTGGCCAGCCGCACAAAGAGCACATGCCCCAGTGCCCGCCCCCACCCGGCGCACATTCCCGCCCTGTGGTGGGCTGTGGCCACGCTGAGGCTCTCTGTAGCCCTGGGGAGGGGGACAAATCCGGCTTGCCCAGCCCATCCCCAGGGAGCAAGGTATTAGTCCCTGAGGAATCCTCCCCTGGTCCACCCAGGCAAATACAACAGCTTCCCAATTGTAGCAGGAGAGACTGCCACCAGCATGGTGGGCATGGCCTGTCTTGGCAACGTCTTTGCCATTCCCTCTTTAGACATCACTACTTTTGGTCCTTTACCCAATGGCCCTTCCTCTGAGGCTCCCCCACTGCCCCGCATAGGACTCAGCTTGCCCACATCCCTGCTTTGCATCTGACACCTTGACCCCCGGGGCTACCCTGACCCCGTTGATGGCTCCAGTGAGTGGCTCCGTGCTGTGTCATCATAGAGCCCTCCCCCTTTGACCACAGGCTTGGCCACCTGGCTGCTCAGCCAGTGGGACAGGAACAGACCTGGTTCAAACACATCTGGTTCGAGGACATCCTGAAGAAGTGCTTGCAGTGCCCCTCCCCCTCCCCACCTTCCAGAACCCTGATGGCAGACCTGGGCCAGCTTGCTGGAGAACAGAGCATGGGGCAGGCTGAGGACAGAGCTGGCGGCCTGTGAGCATTTCCACCTGCTGAGCCAGGTGCTCAGTCACTCAGCGAGGACTGTCACGTTCCTCCCACTGGGTCACATTCACTCCTGCACTCTCCCTGTGTGGAGGGCCCCGAGGAAACATCTCTTAAATGTCTGAGCTTCCCTAGGGCCTTGTGAGCCTGAGTGAGGACAGGAGTGTGGTCGGTGCTGGCGCTGGGCTCGAGCTAACTGACCTAGGTCGTCTGTGGGCTCCGTGAGAAGATTAGCAAGAGCCCCTTCCTCTCCCAGAAGGCAATAGCTTTGCCTTATGACAAACCCCAACCAAGCATAACAGAGCACTGATGGGCAACACTCACGTGGAGGTGCTGACAACTGAGACCCACGTCACTGAGAGGCTTGGCCTCTGAGTGGGTCTGGCACCGCTGTCCCTGCCAGACTTAGCAACATCATCTCTGGAAAAAGATACAGTGTCCAAAATGTAAAATCTACCTAAAAGATACCTGCTTCTCCCTCTGCCTGTATCTCTGCCTTTCTCTGTGTGTCTCATGAATAAATAAATAAAACCTTTTTAAAAATTCAGTCTAGGGATCCCTGCGTGGCGGAGGGGTTTGGCGCCTGCCTTTGGCCCAGGGCGCAATCCTAGAGACCCGGGGTCGAATCCCACGTCGGGCTCCCGGTGCATGGAGCCTGCTTCTCCCTCTGCCTGTGTCTCTGCCTCTCTCTCTCTCTTTCTGTGTGACTATCATAAATAAATAAAAATTAAAAAAAATTCAGTCTAATACTTAGGTTTGAATAGTTTCAGATACCACAAAGGGTCCTGTGTCCCAGTTGATTGACAATCGACGACTCATGACCTACAACTTCCTCTTACCCGAAATGGCTTTTCAGTTAAGATAGAGTCAGCAGTGAGTGATGGAAAAACCCAATGTAACAACGGTTAACATAAGATAGAAATTTTTCCTCTCATGTAACCAAAAATCAGAAGCAGGCAGTCCACAGCTGGTGTAGCAGCCTCACAACCACCAGAGATTCTGGCTCGTTTCGTCTTGTTACTCCCCTGTTTTCAACGTTCAGCTTCCATCTCTTGGTATGAAATAGCTGCTTAAGATCCAGCCATCATTCCATCATCCCAGCCAGCAGAAAAGAGGAAAGGAATAGCAGAGCATAATGTCCTCCTTTAAGAACACTTTCTAGAAGCTCACACGAAGCTCCAAGTTGATTCCATTGGCCTTGGCCAGAGCTCAGTCCCGGGCCATCCACAGCTACAAGGGAAGCTGAGAAGTGCAGCCTCTTTCTGAAGGCCTCGTGCCAGCCAAATCTCAGGAGTTCTGTTACTGAACAAGGAGGAGATAATAGATGCTGAGGAATAATTAGTCTGCGACAGACAATATTCTCTTCTGAGTCTGGCGAGATTACTAAACTCTGAGGAAGGTATAGGGCTTCGGCCCAGGGCGTGATCCTGGAGTCCCGGGATCGAGTCCCACGTCGGGCTCTCTGCGTGGAGCCTGCTTCTCCCTCTGCCTGTGTCTCTGCCTCTCTCTCTCTCTCTCTCTCTCTCTCTCTCTCTGTGTGTGTCTCTCATGAATAAATAAATAAAATCTTAAAAATAAATAAATAAATAAAGTCTTAGGAAGGTATAAAAAAGAGATGCAGCATCTGTTGGAGGAGGGTGTCAAAGCTGAAACCCTTGGAAAGTGTCAGAACAAGAAACCATCCGTGGCATTAGCAACGTTACAGTCTGTGCGGGGGTAATGTATTCACCTCCCCACACGTCTGATCGCAGACCCGGGCCAGAGGCCCAGGCTGTGGAGACAAGACCCAGCAATCAGCTCCAATGGAGAATGGGGGTGGGGCCCAGCAGGCGTGCACTCCAGCTCCACAGCTCTTGCCACCAGAGCACTCATAGACAGGCTGCATGATGGGCACTGGCACCCCGAGCCCACAGGAGGAGGAGGCTCCCCAGCAGAGGAGAGGGACACTCCAGCCCAGCACAGCGAGGGCATGCGGGAGGGCAGCCAGAGCCTGGTTGCCTTCCGGAGGAAGGAACGAGTGGGCCGCGCCAGACAAGTCACTGCGGGAAAGGGACGGTGTCCGGGCAGAGGCACACACCTGCCAAGGTCCAGAAGGCCCTGCTGGTGAGAGGCAGCCCAGAGGATTCCAGGAGGACGGGTACAGCGTGGACGGGGCTTAAGGGCAGCATGAGGCCTGAGGGCCCATCCCATGGGCAGAGGGGCTTCATGCAGCTGAGTGGAGTCACGGGGAGTAGATGGACTGTGCAGTGCAGGGGTCCCAGGCTGCGGATGATACTAGGGTGATGCCTGCAAAATCTGGGCTCCGCAGATGGGGAGGGAGGGGCCAGTGAGGCCACTGGCTGTAACAGGTGGGAGGGGGCCTGAGAGGGGCCCGCAGAAGAGTATCTACAGGGGAGTACACCGGTAAGCCAGGGTGAGGGCGTGCCCTGCAGACGGCTGGTCATATGTTTCTGAACCCAGGGGCATGAACCGGGCAGTGTGGATTTGGGGGGTGACTGATGTGTGAGGGGAAGGTCAGACGCACCCAGGGAGAGTATGCAGAAAAGTGACTCTACCCCACTCAGGTTTGATGAAATGCTCAGATGTTTTGCGTCCCCTCCTTGAGACGCCACTTCCCCAAAACGAGTGTTCGGGGGACTGGGGGTGGCCCACTGCCTGTGCCAGGCTGGCCTGTGCTGTTGGGTGTGCAGTCCTGCCAGCCTGGGTCCTCAGGAACAGGGGTGGGGACTGTGGAGTCAGAGTGGCCAGTGCCCTGCCTGCCCCACTGCCACCCCACCCCTGCACCCCACCTGCTGAACGACTCAGAGCTGCTGGCTGTGGGCCTATTAAACACTCCACTCCTTGTGCCAGTGGTGTGTGCTCATCATCGAAAAATCAGAAAAGAGGCAAAATAACAAAGCGATTGAGGTTAAGTTGTATTGAACATATCCAATCTCCCAGAGAGAACAACCAACAGTTGGTTACATAATCCTCCCCACTTCTAGAAAGCCCAGAGCTGAGAGGTCTGCGCTGGAGCCTGCCTCCCTGGGTCCCACCCCTGAAATAACAGAAAGTGCATACATGAGCCTCCATCCTCATTCCCGACACGGAGCTCCTGGAACCCTTGGAATTTCCCCCTCGACAAGAGCCCTGGGAGCATGTTTTGTTCTAACATCCAGTCTTTGATCCCATCCCAGACACAGAGTTCCTAAATCTCTTGGAATTTCCCGGGTGAAGGGTGTGTCTTCCGTTCTAATGAGTGACTCTGGGTGGGCTCCAGAATGGCCCCAGGAGGGACCAGGATCGCCGGAAAGATCAAGGCACGATTGGGAGCCTGGAGTACTCAGCCTCAACCCCCTCTTCCCTGGAAGGGAGACGAGGTGCAGATTTGTTTCAGGATCCTGCCTCCATGCGGAAGCCTCCATCAAACCCCCACGGTTCAGGGTTCGAGGAGCTTCCCGTGGTGCTCTCCAGCCCCTTGGCA
Source organism: Nyctereutes procyonoides (assembly GCF_905146905.1). Classification (NCBI taxonomy): domain Eukaryota; kingdom Metazoa; phylum Chordata; class Mammalia; order Carnivora; family Canidae; genus Nyctereutes; species Nyctereutes procyonoides. Next base: position 28,198,911 of record NW_026575120.1, read on the forward strand.
CCAGAATCGGCTGGCAGTACTGTCCTGGGCCTTCATCTGGCCTTCATCCCTATCCTTTACTATCCTTTGTGTCAAGGAATCTCGCAGGGAAACTTTTTCCTGAGTCCTGTGAGTCAGGCTAACAAATGGTCAAATCAAGAAGGGGTTCAGGGAACCTCAATGTACAGCCAGTCAGTCAGAAGCACAGAAGTACCTGGACTTCAGGGCGAGGCTGAGCCCTGAACCTGTAGGGTCTCCTCTAACAGCTGCAGCCTGCCTGTAGGGTTGGGGCTGAGGTGAACTGCAGGGCACCCAGCCGGCGTTGGAGAATTGCTCAGGGTGGGTGGCAGAGGTCGTGGCAGAGGAAAGGAGGCCCAGGTGCTCTTCCAGGACAGCACCCGGACACTGCGGTTCACCAGTGGCGCAAAGCAGGCACGTTACTAGGGCTCCGTGCGTCTCTATCTCCTCCCGGCAACGCGGGAACACGGAGTCCATCCACGTCGGAATGTCCCAGGCATTGATGAGCTCAGGAGAGTGCTAATCTCATCATGCGCGTGCCCATGCATAGGAAACATGTCATCATTAAACTCTCAGACATATGCCGCCCCTGGAGAGACCACACGCTGAATTTCCACCCATCGCCAGCGTCTAAGGTATCAGCTCCTGGCCCGTGTCGTCCCCTGTGTCCACCCGTTACTCAGCACCATTTGAAGCAAATCCCAGACATCCTATGACTTCACCAGGAAACATTCTGTGCGCGCCTCTAAAAGACAGGACTCCTCTGCCTCTGCTTAACACAACCTACAATCACTCTTGACCACAATTCCTCCCACATTCAAAGCTACTAACAACCTGTGCGCCCTCCCCAGTTGCTCCACGCATTCTACTTCCTCCAGCCTGTTTGTTTGAATCGGGACCCAAAAAAGGCCCTTGTGCAGAGAGCAATCGCCCAGTCCCTTGTATCCCTCTGTGACAATGACATGTCACCTGATGCCGGAGGGCGCCCTAGCAGTCCGGGTGGCTCAGAGGTTTAGCGCCACCTTCAGCCCAAGGTGTGACCCTGGAGACCCGAGATTGAGTCTGGCCTTGGGCTCCAAGGCATGGAGCCTGTTTCTCCCTCTGCCTGGGTCTCTGCCTCTCTCTCTCTCTGTGTCTCTCATGAGTAAATAAAATCTTTTTTTTTTTTTTAAATGAGGACCTAGGCCCATTAGGGTGCCCAGGTAACTGGTGATGAAGCCCAGCAACACCTGGAGAGGGCGGAGGATGCGGAGCATTGGGGGAGGGGAGGGCAGGCCAGGCCCAGCCACACTCCCTGTCAGAGGGGCTACGGGGTCAGGCCCCCACCCACCCTCACGCCCTCGATCCTCACCTCAGGTGACCCACTGGGAGCCTGACACAACCACTCACGCCTGTCCACTTGGTTTCTAGGACAGCAGCTTGCCCAGTTCTCCCGATGCCCTGGGAACAGTCTTGCTCTTCACAGTGGATGAGGCCCCTGGCTCAGTGTCCACACACGGCCAGCATCTGTCCCCACTGCAGGTGACCTCCTGCTCCCTGACCTGCAGACCACACCTGCAGAGGACTGGGCTTCCACACCGGACCCTGCACCCCTCCTTTGGATTCTGTGGGATCCCAAGGGCCAGTCTGAAGCCCCACTCCTGAGCTGCTTTGGACAGGGCAAGCCAGCCTTTCAGCAGCCAGTGCAGGTGGCCCTTTTCCTCTCTGACAGCCAGATCCAACCTGCCTATCGTCCTGTCCGCTCTACTCACACACCTCACGCAGGTCCCATGCCTTCCAGCCTGCCTCTGAGGGGTCTGCTCTCTTCCATCCTCTCAGGATGGCAGCACGGGCTTGTGGAACCTGAGTGGGGTCCCATCCTGCCCCTGCTCAAAGCCTCTCCTCTGGGTAAAAGTCAAAGACCTTCCTGTGGCCAAAGGGCCTCCCTTTCTGACCCTCCCTGCATCCTCTGTGTGGGTGACACAGGTGCTTGCTCTTCCTGGCACCCGGACCCCCCACAGGGTGCCTCCTCGCCTCGCAGTGCAGCTCCCACCCCAGCCACACACAGCCACAGCCTCCCTCTGCCTCCGTGGCCCGGTTCTGCCTGTCGGCGCTCCCCATCATCATAGCAGCTATCTGTTGCTGCGTAACAAGTGGCCCCAGAGCTGGGTGGCTTACAGCAGCACTGATACCACCTTACTTCCACTAAAATGCAACAAAGGCAGAGACTGCTGTGTGTCCAGTATGCCGTGCCCATGGTACTCAGGCCAGAGCGTGCTCACAGCATGATTTGCTGAGGGGATGCCTCAGCAGTCAAGCAGCCACTGTCTCAGTCATGGCTGTGTCTCTGTGACCTTGGAAACAGCACTTCAGCTCCACACCCGTTTCTCCATCTGTAAGGTGGGAACGTGACGGGAGGACTGATTCTGTGCCTGGGAAGAGAACAGTGTACACCGTAACTAGTAAGGGGCACAGCATGTGGCCTCTTCCACACTGACCGTGAATGTCACGGTGTACCAGTGAGGACCCCCCACTGTGGCACCAGACCCCATCCCTTTCCAACCGCACAGGGCGCTGACCTAGACACCCCCTGAGCTGCAGCCCCACCACCTGTCTTCCTCTGGGGAAGGACAGAGGGCAGATTCTGACCTTGACCTGTCTCACAACATGGGGCCATCTGCTGCCTCCCTATCTGACCTCTTAAGACCCTGCACCCTGCGGGCTGCTCTCCAAGGCAACCTTGGCCATTCAGCTCAACTTGCCAGCCCAGGGCTCTCCGTGAAGCCAGTACTGGAACACCCAATCATGCTTTCTGTGTTTTATTTCAGTGATAACAGTAGTAAATGGGACGATATCTAAATAAAGGGCATTGGTTCTGTTAACCTTAACAATAAAACTGCCAGTTGTTTTACCAGGAACAGATGGTTTATTCGGGAATAAAAGAACTGCAATCTGAGACCCACACGCTGGCAAAACCTGAGGCGGCAGGGCGGGTGCGGGGGGCCTGCAGGGAAGCGTCTGTCTGTCCGTCTGTCCAGAAGGGCTCCCGCCTCCCAGGTCCGGCCTGGGAGGCCAAGCTGGGCTCTTCCAGTGGGGTCCGCGGATGGCCTCGCTGGGAGGGCTGCGAGCGTCCCCTGCTGGAGCGTCCAGCTCCGTCTCCGCGAGGTCTCCCTTCACTGATGGCTGTCGCACTCCTTCAAGAGAAGAGTGACCTTCTATCTTGTCATTACATAAATGAAATAAACTGTGGTGGGAAGAGTAGACAATTTTGTCCATTTGTGATGGAATTTGGGTCAGTGAATGTCCCTCTTCTCATAACCCCTTAGGTCCCCACTGTGGCGCCCCACTGAGCCAGGGCTGGTTGGCCAGATGAACCCAGAGAAATGCACTGAACCACGAGCCTCTAGTCCATCACCCTCAGGCCCAGTTCCTGTGGTTGCAGGGCCAGGGGTTCAGAGGCTGTCCTCTACCCTCTGGCCTCTCCAGATCCTGACCTGAGGCCTCCCACTCCCCTACCTCCTTCTTACACAGACTCTGTTTGTGTCCCCCTGACCCCCACCCCCAGATTCACGGGATGGAATCCTGACACCCAGGGTGCTAGATTCAGAAAGTGGGCCTTGAGATGTAATGAGGTCATGAGGGTGGAGCCCTCCGGGATGGAATCAGGGCCCTCATGAACGAGGTGCCCTATTTCACCCCTTCCACCGTGTGGGGACACAGCGAGAAGGGTGCAACCTTCCCCAACACTGAATCTGCAGTTCCAGACTCTTGAACCCTGACAAGTAAACATCTACTGTTTATAAGCCACCAGCTACATATTTAGTATAGCGGCCCAGATGGGCTAAGGCACCATCCAGTCAGCAACCACCCCCCCTAAAAAGGCAGTATGGTTTCTCAGAAGCAAAGCATCTCTTCTTGGTATACAATGTTCCAGGCCCTTGGTAAGCCACAGCCCCTAGCACTAGCACATCTATTCCCATCAGAAATGAAATCCTGTGGCTCTGACAGATCTTTGCAGATCAGGGAAGGTTGGCCACAGAGTCCATTAGCAGAGCCCAGAGCTGAGCCCAGGTCAGAGCTGTAGACTCAGAGTGGTGGGTCGAACGGTGGTGCCCCCAAGTCATGTCCACCTGGAACCTCAGAATGGGACCTTATTTGGAATAAAAGTCTTTGCAGGTGTCATTAAGATAAGAAATTTCAAGATGAGGTCACCCTGAATTAGGAAGGGCAGGCTTTATTTAACCTCAATGACTGGGGCCTTCATCAGAAAAGAGGAAGGGAGGGGGCCACCTGGGTGGCTCAGCGGTTGAGCTACTGCCTGGAGTTCCAGGACCGAGTGCCGCACCGGAGTCCGCATGGGGGTCCCTGCAGGAAGCCTGCTTCTGCTTCTGCTTGTGTCTCCCTCTCTCTCTGTGTCTCTCATGACTAAATAAAATCTTAAAAAAGAAAAGAATAGAGGAACGGTGGGATGGGGCGAGGCAGTCACCAGCCTAGCCCTCCCAGGAGCCACTGGAAGCTAGAAGAGGCAGGAAGGGTCCTCTCCTAGAGCCCCCACAGGAAGCATGGCCCTGCTTACACTTTGATCTTGGAACTCTGGCCTCCAGAGCTGGGAGAGAATAAAATTCTCTCGTTTTAAGCCACTTGGTTTATCGTGGGATGTGAAAACGCAAAGTGCCGTGGGCTGAATTGTGTCTTCCTCCTCCACCCCTCAAATTCACATGCTGCAGCCCTAACCCCCAATGTGAGTATATTCAGAGATAGGGCTTTTAGGAAGCAATAAGGTTAAATGCGGTCCTAAGTGTAGGGTCCTGATTGAATGGAATTAGCGGCGAATGGCGAGGTGGAGATCTCTCTCTTGCTGTGTCTCCTTGCAGCTCAGGAACAGGCCGTGCGTGCTGACAGGAGGCCTCAGAATGAAGTCGGCCTGCCTGTACTTGATGCTGGACTTGCGGCCTCTAGACTGTGAGAAGTGTCTGTCATTCAAGCTTCTGGTGTAGAATTTTGTTACACCCACCTGAGCTAACACAGCAGGTACCCCACAGCCACCATGGTGTAGAGGGAAGCTCAGGAAGGCCCAGGGCGAGTGCCAGAGCCACCCGGCCAGCAGCATCAGCAGTCTGATCATGCGCTCCTGGAATGCTGCTGGCAAGCAGCTCCAAAAGCCAGGAACCCAGAGGAGGGGTGGGCCCCAGAGCCTGGGCAGGGCCCCAGCCCCACAGGCCAGGGGCAGGTGCAAAAAGCACCAAAGTGAGTTTTTGAGAAGGTGGTCCACGGGGAGGTTTTGTGAAGGTCATGTGGGTGGAAAGATCACCCCCAGGGACCTCTCTGAGCTGGAAATGGAAACAGGAAATGGCTAGATGGGATTGATCTTGGAAAAATGCAAACTCATATATCCGGGCAAGAGTGAGTGAGACAGCCACAGTCCAGAGCAAGTGGGGGACTGCAGCCCCCAGCGAGGCTGCAAGGGCCTCTCTGACGTTTTGACAGGTGGTCTCAGCATGAGGACAGTCTCTGAGGCTGGGGACTGAGGAGTCTGGGAATCCCCCAGGCAGCTTTAGTGGAAGGAGAGGGCTAAGGCTTCCACTTCCCAGCGGGCCAGACGGTGGTGACCCAATGGTCCAGGGAGAGATAGCACCTCACACGCAGTCCTGCAGCCTTGCTCACAGGGCTTAGGTCTCCACTCAATCAGCATGGAGGGTCCTCCTCCTCTCACAAGGCCTCCCAGGGCCTGTAGAAGGCCCTGTGTTCCTCAGTTTTGCAAGTTGCCCAGCATTTGTAGCATTAGGATGTGATGGGTCATTAGAAGTTGCCTCTACCTCCTGGCCAGAGGCAGAGGACATTCAGAGGGAAGGAAATGCTTTTATTTGATTTGATTTTATTTTAATTTTTATTTATTTATGATAGTCACAGAGAGAGAAAGAGAGAGAGGCAGAGACACAGGCAGAGGGAGAAGCAGGCTCCATGCAGGGAGCCCAACGTGGGACTTGATCCCGGGACTCCGGGATCACGCCCTGGGCTGAAGGCGGAGCTAAACCGCTGAGCCACCCGGGCTGCCCTCATTGTCTTTTTCTTATTCATCTGTGGACAGTTTCACAATGACAGGAATTCGACAATTTCAAAATATATCACACACTCCCCCCTCCTCCCCTGCCTGCCTTTTAATTTTAAATTTTATCACATTTTCAATTTGCATACGGTCAAGTCTGCCATTCTCTTCTTCCACTTCTCCAGGGTTACTGCGACTGACCATAAAACATCCGTCCACTTTCCAGGACGAGTTTGCTTCCTCTTGGATGTGGATGTTTCATCCATCTGGATTTTATTCTGCTCTTGCGGACTGACAGAGGAAGCCAGCTTCTATTTTTCCAAACGGCCAGCCAGTGGTACCCACACCACCCACAGGAAGACCAGCCCAGCCCGTTCCAACCTCCTGCTCCCACCCGCCCCCGCCCCGCGGGTCCCCATGTCTTTCCCCTCACTGCACAGCACCCCTGCGGGGACCCACGCCGCCCCCGCCCCCGCCCCCGCGCTCACTGGCTCCGCCTTGACTCCGCCTTGACTCCGCCCCCGCGCTCACTGACTCCGCCCCCGCGCTCACTGGCTCCACCCCGCCCCCGCGCTCACTGGCTCCGCCTTGACTCCGCCTTGACTCCGCCCCCGCGCTCACTGACCCCGCCCCCGCGCTCACTGGCTCCGCCTTGACTCCGCCCCCGCACTCACTGGCTCCATCCCGCCCCGGCCCCGCCCCGGCGCTAACTGGCTCCACCCCGGCCCCGCCCGGTTCGCCCGGTTCGCCCCGCGCCGGCGCACTTCCCAGCCCCTCCACGAGTCATTTGCATATAAGGCGTGTCCTCCGGCGCTATTTGCATGGAGCCCGGGCGCCGCGCCGACTGGATCCCGGGGAGCGCCTGCGGGCCCGGAGCGGCCTGATTTGCCTGGGGGAGGCCTCTCGCCGGGACCCCCAGGTGCCGCTTCCCCTTCCAGCGGCCTTCGCCGCCTTTCTCCCGATTTCCGCGTGCCTTTTCCGGCGCCTGCCCGCGGCCGAGACAGGATGCTCCCGAAGCGGCGGCGAGCGCAGGTCGGGGCCCCCGGCGGCCCTGCCTCCTCCGAGGCGCGCTTCCCCGGCGTCGCCATCTACCTGGCCGAGCCACACATGGGCCGCAGCCGCCGGGCCTTCCTCACGCGCCTGGCGCTCTCCAAGGGCTTCCGGGTCCTGGATGCCTACAGGTGCGCGCTGGAGGAGAACCTTGCGGCCCCGGGGCGGGGGAACGGGGCGGGAGGCGGGCACCTGCCTGGAGCGTCTTCCGCGGGGGGGGGCACCTGGGGGCGGTGCTCACGGGGGACTCTGTGGGTGTGGCCTCGCCGGCAGGCCCCACACCCCGGCTGTGGGTTTGAGGGCCTCAGTACAAAGTGCCCTGCTCAGAACTTTGCAAGTTCCCAGCCACTTTCACAAGTGGTGTTTCTTTTCAGCTCAGACCATTGAAATCCAAAATGACTCACCTGGCAGCTGACCCCCGGGGCAGAGGGGCACCTGAGACTTTGGAGTCCAAGTTAACCTTGGCACTTCATGCTTCTGTGGCTTTTCTCTCAATACCCTCTTCCATAAAAGTGTGCTAGCGCCTCGGCCAGGAGTGCTCTGTAGGACACGGAGAGAACCTACCAGAGGCTTCCTGAAGACCGAGACGGGTGTGTGCGGTGGCTGAGGGCCCCCTGGCTCACGGCCTTCTGCCCTGGGTGAACCCATCTTGCTGCCCTGTTAGCCAAACTGCCCTCTCTCCTCCTGGCTGAGACAGTGATGGGAGTGAGGCTCCAAGATCGGCAAAAATCAGCCACAGGGACACTGCTGAGGTTAAGGAAATGGGTTCCCTTAGGTTTGAAGGTGAAAGAGCAAACAAACCAGGGGCCAGTGCCCCAGCTGCTCACCCTGCCGCTCATTCGTTCTTTCACTCACTCACTCATTCATTCAACCATTCCCCATGGTTAGACCCGCTTCGAGAAGTTTAGTGTGCTGCGTGCTGTCTAAGCCCTTTTGTTTATTAGCTTGTTTAATCATTGTAACCATGCTACACAGTAGAGGTGCTGTTAATCTGCTTTAAAAGGGAGGAAATCAGAGCACAGAGAAGTGACCCGCCCAAGGGCTCACCGCATGTATGTGGCAGAGCTGGGGTTCAAACCCAAGCAGTCTGGGTCCAGCACTCAGATGAAGGCCCCTTGGTCCTGCCCCCTAAGGAACTCCTTTCTCGGGGGCCAGGGGAGAGGAAAACAAGTTAGCAGAAGCGTGGGTTGGGCCTGTGATCACAGCTAGAGCAGAGAACCTCAGCCTGTGGGGGCTGGGATTGCAGGGGTGTCCATCTGCGAGAAGGGGTGCCCGCCAGGCAGAGGGGACAGTAAGTGAAGGCCTGGTGGCACGGAGCAGGGTGGACAGGGACCTCTGGCCTTCACTTCTCTCCCTGCCCAGCTCTGAGGTGACACACGTGGTGATGGAACAGACCTCAGCAGAGGAGGCCAGCCACTGGCAGGAGCACAGGGCGGCCGCAGCCTCTCCCCAGCGATGCTCCCGCCCAGCACTGCTGGACATAAGCTGGTTCACAGAAAGCATGGCAGCCGGGCAGCCGGTACCCGTGGAGTGCCGGCACCGCCTGGAGGTAAGCTGGGTGGCTGGGTGCAGGCTGTAGCTCGGTGGGACGGGCGACGTGTTGGCTTCAGGTAAGGCGAGGGGTAGGGGTAGTGCAGACCACAGGGGCCCTGGAAGGCCAGGCCCTCCTGGTTTCTGCTCCTGTCATTGGTGTAAGCTCCTGGGGTCCACTTGTTTTTAGCATTTTCAGGCCTTTCTTGCTCAAGTAGTGAGACAGTAACCCCAGGTGAGAGAGCGCCAGGACCAGCAGGAGGCTGTCCTCGGGGTGCTGTGGGTCTGTGGACTCTGCCCCCCCCCCCGCCCCGTCAGCGCTTCCTGGGCATGCAGAGCCAGGGGATGCAGGGGTGGGCTCAGAGTCGGGCTGCCCGCGGTGCCGCCCTGGCTCCACCTGTGGGCCCCCAGCCCATATATCTGTCTGTGAGGTGGGGATGACGTGCGCTGCTGGTGCATGATTGGCAGGGTTCGGGAGGTGGAGCGCTTGCATTGTGCGCAGCGACAGGGACAGTCCTCTGTGAGAGTCAACAGGTGGCATCTGTACTGCTCTGGGGGAAGAGCCCCTCCTCAGCCAGCTTGGCAGGGCAGGGCTGCCTCTGTGCTTCCTGTCCCTGTCAGAGGCCAGGGTCTGGGGGCAGCCTCCGAGTGGCCTCTGTATGGCCTGTCCACAGGTGGCTGCGCCCAGGAAAGGGCTGCCCTGCCCAGCGAGGATGCTGCCCTATGCCTGCCAGCGGCCCACACCCCTCACACACCACAACAGCAGCCTCTCTGTGAGCCTTGGGTTCCCAGCATCCTGGGGTGGGAGCAGGCCCGTGCCAGCCTGGGGACAGGTGGCTGAGAGCTAGAGGGTGGGGAGTGAGGCACCCTTGCCCTTCACTAACAGCCTCTCCCTGCAGGAGGCCCTGGAGATGCTGGCGGAGGCCGCAGGCTTTGAGGGCAGCGAGGGCCGCTTCCTCTCCTTCCATAGGGCAGCCGCAGTGCTCAAGGCCCTTCCAAGCCCGGTCACGGCCCTGAGCCAGCTGCAGGGGCTGCCACACTTTGGGGAACACTCCCGCAGGGTCGTCCAGGTAGGTGCTCAGTACAGTTAAGGGGTGGATCAGGAATGCAGGCCAGAGGTGGCCCGGGGGTCATGACACAGGTGGTCAGAGGCTGAGTGCCCTATGGAGGCTGGCTTCCAGCTGGGGCCAGCCACCCTCGAGTCCTCCTCTGTAAGTGCAGCCCACATCCGGTGGCTGGGAGGGACCGACAGGACTGGTCGCTGGCAGTGTGGGCATCGGCCCCGCCATCTGCGATGGTGGAGGGAACCCCTGCCTTGGAGCATTTCTTTTTAAAATAGAAAGTATTTAAGGATCCAAGATATGACCTCCTTGATGTGTCCTGTGAAGCCAGACCAGCTGATGGCACACTCACCACTGGGGGAGTACGTGCGGCCCCAAACAGACTCTTGAAGTCAGCTAAGCTTTTGAATGAAGTCCCATTGAATACACCAGCTATGTCTTGAAAAGCCACAGTTTACACATCCCAGGCCTGGTCATTTGTGTTCCCGGGACCCCGGGGCTGTGAGGCCAGGAGCACTGCTGCCTCCCGGGACCCTGCGGGGATGCAGCCGCCTGGTCCCAGGGGCCCAGCTCTGGTCTGAAGTCAGGCTGAGACCTGTGCCTTGTCCCTAGGAGCTGCTGGAACAGGGAGTGTGTGAGGAAGTAGAGAGAGTCCGGCTCTCGGAGCGGTACCAAACCATGAAGGTATGTGCAGTGGGGAGCCCAGCAGGGACCTGGAGCCCACTAGCCTCCCCCAGATGACAGCATGGTTCCAACCCCATCCAGGAGGTGAGCAGGGGCGCCCAGGGGTCAGAGGAGGTCTCGCCAAGGAGTGGCAGCTAGGCTGACACCCGATATGCGCGAGGCAGCCAAGCCGGGATGGGCAAGGAGAAGCTGGGGTTTAGTACAGGGAATTTTGTCGATCGCTCAGCACCATCTGTTCTCATTGGACCATCAGTGGAATATGCTCCAGTGTATCGTATGCTCCGGCACCTTAAACACAGCCTACCGGACGGAACTTAACCTTCTGGAGGGTCATGGAAACACTTGAGTCTATGGGGTGCTCATCCTTGCCCTGCCTCCCTGTGATCTCACACCCTGCTTGTCGCCCTGCCTGTGTCACAGCACACCTTCCACTGTTCTGGCCGCTGCTGACCTGGTGAGCCAGAGTTTCTGGCCACCTCAGTCACGCTGCTCTGACATCTGTCCGGTCAGCCCACGTTGGGGGTGTGGGGCTTCCCTGGCAGGGAGGGTCAGCAGGCTCTGGGAGGTGGCCCAGAATGTCGTCAGGGCCAACAGGGGCTTCAGAGAGGGAGCCACATATGAAGGACGGAGGGTCCCAGGTAGGTGCCTAGCGGGTGCCCAGACCCATAGAGAGGAGATTGAGAGTTAGGAGTTTATTGCCGTCAGCAGCATGGTTAGGTTGTTCTGAGCATGGTTTCTGTCGGGACCCGAGCTCCTGGTCTAGAGGAGGGAGGCGGCGATGGCCAGCATAGCCCAAGATGGGCAGGGCTCGCGGCCCCCAATGCCACCAGGTTCCTCCTCCTACCAGCACGCTGGCTGCCTCCACCCACAGAGACCTGGCCGTAGGAGGCTCCCCTTCCCTGGGTTACGGCCTCCACCACTGCACAGACCTGACCTTCTGTTTTGCTTCCAAAAATTTCCAGGGAGGGGATTGGCTGGGGCAGGTGCCTACCTCTGACCAATAAGCCGTGGCTGGCGATGAAAGAGGTGACTTGCTGGCACTGAGCTGTGGGCCCACCCTTTGTGGGAGAGCCCTGTGGGGCCAGCCGCCCCGATGAGAGGTAGCTCCCGCGGTGTGGTTCCCTGTGGCCAGGCAGTGACTCCAGCTCCAACCTGTGCTTCCTCCTGACCATGCTGTGCTTATCCCCCAAACAGCTTTTCACGGGGATCTTCGGCGTTGGGGTAAAGACTGCTGACCGGTGGTACCGGGAAGGGCTGCGGACCCTGGACAGCCTCCAGGAGCAGCCCCAGAGGCTGACCCAGCAGCAGAAAGCAGGTGAGCCTCAGAAAGGATGGGGCCCCGGGGCCCTGGTGGCACGCAGGCCCCTCAGCTGGGCTTCCTGGTTCCCACCTAATGGGGTCAAGATCCATTGCAGCCCTTTCGTAGTGGACAGGGACAGCACCGTGGCTGCTGAGACCTTCTCACCTCCTGGTTGGACTTGGACCAGGGCCAGGCCTGGGCCTTTTACTCCTGATTCCAGGAAGGGAAGGCTGTGTCCGATCGGCCCATGCTCTGTGGGGCTGGTGTCCTGGCACACCTACTGATGGCACAGGGACCTGTGTGACAGGAGAGGTTCAGGACGGGGCCTGCTCATAGCAGGTGGCACCTGAGAGCTTGTCAGCTCTGGGTTGAGGCCTGTCTCAGCCACTTACTAGGCAGGTCGACTTCTCTGAGGCTCAGTTCGCTGTGAAGCACGGGGTCTGTGTTTCTCCGTGCGAGCCAGCAGGTAGCAGGTGTTATCGCATTCTCTTCTCTCCATGTGGCCGGGGTTGGGGGCCTGCCCAGGGTGTCCCACAGCCCTGCACCCACCACTTCGTCGAGCATCTTCCCTCAGGCTGGAGGGGGTTGAGACTCATGGAATCCTGTGACTCATGGAACATCGGGCAATGTCATCACTGGTGCCGCTCAGTCGCCTCTCCCCTGCCGTGGTGAAGGGGGAACCGCCAGCAGCACTTACTGAGAGCCCACACTGCCAAGGGCTGCCAAGGGCTGTGGCTCCCCCTGTCGGGCCTCTCCTAAGTGCGGAAGCAGCCGTCCTCACGAACCCTCATGCAGGTGCCGAGAGGGCCCAGGGCCCAGTGAGGGGCTCCCTGAGTGCACAGCCGCCCGCCACCTCCACGACTTTATCATCTTCTGGTCCCTTTTAGGAATGGGAAACCGAGGCATTCAAAGGGTGCATTGTGGCTGCATCCCTCTCAGCATCCTGCCGGGCCGGGTGCTGCTGGTGGGAGAACCGGACAGGGGCACAGGGGGCCTCTGGCTTTCCCTTCAGCTGCTGCACGTGAATCTACAGGCCCCTCCAAGGGAGAGTTTGCTCCGGAAAAGGGAGGAGGGGCGGTGGAGAGCGGGAGCCGGTGGGGCCTGGAAGGTCAGGAGAGCTGTGCTGTCCTCAGGGCTCCAGCACTACCGGGACCTGAGCACCCCGGTCAAGCGGCCCGACGCCGAGGCGCTGCTGCAGCTGGTGAAGGCAGCTGTGGCGCCCGTCCTGCCTGGGGCCACTGTGACACTGGCTGGCGGCTTCCGGAGGTGAGGGATCTGGCGTCCCCAGCCATGGCCCTGGTCCTCCCCCACAAAGGCACCAGAGGCCAGCCACGGAGGGAGGGCCTTCCCCACCAGCAGGACTCGGGAGGACACCGAAGCTACAGCCCTGGGGGGGCCCGCAGCTCAGACCGGACCCCCTCAGGGGGAAGTTGCAGGGCCACGACGTGGACTTGCTCCTCAGCCACCCCCAGGAGGGCCGGGAGGCGGGGCTGCTGCCCAGAGTGATGCAGTGCCTGGAGAAGCAGGTGAGGGGCTCCCGGGGCCTGTCCCGAGTGTGCGGCCTGGCCCTGGCTCCTGGCCCCCAGCCCCATGCCACGGTGGCCGCCGTGCCTGCTGTCCCCGCAGGGCCTCGTCCTGTACCAGCAGCACCACCCAGGCGGCTGTGGACACGCCGAGCCCCCGCCCCGCCAGAGCCACCCCATGGATGCCTTTGAGAGGACTTTCTGCATTCTTGGCCTGCCTCAGCCCTCAGGGGTGCCTGTGGGGAGCACCCAGGGGCCCTGCCCCACCCGGAAGGCTGTGCGGGTGGACCTGGTGGCCGTCCCCATCAGCAGGCTCCCCTTCGCCCTGCTGGGCTGGACAGGCTCCAAGGTAGGGTGCGTGCTGCGGGGCGGGCCTGGGGGCGTGAGCAGCGCTGCCACTCCTGCTCTCCCCACAGCACTTCCAGAGGGAGCTGCGCCGCTTCTGCCGGAAGGAGAGGGGGCTGTGGCTGAACAGCTGCGGGCTTTTTGATCCAGAGCAGGTGTGTTGGGGGTGGGAGGATGCCTGGGGGAGGACCCTGCTGGGGGGTAGCCTACTGGGGGAGGATGTGGGAGGAGGAGCCTGCTGGGGGGATGCCTGGGGAGGGATGCCCTGGAGTAGGAGCCTGCTGGGGGAGGAGCCAGCTGGGGGGGAGATGCCTGGGGAGGGATGCCTGGGAGAGGAGCCTGCTGGGTTCCACTGCCCTTCCCCTCCCCCTCCCCTCCGCCCCCTCCCCTACCCTACCCCACCTCCCCACCCTTCTCAAGGAAGCCAGCACAGTGGGGTGGGGGGCTCCCAGGCATTAACACCCCCACTCCTGTTGCAGAAGATGCTTTTCCATGCAGCTTCGGAGGAAGACATATTCAGGCACCTGGGCCTTGAGTACCTTCCCCCGGAGCAGAGAAATGCCTGAACCTACCCACTGGCCGCTCTGCTCCGCTCAGCTCCAGCAAGCCAGGCCCTGTGGGCTCCAGGGAGAAGAGACCTGGGCATCCCCATGCCCTCTGGCCCCTGACTGGGAGCCCCAGCTATGTGGGGTCCTGCTCCCTGACCCAGGCCCCGTGGGCCCCAGGTCCTGCCCACCCTCCTCCCCCCACCACCCCCCCCTCCCACTTCCAGTCCGATGAAATGAAATGAGCACGTGGAAGCAACCAAGCTGTGTTCTGAATGTGCCACTGGTGCCTGGGAGAGCGCTGCCTGCTTCTGCCAGAGGCCACCTACCAGGGCCCCAGGCCCCCATAAGCCGCAGGGTATCACTGGGCACAGAGGGGGATCATGGCTGTGTGACCCTGGGCCCATGGGGACAGGAACAGCACCACGTGTGCGGTGGGCGGGCTGCAGGGCCAGAGGTGGCGTATGGTGGCCTCCCGGACCCGAGAAAGGGGCTGGGACCTGGAGCTCTTTCCCACCAGGAGTCCTTGGGGCCACTGCTGGCATCTGCAGATGGATGGGCACAGAGGTAGGGAGCTAGGGGTGGGGAGAGGACTTGCCCCACTGCCCCCACCTCCCAGCCTGGCCTCCTGTCTCTGCGTTGGCTCGTCCAAGGTCCCCTTCCCAGAAGGCAGGTCCCCATTCTGGGAATGGCGGGTCACTGGCGTCCCTCCCAGCTCCCAGCACTCCAGCAGTTCCCTACCTGCCTCCGGGGCCCCCAGGGGCCTGACACTCCTGCCTGCCCCCCTCTGCGACCCCGGGGCTCCTCTGCACTCCCAGTGCTCTGAGCAAGCTGATGCCTCCCAGGGAGGGCCCTCTGCTGCTCACCCCCCAGGCATGCCCAGGCTTTGCAGCTGGACATCCCAGGTCTCCAGCTGAGGCCTTCCCTGGCCACTCACTGCATTTAAATATATTAAAGTAACACAGCGAGGTTGACCCTGGGGCATGCAGTTTGTGTCGACCTATCGAGTGCCACCAGGCCAGCCTTGAGAGCAAAACAGCCGGTCATTATGCCAGCAGACTGGGTTTCTTTGGGAATGGTAGGGCCAGGTGGAAACGCAGGAGGGACTGCTCTGTGTGCAAGTGCAAGTACAAGTCCCATGGAGGAAGTTGGGCGTCGGCTGGTGTGGGGAGGGGGGACACGGACGCCTCTTGTGGGCAGCAGGGCAGGGTCCTCCCCGAGCCCCCTCCCACCTTCCAGACTCTTCTAGGGGGAGTCTCCTTCCTTCAGTGTGCCTGGTCGCAGTCAGGCTGGCCCGGGCCGACCCGTCCCATCGTGGCCTCGTGCTCGCGGGCCGGCGGTCGCTGTGATTTCGCCGCCAGGGTGTGGTGTAGGAGCAGTGGCCTGTGTGGGCCCCCGGGGGGCTGCCAGGCCTCATCCGCCCCGCGCCGTGTTCCACGCCACACGGAGCACCTATTGAGAACAGTGGGCTTGTCCCTCCAGACCGTGGAGGGAACCGCTGTGAACTCGGATGTACAGGTTTTCATGGGAACGTAGGTTTTCCTTTCTCTAGGGTAAAGGGTGAGACGCAGGGGTTAGTGCGTGTGCCAGGGTCTAAGACTGGCCAGGTGGCCCTCAGCGGCCACGCCAGCCCCGTGTGCCAGCTCACGCTGGTCCACACCTGTCGTGTCCCCAGTGTCAGCAGCGTTGGGCTGTTTCACTGCTGTACCATCGGCATCCCCACTCTGGCGACATGTCCGAGTTTTTTGTCCATTTCTTTTTTTTTTTAAGATTTTATTTTATTTATTCATAGAGGCAGAGAGAGAGAGAGAGAGGCAGAGACACAGGCAGAGGGAGAAGCAGGCTCCATGCAGGGAGCCCGACGTGGGACTTGATCCCGGGTCTCCAGGATCACGCCCTGGGCTGCAGGCGGCGCTAAACCGCTGTGCCACTGGGGCTGCCCCTGTCCATTTCTTAAAAACACTGAATTGTTTTCTTACTGTGAATTTGAAGGCTCTTTGTGGTCTTTGTACACAGGACGCTTGCTGCTGCGACGTGTGGCTGTTCCTGCATGTGCAGCTTGTGCTTTCCTTTCTTACTGGGGATTTCTCAGAGCAGCCGGTCTGGTTTACCAGTTATCAGTGGGCCGTTTCTCGTGCTTTTGGTTATGTCTCTGACCCTCAAGTCACAAACGTATTCTTTGTTTTCTTGTGTAGTGTACAACTTATGTTTTTTTAAAAAGATTTTATTTTTCATGAGAGACACACAGAGAGAGGCAGAGACATAGGTAGAGGGAGACGCAGGCTCCATGCAGGGAGCCCGATGCGGGACTCGATCCCAGAACCCAGGCATCAGGAAGGCGGATTGGATTTTGTCAAATGTTTTTTTTTTTCATCTTTTGAAGTGATCATGTGTTGTTTCTGTCAAAAAAAATTCTATGATATGATATATTAATTGGCTTTCAGATGCAGACCCCTCACCGTAAATTATGTGGTGTATAGTCCATTTTATTTGTTGCTAGGTTCTGTGCTGAAGCTTTGTGTTTGTGCATTCACAGCAGGTGGCATCTCCGATGTCTGAGGGGTGATGGGATCTGGGTGATGATGGCATGGAACGGGCGCTTACCTCTCACTTTAACCAGCGTGCGTTATTATATTTAGAGCAAGTGCCTCGAAGCCAGCATAGAATTTGGTGATTTTTAAAAGTCCAAACTAAAAACAAACAAACAAAAACAAAACAAAACAAAAAAAAACACGTCCAAACTATACCCTGTCTTTAATTCAGTGTGTTTGCCTGTGATATTGTGATGTGGTGAGAAATACAGTAGAGCACCCAGATGGCTCAGTCGGTTAAGCATCTCTTAAAATGAGTGGTAAAAATCACAGAGGGAGACAGGACATGAGCGACCCCTAACTCTGGGACACAAACAAGGGGCAGTTGAAGGGAGGTGGGCAGGGGGGGGTGTTGGGGTGACTGGGTGATGGGCACTAACCTGACGGGATGAGCACTGGGGGTTAGACTATGTGTTGGCAAATCGAACTCCAATAAAAAATATACCAAAAAAAGCACATCTGACTCTTGATTTCGACTCGGATCGTGATCTCAGGATCATGATATCGAGCCCCGCGATCGAGCCCCGCCTCAGGCTCTGTGCTGGGTGTGGAGCCCCCTAACTTGCTTTCTCTAAAAACACAAGACAAAAAACATATTTTGGTCTTTCTGTCCACCTCCTGACCAGAGCTCCTAAATCCCATGAAGTGTCTTGGATGAAAGGAGTTTTTTGTTTTGTTTTTTTCCCAGGGAGGGCCTGTGGGCTCTGGGACGGCTCCAGGATGGGGATGGACACCAGAAAGACCAGGCCATGACTAGGAGCCTCATCCCGAGGGCCGGGGGGGGCAGGGCGCCCTCCGGAGACAGTTAACTAGTCATGGCCGTGTGATGAAGCCACCAGAAAGATCCCGGGAAGGTGGTTTCGGCCCAGCTCCACAGGGTTGAGGATGAGAGGCAGTGGCACTCAGGACCCTTCAGGACCTCGCCCTGGGAGCCTTGTCATCTGGGTTTCATCGAGTTCCCCTGAGTTCTGTGAGTTGTTCTAGCAAATTATCAAACCCAGCGAGGGGGTGGTGGGAGGCCCAGTTTATAGCTGACCTGTCTGGCATCCGAAGCGGGGCAGTTTTGTGGGACAGAGCCCCTCATCCGTGGGGCTGACGCGTCTCCAGGGAGATGGTGTCAGAGCCTAGGTGGTTGGACCCCACTTCTCAGTGGGGAAGACTCAGAGCGGCGGGGTGAGCAGGAGTGCACAGGACCAGAGACAGCCTCCTTTGCTCTGCTTGGTGTGCAGCACACGCCCATCCCAGGCAAGGCCCTGCACCGTGGATGGAAGGGCCGCATGGTTTGGGGTTAGGCCCAAGACTTTGTCATTTTTTCTGTTTCTCCTTTCCTGCCCTGCTGCTTTCTTCCTAGATTTCTTTGTATACATGGTATTTAGTGGTTGTAGGAATGATATACACACTTTTCATAGCCTGCTTCGACTTAATATCTTAGCACTTCATGTGGAACATAGCAGCCAACCCACCATGTAGGTCTCCTTACCCTCAGGCTGTAGGCGGATCACCTCTGCTACCTCGAAACCCCCAGCAAACTGTATGGTGATAAATTCTGAATTTAAACTAAGAAATAGGGCAGCCTGGGGGGCTCAGTGGTTGAGTGTCTGCCTTTGGCCCAGGGCGTGACCCCGGGGTCCTGGGATCAAGTCCCGTGTCAGGCTCCCTGCATGGAGCCTGCTTCTCCCTCTGCCTGTGTCTCTGCCTCTCTCTCTTTCTCTCTCTCTGTATCTCTCATGAATAAATAAATAAAATCCTTTTGAAATATATTAAGTTTACATGACATTACAGATCTATAACTCTAATTGGGCTCTGTGTAAAAAAAAAAAATTTTGGCTCTGTGTAGCTAGCCTAAACAATAAAAACTGCCAGTTGTTTTACCAGGAACAGATGGATTTTTTCAGGAATAAAAGAACTGCAATCTGAGACCCACATGCTGGCAAAACCTGAGGCGGGCGGGCGGGAGGGGGGTGCAGGGAAGCATCTGTCCATCTGTCCAGCAGGGCTCCCACCTCCCAGGCCGGGCCCAGGGGAGGCCGAGCTGGGCTCTTCCAATGGGGTCCGCGGAGGGCCTCACTGGGAGGGCTGCGAGCGTCCCCTGCTGGAAGGTCCAGCTCCATCTCCGTTACTGATTTTCACTATATATGGAGGGTCCCCCCTCCCCCCACATTTTAAAAAAAGATTCATTTTAGGAAGAAAGCAAGAGCACAAGCAGAAGGGGCAGAAGGAGAGTGGGAGAAAGCATCCCAAGCCCGACACAGGGCTTGAGATCATGACCCGAGCAGAAACCAGAGTCGGATGCTTAACCAACCGTGCTGCCAGGCGCCCCTCTATACGTGTTTTTACGATTTTTGTTGCTCCTCCTATATTCTTGATGTTCTCAGTTTCCCTATGATACCATTTCTCTTCTGTCTGAAGAATTTCATTAACATTTTCCTCCAGAGCAGCAGCTCGAGGCATGAATTCTCTTACTTTTTCTTCATCTGGGATTATCTTTATTTCACCGGCATGCCCAAGGGGCATTTTTGCTGGGTATAGAGTATCAGGCTGCACTTCTTTCAGCAGTTTATGAATAACTGCTGGTTCCTTCTGGCCCTTGTGGTTTCTGGTGAGAAACCCACAGCCTTGAAAAGAGTTGCTTTCCTACATGAAATGAATCATTTTCCTTTGGCTGATTTTGGAATTCTTCTTGGTCTTTTAGTTTTCATGAATTTCATTATGCCGGGTCTGCACAAATCTCAATTCTACAATACAGGGTCATCAGCTGCAATCACGATGCTTTACATTATATCCTTAGACCTTGTTCATCTGACAGCTGAAAGTCTGTGCCATTTTACCGAACTCTCCCTATGTGCCCCACCCCCAGCTCCTGACAATCACTTTTCTACTCTGTGGTTTATAGACTGTACCTTTTTCTTTTTCTTAAGATCCCCATATAAGTCATACCCTGCAGTATTTGTCTTTATTTGGCTAATTGCACCCAGCAAAATGCCCTCAAAATTCATCTATGTTGTTGCAGATGGCACGATTTTCCTTCTCATGACTGAATAATATTCCTGAATCTGTATTAAGGATGTCACATATTATAAGTGTATATGCACATATGTAACTCATATGGACATATCATATATATCCAAACATGAGTTACAAATGTGTATATATACGAAGCCATAAGTAATCAAAACAGTTACTGGTGTAAACACAGACACATAGAAGAGAGAGCCCAGAAATAAACGCCCATGTTGTGGTAAATTAGTTTATGACCAAGGACCAGGAATGTACCATGGGGAAAGGATAGTCTCTTCAATAAATGGTGTTGGGAAAATTGGACAGCCATATGCAGAAGGGTCCTAGGTACTCTCAATAGTATGTTGAGAACCTGGATCTTGTTGAAATCCTAAGGAGAACGTTGACTGTATTGTGTTGCAGGCAGTTAGGTCACCTGTCACGTGCCAGCTGTGGTTCTCGTGGCCTCACCAGGGCAGCAGGGGGCCCACGGTGTACGTGGACGGCCAGACCCCACAGCTGCAGCTCAACAGAGCCCAGAAACTACCTGGATGACTCACCTAATCTCCCTCCTCCCCACACCTGCCCTGACCCTTCACAGCTCCCGGGGGACTTGGATTCCCCTCTCCGTGGCACAGTTCCTGCAGCTGCACCCAGGCCTGGGCCGGGGCTGCCGGGGGCAGAGGGAAGGCGGCAGGTGGCTGGGGCACGTGCCTCCAGTTGGAGGGTAGCTCCCCTCTCGGGGTCACGGGGGCCTGCCCGGCTGGTGCTGCCATCACTATGCCACCTGCACGTTATCACCTGGAGCTGGGGTGGGGACGCTGCAGGGCCTTCACTGCTGCTTTCAGACCCTAGGGCTTCTTCACAGCCCTTTCTGTCCACCCTGGGTGCACGTCCAGGCAATCCAGGACGGACAAACCGTGAAGTCGTCAGCATCCTGTGGAACTTCGAACCTCCTCTCCTCACACCACCTCCCGGCTGCTACTTCTCACACACCAAGTTCCCTCTGCACCCGCAGCTGTGGTCAGGGGGAGAGTGGAGGGGGGCGCACGCTGCCTCCTCTGCGGTCTCATCCCACCACCCAGCAGGTCAGGCCTCAGGCCGTCTGTCTCCCTTCACGGAGGCGCAGGCCCCCACGGCCGGACCCGGGCCTCACCACCCCTAGTGCCTGAGCCGCCCGGCACAGCGGGTGTGCCCAGCAGGTACCGTGGGTGGTCGGTCGTGCTGCCACCAAGGCCGGGGGCCGGGGCAGCCCCGAGGCCCAGCCCTACCCCAGGCAGCAGCCTCCAGCCACCTCATCGGCACCCAGCCCAGGCCATGCAGCTTCCTCGTCCCCCAACCCAAAGTTGCTGCCCCCCCCAGGGCTCCGCACCCCCCCCCTCACTCCCCCCCCAGAGGCAAGTGACTAAAAACGCAGCTGTGCCTCCAGCGCCCCGCGCAGCCCCTGGTGCCCCCAGTTGCACCCGTGGCTGCGCTGCCCCCCAGGGGCCTGCTGACTCGCTGGTCCCTTCACCTGGAATGCTCTCCCCAGAGCAGAATCCACTGCTCTTTGGGGCTCCTCCAAGGCTGCCCCTCCCTTCCCTGTCTCCACCTACTTGTTCCTCGTAGCCTGGGGGGATCCGGAGAGTCCACGATGTGGCTGGTACTGTCCTTGTCTTGCACTGAACTTGGGCTTTCTGCCTGGCTCCCCACTGGCCCCCAGGCCCAGTCAGTGGTCGGGGCGACACAGCAGCCACCTACAGGAGATGTCGAGCTCGAGCAGCAAGGCCCACGTGTGGCACTGCTAGGCGGGTGGCCTCCACCTGCCAGCCTTGGGGTGGAGTCTGTCCCAGGGCCCCAGAGCTGGGAGGCCGTCCGTAGGGCAGACGCGGGCCGGAGGGAGAGATGCCAGGGCTTCGCATGCCCAGGCCCAAGGCTCAGCGTGGTAGCTGACCCATTTGCCAGTCTGCCATCCACCCTTTTACATTTTCAGACGTGCGACAGGGTGAGGCTGTGGCTGCTGGGCGGGGGGGTGGGGGTGGATATAGGGACCCTGGGCGGGCTCCCTCCTGAGGCCGCAGCTCCTGCCCCAGGAGCCTTCATCCCCCCCAAATCTGAACGCAGAGGTCTTGGGCTGGCCCCCCAACACCAACCTCGGCCCACTTGTGGGTGCTCCTGCTGAGCTGGGCACAAACCCCACAACCAGCACCTTTGGTTCTGGAGGCCCCCGGAGTGCCTGATTAGGATCTCTTTCTTCTTTATTTTTTTTTTTAAAGATTTATTTACTTATTTATGATAGAGAGAGAGAGAGAGAGAAAGAGAGAGAGAGAGAGAGGCAGAGACACAGGAGGAGGGAGAAGCAGGCTCCTTGCTGGGAGTCCGACGTCGGACTCGATCCCAGGTCACCAGGATCGCGCCCTGGGCCAAAGGCAGGCGCTAAACCGCTGAGCCACCCAGGGATCCCTGGGTTTCTCTTTCTTCTTAAAGGTGGTTTCAGCTGGGAGGGGCCAGGCTGGCTTAAGGGACAGATGTGCCAAGAACAGGGTCATCCTCCACTCCCCTCTGGCCTGACCCCTCCACCTCCCCGGGGTGTCTTGCAAATAGCTCAGCTCAGCCCCCTGCACACAGCTCTGCCTCACACCCCCTCCTGCAGGGATGCACTGCCCTCCCCAGGGCTCCGGCCCCAACCCGCTCCCCTGGCTCTGCCGTGGCCACCCGGCCCTCGAGGGACCGGCTAGTGGAGAGAATGTCCCAGCCCCTTCCAGCCTGGCCATGGGCAGGGGCCCCCTCAGGACTCACCCTGTGGGCAGGGCAGAGGGAGCTGGGGAGGAGCCGGATTCCTGGGGGAGCCACAGGCAGCCTACCTGTATGCGTGTGCATACAGACACGTGCGCCCGGGCACACACAGGCAAGTGTGCACCCCCCACCTGACTCCCCGCTGCGTCCCTGAGGCCCCAGAGTAAGCTCGGGAAGGTTTTGTCCCTCCGCCTGATGGCCCCCGCCAGCGTCCCCACCTCTCGGTGGCGGCTCCAAGGCCCTGATGTCTGCCCTTCACACCCCGTGCCGCCTGGTGGCCGCCACCAGGCTATTTTAGGTGCTCGGGGCCGCCCTCCCCCAGGCTCTGCTACTGGCCACCTGCCGCCGCCTGTCCGCCTGGAATGCCGCCTGGCAGTTGGCCGGGGTGGGGGCTGGGGACGGCCGGTTATAAGGCCGGGCGCCCCAGGAAGGCAGCCGTCCCTTCGCAGCCCGCCTCGGTCCCGGCACCATGTCCACCCACCGCCTCGTGATGGTTCGGCACGGCGAGAGCACCTGGAACCAGGAGAACCGCTTCTGCGGCTGGTTCGATGCTGAGCTGAGCGAGAAGGGGGCCCAGGAGGCTGCGAGGGGGGCCCAGGCCATCAAGGACGCCAAGATGGAGTTTGACATCTGCTACACGTCCGTGCTGAAGAGGGCCATCCGCACCCTCTGGACCATCCTGGACGGCACGGACCAGATGTGGCTGCCCGTGGTGCGCACCTGGCGCCTCAACGAGCGCCACTATGGGGACCTCACTGGCCTCAACAAGGCAGAGACGGCCGCCAAGCATGGGGAGGAGCAGGTGAAGATCTGGAGGCGCTCCTTCGACATCCCGCCACCCCCCATGGATGAGAAGCACCCGTACTACGGCTCCATCAGCAAGGTGAGCTGCCCAGGGCTCCGGGGGAGGGTCCAGGGGCAGCGCCCGGGGAAGGGCGCCCAGGACCGCGGGAGGCACTGGCTATCTGGGGAGGGAACAGCAGTGTGGATGCCCCCAGGAGCGCCGGTACGCGGGCCTGAAGCCCGGGGAGTTGCCCACTTGCGAGAGCCTGAAGGACACCATCGCCCGGGCCCTCCCCTTCTGGAACGAGGAGATCGCTCCCCAGATCAAGGCTGGCAAGCGAGTGCTCATCGCGGCCCATGGGAACAGCCTGCGGGGCATTGTCAAGCACCTGGAAGGTGAGGCCACCCTCCTGCGGGGCGGGGGCGGGCATGCAAATCCTCATTTCAGCCAAGTGAGCCCTGGCCTGCGGCTCTGCAGACGCCAGCACGCATGGGAGGGGTTCACACGGTCAGTGGGGAGGACCAAGAGACCATTCTTAAAAAACACTTTGTAAACTTGTTTCGCTGGTGTATGTCCTGGGACACTGGAAAATGAGTGTCACGCCGAAGGCTGTGGATGAAAGGGCCAAGGCCCTGTGTAGGGGCTGGGAGGCCTGGGAATGGCCTGGCCTCCCGGACACAAGCCTGGGCAAACCGCGGGAGGGCCCTGCCCAAGGACACCCAGCACGGGGAAAGGCGGGGCCGTCTGGTCCACATCCATTTGTTGTGTGACCCTGGTCAAGTCACTTCACTTGCTGGGGCTCAAGCACCTTCTATGGGGTGGCAGGACTGCTCCCAGGACTGCCCACGCCCATCCCTAGGACCCCAGCTCACACCCACACCAGGCAAAGGTTAAGACCAGTGAAACCTGGAGTGCAGGTGTGGAGCATTCCTGACCCCTGGACCTCACTGGGTTCCCACTAAGGAGCACTGGGGGGTGGGTGGGGGACTATACCCTCCCAGCACGGCACACTCCTCCTCCGGGCTTCCTGTGAACGCACTCTACACTGCACAGATGCTCAGGACAGTCTAAGCATCCGAAAGGCCTTGCAGCTTGTTGGGACTGTGGGAAGGGGAAGGAGGCAGATAGGGTGGGGAGCACCAAGCCTCCTGCTCTAGGGGTCGACAGGTTGCTGGCCAGAGCAGACAGGTGGCTCCCCGCCGCCAGCCTGGCCAGCCCCAGTCCACCCTCCCCACAACCACCTTGTGGCCGTCCCTTCCAGGGACTAGGTCTGGGAGAGAAGCAAAGAGGCCAGCGACAGTCTCCCACTGTCCGCAGACCTGGGGGGTGGGGTGTCGGAACTGCAAAGGTCGAGCTGCTATTCCAGGCCAGGGGCTGCAGAGGCAGGCAGGGTCAGGTTTCCCCAGGAAACCGTGCCCTTTCCACCCACAGGGCCTCCCCTCCTGGCCACAGGAGGCCCTTCTCGGTGTCCCCTCCACCACCAGCTGTCAGGAGCACCCTTGCTCTGGATAGCCAGAACTTAGGACACTCTAAATACCCAACATCCATCAATCTGGCCAGAAGAGACTGATGCCGAGCAGAGGGCCCAGGTCCCAGTGGCTCCAGTTTGGGGGCACGAGGTCCCGGTTGACCACAACTTTCTGCAAGCCACTTGGTCTCTCATTTCTGGCTGGACCTTCTTCAGCCCCATCTGCACTGTGGCCAGCTGCTGGGGGCGGGAGGGCTGCTGCCTGATGGACTGGGCTCTGTGGCCCAGAAAGGTCACAGGGCCTGCTTCATGTGAGGGCGGGCAGCTGCCTGGCAGACTGAGGACTGTGTTCCCCGGCCCAGGGATGTCCGACCAGGCCATCATGGAGCTGAACCTACCCACGGGGATCCCCATCGTGTATGAGCTGGACCAGGCGCTGAAGCCCACCAAGCCTATGCGGTTCCTGGGTGACGAGGAAACCGTGCGGAAGGCCATGGAGGCTGTGGCCGCCCAGGGCAAGGCTAAGTGAAGGGTGGGCTTCTGGCAATAAAGGCACCTCCTCCAACCACCTGGAGGCCCATGTGACTGACCCCAGCATGCCCAGCTCCCAAAGCTTTGAGCTTGGGGTTCCACAAACCTGGCCCAAGGGTGCTTGGCCCCTGCTGCCCACCTCCATTAGGTGTGAGGGCCCCAGGAACCAAGGGCAGGGGTCTGGTCCCCAAGCTGCGCTATCAGGCAAGTTCTGAGAGGCCCTCTATGGTGATGCCAAAAACTGAATGGCCACCTGGTAACCCTGATCTAGAACCAGGGTGGCTGGGGTGACCCAGCTCTGCCCAGGCAGCAAGGACAGCAACCATGGCCAGTTTCCCCCAGATGGGGTGTCCTCTGCTGTCCCTGCAGCCCCAGGGTGAGGGGCAGGGTGCAGGGGTACCAAGCACCACCTCCTGGATGTCCCCACACCTGAGAACAAGCCCACAGCAGCCTCAAAGCCTGCAACATGGGACCTGAAACCCCCACAGCTTGGGGGTGGTGGGGAAGAAACAAGATGGGCCACCTGCCAGCATCCAGGCCCAGTGGTCTCCTTAGAGCGGCCTTCAGCCCAGGTGCTTCCACTTGGCACCTGCCAGGGCACACAAGGAATGGCCCTGCTGACATTCAGGGGGGTGCCAGGCACCTCACTCGATGCGTACACGCGCTGCCCTGTGTGGGCAGAGGGTCCCCATGGCATTCAGAAGACTGAAATGCAAGAGGCGGACTTCAGTCACATCTTTACTTTTGTGCCTCTCCCAGGAGACCATGGTGGGCCCCAGGTCTGAGGGCGCAGCGTGCACACACACCCCAGACACCCGGGAAGGGATTGGTTTCTACACGGGGGTATTCGGGTCACGAGAGGGCAGTGCTCGCTCCAAAAGCAGACACGAATGGGCCAAGACAGACAGGGTGAGACAGCAGGCACAGGCTGCTCTGGTTCCTGAGCCAGAGTCAGGGGAGCGCACACACCAGGGCCAGTAGAAGAGGGCGTGCCACACGGAAGGACACGTTTGCTGATCCTACACACAGATTGGGGCTTAGTTATTTATCCTGTCCGCACTGCTCACTGTCTGCCACGCAGGCAGGGGGACAGAACTGGGAGCACAGGGCAGGGTCCGGAAAGATCACCTACTGCTGCCCACCTACTGTCACGACCCACTCAGACTTTGGTCCTAAACTCTCAGTTCACTGACGCTGAGCCTCGCTAACAGCTGTAGCCAGCACCCTTTAGAGCCAGGAAAAGGAAAAGGCAAATACCCCTGCGCAGACCGCCCGGTGTGGCAGTGCTGTCCCCCTCAGGCAGAGGCCACGGAAGGGCTGGCCATGGGCAGGGTGTGGCTCCAAGTCCTCTGTGGGGTCAAAGGCCAGGCTGGGAGAGCCTGGGAGCTGCGATACCAAGTGTGGGAATCACAGGATATTGCTGCATCTAGGGTGACAAGAGGCTGAGCACCCAAGTCTGAGGGAGCCCAAGGGCTTGTCTTGTTTGGTGGGGGGGGGGTCCCATTCCTGGAGGAGCACAGTGTGGCTCTTGTGCCGGGCACGCCACCTCTCCCAGAAGTAAGGAAAGCACATCTGGGTGGGGAAGGGAAGGACGGCCTTGCTGCAGCCAGCAGTGGAGGGTCCTCACTCAATGAGCTCCACGTAGTTGGCAGGAAACATGCCAAAGTGGCCATCTGGCCCGTAGCCACGCCACCAGCCCTCATCGATCACCTCGATGCCTGTGATGAGGTTCTCGGGGTCAAAGGAGATCTCAGTGTCGTCGGCTGTGGGAAGGGGAGTCTGCACTGGGGCTGGTGGTCGGGTGCCGGCCACTCTCCCCTCGGGCCCCCCACTTCTACACAAGCAGCCTGCTTCCTGAGGCTCCGCCCAGGACCACTGGGGGCCCCGTGTCCAGGTCACCCACCCCTCTGGTCACACTTGCAGGCTCTAGCACAATGCTGGCACCTGGGATTCACGCCAACACATGCTGGGTGGCTGCCCAGAGCACCAGGGGGAGGCCTGGGCTGTGCGGGCCGTCCACCCCATCCTCCCCTCCCCTTTCTATCGCCCTGAGGGAGCCTCTGAAGCCTGTCCCTTGACAGTGTAGGGGCGGGACCGCAGCACGTTACCTGCCTGGTAGTCGTACAGGGCCCGGGCACACAGCCCCTTCCCGCGCAGCCCTGGGTAGGAGTCCACATGCTCAGAACCAGCATCCTGCTGTGGCACCTGCCCCCCGAAGAAGAGAAGGGAAATCTGGGGTCCTAGTTACAGGCTCACTGGCTGCTGCTGCCCACCCCCCATGACCTCCCACAGCAGAGGTGAGGCAGACAAGTTACTGCAAGGGACTGCCCCAAGGTTACACAAGATAATCCGCATGTAGGAAGCTACTGAAAGTCAGGCATCCCGTGACTAGTGTGGTTGAGAGAGCATTTCTGGGTACGTGACCCCTTCACAGCCAGGCCCTGCTGTGGGGAACTCACCACTGGGGGCTCCTCATAGAGAGTCTCCTGCTCCGGGGGCTCCTCGTACACAGCCTCCTCTTCCGCCTGCACCACACATGGTGGACCGCTGGACATGGGCTCCTCATGGATATCTGCACAGGAGGATGCAGCCCACTCTGAGCCCGGGAAGGGGATCGCACACCCTTCCTCCCTCCCACTTCCCGTCCCCAGCCCCCCAGGGGCAGCCAAATGCCTTGCCTGCCCTGGGCCTGGAGGAGGCCTGGGTGGGCTCCGGGCTGCGATGGGTCTCTGGCTGGGTGAGCTGTTTCTGCAGGAAGGGGCTCCTCAACTTCCCTGCAAACCAAAGGTAAATGCACCTGCACTGGACGAGGAGAAGATCTGCATCCTGCACTGGGACAATGGCTGTCGCACAGGAGGATGGGGGGGGCACACAGCAGCTGAAGCGCCAGCGGTGTGCACACCCCAGACACCCAGGGCACAGCGTGGGAGAGGGCAGCAGCGTGGTCCTGCGTTGTGCATGCTGCACCACGGGTTAATAGGGCCGGGCTGGAGGGTCTCCCCTCTGAAGCCACACATGGCCCTTGCTTTCCAGGTCTCTGCAGGATGAGGCTATGGGCAGGAAAGGGACACCTGAGGCCCAGGCTCCCCTCCAGAAGCCACTCTAAGGAGTGCAAGCTCTCCTTGCTCACTTGCCTGTCTGCGTGTCACTACCTCTGGGGGCCCCACATTGAGATCCTAGACTCTTGCTCGGCCTGCCCCCACCTCACGGTGAGGTGCAGAAGGAAGACTCACCTGGCTGGGGGCTGGAGATAGAAGTGGTGGACATGGCCCTCTCCTTCTGCTTAAAGATCTCCCGCGGGTGTGCTGGCTGACTGACCGGCTCCTGTGGGGAGTGCATTTGGACCCAGCGGTGAGGGGTCCCGGAGATGTGGGAGGGGCTCAAGGGCCTCATCCACACTGGCCGCTTCTGCCCTTCTCTCTCCACTGCCACCTCCTGTGCACCCACAGGTCCCAGCTGGCTGCAGGACCTTTCCAGCGGCCCCTCCTAGGCCTCCGGCTGGGCCCCCAGCATATCAGGGACCCCTCGGAGTGGGAGCACCCATGTCTCACCTGATCTATGTTCCTTGAAGCCACTTCCTGCTGCTCACTCCTCCTGCTGGGGGAGCAGAGGGAGGTGCTGCCGCCCAGCTGCAGCCCATGTGGGACCCTCCCTCTGCCCTCCCTCTGGGGCCTCACCTCTGGGGTCCCTCACTGGCCTGTGCCTCTTGATAGCGCTGCTCCCGGAGGGCCGCCTCCCGCAGCTCCCGTTCCCGGCGTTCCTGCTCCAGTCGCTGCCGCTCCTCCTCTGCCCGCCGCTTCTCTTCCAGCCTGCGATTCTCCTCCTCCTTCTGCAGGGAGAGCCGACCCCGCCTGCCCCACTCAGCACTTGCACAGCAAGCAGGCGAGCTTCCCTTCCTGCCCCCCACCCCATGCAAGTGTGCTCGAGCACAGCCACTAATGAGGACACGTGCTCTTTATGAGAAACACAGGGACGGCAAAGAAGACACCCTGACACCTGGCACGCACGATCTCCTTGAGGGCTGGCTGTGCTCGACGCACCCGCACAGCACTCACCTCTGCTTTGGCCCAGAAGCTGTCTTTGCCGACCCTTTTGATCTCAGAGATGGCGTTGGTCTTCTGGTACACAGAGCCCTGTGGACGACAGAGGATCCACTACAGGACCGTCTGTGAGAGCACAGAACGTGAACAATAGTTGTGGGGACCGTGCCTAGCAGCAGCAGTGGCACCTGGCCCGGGGCCTCTTCACCAAGATGGCCTGAAGGCCCCAGGAACCACTGGGCAATGCCAAGGAGGGTCTTTGGCTGCACTAGGCCCCAATGGATAGAAGCCAAGGAGGTTCTGAGGCTGGCCGCTTCTAGGAGCTGGTCCACTAGCCTCAGACAGTTGGTCACCGTGCCAGTGTCCAGGGAGTCTCCACAGACTGCAGCACTGCTTCGGGGAACTGGGCTCCCCATAACCAGGATGTCTGGTGTCTACCCACAGCTGGAAGGGGCCTGACCATCCAGCACTTGAAGCTCCCCCATGGTGCCCACCATCCAGGGCCGTGCAGGACAGGCTGGACTGTCCTGCAGAGCCTCTGACCACACAAAACAGGTGTAAGAGGCTCCAGAATAGCCAGTGGAACCAGCAGGCAGGGTAGAGGGCTGCTCCGGCTTCTCTCTGGTCTGGGCTCACCATCTGCACCTAGATCTGCCTCCAGGACCGGAAGCCCATGAGGGATAAGACACCCTTGGCCCCGGGCAGCACTCACCACTGGGGCCTGAGGGCCTATGTCCTGGAAACGGCCACTCTCCTTGTGGAAGGCATAGTTGGCTCCTGAGGCCCTGGCCACTTTCTGCATGATGCACTCAGGCTCCACGTCCTCCTCAGCCCTCGCGTTGATGGTCACATGCGCCCCCTGAAGCAGGACAGCACCTAGGTGTTGCAGCTCCAGGAGAGGACAGGATGCAGCCCCAAGTCTGCAGAGCTCAGACAACTGCTGCCTGGGGTTCGAGGTCAGGAGACCCTGCTGGGGCCCTAAGCACGCTCTCCACAAGACCGACAAACTACCTTGAGGCAGAGAGCCTGTTCTCACCCCAGCACCTTGCCCCTGCCCAGGCTGATTCCCCAGGGTTGTGTGTTCGCTGCTGGAGGCCCAGGCAGGAAATAGTCCTGATTAACAAAACCAACAAACTAACAAAAAGCCAACTTAAAAAAGGATCTGGAAATGCAATTTCTGCAAAGAGCAAACCACTTATTTCTTCTTCCTTTTTTTTTTCTTTTTGTCTTATTTATTCAAGTAATCTCTACACTCAACCTGGGACTTGAACTCAGGACCCTGAGATGGAGAGTCGCTCACTCCTCACACGGAGCCAGCTGGGCGCCCCAGGCACCAATTTCTTCTTGAGAAGTCAGACCCATGACCTCACTCCCTGCTGGTAAACATCCAACAGCTTGGGATCCTCTTTCAGTTCCCAGATGGAGAAACTGAGGCATGTCTGAAAAAGCGTCAGCAGACTAGAAATCAAAGTCCTAGATCTTTTTGCCAGTAACCAAAGAAATGCAGGTTATCTGACAAGCAAACAACAAAGGCTTCTGGAACTAAATGAGGTTCCACTGTGAGGACTGATGTAAATACACACAGAGGTTGGCTACAAACAGGGTACAGGGGAATGTGTCCGCTGAGGGGGCTGGGCACCTGCACCCTTCCTGCTCCTCCAAATCCTGATAACACGGCTGAATAAACCCTCACAAAACCAACGGAACCCAAGACCTCACTCCAGATTGGCCTTCCCTGTGCTTGAAAAGGACAATCGCCTGTTCCTCCCCGCTGCTAACACCAGCTTGTTGGTCGCTCTGGCCGTAGCATGGCCCTCTGGGTGCTGGCCGAGCAGGAGCGCAGCAGCCTCTGCTCACGTCCTCAAGTCCAAAGAGAGCATCGGGGAGTGGGACCCACTTCCGGTTCTAGCTGTGATTCGCGCTCACGCCCGCCCAGGATCGCAGGAGCCTGGAGACCTGTGTGAGGCCTTCAGGGTGCAGCCCTCACCTTCAGAAAGCTGGCCATGGTGCTGACGTGGTTGGCACACGCTCCCTTCCGCACATCGTTCACACCTTCGCCTGTCTGCAACATGACACACCCAGCGTGACCTGCCAACTTCCCACCGCCCTGCCTCCCTAGGGACCCAGCAAAGGGACAACTGTGACCCTACAGCAGACCATATGGTGAGCCCCACATCCTTCAAGTCAAGGAGGTTCTTGAATGCAGGATGACTGCCAGCTTCCACTGGTGGGGGTGGGGGGTCGCCTCAGAACCTCCTGGTCTCTCCAGGCCCTTCGCTCCCTCAGGACGACCCCCTGAAGGGGACAAATGTGTGGGTATCCTGGACTGTACTGCTGGTTGTGGGAGTGGTTCTGGGCTAGCAGTGCCCCCACTGTCCTCTGGGGCACAAGGACTTCATCCACCACCTCTGAGCTGCCCCGAAGACAGGTCCTCCTCCACTCCCACCACGGAAGGCAAAGGAGGAAAGCAGGAAAGGGAGCTTTTCGGGGTCACGCCTGGATGAGAACTCAGAGCCCCCAGGGTTCCACATACCCAGTTGATGAGGACAAACTTGGGCAGGCCAGAGTTGGGGTCCTTCACCCTGCAGAAGGCGTACATCACCTTCCCGCTGTTGAGCTCCTCCACCATCTCCTCCAGGCCCCCCTCTGCAGTGGGCACAGGGAGGGTCAGAGGGTCCCACACCTGCTGCCTGCCCTGGCACAGTGCCCCCCAGGAGAGGAAATCCAATCTGCCTCGGAACCAGGGCTCAGTGCGGCCTGCAGAATCAGACTCCTCGTCCTGCCCCCACTAAGCTGCTGCACAGGATCTGTGTCTGTGACAAGCACCTCAGGTGAGATGTTCCACATTCCAGCCTAAAAACCATTCATATAAAACCCACAGACAGCTCCACAAACAAAAATGCAACAAATGTTGACAGTCATGCAACAAAGTGGGCATGAAGCTTCCAAACGGAGGGTCTCTGCAACCATCTTCCTGCTGCCTGGACCCCACAAAGGGCCCTGAGCAGATGGGACCAGCCTGCAGTTGTGCTCGGGCTCAGCTCTCAGACCCTCCACGTAAAGATAAGGGAGTGACGGGGGCACAGGAGCGGGCCCTCTTAAGCTGTTCTTATCAGCACCCCCAAACCCACCCAGGCTGTAAGGAGCTGGATCGAGTAATGTAGCTGGAGGGCCCCCACGGGCTTGAGGCAGTGCTGAGCCCCTACCCTGGGCTCTCACAGCAGAGCCCTGTGAGTACCCCTGGGGTGCTGGCAAGAAACACAGGGACCTGAGACCTCCTTCTGAGCAGATGACCAGCAGGGAGTGAGGGGGGCAGGTTTTCTAGCCCAGTCAGAACCACTGTGCAGCCAGTGGAGGAAGTGCTGGTGAGCACTTGCTGAGTAACAGAGCTGCATGTAGCTCCAACACCGACACTGTGGTTGGGAGCGGTCCTAGCAGTCTCGCCACGTGCTGGGACGCCTCTGTGCCTGCAGTCTCCTTGCATTAGCTGTGATGGCCAAGGCCGCCAGGGAGCACCAATGCGTACAACCCGCACCCCCCGCTGCCCCCTGCCTTCACTGGGACATACTCACCGCCTGTGCCAGCCACACGGATGTCATTGCTGTTACCCTCATAGGTAAAGAGAGCCCTGAAACAAAACAAACAAGCTCTGTGGCCTTTGCCACACCTGCCAGGAGCTGAGCGTGACAGCCGCATGGGCCCCACCAGACCCCACGGGCCTCCCAGGTATGCGAACTGGAGAAGACAGAGAATTTCCGTGCCTTCCAGAACCAAAGCACCCCAGCAGGTGAGGCAGGAAATGGGAGTGCGCACACTGGGCATCTGGGAAGGCAGCCCAACACACACCCAACACCACAGCCTGGTGCCTGTGTGCTCTGCCTCCCAAGAGCCTGAGGAGTTGGTGCAGCAGGTCTCTCTGGGCTTGGGACTCTCCTGGAAAACCCAGAAGCCATGTGGGCCATGACTCAGCATGAAGTCAGTCTCCTCACGGGACAGACTCCATGGTTGGGAAAACTCTTTCTGGAGGAGCCTTAAGTCTTCACAGGTGACCCTGGGCTGCACCTAAGAACTCTGGGAAAGATTCATGCCTATGAACTGGGCCCGAGGTGTCCAGGAAATACAGCAAATTTTATTAGGTCTAGGGCATGGAAAGTTGCTTGACCAGCACAGAGGTGACCCATGGAGAACTTTCTGGAAGAGGTGGCTTATCCACAGTCCACACAGGGCCCAACCATCAAGAGCCGCAGTTCAGCTCCAGGCGGCGCTGGCAGACGGAGGGTGGAGGGGGTGGGGTGCTGACCCAGCAGACAGCAGGTCAGAGGCAGAACCTGGACTAGCGGGTCATCCCCCCATGCTCTGAGCACAGGCCTGCCCAGGCCGGCCAGACAAGGGCCACAGGGTAAAGAGCGTGACAGGAACCGGGACGCCTGGCTGGCTCTGTTGGTGGAGCGTGCGACGCTTGATCTCGGGTTGTGCCTTTACGCCCCATGTTGGGTGTAGATATCACTTAAAAATAAAACCTTAAAAAAAAAAAAGAATCTGACAGGAATGAAATCAGCCTCCACTCAGCATCCCTCAAGGCCTTGCTAAGGCCACCAGGCAGAGCTGCCGAGTGTCAGAAAGTGGGAAGAAAGGAGCCCCAGGCCTAGCCGGTCTGCCTGGCAGGGGGGACAGGCCTCCGAGGAGGAGACACACACTAGAAGGAACACGCCAACAGGGAAAAAATATGGGAGGTGCTGGACGTCCAGACTCTGGGGGCCGGAGTCCTGGCCAGCCTTCCTGGGGGAGGAAAGAAGCCTGTGTATCTCGAAGCCACCCAGCCCTGGCTGCAGAAGACGGGGACGCCAGACAAGCTGCAGGGAGCAGAGATACTTTCTACTTCCAAGGGGCCCGTGCCTGCTGCCTGCCCTCTACCTTCACTCCCCTCGACTCTGGGCTCCAGCCTAACCCACTTTCTGGAATGCTCCTGGCTCAGAGGTTCATTCCCACATTCAACAGACTTCTCCATCTTTCAAATCACCGTGGACAAGCGGTGTGCTCGCCTGGGCACAGCACACGGAGCGTGGTGCACCAAGCACCTGGTAATACAAGCAACCCTTCCAAAAACACGTACTGAGAACCTACCGCTTGCTGGTCCCTGGCATGAGGCTTCCAATAAACCCCAACAGGCCGGGACCATGAAGCTTACTTTCTAACAGGAGACAAAAAAGAAACCCATCCAGACTAACACCCTGTCAGGCAGCAAAGTAGGTGCAGGAGGTAAACTCACACGCCTCAGTCTAGAACAACCTTGGGAACCAAAGCAAAGACCTGTGATGCAGAGCTGATATGCGCTTGTTCCCCACCCTCCCTAGCTTCAGGCCCCCAACCGGCATAACCTGCTCTGCACCCACCAAGCCAGAGCCCACCTTGTCTTGCTGGTATCCTCTGCCCCATGTTCTGTACCCCTCTAGGTCACTGTCCATGCGAGCCCTGAGGGCACACAGCAGCCTTGCGCTGGGGACAGAGAGGGCCCAGCCTCTGTGGCGAGGAGAGCAGCGTCTCGCACGTATCTAGGGAAAGTCGTACAGAGTGCCAGGAGTCAAGTAAGGCCTCTCCAAGAAGGCAGTGTGGGGAGCCCCCCAGGGTGATGTGGAAGGGTGCTCTAGAATGGGGAAGCAGCAAGAGTGAGAGGGCTCTGAGGAGGAAGCAGCTCACAAGTTTGAGGAAGAGAAAGAAGGCCACGGTGGTGGCAAACAGGTGTGGCCCCAGTGTGGTAAGTGGGAGGGGTGGCCAGAGGGGTCAGGAGCTGGCCACGCAGCACCTAGGAGCCCAGGCAAGAGGTCTGAGCTTTATTCCATGTGAAAGAGGAAGCCACTGAAATTTAAGCAGTAACCTGTCTATATACTTGTTCAGCGAATAAGTGGGGAGAGGCCACACATTCTCTGTTGGGATGTTTGAGGCTGTGATGATGAGAGAAGCCAAGGTCCGTGCCACTGCGTGTATGACCTGCAGTGCTGCAGGAGGCTGGCTGGTCAGACGGAGGTGGGGGGCTCTGACTGGGCGAGGGGACAAAGGGAAGGTAGGGTGGTAGCAGACAGCTGTGAGACGCAGCCCAAGGAATAGCTAGAAACGTGGGAGGCCTGGACTGCCCACTGGGCTGTGGGACCTCCTCGCCAAACCAGTGATGGTCCCTGAGAGTGAAGACTCCCGAAGGAAGGCAGTAGGAGGCCTAGGACTCTGTCACGTAAGTTAGCAATGGCTATGCTGGACAAGAAAGGGGACGCGAAACAGCAACACCCTAAGCGAGCGGGACTGGAGAGGGACAAACAACACTCCCAGGTTCCAAAGTCAGGTGGCCTCACGTGGATGTGAAACGGGGCACCCAGCGGCCGTATGGTGGTTTGGAGGAACAGCAGGGTTCTCTGAGAATGGGAGAGGCAGGACGGGGGTGGGGGTGGTGACACTTGGAAACTCAGAAAAATAAGAGCCTGATGTGTGCGGGAACTCCGTACAGCATCGTGGAAGGAGGAGGCACTGAAGCCCTTCCCAACGTGTTCCCCACGAGCTGCTGGCTCCCCGGCAACACCGCGCAGAAGGCCCACCCGGGGTCCCCCGTGTCCGTAGACCCAGCTAGCCGGTGCTGCGGCGAGCGCGTGTCCCCAGGCCTCGGGGCTGGCTGCAGGGCTCCGCAGCTCTGCCACCCTGAGAGGGACCTGCCCCTGCCCCGGGAAGACGCTCCTTCACAGCCGGTCACCCTTGGTCATCACACTCAGCGTCTTTCTTAGGAAGTGCTCACAACTGGTCAGCGAAACTGAAGGCCACCGGGAACGCAGCGGAGGGCCACGCGCAGCCAGCGGGGCCTGCAGGACCCACAGCCGCCCAGGGCCACCGCACACCGCACACCGACCGCCCGGGAGGGCGCCGGGGCATACGGGGGACGGGGCGGCCGCGCAGGGCTCACGCGGGAAGGGCTGTTCTGGAAGGAGGGAGACTGAAGCCCCCAGGCCCGGAAACCCGGAGCCCCACGCACGCCCCTGAGCTCCCGGGCGGCCCGGCGCGGCTTCCATCCCTCGGGGAGGGCTGCGCAGAGCCCCTCGGTGCGGGGGCGTCCTGGGCGGGGCCTCCGGCGGGGAGCGCAGCCGGGGCGCGGCGGGGAGCGCAGCCGGGGCGCGGCGGGGCCGGGGCGCGGCGGGGCCGGGGCGCGGCGGGGGCACCCCACCCCCACCCAGCGGACGGCGGGACCGCGGTGCGGCGGCTCACCTGCGGTCCCGGGCCCCCCCAACCCCCCCGGGGCCCACCAGTCAGTCGGGGACTTCTCGGTGACCACCCTCACGTAGGCCTCCTGCAGCGCCGGCCCGTTCCGGCTCAGGTTCGCAGCCATCGCCGGCCCCGCGCTCCCCTCGCTACCGCCACCGCCACCGCCACCGCCGCCGCTTCCGGGCCCCGCCTACCCCCGCGACCGGAAGCGGAAGCAGGCGGAATGGCCCTAGGGGAGTGGGCGGGCTCGAGGGGAGTGGGCGGGGCCCGGCGCTCCGGGGAGGCTGAGCGGAGGAGCGCGGGCGCGGCCCGGGAACGCGGCTCAGCACCCCAGGCCCTCGCTCCGTGAACGAGTCGCGCGCGCACCGGGGCACCGGCGGGAACGAGCGCCGCGTGCGGGCCACGGCTTCCTGGGCCTCTGAGCCTCCCCCCCGCCCCTCCCCGCAGGCCCGCGCCCTGGCCCCAGGCTGCCCGGTGCGCCCCGGGGACCCCCACGCAGGACCTCCCAGGACCCCGCAGGCCAGCGCGCCCCGGTTTCTTGCGAGATCAATCAGCGAAGCGGAGCCTCGGGGCGCCTCCGGGCAGGACCTGCCGAGGTCGGGGTGTTGGCGTCCAGCTGTGCAGATGCGGGCCTGTCACCGCCATCTGGGCGCGTGGGTCACGGGCTCTGTGCGTCCTGGACGTTCGACTGACGGACAGTGGGGGCCGGGAACCCTGCACCCTTCAGGCCCTGCCGCCTGCAGCCCCTCCCGCCCGCAGTCCGCCCTGGGTCTGGCCTCCTGCAGGAGCCGGGTCTCCCCCTTCTCCAGGAACTCAGGCCTCCCAGCTCCCCCGATCTTTCATTTGTTTATTCTTCGCTAACTCGTCCTCTGTTCTAGTTTTTCCCTCAGGACCCCTTCAGGTGACTTTCTGCCCCATCCCAGCCCCTCCCGCGGCTCCAAATCCAGGGACGTTCAGCCCTCGGCCTTACTGTTCAGTCTTCTTCTTTTTGGCCCCAGTGCATCTTTGTTTTTTTTCTTCTTTCTCTGGAAGTGGTCTCTATTTAATCACTGCCTAGTTACCAGTTTTTTAATTCCCCTGGCTGCCAGGCCCCAGCCTAGGGACCCTGGACCCCTAGGAGGTCAACATATTAGTCAACTTGGGGAGAACCCACATTGCCTGAATCAGGCTGTGCAGGCCGAAGAGACAGGTCTCTTGGTTCTGGAAATACATGAGCTGGGTGTGGTAAGCAGGTGCATCCACGATGGTGAGGGAAAAGCAGGGAGACCCAGGCTCCATGTAGAGAAGGCTCTTAGTGGGGTCCCTGGTGTGGGAGGGTGGGGGCGCCAGGATTTTGCTTTCTGCTCCAGGGTGTGGGAGCTTGTTTCCACCTGACAGGCCAGAAGAGGCCTCTCTGGGCAGGTAAACCTGGAGCAGAGACTGGCTATGGGGTGGGGAGCACGGCTGTGGAAGATCCAGGAAGAAGTGCTTTGGGCGGAGGGAACAAGATGTGTCGGGGCTCTGAGGTGCGGGGGAGCCAGTCTAATGATGGGCTGATGATGGAGAACAGGGAGAGGGAGAGGAGGGAAGCTGGGTCCCAGGGGACCCTGTAGGTCAGGGAAGGACTTTGCGTTTTATTCCAGGTATAATAGAATCCCGGGGAGAAGGGGGCTCTAATTAGAGAGCATTGTGATCTGGTGATATTTTAAAGGGGTCCCTCTGGTTGCTCTGTAGATGCTTCCATGCTTGTTCCTTCAAGTGTGGCTTGTCTGTGTTCCTGTTTCCTCAACCTATCACTCTTTTTGGTCAGCTACTCAGTTTGAGAACGTGAGATGTCCCCAGAGGTCACCCCAGACTCTTCTGTCTTCTCCTTAACTGATTCCCTACTCTCCAATGAGGGTCCACGTGCTCTTCTTGCACGTGGGTGCACACAGAGCTGCTTTACTCCTGGTGGGTTCAGATGGCAGATCTTGGGCACAAAACCGGAGCCAGAGCCAGTGTTCTCTGCACTCTAAGGCAGCTGACCGTGTCCTAAAGGCATCCAGGCCAAGTGTGGAGGGAGGATCTTGCCAACAGACTCCCTTTGGCGCCTGCCATGTAGATAGAACTAACAGGGTGAAGAAACAGACCACTACTGCTCAGTCATAAAAAAAAAAAAGAAGGAAATCCTGCGATTTGCAATACCACGGATTGACCTAGAGGGTCAGTGAGTCAGACAAAGACAAATAATATGATTTTGCTCATACGTGGAATTTAGAAGAATGAACCAACCAACAAAACAAAACTGAGACAGACTCAGAAACAGAGAACAGACTGGTGGTTGCCAGAGGGAAAGGGGTGGAGGGGTGGGCGATTAAACAGGTGAAGGATAGGAAGGGGTACAAACTGCCAGTCATGAATGTCACGGGGATGAAAAGTACAGCAGAGGGAATATCGTCAATAATGTGTGTGGTCACTTTGTGCGGTAACTCGTGGTGAGCATTGAGTAATGCACAGAATAGTCCAATCACTGTGTTGTACACCTGAAACCAATATCACACTCCAGATGAAGGATAGTTCAGTTAAAAAATATACATTATCCCCTTGTAAGACATATAGTAACACTGTGTATACACAGTTTTCATAGAAACAACATACTGAATCAAAACAAGAAAAAACCCTGACAAGCACAGTGTTTGCATCCATGTGGGCTCCTCTCACAGAGCACCACAGAAGGGGGCTGGTAAACAATGGAAATTTAGTTTTCACAGGACTGGAGGCCAGAAGGCCAAGATGAAAGGGCCAGTAGTTTCGGCGTCTGGTGAGAGCCTGTTCTCTAGTTAATAGATGCCTGTCTTTCGTGGAGTCCTCACCTGGTGGAAGGGGGTGAGGGGGCTCTGTGGGGTCTCGTTCAAAAGGGCACTAATCCCCCTCATGAAAAAAAAAAATCTCCTTCACGAGGGCTCCACCCTTCTGACCTAAAAGTCCCAGCTCCTAGTATCATCACCTCGGACACTGGGATTTCAGTGTTGAAATTTCGGGGGACACAGTCATTCAGGTCATTGCGACCATTAAGTGGGGATTGCTGCTGATGCAAAGCCTTCATCAAAAGGAGTGTCCATTAGCAGAAAAAACATTTTCTGAGAGCCACCAGGATGACATCTTTCTGCTCCAGCAACACATGGCTGCACTCCTACAGAGTTAGAGAAGTGGAACAATTGCTCTTCCTGTCCTAAACAGAAAACCTTACACTACATGGTAAGTGGAACCCAGTAAACAAATACCTGATTAAAACAACACCGCCACCTTCCTAGTGGAGTCCCTATGATGATTTAAGCGGAGAGTAAGAAGTCAATGGCAAGGAGGTGGGCGAGCTGCCTTCCTGACCCTGGTTGGGGACTCTGGCCCTGGGGCAGGGGGGTACCTGCAGGGCGTTAAAGTCTCGGCTCCGAGGGGTGGCCCATGGCAAGGACAAAGCATCCTCCTCCAGCACTCCAGCAGGAGGATTGCTCTCCTGACACCCCAGCTGTTTACAGAGGCCATGCTTGCTGTGAGGGTCTCAGGCTTGCCCAGCCCCACAGCCACCCCAGCAGCCATGCCTCCTTTGGGAGCTGGTGGGCCCTTTGGCCTCTGGTCATTCCTGGCTTTCCTGTGCTCTGGCCAGGCTGTGATTATTCCTGAGAACAAACTCGGAGGCAAGGCTGGCCCAAGCCCCAGAGGGCACTTCTTTCATTTCTTCACATGGATAGAGGGACGGAGGCACTGGTGCCTGTGTTTGTGCTACTGAGAGGTCTATGCTCTGATGACAGTGACTGTTTCCCTAGGGGTCCAGGGTGTGAAATGGTCACAAGCTAGCTTATGTGAATTGTGCCGTTCACTTCCCAGGAACACCCATATTCATCTTGCCAGTCCTCAGTGATGCTTCCCTGACTCCATTTACCGCAGTGCTCCCTGTGGCTCCCTGACGGCCCCAGGGCCCCAGTTTGGGAACAGCCATGTGAGAGAGCGTCCCCAAGTGCCAGGCCAGCTACCAGAATGTGCTGTGCGCCCTCCGGGGCCTAGTCTGGGCAGAGGTGTTCCCTCTGCCTGTGGAGTCTTCCTCCCTGTCCATGCTTCTCCACCCTGTGGCCTCCTCAGTGGGCTACCAGAAGGCACACAGCATGCTTTCTTTTTCTAATTCTCTTTCCCTTCCTTCCACAGCTTGCACACTGTAATCATGGAATCAATGCTTGGCTAAAGCCTTGATAGCATTAGGAAGTGATTAGGAGGGCTAGCCAGCAGTGACAACCTGCTCCTATGAGCAGCCCCAGGCACCATTATGGGGGGGCAGGGGGCGGGGGGGGGCAGCGGAGGTGAAAGGCAGGCTCCGAGGGGCCAGCTCTATCATTGCCCCCCAAAGCGGAGCCCAGCCCAGCACCTGCATTTGGAAGAAGCCCTGTTGCAGATAGTCTGTGGGCCTCTCTGTGGGTTGTTGAGTGGGGGCCTGGGACAAGCAGGGAGGGTAGGGACGGAAGGAGACATTTTTCAGGGAACTCAAGAAATTGCTCTCTGGTCTGATAGTTTTTATGGATTCTCTATAGCTGTTTGGTTTTGTGACTGATAAAATCTGTCAACAGAGAGAAACTGGTGTGATGGGGATGACGAGGCCAGGAGACTGGCCAAGAAGAATGATAGGTACTTCTCCTGTCACCAGCAGGCAGCACCACCTGGCACGAGGCTGCTGTCCCAGGGAATGGCAGCCACATCCTCCATTTCTCACAGGACCAGCCTCTACCCAGCACTGCTGGGGAGGAAGCATGTGTCATAGTGAGAAGGGCCAGTGGAGGAACAGAGGCAGAGGACAAGGAGGGGGTGGTGAGGGCCCATGGTGACCTTGAGGCTCTTTCTCAGCACCACCTCTCCCTGGGTATGAGGGACAGACCTCAGGCAGAGAGATCTGCAGACCAGTCCCCCAAGCACATCTCTGCCCCCTCCTTCTTTTTAAAGATTTTATTTATTCATTTGACACAGAGAGAGAGAGACAGAGAGAGAAGAGAGGGAGTGCAAGAAGGGGGAACGGCAGGGAACTACAGAGGGAGAAGCAGATTCCCCACTGAGCAGGGAGCCTGACGTGGAACCAGATCCCAGGACCCTGAGATCATGACCTGAGCTGAAGGCAGACGCCTCACCCACTGAGCCCCCCTACCCCCGCCAGGTGCCCCTTGCTGTTTTCTGGCCCCGAAGAGACTTAGTCTTGACTTGCAAAGACAGAAGCCTGCCCATCCTCGGGCATTTGCAGTGAGGTGGTGTGGAATCCATGGCATTGACATGATGCTCAACTGTGAGCTGCTAGGACTGCTGGACATGTGCGTCCCAGCATTTTGATCCCTTGTCAGGATGTTTTGACCCTGTGCCAAAACACAGGAACTTGGAACTCCCGGGTCTTCCCAGAGCCTGACAAAGGACCAGATCTCAGCACCATCCAGCAAACCCAGATACCTGTGGTCGGGGTCAATAGTTATCTGACTGAGCACACACATCCTCCCAAGCTCTCTGGCCCGCAGAGAGGGGTAACACATCATACCCCCAGGTGGGTTTTGGGATCTGCTGTCCAGTTGCTAACCTAGGACTTGCCTTGGAAACACGTGTCTGAGCATGGGTGACACAGGAGCTGCAGGCAGCACAGTGCATTTTAAAATAAGGCTTTGACCTCAGAAACCTGTTCTTGGGGCTGACCTGAGGCCTGGAAGGCATGACAAGCAGGCGAGTTCCCTGTGGGGAGAGAGTCTGGGGGTGTGCAGTCAGGCCTGAGGAGCAGCACCGCAGGGACCTATCCCAGGGGTCTGGCGGGTACGTGGCGGAGCTCAGGCTTCCAAGGTGATAATGCACAGCGTGGCCTCTGAAGGGCTGGCTGCATTCTCTCCGCTCCGTCTCTCCAGCACAGTGTACAGGCTGGGGGACATTTTCAATGGACTCAGAAAGGTCACCAGCTCCCCGGGTCATAAGCTGTAGTGCTTGAAAGGCACAGCATGGCACCCGCAGTCTCAACGCCAACCTGGGCCTAGATATTCCCTCTCTGAGCCTCTGATTTATCTCTAAAATGTGAAACTGCCCCACCATCCTGTGCTTTGCGATGCTTGGCTGCAAGGTATGAGGTGACCACTGTCTGAAGTGGCAAAGCCAAACGCATAAACTTCCCAGGGACTATGGTGATGATGGCATTCTTCCCATCTGGTAAGATTTATCTTCTTGTTTAAGTGAAGACCAAAGGGATAGCAAAAAACAAAACAAAACAAAACAAAAAACAAAAATGTAAAAGCCAATCCTCACCATGGTGAGGCAGAGAATGGGGCCCGTGGAATCCTAATTATAGCCTTCTGGTAACAGAGGGTCCTCCATGGGGACCCCACAAAGGGATCAGACCAAGGCTCACACTGCTGCCAGTTTTGCTAAGAAGTGATGTGAACCTCAGGAAACTCTCTGGAAAGTGTCAGCAGTGAACTTGTGCTATAATTTGGGAGTTTCTGGAGCAAAGCAACCTCCTGTGATCCCCAGGTCCAAGGTCTGGAGGCTTCCTTCCAAACTCTGCAGACCTTTCCTTCTCTGCCCCCTGCCCTTGCTCACCCAGCACGATGTCCACGGCTGTTCTGGGAGTGGACCAGCCTTAGAACCCACTTAGAGAAGACCATTTAGAGACCCTCAATTTTCCTCCATCTGTGAGGGTTCAAGGAGAAGAACTCCTCTCTTGCCCTTCTCCCAGGGAACCTGATCTCAAACCTCAGAGCTCAAAGGGCAACCCTGAGAACCTGTTGCATCAGAAACAGAAGAGTGGAGGCCAGTCACTCAGCAGGGATCATGTCACTCATGAAGAACATGTTGAAAGTTTGCTGTTCTGAAAGCTTCCTGGAAGAAAAAAAAGTAGACATAAATGTCAGCTATTGCTTAGGGTTATGAGTGAATTATGTTTTAATTTATCCTTAATAAAAGTCTGCTCTGCTCCGCTCCCTGTGTTCTGGTCTGTGAATGGCTCACACTTGGACCTACTGGAGGTTCCAGGTAGGAACACAACCCAAATCTCTGTAGGTTTCACAATTTTGCTCTTGCTTCTAAAAAGACTGTCATCTCTGATGGAGCGTTATGTGCTTTATGTCCTGGCATTCTATTGGCTGCTTCTCAGTGTGAGGGGAGAGCGGCAGCACTCAGGGCTAGAGAGAATGCCCAGTAGGAGCCACAGGGCAAGGCCCCCACTTCCCAGGGAGGCTGAGCTGAGAACCCAGGTCCAAGGTCTGGAAGCTTCCTTCCAAACTCTGTAGGCCTGTAAAGGCCCCATCTGGCCTTTGAGTGCAGGCCTTTAGTGTTCCCAATTCCCACGGAGGCTCACGGCCTAAGCCGAGCCTTCCCAAGACGGGGCTCTTCAGCAGATGGGATGGGAGGTGAGCCCGCACAGTCTGCCTTGGACACCCCAAACGCACTGAGTTCTAAAAGGCAAAAAGCTCATGGTGAGGGGCAAGGTTGAGGCTCCTGTCTGGCACAGTGGTGAGTGATGCTACCCTTAGTGAGGCTGGAAAGGGGACACGTGGGGCACTGTACCCCCAGGAGATGGGTAGTGGGTCCAGTGGTGGAGCTGTTTCTGTGAAACTAGGGAGGCTGGAGATCATAACCATGTCTGCTGATTTGGCATCAGGAAGCGCAGTGGCTGAGAGTGGCTCAGCATCTGGGGCAGCTTCTCTCTCTCTCTAAATAGGCTTCATGTCTCATGTGGGCTTGAACTTATGACCCTGAGATCAAGGGTCACCTGCTCTACTGACTGAGCCAGCCAGGAGCCCGGGGGCCAGCCTCTCCTGCACAGTGTTTCTGTGCCCATGCTCTCACTAGTCCGTGGTACCCAAAAGGAAAGAGGGGGTGACTCTTACCCGAACTGTTCACTTCCTTCTAGTGCAGAGTGGAGAACACACCGAATGCAGAGGAGATGCTGCTGCTTCTTGTGGAACACTTGGGGCTGATGAGTGAGGGAAATAAAGGGTGGTGGTCATAGTGGAGGTGAGTGTGGCCAGGGGGTTCCTGGTTGCTCAGTGTGACTAGCTGCTGTGGGAGCTGCTTCTGTGGCAGAGCTGCTCCCTTCCTCTGGCCCCGTTCTATAACATGGGGCCATGGGGCTGGGGACAGGTGCACAGAGACCCCTGGGGGCTAGTTCCAGGCTGTCCAGCACCAGGCCACAGGCTTTGGAGCCTGGCCACTGGGAGTATCCTCGCCACCCTGGGCAGGTGTGGGGCAGGCACTGGCACAGGGCCAGTGAACCTGGGCATTTATCCTCGTGCTTGGAACAAGACCTGGTGCCAGGAGAATGTAAGTAAGAGAGATTTGTCATCAGAAGAGGCAATGAAGAAAATCATGTTTGGTAGGCCTAAAAATCTCCTAATAAGTGTTAAATAAATACAAACAGTTTAATAAACTCTAGTCAATTAAAATCTCTGTCATTCAGGA
This sequence comes from Nyctereutes procyonoides, assembly GCF_905146905.1. Classification (NCBI taxonomy): domain Eukaryota; kingdom Metazoa; phylum Chordata; class Mammalia; order Carnivora; family Canidae; genus Nyctereutes; species Nyctereutes procyonoides. Next base: position 28,243,817 of record NW_026575120.1, read on the forward strand.
AAATCAGTGAGAGAAATAATGAGATCTATAAAGGTTTCAAGAAAAATATGTTGGAAAAACCGCATTTCATTTTAACCTCTTCAGACGGAAGAGAAGAAATAAACCAAGAGATTCAGTGGAGATGTTCTTGGAAAGACCCAGCGATCCCTGCTGGCCCCAGGCCCCATCCACTGAGATGCAGCTCAGCTCCCAGGGCCACTGCACCTTTTTCGCCACGGCGTCCATGCAGGTGACCGCCTGGGAGGATGAGTCCCTGCCTGTACCTGCGTCACCAACCCCGGCCAGGCCCCACGCTCTAGTGCTTGGCGTTGTGCCTGCCAGATGGGCCACAATTCTTCACTTCTGGGTCGGGTGATTGCTGTTTAGAGTGTTGGCAGTGAGGCTCTGTCAGTAGCAACAACACACTGCTGACTTCTGAGCCTCAATCAGCAAACCGACCTCAGCGGTGTTTCCTGCCTCCACCGGCCTTGGCCTCACCCTCATATATCTGAGCAGACACAGCCTCGTCTCATGCTACTAACCTCAGACTTTAGTCCGGAGTTGTCTTTCCATCATTCTCCTGAGTTCATTCCTGGTTGATCATTGATGCTGGTGGGCTCACAGGCACTACTATTTTAGGGTTCAGTTGCAGCAGCTGGTGAGTTGCCCAGGAGGGCGATCTGCTTCTACCACCTTCTCCGTCCTCAGAGTAGGAGGATATGTTCATGAGAGGGACGGGGGTCTGAGGGCATGCACACACTGTGAGAACCTGCTTCATCAAGAAGCGGCACCTTGGGATGGGGCCCCAGGGGCAACCAGATAGGACAGCGGCACCTTGGGATGGGGCCCCAGGGGCAACCAGATAGGACACACACTTCTCTCTGCTGGCCTTGTAGGTGTGAGCTCCTCTGGCAGCAGAGGGCCAGTGGGGCTGAGGTCCCAGGGCAGGCAACTGAAGGGTAAGTGCCCTGGGTCAGCTGCAGCCATGAGACTGCCAGGTGGGCCTGGGTCCGGGGAGCCCTCCACGGATAGAGCAAGTCTTCCCTTCAATACCCATCTGAACTGTTCTGCTTGATGTTCCAGGCATCACAGAAAATTCGCTCTGCCCACGGACTGGCTGAGCAGCGCCAGATACGGCTGCTCCAGGGCCTAGTTCCCTGATCTGCTGAAAGCCACTGTCTTTGGCCACACACCATGCATCTCTGTGGCCTGGTCCTAGGCCCCACTCACCAAGAAGGAAGTGGAAACTTGGAGCATTGCAGTCCAATGCTATCTGTCCAGAGTCACAGAGAGAGAGAAGAGTGCTCAGTGAAGAGCAGGGCGGCCATGCTGCATGCCTCTACCTCTTCTGACACCCTCTGCACCATGGGACGTTGCAGCACATCCCTGGGCTCTGAGGGGGAGATAAGGACATCTGAGCCCGTCTTCCGAGGGGAGGGTGAACTCCAGAGTATGAGCTTCATGCACGAACCTGGCAGACTGCATTCTTCCTTCCATGATTCGGCCTGAAACAGACCTCTCTCATGATGACCTTCCCGAGCCCACCTTGTGTCTCTGGGCATGTGGACCATGCTAGTAACCCCCACCTCTCCGGTCATCCCCCAGCACCCCAAATATAGTTAGCCACGGGGAGTGTTTGCACCACAGAAGCCAGCAAGCATGAAACTGAGGGCCACGTTTCACCCCACGGGGTTGGTTTTCAAACATGTACCCCAACTCCACCACGGGTGAGTGCTCAGCATCCAGTGTGTCTAAATGCCTGATGCGTGCGTGCTCAGCGCTCAAGAAGCAGCAGTACGGTTGTCAGGGCCACGGTGGACTTGGGGAAGTAAGGTCATGGGAGGTGCCAGAGGACACATTCAGATGTGCAGTGTGCCTCCCGACTCTTGTGCGGGGGTCACATCGTCTGCGATGCCACATGAATGAGTGAGCTCCTGGGTGGAAGGTCTGGAGAGGCCGTGGGAAGCACAGGGGGCAGGAGAAGCTGGCAGCACCGTCTGAGTCCCTGACACCCCCGGCCCACTGGGCTTCTCCCCAGCACAGGCTGTCCCCTGGCCCGAGAACACACGTCCCTCTTGATTGGGGTGCTGAATGAGCACTAAGACCGAGCATGCCCTGAAAGGCCAGAAGTGGTCTCCACTGAGACACACCAACCAAGGAGTTTCAAATGCCAACTGGCATTTCCAAGAAGCACAGTATGATTCGAAAGCAACCATTCCACTCGAGCATTGCACTTCTGTGCCTGCCCAGGGTGGTTGGAAGACTCAGGTCTGAGTCCCAGTTCTATGACTCGGAGGTCCTTGGGCCTCAGCATAACCATCTGGTTCCTTGTGATGACAGCACTTGCCTGCCACCCGGCCAGCACTGTCGTAGGCTATGCATTCTGTGCTGTGTGTGACATACACAAGTGCGTCCAGTACAGAATCAAGGAAGACAGCACGTCCGGGATGCTGTCATCAGGACTGTAGAAGGAGGGACGGGGGCTGTGAAGAAGGCATCCAGGACGGGAGAAGTAAACCGCCCACATCAGTCGCCCTGAAGGAGAACTGTGGGAACAGGCATGGATGTGAGACTCTCCCTGTAGACCCTTCTGTGCCTTTTGAATTTTGAACCCATGGGAATTTATTACCTACTCAATTGATATGTAAATAAAATATTTGATTAATTGTGAAGGACTCTACAGGGTGAAATTGGGTAGTAATTATTGTTCTACATAACAAAGATAAAAATAAGCCCCCAAACGGGAGGGCTGGAGCACAGAACATCACCCAGGAAAGGAGCAAGATGTGAAATAAGTAAACTATCCATTGGTTCTATCCATTCAGAGTCCAGAGCTCACCCTAGGTCGTGGATGTCCTGTCAGTCATCCTTGATGCCTCCCGGGCAACATGGTGTGGAGATTCTTAGAGTCCTGTACTATTATTTCTGCCACAGACGCCCATTCTGCAAAGACCTGTGGTGTACAATCTCCCTGCACAAACTTCAGCAAGTAGAGGGGCCCCAGGCCCTGAGGTCGGTGGTACCTTCCTTTCTGGGGTCTCTGGAGCGTTTGGTGGCATGGAGTCAGGAGATGGCAGTACTTTTCCAACAACATGTTTTTTTGGTTTTTTTTTTGTTTGTTTTTTGTTTGTTTTTTTTTGCTAACAAAATGTATTCCCTACTGTTCTGTTTCTGTGCCTGTGTCCATAAAAGCTTTTCTCTTTAGTGCTAAATCACAGTATCTTTCTGAAGACATTTTTATTTTAATTTTTATTTTATTTTTATTTTTTTATTTTTTATTTTCTGAAGACATTTTTAAAGCAATTAAACTCAACACACAACAATGAACTTAGCTCAATAGTCACTGCCAGGACTGGCTCATGCATACAGATGGTGACGACTCAGTCACAACCATTGCCTGGCTGATAGTGATTTTAAGAAGCATCCCAATTTCAGAGATGTGAAAATGTGAAAAAATGTTCACTTTAGAGTAGATGAAATATAGTATTAAGTACACTTCCCTGGACTTCCAAATTCTCTAAAAATCAGTAAAAAGTTAACTAAATTTTTTTGAAAAGACAAATCAAGCATTATGCAGTCGTTGAAATGATAGCTTCTAGGGGTATCTGGCTGGCTCAGTAGCAGGTCTAAGGGTAACAAGACCTCTTGATATTTCCTGGTTCAGGAATGAGCAGGGGACTTAATTCATAACAAGGAAGCGAAGGAAAAAATATATTTTCTGGGCTTTCTGAGAATTTCTGGAAGCTAGTGGGTCTCATTTCCAGCGGAAGTCCAGTGGGCTGTGGGGCCCAGAGCTAGACAGGCCAGAGAATCTCCCAGAAACAGAGCAGGAGCCCAGAGTCGCTCCCAAAGTCCTGCGAGTGAGGCAGCTGGGTCTCTGTCATTGGTCAGCGAAGGCTTCCTACCTCATCCCAGAGCTGCCTTCTCAACACCCTTTTCCAGTTAGCATTTCCTACTGTTGTGTCATTCCTTCCTTGCTACATAATTTGCAACATGAAAATGTAGGAGCTCTTGTTCAGTAATTATTAAGAATTTTAGGCTGGTGACTGCGCAGCATTAATCCAGGGGCAGGACTCATCACAAGGGCCCATTACCTGTAGTAATGAAATGTATGGGTGTGGCTGTCACAGGGAGCTGGGATACAGCTCAGGCAAGGCACTAATCATTCCCAGCCTCCTGTCCCACAGGTTTGTGTAGAAAGTTAAACGAGATGATACATGTTTAGCAAGTGCCTGGCACGTTCCAAGCACTCAGTATGAGTTAACTGCCATTGATACTGCAAATTCCTCATAAAGTGAATAAATGCCTGGATGAGCACTGTTGTGCAGTGAGCTTAGATTTGATTGCCAGAAATGGAATTACAGGGTCTCTATGGGTATGACTCATTTTTTTTTAAGTAGTTCTCCAAAAAGGAATGTTTTTGGCAAATTATTCTCTAAAAGGGGTCATCTGTCACCCTAGGACTCCGAAGCAGGTGAGTCGCAAGTTGCGATCTGTGTTATAAAAAGTTGTGGCTGCAACGTGGCTGGAGCGGGAGGCCCTGTAGACTTGGCTCAAGTTAATGCCTCTGTGGGATGGACACGAAAGCAGGAGCAGGACTTGGATGGCAGGGCAGAAGTTAGGACCCATGGGACTTGAGGACTGCACGCCACCCCCACCCCATCCCCCACCCGTGAAAGTAAGAGGGAGGGGCCGCGTGGGCAGCTAGGGGGCGGTGGTGTCATCGCCTAAGGACCCGCACGTGGTGCGGGCGGTTAGCAGGGCTGATTTGAACTTGCAGTTTGGAACATGCAGGCTGATCAGATCTGTAAACGGGGAACTGGTTGGAATCAGTTTGGACGTGAGGACGACGTGGGACCCACAGATCCAGGTCGTGGAAGTCACCGGGCGATTGGGAACTTCCCTGAAAGAAAGCCTTAGAGGAAGACAGCAGAGCTGTCTTCGCGGGGGTGTGCCCTGACCAAGCACGTCAGGGTCAAGTAGGCGACCGCTCAGGTGCTTTGGAGTGTTAACCCTAGCATTGGGTTACGGGTGCTCCTTCACGACACAGGGAACGGCCACGTTTGACGCTGTGAGAGAAGCGAGGTACAGAGTACAGCACAACTAGCTTTCGGCAGGTGGCCGTCGTGCAGGCTCGGGACGCTGGCGATCTCACGAGGACTCCCGGCTAACCGCCGTGACCCAGGCCCGCCAACCCGTGCCCATCCCCGGCCACCGCCACCCGCCGCCGCCGTCCCTGCTCCGCCCCCAGGGCTGCCCGCGCTGGGGAGCGTGCGAGTCCCTTTCTGCACCGGCAAATTCCCACGTGTCCCCGGGCCCCAGCTCCAATCTCCAGGCCTCTGGCAGCGCTGCAGAGACCTCGACGAGGGCGAGCGCTCCTGGCTCGGGGACTTCCCCCGCGACCCCCCGGCCGCCCCGCACTCCTGGGGACTCCTGGGCACGACCCCAGGCTCCGCTGGCGAGAGGCCCCACCCACCGCCCACCTGCCCCCGCCCCCTGACTCTCGCCTACCTGGCCCCACCCCCGGTTCCCCATCGCCCACCGACCCCACATGGCCCCGCCTTCCGCCCTCCAGGCCCCGCCCACCTGGCCCACCTGGCCCCGCCTTCCAGGCCCTCGCCCATCTGACCGCAGGCCCCCCTAGGCCCCGCCCCCACGTGACGCGAGCCCCACGTGATGCCGGTGCTGCGCCTGCCCTTTTAAGGCGGCTCCGCGGCGGCTGCGCGGGGTCCTTCCCGGGTGTCCGCCTGCGGAGTGGCCTAGTGCGCGTGCGCGGCGCGGGGCACCGTGGGGCCGGCGCCGACGAGCGGGGCGCGACCTGCGGCGGGGGCAGCGGCCGGGGGGGCTCCGTCCGCCGCGTGGGGCAGCCCCGAGGGCCGTGCTTCTCCGCGGTGCTGTGTAGGTACTGCGGCCCGCGCGCTCGCCGGCGGCCGTGGGCCTGGGGGCACAGGGCCTGGAGCCCCCGAGGCGGGGGATGCGGACGGCCCCCGGGCCCCCAGCTTCCCCCCTGCAGGCGGGCCTCCACCTGCGAGCGGCCTCTCGAGGGCGTGGCCCCCAGCAGCGCGCACCCTGCCCGGAGCTCCTCCGGGACGCCCCACGGCATCCGCCGCCGGCCGGGGCGCTCCGGAATCCAGCGTGCTCCAGCCCGGCCTGCCGTCCGCGGCCCCGCAGCGCCCCGCGACCTTCGTGCCCCCGTCCCTGCCCTGGAGCAGAGCCGTCGCCCGGCGCCCCGCAGCGGCCCCCTCCGGCTCATCCCACCGACCACACGGTCCTGAGGGTTCCTAGTCACACATTTGTGTAAGACCAGAACGTCCACGACCTGCCCGAATGGTGAGTTTGCTCATGATCTCAATGCCGAAATTTCATCAGAGGATTTACATCACTTTGTATAATTGGGAAAAAGAAAAGAAACAGTTGTGTCGAGTAGCAGATGAAGAGAAATCCATGTCTACCCCTTGTTGGTAATGTAGTGCACAGGATTTTAGACGCTTTACCATAAATTTGTACACATGGTTTTTTATTTTACTATTTTGTGCATGGTCCTTTTATTTTGATCGTTTTCTGTCTTGTACAGCCTTCGATGTGCACAGGTGTTGCAAATGTAGTGAAAGACTTAATGGATAAGTTGGGCTTCATAAAAATCTAAAACTTTTGTATCGCAAAAAAAAAAAAACCTTTTGTATCGCAAATAGCATCATCAGAAAGCAAAAAGGGAACCCACAGAATGAGAGAAAATATTTTTGAAGCTCATATTCGATCAGGGTCTAGTATTCAGAACATGTAAGAACTCTTATAACTCTATAAAAAAGACGAACTAGAGACTGGGCAAAGGATTGGAATGCACATTTCCTTGAAGAAAATAAAGACATGACCGATAAGCACGTACAGCAAAAAAGCTGTGTATCATGAGAGAAATGTAGAGTTGCAGCTACAGTGAGATAGCACTTTCACCCCCTCTAGGATGGCTCTGGTCAAAAGAACAGACAGGAACAAATGTTGGAGAGGATGTGGAGAGGTTGGAACCCTCCTACCATCCTGGTAGGAGTGTAAGCTGGTGCTACTGCTTCGGAAAACAGTTTGGCAATTCCTTAAAAAGTTAAACATAGAATTATGATCTAGCAATTCATTTCTGAGGTGTATACGCAGGATGAATTAAAGGAAATAAGTAATGCCCACGTAGAAACTGTTACACAGATGTTTGTAATGGCATTGTTCACACTAGCCCAAAGATCAAAACAACCCAAATGTTGAAGGGATAAACAAAATGTGATATATCCACGCCACGGAAAACTTTTGGGAATAAAAAGGAATGAAGTACTGTTGTGGGCTACAACGTGGGCATATTAGATTGCCAGGGTTGCTGTGACAAAGCACCACAAACTGGGCAGCTGAACAGAATTTATTGTCTCACAGTTTTGGAGGCGAGGAGTCTAAAACCAAGGCATTGGCAGGGTTGGTTCCTTCTTAGGACTCCTCTAGCTTCTGGTAACCTCAGGCATTCTTGGCCTCTAGGTGGTATTCTCCTGTGTCTTCACATTGTCTTCCCTCTACCTGAGTCTCTGTGTCCAAATTTCTCCTTCCTAGGAGTCCATTAGCTTAGGGCCCACTCTACAGACCTCATCATACCTTGACATCTGCAGAGACCCAATTTTCAAATAAGTCACATTCACAGGAACTGGGGGTTAGGACTTCCATCTTTTGTGGGGGATTCAATTCAAGACAACAATGGATGAACCTTGGAAATGTGGTAAATAAGAGAGACCATTCACAAGAGACTACCTACTGGACGGTGCCACTACATCAAGTATCCAGAACAGGCAGCTCTGTAGAGAAAGCAGATTAGTGGTTGCTCAGGGTTGAGGGAGGGGGAATAGAGAGTGATTGCTAGAATGTATATAAATTATATGTAGGTGGGTGGTGAATTGTAGGTCTGTAAAGTTGCTTAAAATACAGTAACAACAATACACAGTTCTTGTGTAGGCATCTAGCTTCCTTTAATGTTAGCATATTACATAACTAATATTATTCTAATACAATTAGCGAATCCAGAAAATTAATATCTGTACAGAACAATTAGCTGATTTACAGACTTCATTCAAATTTCATCTCTTGTCTAATATTGTTTGATAGGATAAATGCAACATGACATTTTTTTATTCTGTCTCCTAACCTTCTGCAGAAATTCTAGTCTATTTTTGTCTTCTGATGACCTTCTTATTTTTGAAAACTATAGTAAAGTTATTTTGTAGAATGTCCCTCAGTTTGGATTTTCTGATTGGTAAGATTCAGGTTATACATTTTTGGAAAGACTACTGAAGAAGTGATGCTGTGTCCTCAGTGTGTTATATCAGAGGGTACACGACATTGATAAGTGTTACTACTAATTTAAGTCTGATCAGTTTGTTAGGCTGGTATTTTAACTAAAGTTAATTTTTTTTTCTTTTTAAATTAACAAGTAGTTTGTGGGGAGAAATGCTGAGACTGTGTGGAAGCTTATTTACCTACTTCCATCCACTAATTTTAGATTAGTCTTGCCTACAGCAGTTATTACTGTGGTGTTTACCTATGCTTTTATTTCTAGTTCACTTTCTACGTTTATTAAGTAAGGAAGAGCTGTCTTTTCTCCTCCAGTTTTACTATTTATTTACTTATTATTTTCTAAATGCTTTTTTTAATTTTAAAGTAATTCCTACACCCAGCATGGGGCTTAAACTCATGACCCTGAGATCAAGAGTTGTATGCTTCACTGACTGAGCCAGCCAGGCACCCCTTTTGTCCCCAGTGTTTAAATTTATGTTTTCAGATTTTTGTTTATATCAGTACAGACTCATAGATTTTTATTCTATTGGCTTCACCCTTTAGTGTCATTACGTTGCTCAAAATGTCCCTGATTTGGCCATTGAGAGCTTGTTGTAGGGAGTTGGTAAATGGCCCCTAACAAGTCCCACCTCCTGGTATTCAGGCCCGTGTGTTTTCACGGGTTTCCATCTTGGGCAACCTCTCTTGCTGTCTCCTTTTGCTTCCTTGCCTCCTGACTCTGACGGAAGTCAGCTGCCATATTGTACGGTGCCCTATGGACAGGCCCCTGTGCGAAGGAACTGAGAGAGGCCTTTTGGCAACAGCTAGTGAAAAACTAAGCCCCTCAGTCCAGGACCCCAAGATCATCCTATAACCTCACTACTATCCAATGTTGTACTGGATGTTCTAGCCATTTCTATAAAGGAGGAAAAGAAATAAAATGCAGACAGTGGGGACACCTGGGTAGCACAGTGGTTGAGCATCTGCCTTTGGCTCAGGGCATGATCCCGAGGTTTGGGATTGAGTCCCATGTCGGGTTCCCTGTGGGGTGTCTGCTTCTCAACCTTTGCCTATGTCTCTGTCTCTCTCTGTGTGTCTCTCATGAGTAAATAAATAAAATCTTAAAAAAAATGCAGACAGTGGAAAGAAATGTTTGTATTCACAGATGACATGCTTGTCTGTACAGGAAATCTGAGGGAGATTACAAAAAGCTTCTATTAACACTTTACAGAACTATTTTTACAGTTTACAGAACTGTTAATATTAACACTTCATCTGTTATGGATGCAAAATCATATAAAGACATTGATTGTATTTCTAAGTGCTAGGAACAAACGATCAGAAATTGAAAAACCCTTTTAATGCCATATACATTAAATGCTTCTAAATAAAATTGAGAAGAGATTTGGAAGACTTTTACACTGAAAACTACCAAACATTGCTCAGAGAAATTAAAGATCAAAGTAATGGCAAGATAGACTGTGTTCATGAGTTGGAAGACTTTATGTTGTTAAGATACCAGCTGTTCCTAAGTTAGTATATTCAGTGCAATCAAAATCAAAGTCCTAGCTGGGGCGCCTGGGTGGCTCAGTGGGTTAAGTGTCTGCCTTTGGCTCAAGTTGTGATCCCAGGACCCCCACAAAAACCCAGTCATCTATAAATTAGGGAGTGGATTCTAGCAGATACTGAATCTGCTGGTGCCATCATCTTGGACTTTGCAACCTCTGGAACTGTGAGAAATAAATCTGTTGTTTATAAGCTCCCCAGTCTATGGTACTCTATTATGGCAACAGAACGAACTAAGATGTGCACCAGTCCAATTCAATGGAGAATGGCTGTGGAACAATTAGGTAGCCATATGCGTAAAGAATAACCTCAACTTTACCTCACATAAAAATGGATCATAAACCTAATTATTAAATTAGAACCATAAAACTTGGGATGCCTGGGTGGCTCAGTGGTTGAGTGCCTGCCTTCGGCTCAGGGCGTGATCCGAGAGTCCTGGGAACGAATCCCACATCGGGCTCCCTGCAGGGAGCCTGCTTTTCCCTCTGCCTGTGTCTGCCTCTTTTTCTGTGTCTCTCATGAATAGATAAATTAAATATTTAAAAATATAACTATAAAACTTCTAGAAAAAAGCCAGAAAATCTTTGTGACCTTGGGTTTAACAAAGGTTTTAACTATAACTTAGGTATGAGCTATAAAAAGAAAAAAAAATCATTAAATTGGGCTTTATCAAACCGTAAGAAAACTCTGAAATGTGGAGAGAAGATGGCAGATTTGGGAAGGGATCTTGGGATCTGAAAATGACATGACAGTGAGTTCTCTTTGCTCAATATATCCCGGATTTGGTGCTGGGGAACCCAACAACCTGGAAATACCAATAATAGTCAGGTGGGATGGGGAAGCCCCAACAGAAGCCTGTTCTCTTTCACCCAAGGACCAGAAAAGGGGCAATTTAGCAAGACAGAAAACTCATAGTCAATAACTGCTTTACTATAGCCAAACACCATGGAACAAAATGGGGCCCCATCCCCATTAGCAAAGGTTAGGTGGGGAGACTGGCCTTTGATGATAGCCATGTTGTAAAGAGGCAATCCTCTTTCCTTCCTGGGGTGATGTCAGAGAAGGCCCGGAAGAGCTGGGATTGTCCCCCAGTGACGAGACCTTTTCTCTCTCACAGGTCTGTGAAGGCCACATGGGGAGCAGTTTTAAGGCATTCCTCACCCTCTGGATTGGTGTTTTCTAGAGAAATTGGGGTAGGAGTGGGAAAAGGGAGATATATTTATTATAAGATGCTGGCTTATGGGGTTATGCAGGCTGGGAAATCCCATGATTTCCCATACCCAGGAGAGCTGCTGGTGTGATTTGAAGGTCTGAGTGCTGGAGAACTGATGGTGTGGATTTCAGTCTGAAGGCCTTAGAACCAGGAGCACTGAATGTAGAAGATTGATGCCTTAGTACAAGCATTTAGGCAGAGAGCCAATTTAACTTTCCTCCACTTTTTTGTTCTGTTCAGGCCCTCAACAGATTGGATATATTACCTTGCACACTGGGGAGGATCATCTGTTTTATTCAGTCCATCCATTCAAAGACTAATCTCCTCTGGAAACACCCTTATAAACGCATGCAGAAATAATCCTTTTTTTGTCTTTTTTTTTTTTTTTTTTAAGATTTTATTTATTTACTCATGAGAGACACACAGAGAGAGGCAGAGACACAGGCAGAGTGAGAAGCAGGCTCCAACCAGGGAGCCCGACGTGGGACTCCATCCCAGGTCTCCAGGATCACAGAAATGATCTTTAACCAGCTACCTGGGCATCTTGTAGCCCAGTCAAGTTGACATACAATTTTTTTTTTTTGACATACAAAATTAACCATCACATTCTTGCAGCCAGAAGGGTGAACTTTCATCTTCACTTGGCTGTAATAAGGTAAGGTCTTCCTTCTTTTGCTTCAGTAATGTTAGAGGAGGCTGGAAATGCAAGATTTAAATAGGACCCAGAGTCTCATAACAGGATACCTAAAATGTCCAGGGTACGTTTGAAAATCACTCATCATAGCAAGAACCAAGATTATCTCAATGAGTAAGATAAGACAATTATCAGATTCCAAAGCAGAAATGCCACAGAGGGTGAAGGTATCTGACAGATTTAATTTATTTTTTTGTTTTTATTTTTTTTTAATTTTTATTTATTTATGATAGTCACACACAGAGAGAGAGATAGGCAGAGACACAGGCAGAGGGAGAAGCAGGCTCCATGCACCGGGAGCCCGACATGGGATTCAATCCCGGGTCTCCAGGATCACGCCCTGGGCCAAAGGCAGGCGCTAAACCGCTGCGCCACCCAGGGATCCCAGGTATCCGACAGATTTTAAAGCAGGCATCATAAATATACTTTGAGGAACAATTAGGAAAATGCTTGAAACAAAGAAAAAACTATAAAGTCTTAGCAAAGAAATACAAAACATAATGAACAAATGGAAATTTTTGAATGGAAAAATACAATAAAGGAAATAATAAACTCACTAGATAGCCTCAACAGTGGAATGGAGATGATAGAGGAAAGGATCGGTGAAATTAAAGATTAAACAATAGAAATTAACTAACAGCAACGATGAAAAAAAAAATAGATTGGGGGAAAAATGGAGCCCCAGGGACCTGTGGGACAAATGATCTAACATTGCATTTCATCTGAGTCCCCAAGAGTGACAAGAAAGAAGTTGGAGCTGAAAAAGTATTTGAATAAATAACAGCTGGAAAAAAAAAAATTCCCCAAATTGGCAAGACATAAACCTAAAGATTCAAGGAACTAAATTAATCCCAAATACGATATACCTCAATAAAGACTATGCCAAGTTGCATCATAGTCAAAATTCTGAAAACCAAAGACAAAATATCTTGAAAAAATAATATATGTTACTGTGCGGTAGTGTCTAAGAAGGCGGCTGTGGTGGCGGCTGAGGCAGTGACGGAGGAAACAGAAGATAGCAGGTTTTTTGAAAGGACTGCTTGTCTACAGCAAAACCAATTTTAGTTGATTTCATGCTGACTCTGTGCAAAGCTTCGAACCGGCGTCCTTCAGTCTACCTGCCCACCCGGGAGTACCCATCTGAACAGATCATCAGGACAGCAAAGACAAACATCCTTTTAGGCCACCTACATTAGCAATGGGACAAAAAGAACGTGGCCAAGAAGAGAGACCAGGAGCACATGGACCTTGAGGGTGAGAGCTCTGCACTCCCCCACCGAAGGTCGCACCGACAGACAGCCCACACGTGCACAAGGACACTTAAGTAAGACTCTTACTGCTCCACTGGCGCCTCCTGTCTTGTCTGCTCCTCGCCCGCCCACCTTGTGTAAGTGTCCCCGACCTTGTACCCACCGGCCCACCCACACGACCATCCATACCACTTCCAACCTCATAGGAGCCATGTATTTATTTCCCTTGAGTTTTTATTTATGCTGTAAAAATGTACCAAGCGATAGTTAAAGGGGATGTCAGACCCAGTCGTGTGATGTTGGTAGGTACTTTTTAAAAAACATTGTTATTCACAACCCCCCCCATCCAGAACCCCTTTACCCCTCCCCTCATACCCCAGTTCTCCTCCAGAAAAAGCAGAGTGTGTCTGCAGGGGTCTGGAGCCCAGGCCTTGATGTGGCCCAGCAGCATGGATGGGAGCCCCTCTCCCTGCTCCCACTCTCTCCAGTCCGGGCCTTAAAGTCTCCTGGCTTTGCTCTGAATGTGAGCCAGGGGGAGAAGTCGGCATTTCTGGATCTTTCTGTTAAGTCATTTTATCATGGACTAGTGTCTACCCCAATAAAAGGATCTTTCCGAAAAAAAAAAAAAAGGAAAGAAAGAAAAGAATATGTGGAAAACAATCCAAATTACAGCAGAATTATTACCAGAAACAAGGAGGCCAGAAGAAAGTGGCATGGCATTTTCAAGTGTGAAAACAAAGAACTATAACTCAGAATTCTCTAGTGAAAATTTTCTTCTGGAATAAAGTAGAAACCAAGACATTCTCCGATGAAGGAAAGCGAAGATTTGTCACCAGCAGATCTACCCATAAAAAAAAAAGAAGAAAAAAAGAAAAAGCTAAAGGAGTTTTTTTCAGTTGGAAAGGAAATAACAACAACAAAAAACAACAACAAAATAACAAAAAATAAATAAATAAATAAAAATAAAAAAAAAAGGAAAGGAAATAACTGGGAATTTTGAAACATCTGGAAGGGATCTAGAACAATAGAGACAAAATGGAATTTTTTCTCTTGTTGAGTTTTCTAAACTATATTTGATGGTTCAGGCAAAAATTGTAACATTGTCTGATATGGATCTCAAAGCATGCAGGGGGAATCTTTAGGACAACTGACTTTTAATGACAGAGGGTAAAGGAACTTAAAGGATTGGATTTTTTTTTTTTTTTTTTTTTTTTTTTACATTTCATGGGAACTGGTAAAATGTCAAAATCAGAGTGCTGTGAAAAGTTATGTGTATGTAATATAAAACCTAGAGAGCAATCACTAAATATTTATTGAAAGAGATAACTTCAAAAGCACTACTGATAGAACAAAATGGAATTCTAATGAAGGGTACAAGGAAGGCAGAAAAGGAAAACAGACAAATGAACAGAGGAAAGAAACAAAACAAAATGAAACAAAAACTCCACAGAAGTCCAAGTATGTCAATAATTACATTAAATGTAAAAATATGCCAATTAAAAGAGAGGGGCAGAGTGGATAAAAATATATAGTTCCCATAAGAAAACTCAGTTCAAAAGTAATGGTATAGGTAGGTTGAAAGTGAAAAGGTGGAAAAAGATATGCAATACAGACACTAATAATAAGAAGGCAGTAGTATTAATGTCAGGTAGATTCCAGAGCAAAGAAAATTACAGGGACAGAAGAGGAGCATTTCATAATGATAAAAAGGGTCAGGCTATCCAGACGTAGCAATCCTAAGTTTGCACAAAACAACAGAGCTGCAACATATGTAAAGCAAAAATAGAACTGAGAGGAGAAATAGACTAACCGATGATTATATTGGAGACATCCACACCCCTCTTCCACCAATTGATTAAACTACCCAGAAAATCAGCAAGGTACCATCAATCAACAGGATCCAACACACATAATACAATAACAGCAGAATAGGCATTCTTTTCAAGTTCTCATGGACAGTTTATCAGGACAGACTATTTACCACAATAGAGCCATAAAATAAGCTTCAACATATTTAAAGTAATTGAAATTGTACTGTGTATGTTCTCACCACAATGGAATCAAACTGGAAATCAGTAACAGAAAGATAACAGGAAAACCTTGGAACAATTGGAAACTAAATGACAATTTGCTAACTAATCTGTGGGTTAAAGAAGACGATGTCTCAAAGCATAATAAAAACAATTTTTTGGACTGAATGAAAACGAAAGCAAAACATACCAAAATATGTGGGCTATAGCAAATGTAGTGTTAACAGGAGATTTTATAGTGTCAAATTCTTATATTAGAAAAGAGGGAAAGTCTCAGGAAAATAATCTGGCCTTTCAGTTTAAGATCCTATAAAAAGAAGAACAAGTGCAGAAGGAAGATGAGAAGAAATCAGTGAAATTAAAAAGATGAAAACAGGGATCCCTGGGTGGCGCAGCGGTTTGGTGCCTGCCTTTGGCCCAGGGCGCGATCCTGGAGACCCGGGATCGAATCCCACATCGGGCTCCCGGTGCATGGAGCGGTGCATGGAGCCTGCTTCTCCCTCTGCCTGTGTCTCTGCCCCTCTCTCTCTCTCTCTCTCTGTGACTATCATAAATAAATAAATTTTTAAAAAAAGATGAAAACAATAGAAAAAAAAGATGGTTCTTTAAAAAAAAATCAGTATTGGCAAACCTTTGATAAAACAGAAAAAAGATGATGCAGATTATCAGAAAAAAAAATAAAAAAAAAAAGATTATCAGTCAGGAATGAAATGAGCTATCACCTCATAGACATCAAAAGTATAATAAGGAAATATAACTATACATATATAAATTTGACAAATGGACTAATTTCTAGAAGTCATCCAATATGAAAGATAATTTGTATAGTTCTGTAAATATTAAAGAAATTGAATTTTTAATATTAAAATGTCCAAACAAGCATCAAATGTTTTCAGTGGAGAATTCCACCAAATATTACAGAGCAAATTCTAAACATCTGACAGAAAAAGGAAAAGGAGGGATTTCCCAACTGATTTTATGAGGCCAGGGTTCTACTGATACCAGAACCATACAAAGACCATCCAAAAAAGGAAAATGGCAAAATAATATAGCTCATGAATTCAGATGCAGAAGTCCTCAGTGAAACATTAGTAAGTGGAATTCAGTGATAGAAAAAGAGTGATGAGATTTGAGGAAGATAACAGAGTAGAAAGCACCAGAAATCTGTCTTCTGCTTAGACAATTGTCTTGGCAGAATCTGATTGATTTAATTATGTTGGAACTCTGTGTAGTTTATTCAAAGACTTGCAACTTCCTGAAGAAGACTTGAATGGGAAAATGCAGTTAGTTTTGGTCAGTTTCAGCAGTGGTTACCTATCCCCCATCTTCAACTCAATGACAGTCAGTTAAGCATTTGTTCCAGGAGCAGCTAAAAATCTAGTTGAGCCAAGGTGAGGAATAAAGACCCTGTTCTCCAAAGATCAGGACTCTGTTTTCTGCTTGCTGCTTCTGGAAGTACAGACACAGGAGCAGGCTCCGTTGGTGCACCTCTCCCATTGTTTCAAGCCCTTTGCCCTACAGCTGAAGTGGCTTCCAGGAGATTTAAGGAGCTGGCACTCCCCTCCCCCTTTATCTCTTTTCCTCATTTTGAGATTCAGACCTTTAAGGACTAGGTCATTCAAAAGTGACCACACATACAAGGGAATTTAGAAAGTCATTGTGCGTGCCTAGGGAGAAACTCAGCCTCAGAAAGACCTGGAAAGACATGAAGTTTACACCTCAGGCTGAGGTCTGGTACAGAGACACTTTATAACAATAAAACAAAGGCAAATACCCCCCCCCAAAAAAAAAAACCCAAAAGATAATCTTAGGGAAAGGGGAGAATCTGATTTCCAGGCTTAATACATTATTAGATTTGAACATGCAAGTTTTTAGGAAAATAAATCACAAGACACAAGGAAACAGGAAAGCATGACATACTTTCTTTGAAAGTATTCAAAGAAAAAGACAACAGAAAATGTCCAGTGACAAAGGCCAGATGGCAAATTTTCTAGAAAATGACTTTGAAAAAACTGCCTTAAAGATGTTCAAAAAGCTAAAGGACACAGAGGAAGTCAAGAAAATGATGTATGGGCAAAGTGGAAATATCAACACATCACAAAGAAATTCTGGAGCTGAGAAGTAGAAGAACTTAAGTGAAAAATTTGCTAGAGAGATTCAAAGGCAGATTTGAGCATACAGAAGAATCAGTGAACTAGAAAAGATAATTGGAATGATCAAGTGTGAGGAAAGGAAAGAATAAAGATTGAGAAAAATGAACAAAGCCAAGGAACCTGTGGGGACACCTTCTAGAGGATTAATGTGTATTATAGAAGTTCCAGAAGAAGGGAGGCAGAGAAATTATTTGAAGAAATAATGCCTGAAAACCTCCCAAATTTGAAGAAAGACTTGAATATAAACATCCAAGAACCCTAACAAACTCAAAATAAGATGAATTCAAGGAGATCCACATGGAGGCACATAAATTGTTGAAAACAAAAACACAGAGAATATTGAAAGCAGCAAGAGAGAAGTGACTCATTACCTGAAAAGGATGTTCAATAAGACTCACCAGATTCTTCACCTGAAACTTTGGAGGCCAGAAGTCAGTAGGCTAGCATATTCAAAGTGGTGAAAGAAAAAAAAAAATCTGTTAGCCAAGAATGCTGTGTTCTCCAAAACTGTCCTTCAGAAGTGGAGAAATTAAACCCAAAGCAAGGAGAAAAAAATAGTAAAGATCAGAGATGAACAAAATATAGAATAGAAAACAAGTTTTTGAATTTTTTTCTTGAAAAGACCACCACCACCAAAAGACTAAGGAGGATTCTAGGAAGTTGGTAGAGTCAAAAGCATCAGGAATCTGTTTCCTTGTGTGGACAACATACAGTGCAGAATCATGTGATGTAACTATTTTGGAACTGTGGAGTCTGTTGAAAGCTTGCAACTTTCAGGGGAAGGCTTGGCCAGTCAGTTTTACTCTATTTCAATTCTAGGATGGTAGTAGCTATAGATTGCCAACCCCCAGCCACTTGACAGGCAGCCACGTTCCTGGTCCAGCTTGCACACACCTTGTGGGAGCCACGCAGGCAAGGAGGATTCTGTCCTCTGAATATCAGGGATCTTTCCTCTGATCCCTGATTGCTGCTTCTGACCATAGAGGTGCAGAGAGGCAGAGAGCCATCATTATTGCACCTCCCCATCGGGCTCAAGTGTCTTATAGGCTATATTAAAGGGCCAGTGCCCTTTCCTCCTTTTCATCTCTTCATTTTTTGCTGTGTGTGTGTGTGTGTGTGTGTGTGTGTGTGTGTGTGGAGTGGGGAACTGGGCATTAAAGACTAAGGTATTCAGAAACTCCTGCAGATATAGGGAAAATTTGAAAGTGATTGTGCGTGCCCAGGGAAAAGAAATAAGAAGATGTCAAATCTATACTTGGGCTGATCCTGGGCACAGATTGGATATAACCATCAAAAAGAAACAAAAACAACAAAACCTAGAAAACCTTGGGGAAGGGGAAGAATCTGACTTTCAGAGTTATCACATTATTAGATTCAAATGTTCAGTGTTCAACAAAATGTCACAAGGCTAAGAGACAGGAAAGTATGGCTCATCCAAAGGAAAAAAAATATACAACAGAATCTGTTCCTGTAAAGACTAATTGGATGATATATTAGGCAAAGACTTTAAAATAATGGTCTTAAAGATGCTAAAAGGACTAGAGGAAGATGTGGAGAAAGTCAAGGAAACAATTTGAGAACAAAGTGCAGGTATCCATTAAGAGATGGAAAATCTAAAAACCTAAAATGAAATTCTGAAGCTGAAAAGTACAATAACTGAAATAAAAAAAATCACGAGGAGTCAAAGGCAGATTTGAGTTGGCAAAAGGTAAATCAGTACTTTAAGATAAGACGATGGAAATTATTGAGGTTCAGGATCAGAAAAAGATGGAAAATAGCAAATAACAGCCTGTGTCTATGGGAAACCATCCAAAGCACCGACATATGCACTGTGGGAGTCTCAAAGAAGAAAGAAAGGGGCAGAGAGAATATTTGATAAAATGGTGTCTGAAAGCTTCCCAGATTTGAAGAAAGACAGGACTACAAACAGCCAAGAAGCTCAACAAAGTCCAAGTAAGATGAACTCAAAAAGACTCACTCCAAGACACATTATAATCAAACTTTCAAAAGCCAAAGAAAAAGCAAGAGAAAAGACAATTGTCACAAACAAGTGATCCTCAGAGATCAGCTGCAGGCTTTTTATTTTTATTTTTATTTTTTAAATCAGAAACTTTGGAAGCTAGAAGACAATGGGCAGGTATATTTTAAGTGCTCAAAGGAAAAAAAAAAACAAACCTCTCAACCAAGAATCCTATATTCAGCAAAATGGTCCTTCAGAAGTGAGGGAGAAGTCCAGACATTAGTAGATAAAACAAAAGTTGAGGGAGTTTGTGACCACTAGACCTGCCCTGCAAGAAATGCTTGAGAGAGTCCTGCAAAATGAGAGAACACTACACATTTAACCTGAAGTCATGAAGAGACATAAAGATCCCAGTAAAAATAAATACACGGACAATTATAAAAGCTGGGATTATTGTAATAGCTTGTAACTGTATTTTTTCTTTTCTATGGGATTTAGGGTACCAATGCATTTAAATGAAAAAAAAAAAAAAAAAACCACAACAAACCCTGATTACTAATGTAATTATTATTGTAACTTTGATTTGTAACTCCAAATCATATTTTCTATATAATTTAAGAGACTAATTCATTTAAAATAGTAATTTATGTTTTGGAGTATACAATGTATAAAGATGTGATTTTGTGACATTAACAACCAAAAGGGTTGGAGGACATTGTAAAGGAACGGCTGTTTTGTATATTACTGAAATTAAGCTGCTATAAATTCAGTTTAGAATGTTACAACTTTAGGATATTAAGTGTTAATTGCCATGGCAGCCACAAGAAAAATAGCTATAGAATATACTCAAAAGGAAAGTAATAAGGAACTTAAACATTTTGCTACCAAAAAAAAAAAATCAACTGAACACAAAAGATGATAGGATACAGGAAATGAGGGACAAAAAAGCAATAGGACATATAGAAAACAAATAACACAATGACATAAGTCCCTTCATATCCGTAATTACTTTAAATGTAAATGGATTCAACTTTACAATTAAAAAGCAGAGATTGGCAGAATGGATGAAAGCACATAATCAAACTATATGTCTGTTTACAAGAGACTTACTTGAGATCTAAAGATACAGACCACTTGAAAATGGATATAGATATTCCATGCAAATAAGTAACCAAAAGAGAGCACTAAAGACTATTCTAATTGCAGAAAAAATAGACTTTAAATCAACAAAGCTTACAAGAGAAAAGAAAGACATTACATGTTAACAAACATTTTAACAGCAAGAAGATATAGTGATTATAAACATTTATGCACTAATGACAGACCATCAAAATATATGAAGCAAAAAGTGACAGAATTGAAGGGGAGAAATAGTTTTACAATAACAGTGGGAGACTTCAGTACCCTACTTAAAATAATAGAACAATGAGACAGAAGACAAAGGAAAAAAGACTTAATCGATACAATAATCCAACTAGTTCTAAAAGACACATAACAGAGCACTCCACCTAACTACACAGCATACACCTGCTTCTAAGTGGACATGGGAAATTTTCCAGGACAGACCATATGTATGGCCATAAATTAACTCAAAAGATTTTAAGAGTTAGTTGTAATCCAAAGTGTCTTCTCCGACCACAATGGGTAGTTAGAAGCCAGTAACAAACTAAAAAACACAAAATTGTGGACACTAAAAAACACTTTCAAACAACAGATGAAGATGAAATCACAAGGGAAATTTGAAAATACTTAGACAAATTAGAACAAAAACATGACATACAAAACTCATGGGGTGCATTGAAAGTGGTGCTAAGAGGGAAATTTATAGCTAAAAAGTCTACATTAGAAACAAGAAAGATCTCAAAACAACAAGGATTTTTCAATGTGAGGAACTAGAAAAAGAATATGCTAAAGCCACAGCTAGCAAAAGGAAAGAAATAATAAAGATTAGAGCAGAGGTCAATGAAATAGAGAATAGGAAAATGGCAGAGAAAATGAAACCAAAAGTTGGTTCTTTGAAATGATCAACCAAATAGACAAACTTTTAGTTAGGTGGATTAAGAGAAAAGGAAGTCTCAAGTTACTAAAATTAGAAACGAAAGTGAGGACATTAATAGTGATTCTACAGAAATAGAAGATGATTTAAGAGAGCACATGGACAATTGTATGCTGAAAAATTGGATAATCTAGATGAAATGGACAAATTTCTAGAAGCACAAAATCTGCCAAGACTAAATCATAAAGAAATAATCTAAAAAGACCTGTTATTAGTAAGGAGATTGAATCAGTAATAAAAAAAAATCTAGGGATCCCTGGGTGGCGCAGCAGTTTGGCGCCTGCCTTTGGCCCGGGTGCGATCCTGGAGACCCAGGATCGAGTCCCACGTCGGGCTCCCTGCATGGAGCCTGCTTCTCCTCTGCCTGTGCCTCTGCCTCTCTGTCTCTCTCTCTGTGACTATCATGAATAAATAAATTTTAAAAAATCTTTAAAAAAAATAAAAAAATAAAAAAAAATCTCCCAGCAAAAAAAAAGTGCTAGTCCTGATGGTTTCACTGGTGAATTCTATCAAAAATTTAGAAGAATAGGGGATCCCTGGGTGGCGCAGTGGTTTGGCGCCTGCCTTTGGCCCAGGGTGCAATCCTGGAGACCCGGGATTGAATCCCACGTCGGGCTCCCGATGCATGGAGCCTGCTTCTCCCTATGCCTGTGTCTCTGCCTCTCTATCATAAATTAAAATAAAAATAAAAATAAAAAAAGAAAAAAATTTAGAAGAATAACTTTTTAAAAAGTTTTTAAAAGATTTTATTTATATATTCATGAGAGACACACAGAGAGAGTCAGAGACACAGGCAGAGGGAGAAACAGGTTTCCTCCTGGGAGCCTGATGCAGGACTGGATCCTAGGACCCCAGGTCATGACCTGAGCTGAGGCAGACATTCAACCACTGAGCCACCCAGGCACCCCAAGAAGAATAACTTTTGAAACATTTCCAAAAAATTGAAGAGAACACTTTGTAACTCATTCTATGAGACTGGCATTACTCTAATGGCCAAACCCTGACAAAAACTATAGAAAATTACAGTGTTCCTTTTGAACATTGATGCAGAAATCCTCAACACAATTCTAGTAAACAATTCAGTATTTTAAAAGGATTTTATAATCATGACCAAGAGAGATTAATTCTTGGTATGCACAGTGGTTCAAATTATGCAAATCAATCAATATAGTGCAATACGTCAATAAAATGAAGGGAAAAACACATGATCATCTCATTTGATGCAGGGAAGGCATGTGTCAAATTCAACATTCTTGTATGAAAAAAAAACATTCTTGTATGATAAACACAACAAACTAGAAATAATAGGAAACTACCTCCATGTAATAAAAGCTGTACATGAAAAACATAGCGAACTTAACACTCAATGGTGAAAGACTGAGGCAAGGATGCCCACTGATCTATCTAGAACAGTTAGGCAAGAAAAATAAAGGCATCCGAAGTGGAAAGAAAAAAGTAAAATCTCTGCAGATGATACGATCTTAGATGAAGATCCTAAAGATGCTGCAAAACTATTTAATAAATGAATTCAGCAAAGTAACAAGATAACATTAATACAGAAACCAGTTGCAATTCCATCCACTAACAATGAGCAAACTGAAAAGGAAATTATGAAAACAGTTCTTGGGGTGCCTGGGTTGCTCAGTCAGTTACTTAAGCATCTGACTCTTGATTTTGGCTCAGGCCATGATCTCAGGGTTATGAGATACAGCCTGTGTCAGGCTCTGCACTGAGCGTGGAGCCTGTTTGGGATTCTCTTTCCCTCTCCCTCTGCCCTTCCCCACCACTCCTGTACTCTCTGAATAAATGAATCAATAAATACAAAAGCATTTCTATTTATAATAGCATAAAAAGAATGAAATATTTAAGAATTAACCAAGAAGATGAAAGACTTATACAATGAAAACTTCAGAATATTGCTGAAAGAAATAAAATAAATATAAATAAATGGAAATACATCCCATGTTCGTGGACTGGAAGACAATATCATTAAGATGTATTACCCAAGTGATCTACATATTCAGTGCAATCCTGTCAAAATCCTAGTGATTTTTTCCCCTCAATCCATTCTAAAATTTATACAGAATCTCAAGGAACAGTGAATAGCTAAAACAATCTTGAAAAAAAGATCAAATCTGGAGGACTTACGGTTCCTGATTTCAAAACTTACTACAAAGCTACTGTAGTCAAAATGGTGTGGTGTTGGTATATGATAGCCATTTAGACCGATGGAATAGATTAACTCAGAAATAAACCTGTACATCCCTGATGATAACTGATGATGAATGTCTTTTCATGTGTCTGTTAGCCATCTGTCTATTTCCTTTGAAGAAATGTCTGTTCATATCTTCTGCCTATTTTTAAAATTGGATAATTTTGGGGGGTGTTGAGTTGTGTAAGTTCTTTATATATTGTGGATACTAACCTTTATTGAAATAAGTCAGTCAGAGAAAGACAAATACCATATGATTCCACTCATATGTGGAATTTAAGGAACAAAGGAGAGAGAGAGAAATCAAGAAATTGACTTTGATATACAGAACAATCTGATGGTTGTCAGAGGGGAAGGGAGTGGGGATGTGTTACATGTGCACTTGAAAGAATGCTTTTTCTATAGATGTTGAGTATAATATTCTATATATGTATGTTAGGTCAAGTTCTTTTTTTCATGTATTCTTTATGCTTATAGGGTTTTTTTTTGTGTGTGTGTGTGTATGTTTCTCAAGCATTGGATGATGGCAAAGAAAAATTACAGTTGCAGATGGAATTAAGGTTAGTAATTGGCTGAATTTAATATGAAGTAATTATCTGGATTAGGGGAAGGGGCAATGTCATTACCAGGGTCTGTGAAGGTAGAGGCAGAAGAAAAGATGAGATGAAGGCTGCTGGATTTAAAGAATGAGGAAGGGGCTATGAGATAGGATCAACAGGCCACCTCTAGAAATTGGGAAAGGTAAGGGAACAGTTCTCCCCAGGGGGCTAAGGCAAGGAGAACAGCCTTGCCAACACCTTCTAACCTACAGAACTGGAAGATGGTGAATTTGGGCTGTTTTGCCATGTGACATGACGTATTCATAGGCGATGGGGATTACGATGTGGGCATAATAATCCCACATTATTATGTAATAATAATTAAATTATTATTTAATTTAATTATTATTATTAAGACCATTACTTTTCTTACAACTCTTGCTTCAAAGTTGTTTTTATTTTTTATTTTTTTTTTAAGATTTATTTATTTATTTATTTATTTATTTATTTACACAGAGAGAGAGAGAGAGTGAGAGAGAGGCAGAGACACAGGCAGAGGGAGAAGCAGGCTCCTTGCAGGAGCCTGACATGGGACTCGATCCCGGGTCTCCAGGATCATGCCCTGGACTGCAGGCAGTGCCAAACCACTGTGCCACCGGGGCTGCCCTTCAAAGTTGTTTTTAATGTAACACAATATATTATTGTTTTTAAAGCCAATGTTTGTTTAAATTACTATTTCCTGTGCTCTTGATTACTTCATGCAGCCCTGATCTTCCATCTGCCAATTTCCTCTTGCCTAAAGTACATCCTCTTGATTTTATGCATTTCACTTTTATGTAACCAGGTGTGGATTTCTTTTTATTTGTCCCTCTTTTTTTAAAAAAAAATATTTTATTTATTCATAGAGGCACACACAGAGAGAGAAGCAGAGACACAGGCAGAGGGAGAAGCAGGCTCCACGCAGGGAGCCCGACTTGGGACTTGATCCAGGGTCTTCAGGATCATGCCCTGGATTGAAGGCGGCGCTAAACCGCCGAGCCAACGGGACTGCCCTTATTTGTCCCTCTTGAGATTTGTTTAGCCCTTTAAATCTGTAAGGTTGCATCTTTCATCAGTTCTGGAAAATTCTTAGTTACTATCTTTTCAGATATTGCTTCTCTGTTTTCCCTCTTTTACCATCTGGGTCCTTAATTATATATATGTTAGACCTTCTGATTTTATCTTCTGTGTTTCTTAACCCTTCTTCATATTTTCCTTGTCTTTGACTTTTTGCTCCATTACTGATAATTTTTTCAGTTCTATTTTCCATTTCACTAATATCAGTATGTCTAATTTGCTATTAAATCCATCCATTACATTGTAATTTCAATTCTATTTTATTTAAATTTTGATTGTTTTTCAAAGCGCATCCTCTTTTGTGTATATTTCAAGATTATCTTTTACCTGTTTTAAAGTATTAAACATAGTTTTGGTAAAGTCTGTGTCTAATAATTCCATTAATAGAGATTCTTAAAAGTCTGTTCCAGTTTTTTTCTGATTCATGGTGTTTTGTTTCTGTTTATGTTATTTTTTGACTCTCAAAATTTATTTGGATTTTTTCTTTGGAATTTTATTTCATAAATTTTCTATGTCCAGAATGAATGTGGATCCTTCTAAAGGAAATTTGTGTTTGTTTCTTCCAGGCTCTGGAAGCACTCCCAACCCAGAATCACTCCAAAGTTGCTTCTCAATTTTCACATTACCCAGGTGGTGTGAATTCAGGCTGCACAGCCATGTAAGGGCCACTTGTGGTTTCCATATTATCAGAAGTAATCCTTTCCTAAACCAAATTGGAGACACTCAACTCTCCTCTGGGGTGGAGGCCAATTATTTCTATTTCACTATTAAAACTGTAGGTATGACCCTTTGGAGTCCCAGCCTTAGGGATGGAGGCTGCTCTTTTACAGTCCCTGCCTTGCATGGGTCCTGGGAGTTGTCTTCTGTTCCTCAGACACCTGAAGCCGTGAAATCCCAAATGCAGATTCTCTGGTCTGGTGAAGGCCTCCAAGAGAAGGAAGCTGTTATCACTTTCTAGGCTCTCCTCTTTGCTTCTGTGACCTGACCAGAGGATTCACAGCTTTCTTACCAATTCATTTTTTAATTTAAAATTAGAATAATTTTCCAGAGTTTTACATTGTTTTTAGGAAATCTAATCTTTCAGACCTTTCTTTCAACAATATATTTCTTAAATTTCTGAGATTTTCAGATAGATTCTCTTCAATTTTTTTTTTTGTTTTGGCAAAATATATACAACATAAAACTTACCATTGTAATCATTTTAAGTGTATGGTTCTGTGGCATTCATTACATTCCCAATGTTGTCCAAACATGACATCACTATTTCTAAAACTTTATTATTCTAGAGACTCTGTAACTACCAGGCAGTAACTCCCATTCCCCCATCTCTGGCCCCTGGCAACCCCTAATTCACTTTCTGTAACTGTTTGTTAGTTTGCCTCTAGGTTCCTCATATAAGTGGAGTACCACAGTATCCTTTTGTGTCTGACTTATTTCACATAGCTTGTTTTCTAGGTTTATCCACGTTTTAGCATGTATCAGAATTCCACTTCTTTTTTTTTATTATTTTTATTTATTTATTTTTTTTTTCAGAATTCCACTTCTTATGAATGAATAATATTCCATTTTATGTTAATACCATATTTTGTTTATCCATTCAGTTGTTAGGGGCATTCAGGTTGTTTTCACTCTTTCACCATTGTGAATACCTACTACTGTGAACCATGTACAAGTGTCTGAGTTCCTTCTTTCACTTCTTTGGGATATATACCCAGAAGCAGAATTGCTGGATAATATGCTATTTCTATGTTTAGCATTTTTAGCAACTGTCAAACTGTTTTCCACAGTAGTTGAACTATTTTTCATTCCCACCAACAAAGTACTAGGGTCCCAATTTCTCCACATCATCATCAACACTTGATATTTTCCATTGTTTGGTGATAGCCATTTTAGTATGTGGGAGGTGGTATTTCACTGTGTTTTTTTTATTTGCATTTCTTTAATGACTAAAGATGTTGAGCATATTTCACTTGCCATTAAGTATATCTTCCTTGGAGAAATGTCAATTCAAGCCCTTTGCCTGTTTTTTTTGATTGGGTTGTTTGGAGTTTTTTTGTGGTTGAGTTGTAGGGGTACCTTATATATTTTGGATATTAATCCCTTATCAGGTATATAATTTGCAAATATCTTCTCCCATTCTATGGGTTATCTTTTCACTCTTTCGATAATGTCCTTTGATGCACAAAAATTTTAAATTTTGATGAAGTCTAGTTGATCAAGGTTTTTCTTTTGTTGCCTGTGCTTTTGATGTCATATCCAAAAAAATTATTGCTAAATACAATGTCATGAAGCTTTGCCCCTTTGTTTTTTCCAAGAGTTTTATTGTTTTAACTTGTATGTTTAGTTTTCTTTTTCTACCAATTCTGAGTAATTTTTTTTTTTTTAATTTATACAAAGTGATTCTTGCCTTCAGAAAAGGAAGGGTCTGGTTCTTTTTTTTTTTTTTAATTTTATTTATGATAGACAGAGAGAGAGAGAGAGAGAGAAGCAGGCTCCATGCAGGGAGCCCGATGTGGAACTTGATCCCTGGACCCTGGGATCATGCTTTGAACCAAAGGCAGACAGTCAATTGCTGAGCCACCCAGGCATCCCAATGTTATATTTTTTAAATGTTTTATAGAATTAACCATTGAAACCATCTGGTCCATGGTTTTCCTTGTTGGGAGGTTTTTTGATTACTACTTCCATGTCTTGTTATAGATATACTTAGATTTTCTATTTCTTCATTATTCATTTGATCATGTTTCCAGGAAATTAGTTTTTTCATTTAGGTTATACAATTTGTTGGTATACAACCATTTGTAGTATTCTCTTATAATACTTTTGATTTCTGTAAAATCAGTACTAATGTCTCTACTTTCATTTCTGATTTTAGTGATTTATGTCTTCTCTCCTTTGTGAATTTAGCTAAAAGTTTGTTAATTTTGATCTTTACAAAGAATCAGCTTGTTATTTCATTGGTTTCTATTTTTCTATTATTTTTTCTTTTCTAGTCTTTATTATTTCCTTCTTTTTGCTAAGCTTTGCAGACGGTGTACTCATTTTTCCTTCCTTGATGCATAGTGTTAGGTTACTGATTTGCGATTTTTCTTCTTTCATAACATATTTACATGCATAAAATTCCCTCTTAGCACTATTTTTGCTGTATCACATGTTTGGATATGTTGTGTTTTTATTTTTGTCTAGGTATTTCCTAGTTTCCCTTGTGACTTATCCTTTGTCAGTTGTTTATGGGTATGTTAATTTCCACATATTTGTGAATTTTCCCATTTTGTATTTTTGATGTTTAGTTTCATCCCACTGTGATAAGAAAAGATATTTTTAATGATTGAGGTATTTTTAAAAAATTTATTAAGACTTGTTTTGTGACCTGACATGTGGTCTTTTCTGGAGAATGTTCCACATACACTTGAGAAGAATGTGTGTTATGCTGGTGCTGAGTGTGGTGTGTATGTGTCTGTGGGACACAACTGATTTGTATGCTTCAGGTCCTCTATTTTCTTCTTGATCTTCTCCCTGGTTTTTCTATCTACTGTGGAAAATGACGATTGAAATATCCACGTATTATTATAGAACTAGTTTTCCCTTCAATTCTGTGATATTTGCTTCATATAATTTGGGGCTCTTTATTTGGTGCATATATGTTTATAATTGTTATGTCTTGGTGAATTATTTTTAAAAATATATAAGGTCTTCCTTTATCTTTTATAACAGTTTTTTTTTTTTAAGATTTATTTATTTATTTATTCAGAGAGAGCAAGAGAGAGGCGGCAGAGACACAGGCAGAGGGAGAAGCAGGGTCCATGCAGGGAGCCCAACGTGGGACTCCATCCCGGGTGTCCAGGATCACACCCCGGGCTACAGGCGGCGCTAAACCGCTGCACCACCAGGGCTGCCCTCTTATAACAGTTTTAATCTAAAGTCTATTTTATCTAAGTAGCTTACCCAACTTTCTTGGTTACTATTTGCATGAACATCTTTTACCATCCTTTCACTTCCAATCTTTTTCCATCTTGAGACTCAAGGTGAGTCTCTCATACCCAGTATATGTTTGGATTGTTTTTTTTAAAAATCCATTCTGCCAATCTCTGCCTTTTGATTGGACAATTTAATCCATTCACATTTGAAATAATTGCTGATGAGGAATTTACTACTGCCATTTTGTCTTATTTTTATTTATTTATTTTTCATTTTGTCTTTTTAAAAATTATTATTGTTTTGCCTTATAGCTTTGTCTCTCTTCTATTAGTGCCTTATTTCTGGTCAGCTGATTTTTTGTAATGACACGTTTTGATTGCCTTCAGTATATACTCTTCTGTATATTCTATAGATTTTTTTTCTTGGGGATCCTTGGATGGCTCAGCGGTTTAGTGCTTGCCTTCAGCCCAGGGCGTGATCTTGGGAGTCCCAGGAGCGAGTCCCGCATCGGGTTCCCTGCATGGAGCCTGCTTCTCCCTCTGCCTATGTCTCTACCTCTCTCTCTCTCTCTCTGTCTCTGTGTCTCTCATGAATGAATAAATAAAATCTTAAAAAAAAAAAAAAAGATATTTTCTTTGTGGATACCATGGGGATTACATAGAACATCCTAAATTTATAAAATCTAATTTTAATGAACACCTCAACTGCATACAAAAACTATACAGTTATTTTTCCTTTAAGTTATTAATATCACAAATTGCATTTTAAAAATTTTTTATTTATTTGATAGAGAGCAGGAGAGATCACAGAGGGAGAGGATGAAAGAGAAGCAGACTTCCCACTGAGCAGGGAGCCCAACACAGGCCTTGATCCCAGGACCCTGGGATCATGACGTGAGCTGAAGACAGATGCTTTACCGACTGAGCCACACAGGTGCCCCCACAAATTACATTTTTATACACTGTGCCTAGTAACATATAATTATAATAATGATTTTTATGCATGTGTCTTTTAAGTCCTATTGAAAATAAAAAGTGGAGTTACTACCAAAATCAAAATTTTGATTTTTGTATTTGTCTGTAAATTTATCTTTATAAGAGATCTTTATACCTTCATACTGCTGTGAATTATGACTTACCATTCTATCATTTCACTGTGAGGGACTCCCTTTACCATTTGCTCCATGGTAGTATGCAGACCAGGCCCGTCCAAGGCAATGAGTGTGTGGGGACTGGGAAACAGGGATGCTCAAGGCCAAGCCCACTGCTACCTAGGGAAGGAGTGGGAGCAACTACAAAATGAATTCAGACAGTTTCAGGTTTTCTTCACTTTTCTGTGGAGAAATAAGAGCTTGCAACTTCCTAGTCGGCCATTTTGCCAAAAATACTAGTTTTTAATCTATCAAGTTGGCAACAAGAGAAATTGTTAAATTTATAGAGCAAGTTTTAGGAAACTGGCACTCTCATCAGTGTTGGTGGCTGCTGGGAGAGTAATCTGTGTGTGTCTATGTGCATATAGATGAATGTGTGTACACACATGTAAGTACATGTAAGTGTATGTATATTTGTGTATCTGTGTGTATGTATGTATATTATATATGTATCTGAAAAGACTTAATGCTGATATCATCTGACCTAGAAATTCAACTCCTAGAAACTTGGCTTAAGGAAATAATCAAAAAAAAAAAAAAAGGAAATGATCATGGGTGGAGATATTTATTGTCCATATTTCTTATACTAATGAATACTGGCAGCAGTATTTATGTTCAAGAGTAGGGGTTGGTTAAAACATGATCATTCACCAGGCAGTGAAATGGCACATACTCCCTAAAATTCATGTTGAGGAAGAATATTTCAGTGAACTTATATTTAGTTATTACTTAAAAAAATATATGAATATATAAAAATATTTGTATTTTTAAATCAAATAAGTTTTTTTTTTTTTAAATTATCTGCCCTCCCTCACTACCTTGAATCAGACCATTTAGCAGTTGCCTCCTCCTCAGTCTTTGTAATCCTGGTCCTCTTGGATTTATTCCCAATTCGCGGCTCATAGCTCCTATGGCTTTACTTAGCTAACTTTACAGAGCATTAATTACCTTCTAATTTAAGGTAGCAATTTCTTGACCTTCCATCTTTCCCGGGAACAAAGATGCTCAAAACGGATGGATTCTCAGGAAGGGAAAGAGACCATGTACCAGCCAAAGTATTACTCACTTTACAAATTCTAACTCATTCAACCCTCAGAGAGAGGAAGGCCAATTTTTACCCCATTTTTCCAATGAGAAAACTCCAGCCCTGAGAAGGTTCACTGTTGCCGGGATTGCAGAGTTGCTTATGGGTGGAGGCCAGATTTCAACCCCTGCCTTAGGCTCCTGTCTTTGCTTTGCTCTTACTCTTATTAGCAGTAGAAATAGAATAATTATTGATGTAGGAAGCAAAGACAGAAGAGAAATTATTAAATTTCCTTACTCCTGCAGCCCATGGACACATCCTCGAACCAGGCAGAGGGACCTTCCTCTAGGGAATCAGCTGCCTTGATGTGGATACTCTGCTAAGGGCAAAGACAACCTTAGCCCGACCCCAGGACCCTGTGAGTCTCCTCTAACATATAAAAGTTCCTTTAGAAACTTCCTTCATCTCTAAAGCCCCCATGATACATGTTGGCATCCCCCGCCTCAAGCATATGGCCCACCATGTCTATCTGAAGGGGCTCAGGACTCAGGTTTTATTAGATGGTAATAAATGACCTTATCCTAATCACAGCTAGCCCCCTCAGGGTCCTGGAAACTTGGCTTCCAAATTCCTTAGAGGGGCACCTGGGTAGCTCTGGGTGAAGTGGCTGCCTTCAGCTCAAGTCAGGACCCTGATCCCAGGATCGTGGGCCAGACTCCCTGCTCCATGGGGACACTGCTTGTCCCTCTTGCTGCTATTCCCCCTTGCTTGTGTTTGCTCACTCTCTGTCAAATAAGTAAATAAAATCTTAAAAAAAAAATTCCTTAGAGACTTATGCCATTCCAACTGCCTTCCAACTTGAAAGTATAAAATGGGTCCCTCCTCATGACCCTGAGCCGCTCTTTCTGCCCAGGGTGGCGACCTCATGATTTAATAAAACTACGCTTTTGTACCAAAAACGGCTCAAGAATTTTGTTGACCCTGGCTTGGAACTCTCAGGTCTTTCCCACGTCAAATATCAGTAATATCTACTAGAATACAGAAATGTGGTCAACAGTGGTTGACATTTTCCAAAGCTTTTGTTAAGCGTTTTCACTTACAAGAGCTCATTTATTTCTCAAAATTTTGTGCTGGAACAGGAACTGAGGCTCAAGCACTCCTGGGGTGCCTGTGAAACCCTCTGTAGTATCCCCAGACTCGTGGTTGTTATCGCTTCCTAACACAAGGTAAGGGATGGTCACAGTGCTCCACAGTTCTTAGGGCTGAACACAAGGGGTAACTGGCTCAGAGAGGCCGACAACTTGTGCAAGACAGCACAGCAAGGGGCAGCCAGGGTGGCTCAACGGTTTAGTGCCGCCTTCAGCCCAGGGCCTGATCCTGGAGACCCGGTATTGAGTCCCACGTCCGGCTTCCTGCATGGAGCCTGCTTGTGCCTCTGCCTCCCTCTCTCTCTCTGTGTCTCTCATGAATAAATAAATAAAATCTTAAAAAAAAAAAAAAACACAGCAAGTAATAGGTTACTGCTTGCTAATAGTCGTAACAGCGCCTTGCTCTCCTGGGTGAAGAAAAAGGCTTTTACGGAGGAAATCCAATCCTGTGGTCGGGAGGTGTCCACCTCACCTGGTCCCGCAGTTGCTTCGTGGCCCCGGGGGCAGATTTTCGCCAGGTTTGGCCCCGTCCTTCCCCCTCCAGGAATCCTGGCCTGCTGGCACCAGGGCAGGTGGGCGGTGGACGGGTCAAAGCTGCACCCAGTTGGTCTGGGTGCCAAGTCTGTGCTGCCTACCCCCACCACCAACTTCGGCCTTGGGGGGCGACAGCAGGACCCTCCCATGACCCCCTGCTACCTGAGGCCCCCCGCCCCCCACCCCCCCACCCCCTGCTGCCCCGAGCCCCCTCCCAGAGGGCCCTTGCCTCCCGTCCCGCCGCCCCGGGTCCCCTCCCAGAGCGCCCCCTCCCCTGCGCCCCCGGCCCTCCTCCCCGCGCCCCCGGCCCCTTCCCCGAGCGCGGCACCCCCCAGCACCCCCGGGCCCCCTTCCCAAGCCCCAGGCCCCCTCCCCGCCGGCCCCGGCCCCGTCCCGAGCGCGGCCCCCTCCCCGCGCCCCTGGCCCCCCTCCCGCCGCCGCGGCCCCCTCCCCGCGCCCCCGCAGCCCAGAGCGGCCCGGGCGGGCGGCCGTGGCCGGCGTGAGGCCCCTCCCCGGCGGAGGCGCTCGGGTGGAGGAAGCGGAGGCGGCGGCAGCGCCGAGACCTCGCTGCGCTGATGGCGTCTCCCGGGTGAGTGCGGCGCTCGGGCCGCGCCGGAGAGGGGGAGAGGGGGAGAGGGGGCCGCGGCCGCGGGGAGGGGGCTCCGGTGCAGGTGCGAGCGCCGGCGGCCTTCCGCGGCCTTCCGCGGCCTTCCGCGTCCCCCGCCCGCGGGCCAGCGGCCGTCCCAGGCCCTCCCGCGGACCTTGGGCGGGCGCAGCTGGGCAGGGCAGGGGGGGGCGGGGGGGCGCGGGCCTCCCGGTGGGGGCCCAGGTCGGGGTTGGCGGGGAGGTGGGGAGGGCGTGCATGGCCCCGGGGCCTGGGAGCGCCCCCCCCCCCCCCCCCCCCCCGTGCAGCTGCTTCCCGCTGGCTCGGTGGGGGCGGGCGCTGGGCTGGCCCGCGGGGCGCAGCCGAGGGGCCCCGAAGGTCGTGGCTGAGTCCTGGGGGCGCGGGCGGGCCGAGCGGGCCCTGCTGGGGTGGCAGCCCCTGTTCTGACATCACCGCCTGGCCTTGCCTCGCTGCTAAAACGCTTTTTCTCTCCGGAAACATGGTGACACACACCAACTGTAATTTTTGAAAAAATCCTGACGAAATAAAACCTCAGCCATTAATTACAATTAGTTTCTGCCTCCATAGTCTAACTAGTCGTGAAAGCTGGACACGACAACCCAGTACCTTCACAGAGGAGGAAAATTAGTCTCAAGGTCATTGCTTTAGTTGGTGAAATTCTTAAGGTGACGACTGTCCACATTCAGAGGGTCTTAGGCCCAGTGGCAGTGACAGCAGTCCCTCGGGGGTAGAGGTGCTGTCAGGCCGGTGACAGGTGAACTGTCCCTGCCCGAGGCCTGCAGGGAGCCTTGGATTTGCTGGCAGGGCAGCCGAGTCATGGGCACTCTCCAGCTACCTGCTGGCCTTCCTGCTTTGGGGAGCTTTGGTGACACAGTAGCTAGTACTTTGAGCTCATAAATAGGCTAAACACCTGGCCCATCCCTCAGAAGGCCGGTTGGATTGAACCAGAGTTCAAGGTCCCACCATGTCCCTGCCCCTCTTGTCAGATAACAGTGAGGTGGGGTGGCCTGCCAGCAGCAGCGTGATGTCCAGGCCTGTGTGGGGCTGCCGTGAGGCCTTTCCAACCTGATGGCACATTTGGTGTCCAGACGCACCCCTTTGTAGGCCTGGGTCAGAGGTGGACTTAACTGTGGGCTGGTGTGGCGTCCCTGTGGGGGAGGCAGTAGCATAGATTTGATTCCATACTCTCGTGAGTGACCCGATGAGTCTGCAGGGAGCGCTAACCTGTAATGTTCTGATGCATACTCCTTGGAAAGCTGAGGCCCCGAAACTTTCAGCATCCTTTGCTGGATTTCATAGAGCTATGCACTGTGGCTCGTTAGTATGGTGCATATGCACTGGGAACAGTCCACGCCTCCAGATTAACCTCGAGGTGTCTATTCTACAGGTTTCACTGGTAGGGAGAGTCCACCCAGGAAGACCTGACTTCCGGGGACTTTCTGGCCTGGCTTGGTCAGCTGACCAGCAGAGACCCCGCCTGCTGGACTCGGTACCGTGGGAACAAGCCCAGAGCTTCAGGGCCGATGTGGGAAGGGACCTCTTATTCCTGCTGGGCTATGGAATGTATGGAGGGGCCTCTGACTCTGGTGTTCTTTCCTCAGCGAATCACTGTAAGACCCCTGGGAAGGAAAGAGGAGGCCCTGATGGATGTGCTGGGGATTATGCAGAAGGGAATGGCCAGAAGCAAGGCAACAGAGGAAAAGACACATTTGGGATGAGCCACAGCCCAGTGAGTTTGGGGCTATGTAGAGACAAGGATGCTGGGTCAGGCTGTGGGACCTGGCCTCATCTGTGGGCTCACTGAGGGACGGTCCACATGACAGCAGTGTGGAGGGCACAGGACAGATGGAGCTTGGGGACCTGCCTCCATCCACTCCCTCCTGCGGGCCTCACGGCTTGTCTCTGCACTCACAGCTGGTGGCTTTGCCATCAGCGCCCCTTGGGCTCTGTCCTCCATCTGTGCTGATCCCAGCACGTGTTCTCTGCCAGACAGCATCCCTTCCTGTAGCATCCCTTCCTGTGGCCTTAGATGTCGTCTAAGTCACAGGTTCTTAGCCTGGGGTCCATGGTTCACTGGTGGGTGTCTGGAGTCCATGTGTTCCCTGAAATCAGTGCGTGCATTGCTGGGACCAGGTCTCTAGCCTCGCTGTCCACAGCCCGTTTCTAAGGGGCTCTACCCCAGCAGCACACCCACCTGGAGGGCAGCAAGCCTGGATTACTTGGGCTAAATAAATATATGTTTCAGGTTTTTGTTTTTAAAGATTTATTTATTTATTTACTGAGTGAGATATGGGGGGGGGGGATAAGCAGGGGTGAGGGACAGAGGGAGATGGAGAAGCAGACTCCCCACTGAGCTGGGAGCCCCACACGGGGCTCAATCTGGGGACCCTGAGATCACGCCCTGAGCCAAAGGCAGATGCTGAACCAATTGAGCCACCCAGGTGCCCGCTAGTTTTCAGATTGTTAATGGTAGATAATTCAAAAAACCAAAAATCCTAAAACAAAATGAAAATCAAATGTAATCTGAATTTCCATAGATCACCACTTTTACAATTTTGGTGTATTTTTAATTAGGCTATATTTAATTAGGCTGTGATTCTTATCAGAGAGATGGCCTTCCAGATACAACTGGGGTGCCCCCCCCACCTCACTAGGCAAGCATCCTGACATTGTCCTTTGCGTTTACATGTTATGTTTGTTCTTTGCTCTGTCCCCTCAGCCCAATTTTCTTTTTATTGTGGTAGATCATATATAACAAGATTTGCTATCTGGCCCATGTACTGGCTCTGTTTTTACTTGACTGCTCTCATATAGTCCTGCAGCTTGTGTTGTTCACCTGGCAGTATGGTGTACACTTCTCCCCGTGTCAGAACCAGATCGGGTCTACCTGAATTTTAGCGTTTATATGATATTGTGCAGCATGGTCATGTTATATAGATAAGGGGTTTCCGGTTCTCCCTGTAGGATAATGCTGCACATTGCATCTCCCCCTGGACATGCAGAAGTGTTTTTCTAGAGTAGATTCACAGAATTGGACGTTGTGGTCAGAGGACCTGTATTTTATTTTATTTTATTTTATTTTATTTTATTTTATTTTATTTTATTTTATTTTATTTTATGTATTTTTTAAAATATTTTTTATTTATTCATGAGAGACACAGAGAGAAAGGCAGAGACATAGGCAGAGGGAGAAGTAGGCTCCATGCAGGGAGTCCAATGTGGGACTCGATCCCCAGACCCCAGGATAATGCCCTGAGCCAAAGGCAGACGCTCACCCATTGAGCCACCCGGTCGTCCCTATTTTATTTTATTTTTAAAGATTTTATTTATTCATGAGAGACACAGAGAGAGCCAGAGACACAGGCAGAGGGAGAAGGAGGCTCCCTACAGAGAGCCCGATGTGGGACTCGATCCCGGGATCCAGGGTCATGCCCTGAGCTGAAGGCAGATGCTCAACCGCTGAGCCACCCAGGCGTTCCGAAGGCCTGTCTTTTTTTTTTTTTAATTTTTTAAATTTTTATTTATTTATGATAGTCACACAGAGAGAGAGAGAGGGAGGCAGAGACACAGGCAGAGGGAGAAGCAGGCTCCATGCACCGGGAGCCTGACGTGGGATTCGATCCCGGGTCTCCAGGATCGCGCCCTGGGCCAAAGGCAGGCGCCAAACCGCTGCGCCACCCAGGGATCCCCCTGAAGGCCTGTCTTTTTAAGTTGATCCTCCTGAAGTGTCCTCATGAGCCGTGGAACTGCCTTCCCCTTCCACCGCTGGACTTCAGGGGTCTCTGTGCCTCCCAGTAGATGACATGAGACTTTAAAATTTCTGCCTGTGTGATGCAATCATCGAGGTAGGAACTAGGAAGCGACGGGCATCTTCACTGGCCGAGTCTTTAAAGATAGAAACTCCCTGCCTGGCCTGTGAACATGTTGCCAGTCTCCGTCAAGCGCAGGGAAGAGCCTCTTACCCAGAACCACCAGTGTCCGGGGTCGGGGGGGGGGAAGTGTCTTTTATTTATTTATTTATTTTGAAGGATTTTATTTATTTAATAAATAAAAGGGCAAGAGACACAGCAAGAGAGGCAGAGACCCAGGCAGAGGGAGAAGCAGGCTCCATGCAGGGAGCCCGATGCGGGACTCGATCCCGGGACCCCGGGGTCCCGCCCTGAGCCCAAGGCAGACGCTCCACTGCTGAGCCCCGCAGGCGCCCCCGGAGTTGTTCTTTTAAATGTACATTCTGCCCGCTTCTCAGAAGAGTGTCGTCGGGCCCCCTCCACCTGCCTTTGCCTGTGTTAACCTAGGCAATTGTCCCCACCGTCCTGACAGACCAGGGAACCGAGGCTCAGCTACACCGTTTAAGTAAAAACCTGATGCAAAATCGCCCCACTAGTGTCGCCTGCAGTCGCTTGCAGTCTAGTTCCCGAGGCACAAACAAAAGTCTTGGTTCTATGTTTCATCCCGCAGAGCACGTGTGGCATGTCTGGCTGCTCTGGACGCAGCGGGAGCAGGGATGTGCTCACGAGGCTCAGTGGGGAGGAAGCGGCTCGACCAGAACGGCTGTGGCTTGGCTGCCCGTTTTACAAAAGAGGCCCGAGAGTGGCAGTGGCTCAGAAGCCCCTGTGGCTAAGTGATAGGCTCCCACTTGGGGCCCTGCTTCCAGAACCACCTGCCTGGCAAGGAGGCCTCAGGTTCTGGTGCTGGGTCGGCTGCTGTGTTGTGATGTTTCAGGTGATTCTCAGTTGCCTTCTTAAAAATAAGTAACACACCTGCGGTTTGCATTTCACAAGGCCTACAAGAGCCTTTGGGGGGGATGCAGGTGTGTCCCGCCCAGGGCAGAGGAGACCTATGGACTCCTTGTTTTGTTTTAAACACTAAAGTGTGTTTGGGTGATGTCCTTTCTCACTTTTGTTTCTCTTTGGATTCTTGGCTTTTTCTCACGCTTTGTAGTTCCTTGTATGTGGAAAAAACCAGCCCTTTGTGTCACAAACACATTTCCCCAGTCCATCGTTTGCCTTGTGACTTTATGAAGCCTTCCCGACTTGGAGTTTTTTTTTTTTTTTTTTTAAGATTTTGTTTATTTATTTGAGAGAGAGCATAAGCAGGGGGAGCAGCAGAGGGAGAGGGAGAAACAGACTCCCCTCGAAGCAGGGAGCCTGATGTGGGGCTCAATCCCGGACCCTGAGATCATGACCTGAGCTGAAGGCAGAGGCTTCACCTACTGAGCCCCCTAGGCGCCCCTCCAACTTTGGGTTTTAAGGCTTTAATATTTCCTTTCAGTGCATTTTTTGTTTCATTTTCCAGTTTATTTATTTTTTTATTTTTTTAAATTTTTTATTTATTTATGATAGTCACACAGAGAGAGAGAGAGATAGAGAGGCAGAGGGAGAAGCAGGCTCCACGCACTGGGAGCCCGACGTGGGATTCGATCCCGGGTCTTCAGGATCGCGCCCTGGGCCAAAGGCAGGCGCTAAACCGCTGCGCCACCCAGGGATCCCTCATTTTCCAGTTTAAATCTTAAATGTAGTTGATACTCATTTTGGAGAAGGGAATGGTCAGGATTTGCTGTTACTCTTCCAGGTTCTCAGGCCTGAATGACCCCAGACACTCTAAGCTCCCAGGGCAGGGGTGAAGTTCCTGGCCGGTGGGGGTTTGTCCCCAGGCCCCCCATGACTGGGCTGTCCTCTCACCCACCGGGCCTGCAGCCTTCATTTCTGGTGGCTGGTCCTGTGGTTTCCTCTCTGGTGGGCTTTGTCCTCTTTTATTACTGTTCTTTTTCAGAATTTCCCTGATTGTCATTATAAACATTTCTCCATAGAATCAGTTTATCTGTTTTTTTACCTAGATGCTAGTTTAGCAAGTATTGACTTAAAAGGCACATTAAGGGGATCCCTGGGTGGCGCAGCGGTTTGGCGCCTGCCTTTGGCCCAGGGCGCGATCCTGGAGACCCGGGATCGAATCCCACGTCGGGCTCCTGGTGCATGGAGCCTGCTTCTCCCTCTGCCTGTGTCTCTGCCTCTCTGTCTCTCAGGAATAAATAAATAAAATCTTTAAAAAAGATAAGTCACATTAAGCCTTGTTTTCTCAGTTAGGACCTGCCTTTTCGTTTGTTCAAATCTTTTGTATTCTTTAGTATTTAAAAATTCTCATACGGACGCCGCATGTTCATATTCTTAATCTCTCTCTTGTTGATATGGCTGGTGGGTAAGAGTTTTCCCCTCTTATCTCTACCCTTCTGCTTGTCTACAGCGTAGCAGTTGGGTTTTGATTTTTATTTGCAAATAGATCTGGAAAACTGCCGGCCACAGTGAGAGAATTCAGGAAGGTGGGAAGACATGAAGAGTTTCTTTACCACTGGTCCCAGGCCAGCCTCGTAGTGCCAGCCTGCTGAGGTCTGTGCAGCCCTGCTCTCCCGCAGCCTTCCTGTCAGCCTGTCCGTCTGTCCATCTTCTCACACACCTCACCACCACCTAGGTCTGACCTGTGTCACCCCTCCTCTGTTCGCAGCAGCAGACAGGCACGGCCCCTGCAGTCAGAGCACGGTCCAGAGTGTGTCCTGTCCACTCTCTGCCCAGAGGTAGCTGCTGCCCTGGGGCCCCCGCCACCCTGGCCCCCGCTGCCCCGGGGCCCCCGCCTGCCCTTCTACCCACAGCTCCCTGCAACCCAGTGCAGGCCCTGTCCATCTTCCTTTTTTTTTTTTTTTTTAAGATTTATTTATTTATTCATGAGAGACATAGACTGAGAGAGAGAGGCAGAGACATAGGCAGAGGGAAAAGCAGGCTCCTCACAGGGAGCCTAATGTGGGACTCGATCCTGGATCCCAGGATCATGACCTGAGCTGAAGGCAGGCGCCCAACCACTGAGCCACCCAGGTGTCCCCCTGTCCATCTTCCAGCGCACCCTCAACATAAAACTTTGAGAAGTGTGACTTGCTGATCTCGCTGAGCTAGGAGCAGGGATAGTGGATATTTGGGTCCCAATCTCCGAGGGAAGTTCCCAGCAGTAATTAAGTGTGAGGGTAGATCCCGGACAACCTGGCCCCATAGGAACTGGCTTCCCAGCTATGAATATCTCTCTGCACCCTCGTGGCGGCCTGAGCAGATGTGCAGGGCAGGGCTGGGCTGGCAGCCGAAGCTCATAGGTCCGTACATGTGTGATTTGTGGGGTGTGACCAGCTCTTGAGTAAGCTGCCAGAGGATCTGGGCTTTAGGGCTGCTTCTTCCTGCTGGGGGACCCGCGTGGCAGGCACCCAGGACAGAGCCTTGCTGTGTCACACACCGTGTCTCTCCTGTTAACATTCGTTTTTTTTTTTTTTAAAGATTTTATTTATTCATGAGAGACACAGAGAGAGAGGCAGAGACACAGGCAGAGGGAGAAGCAGGCTCCACACAGGGAGCCCAATGTGGGATTCGATCCTGGAACTCCAGGATCACACCCTGGGCCGAAGGCAGGCACTAAACCACTGAGCCACCCGGGCTGCTGTCCCAGGAACATTCTTAGCTTGGGATGTGGCGCTGACAGTGGGCCCAGGGCCCGCGGAGGTGGCAGGAGCAGCAGCTAGGACAGTTGCCTGCCATGTGCCTGTGCAGCTCCCCTGCCCTGGGAGAGCGCCAGGTGCCCAAGAGCCGGAAGGCAGCAAAGGGCCTGTCCGTCATGCTCCCCGCACGCTCCAGCACAGTTTGGGGACTTCACTGCCAGGCTGCACAGTGCTGGCCTCTTTCCTGTGTCATCACATCCTGCGTCCAGTCGTGTTGCCCCAGCCCCACCTCCATGCCACACGATGGAGCCTGGTCACCCATGTTTTCTCAGTCCCTGCCACTGCATGGTGAGACCCTGCAAAGGTGGGACAGCCTCTGGTTCGGGCTTGGATATTGTCAGAGGTTGAATCGTGTCCCCTCCCAAACATATATTGAAGTCCTAACCCTAGTCCCTGTGAGTGGACCATTTTTGGAAACAGGCTTCTTGCCTGTGATTAGTTAAAATGGGGTCCTACTGGGTTCAGAGGGCCCTCATCCAGTGAGTGGTGTCTTTACGGGAAACACAGAAGAGACATACCAGGAGAAGGCCATGTGCAGACAGCGGCAGGAGTCACACAGGCCACGTCTGTCTCCTGGGGACATTGTCACAAAGTGCCACAGGCTGGGTGGCATGATGAAGAGGACATATCCTCTCTCAGCTCTGGATGCTGGGAGTCTTCAACGGGGGTGCCTTCCGGAGGCTCTGTGGGAGGGTGTCCCCCCCCACCTGCCTCCCTCCTGGCATCTGGTGGCTGCTGGTAATCCCGGGCTTGTGGACACGGCAACACCACTGTCCCTGTGTTCTTCTCCCTGCGAATGTGTCCACGCCATCCTCTTCCAGCCATACCACCTGCTGGGTCAGGGACCCACCCTTCCTGGTGTGACCTGGTCGTCCTTTAACTAATTTCATCTGCAAAGACCTTATTTCTTAATAAGGCCACGTGCACCGTGCTGAGGTTAGGACTTGAACATATCTTTTTTGGGGGAGACATTTCAACCCACAACATACACCACGCTGGGTTAAAAAGGTTTATTACTAGTTTAATGAGGCTTTCTGGGCAGCAGTTGGCTTTGGGTTTTGTTTCAGGGGTGGTGATGGGCCGAGGGGTCCAGCCAGTGCCAGAGGAAGGCATCTCCGGGCTTTCTTGTCCGCTGGCCCAGGTGCAGGCCAGGAGGGGAAGGCAGGTCTCAAAAGCTGTCAGCATCAAACAGCAAGCACTGAATCAGACTTTTTGCTATTGAGAGCAATTACTAATACGTTGTCGGCTGTGTTAGGGTGAGTAACGCACCTCTGTGTATCCAACATCCTCTTGTTCCTTATGGTTTTCTCTTTTGTCTTGTTTTACTGGCACCACCTGGTCAAGGAGCTGGGTTTCTGGGTGG
Source organism: Nyctereutes procyonoides (assembly GCF_905146905.1). NCBI lineage: Eukaryota > Metazoa > Chordata > Mammalia > Carnivora > Canidae > Nyctereutes > Nyctereutes procyonoides. Next base: position 28,286,173 of record NW_026575120.1, read on the forward strand.
AGCTCGCCCTGCTTTGGGTTCTGGGCATTGAGGGACCCTGTCTGAGGAGTGGGCGTCCCTGGGGTGGGCAGGGATCTCTGGTGTCAGAGCAGGTCAGCGAGCATTGAAGGCTGTGCTGTCTGGAGTCAGAAACTCCAGGTGTTAAGTAGAAAAGTTCTGCAGATCCATCTGCTGGGCATTTGGAAAAAGGGAGGAAAGGGATGAGGGAAGCGTGCGTGGCCACGTCGCCTCGGAGAGACGGCCAGCGAGGCAGCCAGCGCTGGTTTGTCTGGGGCCTCACTGTGCTGCGAGACTCAAAGGGAGCAAACCGGAATATCTGCTTCCCGCCTTAGTGAGGAGGAGCCACTGGTGCACTGGGTTCCTGGGGCCGCGGTTCAGGTCACCCTTGTCTGAGTCATGTCAGCCCACCTTGGGCCTCTATGCTCTCAGCTCCGGCAGGGCCTGAGCTGGGTCCCATGTTGGGGACCCCAATGGGGCCTCAGGAGAAGCAGAGCCCTTGGGTTGGATCCGGCCTCACAGAAGCAGCAGGAGCCACAGCAAAGTGGATAGATGACGTGGCGACAGGATTCGTTCATTTGTTGAGGACTTCTCAAAAGGGCAAAGGTATTTTCTTGATACTTTTCTGGATTTTATCTTGTCTTATGGGGAACCAGAAGAAGATAGTAATGCTATTAGTAACTTTCCAAACCTGCTTTGCAGAAAGCCCCCCTTGTCTATGTCTGGGCCTCGGGGACGCAGTGGGGTCCCACTGTCTTGGCCGCAGGACGCCTAGTAGGGCTCTTGCTCAGAACAGGGCTATACTTGGAATTGGCAGATGGGCTGGTTTTTATGATTCTTGTAGTTACGAACTATAATATAAGTCACCTAAAATCTGAGTTGTAAAGAGAGTGAGCCCAAGGGGGACCGGGAGACTCCTCTGTGGGTCAAGCTGTGTTTGCTGGCTGGTGGGGGGAGCAGATCTTGGGGTATTGTTTCCGCTTTGCAGATTGGGGGCTTCCGTTTGCCTGTCAGGGTGTCGTCACGAGGCTCACAGGCCAGGCAACTTCATCAGCAGATGCTAGTTTCTCACCGTCCTCGCCATCTGGACATCCTGGTGGCAGCTTGGTCGGCTTTGGGTTCTCCTGAGGCCTCCCTCCTGGGCTTGTCGACAGCTGCCCTCTCACTGTGTGCTCATGTGGCCGCTTCCGTGCAACTGCAGAAAGAGCCAGCTCCCCGGCATCTCATCCTGTAGGACACTGGTCCTTCAGAGAGGAGCCCCACTCTTAGGACCTTGTTTCACTGCGATCACCCCCGAGATGGTCTTCTCACCCCGATACTAATGTTGGGGGTTCCCCCCCACAGAGAATTCAGACACACCAGCAGGGGTCTGACCCCATCCACCTGGACAGCATCAATCCCACAGGTTTGGAGTTCAGTCCCCACCCTCAGCCCCACTTGAGACGCCTCAGGCCAGGGCCATTGCTATGCTTGTGACTGACAGGCTGTAGATTGGGGGTCCCATGAACCCTCCTCGGGTTCAGGGAATGTGCTGGAACGGCTCATGGAACTCAGGGAAATATTTTATGTACCAGATGATCCATTTCCTATAAAGGATGTACTTCAGGAAGAGCCAGATGGAGGTGGTACACAAGGCAACGTGTGCAGAAGGGGCAGGGAGCCTCCAGGCCCCCTCAAGCCTGCCTTCCCCAGATCTTGTGCTCACCAACCTGGAGGCTCTCAGAGACCTGTCCCTCTGGGGTGTATGGGGGCTTCATTACACAGGCATGCTTGGGTGACTCATTGGTTGTCGGTGATTGGTTCAGCCTTCAGCCCCTCTCCCCTCCCTGGACTGGAACTTTCCACCCTGTGGGCACACGGAGGGTTCCCCAGGCAACCTACCCCCCATCCTTAGGAGCTCCATGCCAGAAAGGGAGATGAAGACCAGTGGGGTTGGGGCCCAGGTCAGGCTGTGTGGGTGTTGAAAGTGGGGCGTGAAGGAGAAAGTAAGAGGCAAAGCTGAGCTGTCGTTTTCCCCCAGGTTGGGCTCTGCCTGCAGCTTGCAGCGCTGTGTTGACAATGGTGAGGGGCAGGATTCCATGCACGTTTTCACAAACTGGCACAGGTCCAGGTCATCTACATGTGGCCTGCTTTCCTGTGTGGGAAGGAGTGGGTTGGGGTTCAGCTCCTGCCCTGGGAGCCCGTCTTCCGTGGGAGGAGCCTGGCCCCCCAGATCCTAGGCGCCGTGTGTGCATGGCCGCTGCCAGGCCAGGCCTGCTTCTACTAGGGACTAGTTTTAACCTGTTGCGGTGGTGTCTGTTTTTAAGGTTACTTTCTTTTCCTTACTACAAAAGCGATGAAAACTTATTTTTTTGTCAGCATCAGGGTCCGAGCATTGCTTAGTGCCCAGTGACCACTGTGGCTACCAGGACTCTTCACAGAGGGCAGAGGACAAGACACCCAGAGAATGTGTCGGAAGAGCAACTGGGGGTTCTGGAGTTTCCTCTGGGAGGGTGGATTTGATGTGTTTTGCTGGAGAATTGAGGGGAGCTGGATTGCTCTGTGTGTGGGGTCCTTGCACAGAGCTCAATGTCTATGTGCTGTTGGTAGAGGCTGCAGGGACTCTGGTCTTCTTGGGGACCCTCATGTCTTAACTCTGACCCAGACCCTGCTCGCCTCATCATTTTTATAGGTCTTTTATCCTTTTTAAATCAATATATAATTCTGCTTAAAGAAATTCAAATAAGACAAAATAAATTCATGTCCCTGCCACCCAGTGGGAAGTAACCACTATTAAAGTTTTACATTTTTTAGTGAAATAATTTGTACCTAGAGCTAAATTATAAAAATAAAAGGCCCCTTATCCCAAGTCTGCTTTTCAGTGTTTGCACTCACTTACATTCTCATTTCGCATTCCCTCTGTCTCTGTTTGTGTTTCTGTCCCCTCAAAGACACTCGTGTGTCATGTCCCTCTTAACCACTAGAGAGTATGTTGCACACATTGCCGTGTCCACATCCGCCAGTGTTCTCCTACGTGGCACCCACGGCCCAGTTCTGCCCGTGGGCCCCAAGGTGTCCCCTTCCAGTGTGGGATCCGTGCGGGCTCAGGTGTGGGGCCACCTGAGTCTGGAACACTTCCCTCACCTTGCACTTTGAGATACTGCAGTCCTCCCTCCCCGCACCTCCATGTAGCTGCATTTTGCATTTGTCCCTGTGATCCGCCCAGGGCCAAGTGATGGCTGTACCCTCTCTCAGGTGGGACAAGTGGGGCGCGTGGTGACCTCCTGCCCCACCCGCCCGCTGACTGGAGCCCTCAGGGGTCTGTGCTATAAGTACCAGGTCTTTCCTTCCTGGCATCCGAGAAGCAGTCTGCGAGGAGCGATGTTGAAACTGGGCAGACATCTTGCTCCCTATCAACATTTTCTTCTCAAGAGCTGGCATTTTTTGGTGTTTCTGGCTTGAACCAATGTTCCCTGAGGTTGAGGTGGTTGCAGAACGATACAGCGCTCCTACCCTTCAGATGGTTGTAAGCAAGAGCCCTCTACCCGCCCTCCCCGTTTGCTTATATATTACCCATATGGACTCATTCATTCCTAAATCTTAGTGGTTTTTCACTCATCACTGTATGTGTTAAGTCCATGCTCAGATTGCCCGGGCTTGCCAGCTGGCTCCTGAGTTCGGAGCGCTTCCTTATTTTCTGAAATAAGACACTCCGACTCCTCTTGTTCTTTCCCTGCTGTGGCCCTGGCATCAGCCATCTCTCCAAGGAGACCTGGTGTCCTTTAGTACAGAACGATATTACAGGGTGTGCTCAGTGCTGCTAGATAGTATCTTTGCTTTTTGTGCCTCTCAGTGGCCAGAGCTAGGAAAGGTAGGCATATAGACAGAAGCATGCATGTACACAGGCCCACAGCATGCGTGTGGATATCATGTGTTCATGCTACACCTCTGGTTCCAGTGTGCGCACCGGCCAGGGGAGGAGCAGAGGCAGAGGGAGAAGCAGGCTCCCTGCTGAGCCTGCTTCTGGGGATGGGGGGCTCTCCATCCAGGACCCTGGGATCACGATCTGAGCCGAAGGCAGACACACAACCGACCAGCCACCCAGGCGCCCCACTTTTTTCCATATTTGTATGTCCCTTCTTCAACAATAGAACTCTGGCTCCCGACAAAAGCAACACATTTACTCATTCTTATAATAAACCTAAAATAGTTTATTCTTAAATGGACTACATTTACCAAATCTACTTAAAAGAATTCAGGATCACCCCTCCCTGCCCATACTGTTAACTTTTGATGAACATTCTTCTAGATCTCCTTATATACCTGTAGATAAATACATAAATACACTCAATTTCACTAAAACTAATATTCCTACTGTAAATATGAATATTCATATATTTCCTCCCATTAGCATATACATCATTAACATCACTCCATAACATCATTCAACATCATTTTGTCCACAGAACGAGATCCATACAATGTTTTCTGGTAACTACAGAATGAGCCTGTACCATACTTTTCTGTAATTGGACTTTGATTTTAAAAGGCATCCAGTTTTTCGCTATTATATTTAAGCTGGCATCAACATCTTTATAACTAAATCTTAATTATTTCCTTAGGCTAGAAGTGGAATTACTGGTCAAAGGGTATGTATATTTTTATGTCTTTTTGAATGACGATTTACACTCTGGCCTGCAGTCGTGGAGAGCGCTTCTCGGCGCTTCTCGGTGGTGGCTGCACACTAGAACCATCCAGGGTACTCTGGAAAGCAACGACACCCTGGCCCAACCCCCAGGTCTGGTTTCGCTGGCCTGGGGTGTGGCCAGGATTGGTAGTTTTTAAAGGCTCCCTAAGAGATGATTCTGATATGCAGCCAACTTGATAAGTAGATTTAAATTGTATTACTTCATTATTTTAATTATTGTTTTTACTTTGGAATTGTTTCAGACGTTCAGATTTGGGAGAAGTGGCCCCAGAAATAAAAGCATCCGAGAGACGAACAGCTGTGGCCATTGGAGGTAATGTCAGGCTGGTGGCCGTCCTGGGTTCTGGCAGCGCCGTGGGCAGGGAGCATAGACCTTAAATATACACAGGCCTTGGGCTCTTGTTTTTCCTTTTACAAAAAGATTCCATTTAAGGGTCTTTTATTAAAAGTCTTTCATATATTTGAAATAGGATTCAGTTTCAAACTGGTGATTATCCCCAGTTTACCAGGAACATATTGCAGTCGAGCACGTCACAGGCGCCACCCTGAGACTGGCTCATGGTGACTGCCTAGTTACTGACCTGGGCACTTCTGAGTATTTTGTTGGGACCACAGCTATAAACCGGAACCGTCTCAGGCAAACTGGGGCTTGTGGTCTTCCTGGTCGTGGCTCGCCATGGCTCAATCTCTTTCTCTGTGGATTTGGAGGCTGGGTCAGTGGCTGTCCCTCAGGACTTCAGCGTTAAGGTGTGATGGCCACACTCCAGACATCTTTGCTCCTAAAAGTCATTTTGGGTCTATCATTAATTTAGTGCTTCTCAAAATACATATGTCCTATTGGATTTAATGGTGTCATGCAAAGATAACCCCACAAAAAACCCAGAGGTGATCTCAGAGGATGAGGTGAATTTGACAAATATTTAAAGAACTACTTCTCAAACTGTTTCAAACAATTGAAGGGCAGGAGAACTTCCTAACTCTTTCTTGAGGCCAGCATAAGCCCAAATCAAAGCCAGACAAAGACCCTATATGGAAAAGAAACTATACACCAGTATCCCTTAGGATTATTTTTTAAATTTTATTTATTTTTTCATGAGACACAGAAAGAGAGAGAGAGGCAGAGACACAGGGAGAAGCAGGCTCCATGCAGGGAGCCCGATGTGGGACTCGATCCCAGGACTCCAGGTGGGAGGCAGGCGCTAAACTGCTGAGCCACCCAGGGATCCCTCCCTTAGGATTATTAATGCAAAAAATCCTCAGCAAGACACCAAATGGAATATACTAGCATATTCAAGGGGTGATGTACCGTGGCCAGCTGGGATTTATTCCTGGAGTGCAAGGGTGATATCAACAAAATGAAGGGTAAAATGATCATCTCAATTGACATGGAAAAAGCATTTGATGAAATTTTCTGTTTCTTGATAAACGCTCTACAAAGTAGGAGTAGATGGAAACCACCTCCACATGATAAAAACCATACTTGGACAACCCCCAGCAAATGTCACACTTAGGGGTGTGAGATAGGGAGGCCCATGTCACCACTCCCATCCAGCCGGTGACTAGAAGCCACAGCCACAGCAGCTGTGGGGGAGAAGAAGAAATAGATCTTTTTTTTTTTTTTTTTTTTTTTTTTATGATAGTACACACACACACACACACAAAGAGAGAGAGAGAGGCAGAGACATAGGCAGAGGGAGAAGCAGGCTCCATGCACCGGGAGCCCGACGTGGGATTCGATCCCGGGTCTCCAGGATCGCGCCCTGGGCCAAAGGCAGGCGCCGAACCGCTGTGCCACCCAGGGATCCTGGAGAAGAAGAAATAAAAGGCATCCCAACTGGAAAGGAAGAAGCAAAATGCTCTCTCTTTGCAGATGATGTCATCTTATGTGTAGAAAATGCTAAAAAATTTACAAAAAGCTGTTAGAACTAATAAATAAAGTCAGCCAAGCAGGATACAAAGCCAATACACAAAAATCAGTCACATTTCTATACACTGGTAGTGAGCACACCGAAGAGAAAAATCACAAAAACCGTTCCGTTTACAGTAGTGTCAAAAAGAATACAATACTTAGGAATTAACTAAGGAGGTGAAAGAATTGTACAATAAAACTACAAAACACTGCTGCAGAAATGAAAGAAGATATAAATAAATGGAAACACTTCCCATGTTCATGGATTGGGAGACGTAACATGGGTAAAATGTCAGTATCCCCCAAAGTGATGTGCAGATTGGTTGCAGTCCCAATCAAGAAAGCCAATGACATTTTGTGGAAAAGGAAAACCCCATCCTTTGTGTGGAATCTTAGGGGCCAGTGAATAGCCCGGACAGTCTTGAGAAAGAACAGAACTGGAGGACTCACAGTTCCTGATGTGAAAACCAACCACAAAGTACAGTAAACAGTATGGTCCTGGTATCAAGACATACTCCTAGACCTGTGAAATAGCCCAGAAAGAAACCCTCATGTATTTGGTCAAGTGGTTTTTGACAAGGGTGCCAGGAGCATTCACTGGGTACAGGGCAGTGTTTTCAACACATAGTGCTGGGAAAACTGGACATTCACATGTGAAATAATGAAGTCAGACCTTTACTCAAAACTGAATACAGAAGTTAATCAGTGGATCAGTGTAATCCTAAACGTAAGATCTAATAAAACAAACACTTGGAAGAAAACACTGAGCATTTGAATGTGGCAGTGATTCCCTGCAGGTGACACCAAAGACAACAGGAGAAATACGAGACAGTCTGGACCACGTGAAAAGTTAAACATTTTGTGCATCAGATGACACTACCCACGGAGTATAAAGGGAACCCACAGAATGGGAGAAGAAATTTGCAAACCTTGTGTCTGCCAAGGGATTACTATCCCGAACATCTGGAGACCTCCTCAAACTCAACAACCAAAAGCAACATGATTTAAAAATGGGCAAAGGGGGGGGCAGTCCTGGTGGCTTAGTGGTTTAGCGCCACCTTTAGCCCAGGGTGTGATCCTGGAGACCCAGGATCGAGTCCCACGTCGGGCTGCCTGCATGGGTCCTGCTTCTCCCTCTGCCTGTACTGTATCTCTGCCTTTCTCTCTATGTGTCTCATGAATAAATAAATAAAATCTTTAAAAAAAAAGGGGGGGCAAAGGGGGACGCTGGGTGGCTCAGTGGTTTACTGCCTGCCTTCAGCCCAGGGTGTGATCCTGGAGTCCCCGGATCAAGTCCCACATCAGGCTCCCTGCATAGAGCCTGCTTCTCCCTCTGCCTATGTCTCTGCCTCTCTCTCTCTCTCTCTCTCTCTGTCTCTCAAATAAATAAAATCTTTAAAAAAAATAAAAATGGGCAAAGGACCTGCATGGGCATTTCTCCAAAGAAAACGTCTGAGTGGACAGTGAGCACTTGCAAAGATGTTCAGCCTCACTAGTCACTGGGAACATGCAAATAAAAACCTCAGTGAGACAGCCCCACTCACACCCACAGCATGGATGCACTGTCACAGAGACAGGGAGACAGAGAGATGGGCATATGTGCTGGCGAGGGCGCGTCTGCTGTGTCCCTGCCTGGAAGTCCGCTGCCCCCTCTTCCTCCTCGCTGAGCTCTGCTGCTGACCGTTGCTTATTGGGGCTCCCAGCCGTCTCTGCCTGTGGACCACTAGGCTCTCCTGCCCGCAATTGCATAGGCTGACCCACTGGCCGCTTTGGGCCTCTTTGCTGTCGTCCGCCCATCATCTGTTCAGTCTGAATCAGAGCTGTGGCCTACCCTTTGTGGGTGTGGGGTTTACTCCCCGACCCCTGCTTACGGCTGCTCTACAGCCACCTCTAGCCCACCTCGGGCTTCTCTGCGTCCTGTCCCCTCCTGTAACTGCTCTGTTTTCTCAGAGGGCATTTTGAATTCCTTGGAAAAATTCTTCTGATGTGTTTTCTCTACTTTGGATAAAATAATCTTTTGATTGCTCAGCATTGTGGTTTGATATGTGTGAATCATCCATCTTTCATACTCATGATTTCTCTGATCGCCTTTCCTGTTTCTCTTTCCTGCTTTTCATGTCTGTCTCCAGAGATACCGTCAAAGAAGACTGTTTGAAATGTCTTGTTTATCTACCTGACTACGAAAATCATGAGAAGAATTAATCTGAAAATATCAGAATCTTTTTTCGATTCATAAGCTTTAAAGACTGTAATTTTAATTTGGATTAGATGATACTTTTATGTGGATCAAAACTCAGAACATTAAAAAAGTGCACAGTGGGGCACCTGGGGGGCTCAGTGGGTGAAGCGTCTGCCTTCGGCTCAGGTCATCATCTCAGGGTGCTGAGATGGAGTCATGGGGTGGGGATGGGGGTCCCTGCTCAGCAGGGAGTCTGATTCTCCCTCTGCCCCTCCCCTGCTTCTGCTCTCTCTCTTTTTTAAGATTTTATTTACTTATTCATGAGAGACACAGACAGAGAGGCAGAGACACAGGCAGAGGGAAAAGCAGGCCCCATGCAGGGAGCCTGACATGGGACTCGATCCCGGATCTCCAGGATCAGGCTCTGGGCTGAAGGCGGTGCTAAACCGCTGAGCCACCTGGGCTACCCTCTCTCTCTTTCGAATGAATGAATGAATGAATGAATGAATGAATAAAAGAATCTGGGGATCCCTGGGTGGCGCAGCGGTTTAGCGCCTGCCTTTGGCCCAGGGCACGATCCTGGAGACCCAGGATCGAGTCCCACGTCAGGCTCCTGGCATGGAGCCTGCTTCTCCCTCCTCCTGTGTCTCTGCCTCTCTCTCTCTCTCTCTCTCTCATAAATAAATAAATAAATAAATAAATAAATAAATAAATAAATAAATCTTTTTTATTTTTTTTTTTTATAAATTAATTTTTATTGGTGTTCAATTTACCAACATACAGAATAACACCCAGTGCTCATCCCGTCAAGTGTCCCCCTCCGTGCCCGTCACCCATTCACCCCCACCCCCCGCCCTCCTCCCCTTCCACCACCCCTAGTTCATTTCCCAGAGTTAGAAGTCTTTATGTTCTGTGTCCCTTTCTGATATCTCCCACACATTTCTTCTCCCTTCCCTTATATTCCCCTTCACTATTATTCATATTCCCCAAATGAGTGAGAACATACACTGTTTGTCCTTCTCCGATTGACTTACTTCACTCAGCATAATACCCTCCAGTTCCATCCACGTTGAAGCAAATGGTGGGTATTTGTTGTTTCTAATGGCTGAGTAATATTCCATTGTATACATAAACCACATCTTCTTTATCCATTCATCTTTCGATGGGCACCGAGGCTCCTTCCACAGTTTGGCTATTGTGGACATGGCTGCTAGAAACATCGGGGTGCAGGTGCCCCGGCGTTTCATTGCATCTGAATCTTCGGGGTAAATCCCTAACAGTGCAATTGCTGGGTCGTAGGGCAGGTCTATTTTTAATTCTTTGAGGAACCTCCACACAGTTTTCCAGAGTGGCTGCACCAGTTCACATTCCCACCAACAGTGTAAGAGGGTTCCCTTTTCTCCGCATCCTCTCCAACATTTGTTGTTTCCTGCCTTGTTAATTTTCCCCATTCTCACTGGTGTGAGGTGGTATCTCATTGTGGTTTTGATTTGTATTTCCCTGATGGCAAGTGATGCAGAGCATTTTCTCATGTGCATGTTGGCCATGTCTATGTCTTCCTCTGTGAGATTTCTCTTCATGTCTTTTGCCCATTTCATGATTGGATTGTTTGTTTCTTTGGTGTTGAGTTTAATAAGTTCTTTATAGATTTTGGAAACTAGCCCTTTATCTGATATGTTATTTGCAAATATCTTCTCCCATTCTGTAGGTTGTCTTTGAGTTTTGTTGACTGTATCCTTTGCTGTGCAAAAGCTTCTTATCTTGATGAAGTCCCAATAGTTCATTTTTGCTTTTGTTTCTTTTGTTTTCGTGGATGTATCTTGCAAGAAGTTACTGTGGCCAAGTTCAAAAAGGGTGTTGCCTGTGTTCTCCTCTAGGATTTTGATGGAGTCTTGTCTCACATTTAAATCTTTCATCCATTTTGAGTTTATCTTTGTGTATGGTGCAAGAGAGTGGTCTAGTTTCATTCTTCTGCATGTGGATGACCAATTTTCCCAGCACCATTTATTGAAGAGACTGTCTTTCTTCCAGTGGATCGTCTTTCCTCCTTTGTCGAATATTAGTTGACCATAAAGTTCAGGGTCCATTTCTGGATTCTCTATTCTGTTCCATTGGTCTATGTGTCTGTTTTTGTGCCAGTACCACACTGTCTTGATGACCACAGCTTTGTAGTACAACCTGAAATCTGGCATTGTGATGCCCCCAGCTATGGTTTTCTTTTTTAAAATTCCCCTGGCTATTCGGGTCTTTTCTGATTCCACACAAATCTTAAAATAATTTGTTCTAAGTCTCTGAAAAAAGTCCATGGTATTTTGATAGGGATTGCATTGAACGTGTAAATTGCCCTGGGTAGCATTGACATTTTCACAATATTAATTCTGCCAATCCATGAGCATGGAATATTTTTCCATCTCTTTGTGTCTTCCTCAATTTCTTTCAGAAGTGTTCTATAGTTTTTAGGGTATAGATCCTTTACCTCTTTGGTTAGGTTTATTCCTAGGTATCTTATGCTTTTGGGTGCAAATGAATGAATGAATGAATGAATAAAAGAATCTGGGGATCCCTGGGTGGCTTAGCGGTTTAGCGCCTGCCTTTGGCCCAGGGCACGATCCTGGAGACCCAGGATCGAGTCCCACGTCAGGCTCCTGGCATGGAGCCTGCTTCTCCCCTCCTCCTGTGTCTCTGCCTCTCTCTCTCTCTCTGTCTCTCATAAATAAATAAATAAATAAATAAATAAATAAATAAATAAATAAATAAATCTTTTTTAAAAAAAATCATGTTCGTAGGATGTACTCGTGAAATTGAGCCAGGAATTTACATTGACTTATGTTTGAAATAGTTTCTAAAATAAAAGATTAATCTATATAAGTTTCGTGAGCTTATTCATATTTTATTTTCAGAAAGTTCAGTAAATTGTTACAGGAATATGTTCTCGAGCAAATCACTGTCTTGTACGAGCTCTCACTACTGTGTTGTATTTGGGGCTGGAAAATAGAAATTTACGTAGGAAGAACTGGAGCCAAGGCTAGCATTAAAAATAAACATGAGCCACCACATTCTCACTGAGACTTTTTGGTAGAAAGGTCCTAACTTGCTGATGAAAGTCAACGTGTGTGTGCTTTCTTCCAGATTTGGAATGGAGAGACATGGACGCAGATGACTGTGAGTTTTGTTGTGGAAGTGGAGAGGCGGGTTTGGATCACCTGGGGATGGGCAGGTAGAGCGGGGCAGGGCTGGGACGTTAGACTGTGAGCGGTTAGGAGCAGTTGCTGTCTTAGCGAGAAGAAGGAGATTCTGAGTTAGGCTAACGTGTCCATCTGAGGCACTGATTTGATTGACACCTCATTTTCCTTTGCTTTTTTAGATGGTACAAATGAGGCTCAGGACAGTGACTTTCCAGCAGGTACACATTTTCTCTGCTCTGGCTCCCTGTCCTGTCGCAGGAGGACCCCGTCTAGGCACACCCGACTGTGGGAGAGTCCCCTCCAGCCCCTGGCCCTGAGTGCCCCCACGCACCCGCTGGGGAGCCGTGGCCCTGTACGGAGACTGAGACTGAGACTAGCATCTTCGCAGGAAGAAGCACAGGGATCTTACATTTGACAAGTTCCCAGAGCGGTTCTAAAGCCCAGGCAGGTTTGGGAATCCATGGGCTGTTCCGGTGATTGCATTTCCTCCATGGGCCCCACACTGGGCACCAGTGCATATGAGGTTTCTTGCTCTGGCTCTTGCCCAGCAGATTTCATTGCCTGCTGCTGGAGAGGTGAAACCAGACCCCAATCCACGTCCCAGCTTCTTTGAGGCAACACCCAGAAACCTGAGCAGTGCGTACAAAGGGTTTCTGCCTGGGTGTCCAGGGCAGCCTTTTTGTTTCTGCAGCCCTGAGTCTAGTACACGCTGCAAGGGGACACCTGTGCCCCAGGGCTGAGTCCTCAGGAAACAGGAGGGCTGCGCCTCCTCTCTTGTTGATGGGAACACAGACACAGCTTCATAATGGAGAAAATCCTGGAGCTCAGTGGGATTTGCATTTTCAAGTTTTGTTCACTTAACACTGAAAGTGTACTACTTCTATGCAGTATGACAATTGGTGAGATGCCACGGCCAAGAACAGGGGTAGGGGCAAAGCTTAGTGCTCATGAGAATTCATATTGTGTTGGGTGAGACTTGACGGTCTGAACAAGTAAGTGCAGACTTCTGATCATCTCTACCAATTATGTCACCATGGTAACACTGAAAACCACCATTGGCCTCACGTTTGCAAATGGTTGCGTAGCTATGGTTTCTGTGACTCCGTATCCAGGAAGAACTTCCTGTTCCCTTTAAAAATTGTCCCAACTTATTTGTCAAAGGAAGGGAACATTACCTAGAAAATCCGAGTGACTCAGCGATGGTGTCCTCCTGTGGGAAATTCCCAGTGACGGTGTGAGGGAACCCACTGCTGGGCCCGGCACGTGGGGACAGGCCACGGGGTCACAGGGAGAGGCTGCATACTCCATGCAGCTACATCTGGCCCAGCGTACCTGGGAGAAACCAGATGTGTAGACCTTTTCACGCCATCTCCTAATCCTTACACGTAGCCCCTGGGGGGTCCTCTCTCCTTTGTCAACGTTCTGCGTGTCTGGCTGCATTTGCCTCTATTGGTCTCAGGCAGGCCCCGGGGTCCCCACAGCCTGCTTTCTGAAGGAGGTCATCTCCCACTCCACCTCTGACCCTGGGCCTCTGACACATGGGTGAGCACTGATGTCTTCCTCTCTCCCCACAGTGGAGAGGAGCAGGCTGCAGGAAATGCTGTCGCTTTTGGGGCTGGAGACCTATCAGGCCCAGAAGCTCAGCCTCCCAGACTCTCTGCAAATCAGCAGTGAGAGCATGAAGAACTGGGCACCTCAGGCTCCCAAGGACTTGCCCTGGAATTTCCTCAGGAAGCTGCAGGCCCTCAACGCTGAAGCCAGGAATACCACCATGGTGCTGGACGTGCCCCCGGATGCCAGGCCCGCGGAGAAGGAGAGCCAGATGGAGGAGGAGATTATCTACTGGGATGCAGCTGATGACATCTCCGCAGACATCTATTCCTTCTCTGAGTTGCCGACGCCCGACACTCCTGTGAACCCCTTGGACCTTCTCTGTGCCCTTCTGCTGTCCTCAGATAGTTTCCTGCAGCAAGAGATCGTGCAAAAAATGTCTCTGTGCCAGTTTGCGCTCCCCCTTGTTTTGCCCGACTCGGAGAACCACTACCACACGTTTCTGCTGTGGGCCTTGAGGGGTGTCGTGCGGACGTGGTGGGCACAGCCCCCACGGGGGGTGGGCAGCCTCAGAGAAGACAGCGCCGTCCTGTCGCGGGCACCCGCCTTCGCCTTCGTGCGCATGGAGGTCAGCAGCAACTCCAAGTCCCAGCTGCTCAATGCTGTGCTCAGCGCGGGCCACAGGCCACGGGACTGCTTCTGGCACCGCGACCTGAACGTGGGCACCAACCCTCGGGAGATTGCAGACGGGCTGGTGGAAGTGTCCTGGTTCCTTCCCAGTGGCAGGGAGGACCTGGACGTCTTCCCTGAGCCCATGGCCTTTCTGAACCTGCGGGGCGACATCGGGTCTCACTGGCTGCAGTTTAAGCTCTTGACGGAAGTGTCCTCGGCCGTGTTCATCTTGACCGACAACATCAGCAAGAAGGAGTACAAGCTACTCTCCTCCATGAAGGGCTCAGCCACGAAATACTACTTCATCCTGAGCCCGTACCGTGGGAAGCGGAACACGAACCTGCGATTTCTCAACAGGCTCATCCCGGTGCTGAAGATGGACCACTCGCACGTCCTGGTGAAGGTGAGCAGCACGGACAGTGTGGGCTTCGTGCGCCGGGTCCGCTCCATTGTGGCGCACGTGGCCCGGTCCCCCTGCCGCAGGCTGTCTGTGGAGGAAATGGCCCACGCAGCCCGCAGGCTGGGGCTTAGGGTGGATGAGGACTGTGAGGAGTGTCAGCGGGCTAAGGACCGGATGGAGCGCATCACCAGGAAAATCAAAGACTCTGATGCCTACCGAAGGGATGAGCTGAGGCTGCAGGGGGAGCCGTGGAGGAAGGCGGCCCAGGTGGAGAAGGAGCTGTGCCAGGCCCAGTGGGCTGGGGACCCCCCGGACAAGGGCAGGGCCGAGCTCAGGCACCGGCTGCTGGAGCTCCGAGCGCAGCAGAACGGCCACGAGCCCACCTGGGGCGTGCAGGAGTTTGTTGCTGGCATCAGTGGCCCCTCCCTGGGTGAGAAGCAGTACTTCCTGAGGTGGATGGAGTGGGGGCTGGCCCGGGTGGCCCCGCCAAGGCCAAGACAGCCTCCAGAGACCATTGTGACCCTGAGAGCAAAACACTGTGGGGTCGTGGACCTGAGCGAGCTGCTATGGCCCGAGCCCCTGGGGGTGGAGGACTTCCTGCGGGAGATGGCACAGTTTTACGAGGCCGAGAGCTGCCTCGTGGAGGCAGGGAGGCTGCCGGCGGGCCAGCGGCGCTTTGCCCACTTCCCAGGCTTGGCCTTGGAGCTGCTGCTGCTGGGGCTTCCCTTGGAGCTGATCGATGGGAGCACGCTGAGCACTCCCCTGCGCTGGGTCACAGGGCTCCTCAAGGAGCTGCACATCCGCCTGGAGCGGAGGTCACGACTGGTGGTCCTGTCGGTGCTGGGTGTGCCAGGCACGGGCAAGTCCACGCTTCTCAACACCATGTTTGGGCTGCGCTTTGCCACGGGGCAGGGCTGCGGTCCCCGAGGGGCCTTCATGCAGCTGGTCACGGTGGCCGAGAGCTTCAGCCCGGACCTGGGCTGTGACCACATCTTGGTGATAGACTCAGGGGGCCTGATCGGCGGGGCACTGGCCACGGCCGGGGAGAGGTTTGAGCTGGAGGCCTCCCTGGCCACTCTGCTCATGGGGCTGAGCAACGTCACCGTGGTCAGCTTAGCTGAGACCAGGGACGTACCCCCGGCCATTCTGCACGCGTTTCTGAGGCTGGAAAAAACGGGGCACATGCCCAACTATCAGTTTGTGTACCAGAATCTTCATGATGTGTGTGCGCCTGGCCCCAGGCCACGAGACAGGAGGCAGCTCCCAGATCTGCCCGGGGACGCGAGCAGAGCTGCGGCGCAAATGGAGAAACAGGGCGGTGGCATCCGGACGCTGGCCGACCTGGCCTTCTGTGACCCCGAGAAGCAGCACGTTTGGCACATCCCAGGCCTGTGGCATGGGGTACCTCCCATGGCCGCGGTGAGCTTAGGGTACAGTGAGGCCATTTTCGAGTTAAAGAGATGCCTCCTGGAAAACATAAGGAACGGCCTGTCCAACCAAAACAAAAACATCCAGCAGCTCATTGAGCTGGTCAGAAGGCTCTGAGTGACCAGACAGGTGGCTTGTTCCAGCAGCGGTGGCCTCATGTGGCTGTGCCCAGTGCCTGAGTGAGGCTGGCACCCAGCCTGCATGAGAGCAGAGAGGAGCATAAGCCAGGAGGTCTGGGGTTTCCTACACAGGTGTTGAGAAAGGAGGTGACCTCGCAGACCAGGTCAGAGATGCCCTCAGGAACAGAGTGGCCCTGGGGTGCGGTGTGGGGATTACATGGTGATCCCTTCTGTGTCGAGATCCCTCTCAGTCGCCCCTGGAGCACAGCAGGACCCAGGAGGAGGGCTAGGACACCATCCCGAGGAGGGGGGGCGACTCTGTCCTGCTGGTCCCACTGACCCAGGACGCCCCCTCGCTGCTCCGCCGAGAGTCCCTGCTTGCTCTGTCACCCACAGCTGTCTGTTTACACGCCTGCCATGCTCAGCACAGCACCTCCCTTCTGCCCTGCTCCGGCATTTGCCCTGCCCCCGACTGTGAGCTCCTTGAGGGCAGGGCTGTGTGTTACCCAACTCTGTCCCTCAGGGCCTGGCACGGGGCCTGGCACACTGTAGGCACTTAATAAATGTTTGTTAAAAGAATGCAATGCATGAATGTGTGATGGTAAAGGCAGGTACCTTGATTTACTTGTTTCCTCCAAGAGGATCAGTGTCTGAGGGAGGGTGTGTGACGGGTGGTCAGGAGCGGCAGATTCTCGGGAGAAGTGTCCCACAAATGCCCTGCTCTGCTGTGGCTTCAAGCAGAGCCCTGTCCTGCAGGCTGTTGCTGGGAGTGGGACTCAGTGTCTTCGTGGTAATGCCAGGGCGTGGCCATGGCCATCCCATCCTCTAGGTGAGAAGGGGGCCTAGAGCAGTGAAGCCCTTGCCCACACAGTTCAGAGGGTGGGGGGTACTGACGAGCGGGCTGTGGCTCATCCCCATACCCCACCCCAGCCGGCCCCTGGCCTGCCCTTCTTTGCATTTCACGCCTGTGGGGCGGGCTCCCTCCTGACAGCCTCCATGGCCATGGGCCACGCACCAGCTCCCCCACTGTGGAGGCCAGTTGAGGGGGGAACCCTACGATCCCTGGAGCCCAACCCCAGCTCTGTGAGCTCTGAGAGCCTGCAGCTCAGGCCTTGGGGTCTCCTTCCCTCTGTAGGTTGTCATTTTGGGGGAAATGCCCATGCCATCCTCCCCTCCCTGCCCCCCCGCCCAGTGACCAGGAGCTCCTCTGTGTGCCTTGGTGAGGCAGCCCTCTGGACTAGAACCCTTTCTTGAGCTGCAAGCCCCCCAACGTCACACCTGCCACTCCCCTGATGTCTGAGGATTGTACCTGCGTCCGGGCAGCGGGATGCACAGGTGAGGGCTGAAAGCCGTGCTGGGACCCGGAAAGCCTGACCTCTTGCTGATTAATTTAGGGAAACCTTTTCCCTTCTGAAATGCAGACAGGATCTCTAACACTCTGGCACCGGAAACTCATGTCTTCCGGGTTATTAACACAAATGTTAAGAGGTTGGTTCACCAGGAAATAGCAAAGATTCTCCCGTCTTCCTGCCTGCAGAGCCATGGGGCCGCCCTCCGGGATGACCCAGGATGACCAGGGTCCCTGCCGCTGCGAGCTCCCGAGCTCCCGAGCGGCGAGACCTGACCTCTGCACCGCCCCGTTCCAGACCTGAACCACCTGGCAGGTGGAGAAGTGCACCGCTAGGCGTTGCTGGGCAGCGGGGGCAGCGGGAAGTCCAGCTCCCGGCACCGCCCGGCCGCTCGCAGCAAGTCTCCAACTGCGCAGCCGCCGGCTCCGCCCCGGCAGGCAGTCCCCGCCCGGACTCCCCCGGCCGCGCCCCGGCCCCACAGGCTGGCCCCGCCCCCAAGGAAGGCCCCGCCCCCAAGGAAGGCCCCGCCCCAGCCGACAGGCCCCACCCTCAGACCCCGCCCACACGCCCTCCAGTCCTGACGGAGGGGTCCACCCCGCCGCCGCCGCCACCGCCACCGCCACCGCCAGCGCGCTCCCCCACTCCCCGGCCCCCTCCGCGGCCGAGCGACTTACCGGCCCGCGCCGGTTCCGATTTGGTCTCCTCCGCGGCTTCCCGGGGTTGACCTTTACCCTGGGGCCGCCTCGTCTCCCCTGCGGCGCCGCGGTACGTGGGCGCGCGACGCGGAACCCAAGATGGCGGCGCCCATGTGCTGCGGGGCGCTCGGGCCCCGGGTGAGTAGGTGACGCTGGCGGGCCCCGGGGGCCTGGTGGGGGCCCGAGTCTCCGTCTCACCTCCCCCTTCTCTCACAGAT
Source organism: Nyctereutes procyonoides (assembly GCF_905146905.1). Classification (NCBI taxonomy): domain Eukaryota; kingdom Metazoa; phylum Chordata; class Mammalia; order Carnivora; family Canidae; genus Nyctereutes; species Nyctereutes procyonoides. The sequence goes on from NW_026575120.1 coordinate 28,304,562, forward strand.
GTTGTCCTGGAGCCGAGTGCTGCGGTGCTCCTGGCGCGCCCTGCACCTGTCCGCGGTCTGCGCCAAGGTGAGCGCGGGGGGAGGGGAGCGGGGGACCTGGGGACGGACGGAGGCGCCGGGGAGGGTGGGGCGCGGGGGCGGGGAGGCTGGGGATCGAGGGGCGGGGCCGGGGACCCACGGGTTGGGGGCCTGGGGACCGCAAAGCCAGGACGAAGATCAAGGATCGGAGTCCTGGGGTCTGGGCGCCCGGGGCAGTGGGGCGGGGGGCACGGTGAGGGGAACGTAGCTTGGGTCGCGGACCCGCAGAGTCACGGCCCTCTGGCTCCTAGAACCGGGCGGCCCGAGTCCGAGTGGGCAAGGGGGACAAGCCGGTGACCTATGAGGAGGCGCACGCACCGCACTTCATCGCCCACCGCAAGGGCTGGCTGTCACTGCACACAGGTGAGGGAGGGGCCCCTGCCTGGCGGGCAGAAAAACCCTTCTCAGCGAGTCGCGGCCTCTCCACAAACGGGAGATAAACACCTGGGAGAGGCTTGATTCCACTCCTCCGTATTCAGAGGTTTTATTCTCGGATTTCATACTTGCGAGTCCCCGTGGACGGGCCCGAGCACCGCCCTGCACACACCTTCCCCGCCAGGGCTCTGCCTTCTTGTTCCCACTCATGCTGCCAACAAGTGTAATTTTCCCGATGGATTAGTGCCCCGTGTTCACAGTTCTGTGTTTTTGGTGGGTGATTCCGCTGCCTTAAAGTAGCCCTAATGCTGAAATGTGAAGCTCGGGAAGGGTGTGAGGTACACACAGAAAATAGGCAAGGTAGGTAAGCTTCCTTCAGAGGCCAGGTATAACGCTGTTGGCAGAGTTCAGCGTTAATCCATCATGTGTATTACACGAAGGGTCTTTAAGCAGAACACACAGGAAACAAGATTATATATTGAGGTGTTGACCACACTGTCCTAACCCGGTGTTTCTCCTGGGAGCGATGGTTCAATTCCCTAATCCATCGTTTGTGGGGACTACATAGAACATAACTATTGGGAACTAATGAGAATCAGATGTGTTTGTTCTGTATGAGACTTGTCAACCTGGATGTTTCACAATCCATCTGGCTAGAGAAGTTAAAATACAGATTCCTGTCCCCCACCCTTTTCAGGTTTTGGATCTGTAAGGCCTGGGGATGAGTGTAGGAGGTTGTAGGAGTTTCAGGATCTACACTGAAAATCCACTGGTGGAGGTCATGGCCCTGGCTGGTGACAGAACTTGTGTCCCTAGTCTCAGAAGCAGCTGGTGGCCTCCTCTCTCTGGGCCCAGAGATGGCCAGGGCTTCTATAAGTGGTCCAGAAAGAGTGGGAAAGGGCTAGACAGGAAAGGATCCTCTGAATGTTGTGCCCTGCTAAGGCGTCAGTCTTCCATTTTGTAAAACGAGGATAACCAATAATACCTACTTCACAGGATTTGTTTGGGAATGTAATGAAATAAACGTACTTTGAACTTTAAAGTGATGTTCATTTTATTCCACTTGTTGAAGAAAAGAGAGGAAGTCAGGGTGGGGGGTGGAATTGAGTGCCCAGTGCTCTTGGATGTTAGTGCTGGAGTTTTCACTGACTCTTCGAGGTGCCCTGCTCCTTTCAGGTAACCTGGATGGTGAGGAACATGCTGCAGAACGAACAGTGGAGGATGTTTTCCTTCGGAAGTTCATGCTGGGCACCTTCCCAGGGTGTCTGGCCGACCAGCTGATCCTAAAGCGCCGGGCTAATCAGTTGCAAATCTGTGCTCTGGTCCTGAGGCAGCTACCTGCACACAAGTTCTACTTCCTGGTGGGCTACAGTGAGACTCTGCTGTCCCACTTTTACAAATGTCCTGTCCGTCTGCACCTCCAAACTGTGCCCTCCAAGGTCGTGTATAAGTACATCTAAGACAATCACCTTTTTGCATCAGCTCTAGCCTGGGAAGTACAGAAATGTCTGGGAAAGGAGTGAAGTAGAAATGGGGAAATGTATCTCCTCAGCGTATAGAGGATTTCTTTTTAAAGCTGCTGTTGAATAAATAGACCTTCCGTGTTTTATTGCCTCTTGGTTTGTCTCCTCCTTAGAGAACTAGAATAGGGTTTCTTCAAGGATGCTCCGAGGCTCCCCCAAACGTTGCCAGGTATTCTAGGTTTGGATAATAGCTATAATGCGATGAGTATCTTGTGCTAGTCACTTTATCAGGAACTTTACCTGGTTTTCTCTCAAAGTGGAAAAATCCATTTTTGGTGATTATAAAGTAATGTTAATTTTTTAAAATTTGAAACAATATGGACTGTGTCCAGTCAACCATAAAAGTTTCTTGTAATTCTTCTACAGACAGAACTACTATAAACAGTTTTTTTCCAGATGTTCTCTTTTTCTCCAGAAATACCTAAATGGTTACTCCTTGCTTTGGAAGGAGCAGGGAAGCTCGGGAAGGGTGTGAGGTACACACAGAGAAAATAGGCAAGGTAGGTAAGCTTCCTTCAGAGGCCAGGTATAATGCTGTTGGCAGAGTTCAGCGTTAATCCATCATGTGTATTACACGAAGGATCTTTAAGCAGAAACACAGGAAACAAGATTATATATTGAGGTGTTGACCACACTGTCCTAACCCGGTGTTTCTCCTGGGAGCGATGGTTCAATTCCCTAATCCATCGTTTGTGGGGACTACATAGAACATAACTATTGGGAACTAATGAGAATCAGATGTGTTTGTTCTGTATGAGACTTGTCAACCTGGATGTTTCACAATCCATCTGGCTAGAGAAGTTAAAATACAGATTCCTGTCCCCCACCCTTTTCAGGTTTTGGATCTGTAAGGCCTGGGGATGAGTGTAGGAGGTTGTAGGAGTTTCAGGATCTACATTGAAAATCCACTGGTGGAGGTCATGGCCCTGGCTGGTGACAGAACTTGTGTCCCTAGTCTCAGAAGCAGCTGGTGGCCTCCTCTCTCTGGGCCCAGAGATGGCCTAATGACTTCAGCAGTTGAGCATCTGCCTTTGGCCCAGGGCCTGATCCTGGGATCTGGGATCGAGTCCCCCATAAGACTTCCTGCATGGAGCCTGCTTCTCCCTCTACGTAGGTCTCTGCCTCTCTCACTCTGTCACTCTCATGAATAAATAAATAAAAATCTTTAAATAAAAACAAAACAATAATTAGCTTAGTCTGACTCTGGTGTGGACAACTGAGTGAGGGCATAGAGCAAGCACAGGGGGACAAAAGGCAGGATGGTGGTTCCCAGGGAGAAAAGTGGGCCAGCCCAGGGAGGATTCAAAAAGGAAACCAAGTCTGGATTGACTGGGGGGCAGGGGTAGAGCTGGTCAGGGAGGCCTACCCCAGGATGGGCTGAGTGGCAAGGGTACCGTGGTCGCATTCACAGATCTGGGGGCACTAGAGGAGACCAGATGTGAGTGAGTTCAGGCTGAGATATGCTCATACTGAGAATTGTTTTGAGATAACCCTTCAAGGTATCATGCAGGCCACAGGCTCTGTAAGTCGGGAACAGAGAAGTGACCTGGGCTGCAACTGCAGACGGAGTTCTCTGAGGATGTAGGTTAGGCTCAACCCACAAGAATCCTTGGAGCCACAAGAGATCACCCAGGGGAAATGCTCCCACTGAAAGAGAAGACGGCCAAGGCCGGTATCTTCAGAGATACCAGGACAGAAGCAGGTAGGCCTGAGAAGCAGGAGGAGAGTCCACACAGGCTGAAAGGCCCTGACTAGATGGGTCAAGGCAGACGGTGACAAGTGCCAAAGCTGCTCACAGGCCCTGCTGGACGTTCTCTATGGGGCGGGCACAGAGGAGGAAAAGAACCTCTCATCTGAGACCTGCTGCTTCCAAGGCCACTCTGAAGGGTGGTGGGGCGTAAGAGGACCTTCACTGTTTAAAATGTAAGAGGTTGGGGGATCCATGGGTGGCTCAGCAGTTTAGTGCCTGCCTTTGGCAAAGGGCAGGATCCTGGAGTCCCAAGAGAGAGTCCTGCGTTGGGCTCCCGGCGTAGAGCCTGCTTATTCCTCTGCCTAAGTCTCTGCCTCTCTCTCTCTCTATGTCTATCATTCATAAATAAATAAATAAATAAGTAAATAAATAAATAAATAAATAAATCTTAAAAAAAAGTAAAATGTTAAAGGTTGGGACGCATGGGTGGCTCAGCAGTTTAGGGCGGCCTTCAGATCAGGTCATGATCTTGGAGACCGGGATCGAGTTCCCCCATCGGGCTCCCTGCGTGGGGCCTGCTTCTCAACCTCTGCCTCTCTCTCTCTCTGTCTCTCATTAATAAATTTAAAAAATCTTTTAAAAATAAATGAATAAATGAATAAATAAATCAAACGTAAAAGGTTCCAATGAGACAAGACAAGTAAATGCAACTAAATCCTAACTTGGATCCTATACCACGGAAAGGAAGTGGGTGAGACCAGCAGGCCAGTCTGAATGAACCGTGTAGATGTTAGGGCTCTGGTTTTCCTGTTCTGTTCCATTAGATGTTAATTACACCTGGGGAGTCTAAGTGCACAGAACGTGACAATACTTTGTACCAGTTTCTGAACTTTTGTCATCCTTACGTTATTTCAAAAATATTTCTTTTAAATAAGACGTTTGATAAATGTAAATGCATCAAGGTCGAGCCATTTGTACAATGGCTGGGGGGGAGGAGCCTTGGTGAGACCCCGCCCCGCATCACAACATCAAAGTGATAGAAGGCAGAGAAAAACAGATAGTCCACAATCACAGAAGCAGCCAGAGGCCCCAGAGGTGCACTGCACCCTGCCCGCCCCGGACCCACCGCTCCCTGAGCCCGCGTGGACGGGACCCGCACCCGCCCCGAGCCCGCGTTAATGGGGCCCGCACCCTCCGTGAGCCCGTGCGGACGGGGCCGCACCCGCCCTGAGCCCACGTGGACGCGACCTGCCCTGCAGCCGGCCTCACCGCAGCCCCCGCTCCGGGTACAGGTCCGACCACTCCTCCCCTGGCATCCCGCAGCCCAGCACCGTGGCGGCCCAAAGGTCTCCGCCCGCCTCCCCGCGGCCCCAGAAGCCCACCGTCCCCGTCCCAGTCCCTCCCGCGCAGCCTCCGCGCCACAGCGAGGCCCAACGCCTGGAGCACCGTTGAGAAAACGCAACGCCAGGCCCGGCCTCTCGCACAGCCAAACCGGCCTGTCCCCGCTCGGGGCCCACACGTACCTGCGCGCCGGGCCGAGGTCTGCGGGGCCGGCTGCGAGGAGCCCGAGCGCCCGGAAGCCCGGGCCTGAAGCGTCGCGGCCACGCAACGTCCGGCACCAATGGGCTCTCCGCGCCTGGGCTCCTTCTGCGGCCCCGCCCCGGCCCGCCCCGGCCCCAGCGACCACCGAGAGGCCCGGCCTCCGCGGAGCCTAGAGGGACCCGAGAGGGCCTCCGCCCGCAGTGGGCACGCCGGGGGCCGCGGCACTGCACCGCGGCTCAGCCCCGAGGAGCGCGGACGCCCGCGGCTCCTGCTCCCCGAGGCGCGAAGCCTCTCCGCGCCCCAGGGCGGGAGCTCGGGCAAGAGGCGGCCTTCGCCTTCCCAGCACAGGGACAGTCGTCGCAGGCCCCCGGGCACCTGGGAAAGAGGCGAGAACCGCGGCGCGGGGAGCTGCGCCCACAGCTGCGGACCCAGCACCCGGGCAGGCCCCGCGGCCCCTGCCCGCCCCGAGCTCCCCCTCAGGCAACGCCGGCTGGGAACCCGCAGGGCCTGGCCGCCTGGCCTGGGTCGTGGTCGTGGGGGCCTGACCTGCGCAGGAGGGGGACACCCTCCAGATAAAATACACGCTGACCTGTTATATTTGATGTTCAGGCAAAGCACAGGGCCAGCTTAACATTCATATGTGACTGGGAGCTCTGTGTTTCGTCTGGAGACGCACCCCCGTACCCACGGCGTTCAACAGAACGTTCAACTGAGCTTTCAAGATCCAACTGACCTTGGCGCAGTGGCAGGATCGTACGTAGCCAATGAGGTTTATCCGAGGCGCGATTATTGCTAAAGAGCTAACTGACTTTATTAAATAATTCACAAATCAGGTCACATCCCATCTAGCAAACAGAAGAATGCTCCGAGGAATGCTACAACTTGGAAGGTGTGGATAGCAGGACGGTGGGGCAAGCAACTCGCCAGCAAATGGAAAGGATTGTTCCGGGAAAGACCACTTTGCCTTGTGGGGAGAGGCAAGGGGTCTTATCTGCTCGTGACTCCCTCGCCTTTGGGGGATGGAAAGGGCCCAAGGGGAAGACTGGCACTAACAACAACCACCCAAATCCTGACTACTGGTAAAGACTACTTTTCTGGAGAAATTCGAAACTGCAATTATTTGTTTAATATTTTTGCTTACAATTTCTTTTTCTTACGCATTTTATTTTCTTAAGTAAACTCCACACCAATGTGGGGCTGGAACCCACAACCATAAGATCAAGAGTTCCACACTTTACTCAGCTAGCCAGGTGCCCCTAAATTGGAATTAGATTAATACTAATCCACAATTTAGGGACTCAATGGAATTGATATCATTCGGGGTCTATGGTTTTCTTTTTAACACCGGGGGAGCAAAATCCCCCTCCACCCCAACCCACCCTTACTGTCATACCTTGAGAATCACTGCTTTATAAGATACATGGGACAGCGGACTTCACTGAAGAAGATGACTTGGCCTCTAAACACAAATACTCCTGGGAACAAACTAGGTCAAGCGTTCAAGAGAGCCAAGTAGCAAAGGTTTTGCATTTTGCTTCTCTACCCTGGCAATTCTCCACAAGGTGTTTGTTTATTTTTGTCACTGTTCATTGTTTTCAGATTTTATGTAGATGAATTTATTTATTTACTTTTTAAAGATTTTATTTGACACAGAAAGAGACAGAGAGAGCACCAGGTGGGGGAGTGGGAGAGGGAGAAGCAGGCTTCCCCACTGAGCAGGGATCCTGTTGCAGGGCTCCATCCAGGACCCAGGGATCACAGAGCCCAGGGATCGTGACCTGGGCCGAAGACAGGTGCTTCACCACCTGAGCCCCCCAGGTGCCTCAACGTTTTTGTCACCGTTGTTAAAAAGAAAATCACAGCCTGAAAATGATGTCACTTAGGTTAAGGCCTCAAGTCAGTAAAGCAGCACTTAATGCTGCACCTAACTGCATCAGCCCCACAGAAATGTAGCCCTCAACTAGTCAACATGGAGATTTCCTGGTCAGCACTAGGAAGCTGACTAATAGACCCCTTCATCCCTCTTAGAAGGGAAACCTAGCCTAAAACAATGGGTTCTTGGCTAATCGTTTCCTTTCTTCCACTGCTTCTACATGTTTAAAAACACTTCCTTTTCTGTAGCCCTTTGATGCTTCCCTCTACTTGCTAGATGGGATCCTGCCTGACTCATGAATCAGTTAATAAAGCAAATTAGATTTTTAAAATTTACTTTGTTGAGGTTTTGTTATTTAACAGGTTTGGTACAGTGTTTGGGATTTATTTATTTATTTGTTTGTTTATTAATTTATTTTTGCTTATCTCTATCTTTATTTTCTTCATTGCAGGGTGACTATTTTGTGCCAAGGGAAATGTTACTTTAAAAACAGCTAAGGGATCCCTGGGTGGCGCAGCGGTTTGGCACCTGCCTTTGGCCCAGGGCGCGATCCTGGAGACCCAGGATCAAATCCCACATCGGCCTCCCGGTGCATGGAGCCTGCTTCTCCCTCTGCCTGTGTCTCTGCCTCTCTCTCTCTCTCTGTGACTATCATAAAAAAAAAAAAAAAAAAAAAAAAAAAAAGACAAACATAGTAAACACAGCTAAGAAAAGTGAAGGTAGCAAAATGTGTATTAATATTAACCTGCTTTTTGTTATACTCGATCAAAATCAAAACACTCTTGGACTCATAAGATTCCATTGACAACTAACTTGCACAACATGGCCATGATTGAGGTTTCTTTTTTTAATAGCAAGTAGAACAGAATAGCAAGTAGAATGGAAAGTAGATCAGAAGAGAGTAGAAGCAACTACATTACAAATAAAAGCAGAACTTCATTAAAAGGAAGAAGATGCAGGCTGTGAAAAATCATAAACCTAAATAAATGGTGGTCTGAAAAACTAAGATAAATGTGATTTTAAAAAATAAAAGAAGAATAGGGTGTAGAAAATGTAAGCACTGGAGACATGATGATGGAGACCAGTAAGTGCTGGGACAGGCCACTCTGCCCAGAGTGTCAGCATCACCAGCCAAGTGCACAGTGTGCAGCAGCTAGCCCCGTGTGCCTGGTGCTGCTCCTTAGGGATTCCCCTGGCCTTTCCCTCACAGCCAGGGAGGGCGCCACATACCCAGACCTCACTGCCACAGCCGCTCCAGCTTTAAACCTGCTGTGTCAGGGACCGGTCTGTCCACCGTGGATGCTTCCAAAAATCAGATACGTGTGCCCACTTTGCCAGAACAGTGACGAGCTCCCTGCCTTATGTAGCTTACTTCCCGACTGAAATTCTATCAGACAGATTTGCCTGGTGGAGCTAGGACTCTAGTTCTGTATTCTTTAGAGTTCTCCTTTACCCTTGTGTTAGGGAAGCACATTTTCCCAGATAAAATTCAACTATTAAATTGGCCCTGTTTTTGCAGGGGTAGTTCAATATTTGCAAATCAAACTATGTGATATAGCTCATTATTAAAAGGATAGGAAGCATGTGATCCTCTCCAGAGATGCACGAAAAGCATTTCACAAAATAAATACAGCAGCCTTATTTGATTAAAAACCCTCAACAAAGGAGGGAGGATGGCACATACCTCAACATCGGAAAGGCCATGTCGAAAGACCCACAGCTAATATCATCTTCTTTTCCGAATGGTCAGAAAGAACACGGGGATGTCCACTCTCACAATTACTATTGAACATAGGACTAGAAGTTGTAGCCTCAGCAATCAGACAACTAAAAGAAATAGAAGGCATCCAAAACAGCAAGGAAGAAGTCAAACTCTCACTCTTTGCAGATGATATGAAATTGTATGTAGAAAATGCAAAAGACTCCAGCCAAAAATCGCTAGGCTGATACAAGAACTCATCAATGTCCCAGGATATAAAATCAATACACAGAAGTCTGTTGCATTTCTATACTCTAACAACGAAGCACAAGGAAGTGAAATCAAGAATCATTCCCATTTACAATTGCAACAAAATCTAGGAATACACCTAACCGAAGAGGTAAAAAATCTCTACTGTGAAAACAACAGAACACTTAGGAAATTAACTGAGTAAGATAAAAAGAAATGGAAACACACTCCAATCTCAGGGACTGGAAGAACAAATATTGTGATAATGTCTAGGATACCTGAGGCAATCTACGCATTCAATGTGATTCCTTTTAAAACACCACAAGCAGGGCACCTGGGTGGCTCAGTGGTAGAGTGTCTGCCTTTGGTTCAGGGTATGATTCTGGGGTCCTGGGATCATGTTCCATAACAGGCACCCCAGAGCAAGCCTGCTTCTCCCTCTGCCTATGTCTGTCTCACCCTCTCCCTCTCTCTCTCATGAATAAATAAGTAAAATCTTTTTTTTTAAAATACTACATACAATGGAAAATTCCTCAGCCATTAGAAAGGACGAAAACCCACCATTTGCTTTGACCTGGAGGGTATTATGCTGAGTGAAGTAAGTCCATCGGAGACGGACAAACATTATATGGTCTCATTCATTTGGGGAATATAAATAGTGAAAGGGAATAGAAGGAAAGGGAGAAGAAATGTGTGGGAAATATCAGAAAGGGAGACAGAACATAAAGACTCCTAACTCTGGGAAACGAACTAGGGGTGGTGGAAGGGGAGGAGGGCGGGGGGTGGGGGTGAATGGGTGACGGGCACTGAGGGGGGCACTTGACGGGATGAGCACTGGGTGTTACTCTGTATGTTGGTAAATTGAACACCAATAAAAAATTAATTTATTAAAAAAAAATGGTAGGATATTCATACTTGAAGTTGAGTGATGAGTAAGTGGGGCTCATTACACTATTCTGTTTACGCTTGAAATTTTCTACACACACACAGGCACTCATACAACGTTAAAAACCCAGTAAGCAAGATCATCAAAAGGCTTTTAGGCACCTGAAAATAGTGCAGGATGGCTGAAGTGGAGAGTGTCTTTTCTACTCTTTCATCTAGTACAAAATCTTCAAGACAGCGGTGGACTAAAGATACCAAATCTCTTAGTCACATCTCACTTGAGAACATGGACGGTTTCAACGATAAGCTAACGTGAACAAAAAGCTATGGTGGAAAAACAGACATTTGTATCTCTTGTGTAAACATACCTTACCAAACATTGTTCCTTAAGGTACTTTGCAGCAGTTGGAACAAGAATTTAAACAGGAGCCATTTAGCTACCATGGAATATGGACATATTTGCTGGTACAGGCTCAGACCAGCATAATCCCCTTTCTTAACCTGGTAAAGCTTCTGAAGTTGCAGTAACTAAAATACACCACACCAAATCAAAATCTAATTTTAAAAGTCATCAATGTCTTATAAATAAAAAATCATGTCTGAAAATATATAGTATGCCCAATAAATCATCAGTGATGAAAGTCACTTCCTACTTTAAAATAATGTCAGTGTTGTGAATGTTTCATAAGGGTCGATGTTAAAATTCCTTCATCTTTTTTTTAAAGATTTTATTTGTTTATTCATGAGAGAGAGAGACAGAGACACAGGCAGAGGGAGAAGCAGGCTCCATGCAGGGAGACGGACGTGGGACTCTTTCCCGTGTCTCCAGGATCAGGCCCTGGGCCGAAGGTGGTGCTAAACCGCTGAGCCACGCGGGGCCGCCCCAAATTTCCTTCATCTTAATGTAATAGAGTGGTGTGTGTGTGTGTGTGTGTGTGTGTGTGTGTGTGTGTGAGAGAGAGAGAGAGCACTCAAGGTTTTGTATAGACTTGTTAGAGTGAATCACAGACTTCCTTTTAGGAAAAACTTAAAGTTCCCTTTAATTTTGCAGATGAGGGAATGGAAACCAGGGCAAATGAAGTCACTTATCCAAAATAACAAGAGGATAATAAGAGTAAGACCATAGTTCAGCTCTTCTGATTTTTTTCAAATTGAGATGGACCATTCTGCTTACATATATGAATTCGAGATGAATATGAAATTCTTGGGCAGCCCGGGTGGCTCAGCGGTTTAGCACCACCTTCAGCCCAGGGCGTGATCCTGGAGACCTGGGATCGAGTCCCAGGTTGGGATCCCTGCATGGAGCCTGCTTCTCCCTCTGCTTGTGTCTCTGCCTCTCTCTCTCTCTCTCTGTCTCTCATGAATGAATAAATAAAATCTTAAAAAGAATTCTATTAGCTGCATCGATATTGAATACTCCAGAGAACTTTATCTTGACAATTTACACAATGTTATACAAATTCAGAATTGTTCAAAATGTTTCCAGTGCATTAGTAGAAATATACTTTTGCCCCATGGAGATTACCATATTGGAACATGATGACATCTTCAAGATTGTGGAAAATACTGCCAATTCACCGCTTGCCTATGCTTCCCGACCCAGTATCAGAGTAGATAATGAACAACTCAAGACTTTTTTCTCTATTTTTTTTCTCGCCCACATCGTTACTTGGGTGCCATCATACTCTTGATACCAGTTTGTTTTGTTGTGTTTTAAAGTAGCATGTTACAATCCATTAGTGGTTGATGGAGTCAACTTAATGGGACACAATTAGCATCTTTTAAAATGAAATTAACTAGATTAGAAAATAGTGTACAACATATATAGTTAGGGAAGGACTATTTTGTGAAATTTTTGTTTCAGTCAGATACATATGTGTGTACACTGGGTGACTATAAAACATTCATTACTGTCAATCACGGTCAAAAACACTTGAGAGTGAATGACTCTCACAGGGTCTTGTGAGGACTTTAATGCTCTGATTACTTTTTTCTCAACTCACATGTTTCTTGTTGTCTACTACTTTAATGCTCATTTTTAGAACCACACAAATGAGACATTATCATTATCACTTATATTGTACAATGTCTGGATTTACCTACATGTCTGCTAATTTCTATGCATCTGTGAAAAAAAATTTTTTTTTCTTTCTTAGAGAAGGGGGAGAGAGTGTGTGTTTATGAATGTGGGCAGCATAGGGGGCAGGGGCAGAGGGAGAGGAAGAGAGAGAGAATCTTAAGTATGCTCCATGCCCCATGTGGAGCCTGATGCCGGGCTTGATCCCACAACTCTGAGATCATGACCTGATCTGAAATCCAGAGCTGGATGCTTAAATGGCTGAGCCACAAGGCTCCCTTGAACTTTTTTGTTTTGTGGCAAAATTCATAACCTAAAATTCACAATGTTAGCCATTTAAATGCATATAATTGGGTGACAGTACATATATGATGTTGTGCAACCATCACTTCTATCTGGTTCCAGAACATTTTTATTATCCCAAAAGGAAACTCCATGCCAATTAAGCAGTCACTTTGCATTCCTTCCTCTCCCCAGCCAATGGCAACCAGTAATCTTCTGTCTCTTTGGATCTGCCTATTCTGGATATTTCGAATGGAATCATACAATATGTGACCTTCTGTGCCTGGCTTCTTTCACTCAGCATAATGTGGTTATTGTGAATAGTATCACTATGAACATTTGTGTACAAGTATCTGTTTGAATACTTGTTTTCAATTGGGGGGGGGATATAACTAGAAGTGAATTTGCTGTTTCATATGGTAATGCTATGTTTAACTTTTGAAGGAACCACCACCATTTTTTCCATAGCAGCTGCACCATTTAAAATTCTCGCAAGCAATGTGCAAGGGTTCTAATTTATCTACCTTTTCCCCAACACTTGTTATTTTCTATTTAAAAAAATTATAGCCATCCCACTAAGCACGAAGTGGGCATCTCACTGCAGTTTTGATCTGCATTTCTCTAATGACTAATGATGTTGAACATCTTTTCCTCTGTTTGTTGGCCATTTGTGTATCTTCTTTGGAAAATGTCTATTCAATTCTTTGTCTCCATTTTTTAACTGGGTTGTCTTTCATTGTTCAGTTGTATAATTTCTAAATTCTGAATACTAGACACAAGAGTTGCATGATTTACAAATAATAGCTTCCATTTTGTAGGTTCTTTCCCTTTTTTTGGGGGGGGGAGGTTCCTTGCAATATTTGATCACGTCCTTTGAAGCACAAAAATCTTCAATTTTGAAGTCCAGTATTTTTGTTTGTTTGCTTGTTGCTTGTGCTCTTTGTGCTGTATCTAAGAAACCACCCCCAAATCCACGATCATGGAAACTTACCCCTATGTTTTCTTCCAAGGGTATTATCCTGAACTTCTTTCTAGAACCATTTTTCTTTTTAAGGTACATTCTTTTTTTTTTTTTTTAAAGATTTATTATTTGAGAGAGAGCAGGGGAGAAGGGCAGAAGGATATGAAAAGAGAGCCTTAAGCAGACCCCATGCTGAGCATGTTGCTGATCTCCAGACCCTGAGATCATGATCTCAGTCAAAACCAAGAGTCAGATAATTAACTGTGTCACCCAAGCGTCAAAAAGAACATTCTTTAAAAATACCTTTAATAAGATTTCTTGGTTGCAAATGCAATCTATCTTCATCTGAAGTGTCTTTACTGCCTTTGTCTTTGAAAAATAGTTTTGTTAAATCCATGAATCTAGGTTGACCATCATTTTCTCTTCAGAACGCTGAAGATATTCCACTGTGTTCTGGTTTCCATTGTTGCTACTGAGAAACTGATACCTACTTGCCCTCCTTTGTAAATTATTTACCTTTTTTCCCTCTGCCTACTTTTAAGATCTGCTCTTTGTCTTTGCTATTCTTCGGTTTTACTATCATACATCTGGGTGTGACTTTCCTTTTACTTATCTATTTGGACTCTTGTTTTCTCTATCTGTGGATTCATGTCCTTTTGTCAGTCTGGGGAAGACCTTGGCCTTTTTTTTTGACCTTGGCCTTTCTATGTTCAAATATTGCCTTTTTTCTATCTCCCCCTTCTGGAACTCAAATTATATATATTATTCCTTATGCCCTCCATATAGTTTAATGTCTCTTCTGTATTTATTGCCTTGTCTCTATGTGGTATAGCCTATTTCTTTCAGACTTAACTCTCTCTTCAGCTGCTTATATTCCGCTGTTTAACTCATCCACTAAGCTATTAGTTTTAATAATTATGTTATTTATAAATGTTTTTTTTTCAAATGTGCCTGGTATTTTCATTAGATTTGCATTTTGACCCTTTTTCACTTATTATTCCATCTTTAATTTCTTTTTTTTGTAGAATCTTTAATTTCTTAAAACACTTGACCCATAATTATACTATTTGATAATTTCAATATCTATAAATTCCCAAGAACCTCAATGTGTTGTTCTTGTCTTCCCCTGACTTTCATTCATTAGCATTCATGTTAATTTCTTATTATATTTGAATGTATTTAATTTTAACGAATCTGAAGGCTTCAACTCGGGATTTGAATTTGTTTCTTCATAGATGTAGGGCCGGGAGGAGATTGATCTGGGAGCAGTCTAGCCCCCCTTTAAAGACTCTGGCTTAAGGGAAGTTTCACTCTCCACAGAAAGTCCAGAATTTTAAAGGTCACATAAATAACATATTAAACTTACAGACAAATGACTCAGATTATAGTTTTAAGCAATTTATCCCAAGGTCACACAGCTACTCTAATAAATCGTGGGAGTAGACCCAAAGTCTCCTGACTACAAGTCATGCTCATGTATTACACCACATTCTACCATTGAATTGATTTGATACGAATTGTTCAAGTATGTGACATTGCATACCAAAAAGGAGGGAAAAATGCTCTCTTTGAACTAGTTGTTTTCTTCTGCGCCTTTTACAGAACTGATGACTTCATACATAACCTTATTTGCTAAAAGCAGCACATATTTTTGATGAATATAAATCCTCTATTGTGGATTAAAAAAATAATTTGTGCTGTAATAACAAAAATCTCTTCTTTCTCCTTTCTTTTTCTTTATTTTGGTGATAATTCAACTCCTAACTTCAGTCGATAAGGATGGATACTGCCCAAGAGTAGATGAGAAACACAGTTCTAGTTAGAGCTCAGGAAAAAGCTGATTTGTGTGTCAGAGTCAAGGTGTCCCAGAGCTATAAACAGAAAATGTATGATGAATGAGGTTAAGAGGGAAAGGAAGAAATGTCCATGTGTGAAGGGGGGCAGGGTGAGATTTGAAATTCCAGATGTATATGCTTAGCAGATTTTGGGGTAGATTTGAAAGGGGTAAAGACTAATGCACATTAACTTGGTATACTTTTCTACCTCCCTTCAGGGTGAGGCTGAGCAGAACTGAATTGGAATTTCTTTAGTGATTTGTTTAGTGTAAGGTGGCTACATAGTTGCACCTATAGCATTAATAGATCCCCATTTGGTCATCAGGTGCTGCAGCTGTTCCTATAATGCTGGGAATCCAGGATAACATACACAGGAATTACCTTCCCCAGTAACAGAGGTGAGCTATGTAGACAGAGTGTATAGGATAAATGTAGCTAGGCTGGGTAGAGCAGGGAACTGTGAAGGACAGGTGTGTGTAAACATACAGGTATGGAGGAGAGACAGAGACAGTACATACGGTGACAACCCTGCATACTTAAGAATGGCACATGACTGTCCCTTAGCTCACAGCTGAGATTAGGAACAGACCGACTAAGAAGACACTATACATGTTTCACTACTTAAATAGCCTTCTCTGGTGAATGTCACTTGTCATTTAAGGTCTTATAGCTCTTTTGGCCCATTGATAGGTATAGCAGGAAATGATAAAAGACACACATAGAGGGTGGTTAAAGTGGATATGGGAGACTAGTCAGGAAGCACTGCAGTCAAAGAGAAATGATGGCAACTTGAAT
This sequence comes from Nyctereutes procyonoides, assembly GCF_905146905.1. Lineage (NCBI taxonomy): Eukaryota > Metazoa > Chordata > Mammalia > Carnivora > Canidae > Nyctereutes > Nyctereutes procyonoides. The sequence continues at coordinate 28,320,426 of NW_026575120.1, forward strand.
AAGAAAAGGACTATTAGTATAGTAAAAAAAAGATATTTGAAATTTGTGAGAGCACTATATAAAATTTTACCATATACTGGAGAATCTAGATGAAATAGATGACTATATAAAAAATACAAATTACCAAAAGTGGCTAAAGAAGAGAAAAATGTACATAGACCGAGTAGTGCCAGGGGTGGGAGGTGGAATTGAGAGAGTAAGAAGCATGTAAAAATGTCTACGTTCTGGAAAGTCCCCGAGTTAGTATGATTTACCAAAAGAACTCCAGCAAACATTCAGAGTGCAGGTATTATCTATGACATTTCCATTTTTCCAAAGTATCAGGAAAAAAGGAATTTTCCCAATTTATCTTATAAGGTTAGAATAACCCAGGACCAAAACAGTGCCAAGAATCATTCAAAACTGAAAACCAGCCTCTCAAAAAAAAAAAAAAATCATAAAGTAACAATTCTAACAGCATATCTATAAAAATACACTCTGCCAAAATAGATTTTATTTCAGAAATTAAAGGGTACAGTTGTCCTGAACACTAGAATATCTAAAAAGTGATCCATTAATGAAGTTTATTAATAGAACAAAAGTTTTTAAAAGCAAGAGATCAAGGGATGCTTGGGTAGCTCAGTGGTAGGTCGTCTGCCTTCGGCTCAGGGCAATATCCCGGGTTTGGGGATCAAGTCCTGCATCAGGCTGTGAGAAGCCTGCTTCTCCCTCTGTCTGCCTCTCTATCTCATGAATAAATAAATTTTAAGAAGCAAATGATCAAGAGCCAGTAATCAGAGAAGTCAGAGGCTGAAGAAGCAGCCTACTTGAAGTGCAGTCAAAATGCAGTGATGATTATTGTAAGCAAAGAACAGGGACAAAGAGAAGATCACAGTATAGGGACCGAATCTGTAAATTAGACATATTTGGTGATCTTTCATGTCTTTCTTTTTTCATTTTGGAATCCTTCTACTATAGTAGGAAGACCCTTTCTCATACAAATAATTCAAGCCATTTAGTATTCCAAGAGGTTCCCAGTAAGGTACTACCAGCAAAGCTGAAATTTGAAACATATATATAAATAAATAAATAAAGACACACACACACACACACACACAATATCTAGATTTATCTGTGAGGTTGGCAGACGATGAGGGGTCGTATCAGCCAATCATTTACACATGTGAGATGTTAAGACCTCTGAGATTCCAGTAAGTCAACAGACATATGGGGTAGATATTGAGTGTGGACCATGGTGGAGCATAGCCCCGAGAAGACATCTGTTCCTGTCATTCACTTGGTGACCTTGGGTCATTTACTTCAATTCTCCAAGGCCCTATATTCTTATCTGTAAAATGGGGATAACATGACATATCTCATAGAGTTGTTATGAGGATGAAATGGTCAGAAAGATGAAGCAGCGCATATAAGGGCATGTATGAGCCCTTACCTGAAATTGATGACCACTGTGTTCTTTCAGAAAGGCCCTGTTGCCAGCCCCCTCACACATGCTATCTCCTCTGAGCACCGCACAGCGCATCAACATTGCCTTTCCCCAGTGACGACCCCTCTCAAGTCCTGCAGCCTGAGACCTGAGAATTGTTCTGGTTATACTGCTCTTCTATGAATTTTGTCAGAGCAAACCAACCTTCTCGGAGCATTTTCACATATAGAGCACAGTCTATTTTTCTTCTACAACTGAGGATTCATCCTGGATTTTTCAAATACATAAAACTCCAGATATAACTCCAAACAAAAGATGATGAAAGGAGATATTTGGATAATCCATGGTATGATAACATTACATTGAATACCATCTGCTGTAAATACTTCAGCCTTCTGCGGTGTCCAGATGAAGGAAATGTGTCAGGTTGTGCTTCTTCAGTGGGTAACTCTGGAAAGGTTTTGCTAAACTTTCATCCAAAATAGGAAGAACCTACCTCCTATAGGTTGAAGAAAGTTGTTGTCTGTAACATTGCTGGGGTAACATTGCCCTTTTTATCTGGAGGAATGAAGTTTCCGTTTGATCATAATGGTGAAGCAGCAAACACTCACCCCCAAAATTCTGCACTGAACTCTTTACTCATATAGGAAATCCTAGTTTCTATGTTGTTTTATTCCTTTGCCAAATGCTAATGGCTTGATATCCAAAAATAGATGAAGCTAATTAATAGCAGTTACATATTTTCAAGAAGCTTTGAATTTGGTTATTGCAGATTCTTTGAGACATCGCTTTCTTTAGTTTATACAAAACAGCATTTATACAAAAAAGCATTTACTTTACATATACACTCACACACACACACAAATCTTGCTCTCATTTCACTCATACGGTCTGTACTTCAAGTAGAAAATTTTCATTCAGCTTGAGGAGATGCCTTTTGTTTGTTTTGTGGAGCAGATCTGGTGATGTGTTTTCTCTGTTTTGTGGGATATGATTCAGAATTCCTGGGTTTGTGCCTCCCTGCTCAGCAGGACACCTGCTTCTCCCTCTCCCTCTGCCTGTCTTCACTGATCATGCTCGCTCGCTCTCTCTCCCTCTAACAAATAAATAAAATCCTAAAAATTAATACTACTTCTAATAAATAACACAGAGTGAGCATAAAGGTGGACATGCAGGCCTGCTAGACCTGGCTGGAGACCCCCTCCCTCGTGCCTGTTTGTCGTCTTCCCCTTGTGCTGCTGGCTGCAGAGGTGTATGACCTCCCGGGGAGGGAGGAGGCCCATGGAGGAGCCACCCTGGCTCCTGAAAGACCCCGTGAACGAGTTCAGTCTCCAATCTGAACAGCCACTCAGTGCTGTCAGGTGGGGCAATCTGGGCTGACGCGGTACTGACACTGGGGGAGTCACTTGGTAATTCAGCATAATGGGATAGACCTACAAAATGTGGATCACCAAATTAACTGAAATAGTTATCAGTCTACTAGCTTTAAAATGACCAATGGACGCCTACCTGGCTCAGCCTGAAGGGCATGTGGTTATTGATCTCGGGGTCCTGAGTTTGAGTCCCACATCGGGCACAGAGTTTCCTTAAAAAAAAAAAGAAGAAAGAAAGAAAAGCACAAGTATTTATTTATTTATTTTTTTAAATTTTTATTTATTTATGATAGTCAGAGAGAGAGAGAGAGAGAGAGAGAGAGAGAGGCAGAGACACAGGCAGAGGTAGAAGCAGGCTCCATGCACCGGGAGCCCGACGTGCGATTCGATCCGGGGTCTCCAGGATCACGCCCTGGGCCAAAGGCAGGCGCCAAACCGCTGCGCCACCCAGGGATCCCGCACAAGTATTTAAAAATGGTCCAAATCAATAAGGCTCCCACCACTGAGCTGGCCCGTGGTGGGATGGGTCCTCCCACCTACTCCTTCTGAGCCCTGAGCACAGACGGTGCCAGAGCTGATAAACAGACCAGATCCTCCCTCTCGGAGCTCATGCTCCAGGGGGAAAGATGGACAAAATACAGAACATCAGGAATGGAAAGAGCAATTGCTCCCTAGAAAGAGAGCCTGGTGCTTCCCTGGGTCCTGAGCTCCGCAGGTGAGGCTGTGACCAACTGTGGGGCTTTGACGAACGCAGCGGCTGGGGCTCCAGGGGGCCACTGAGGGGAGGAGGTGAAGACCCCAGCAGGGCCACTGCCTCGCCAGGATCACAGCCTGGGAAGGAGGCAGAAGGGGGCATGAAGCCAGCTCTGTGTCCTCCGTTGGGGGCCAGGGCTGCCCCTCCCCTTCCTGAGGGGGCTCGGAAAAGGTTGTGTGGATGGAACTGGCTATAGACATGGAGATGTGACGGGGTGGGGGTGGGCATTGACAGCCCAGACGGGAGGCATTCCAGCATGTTCCAGTCTGAGGAAGAGCCCAGGTCAGGGCGACCCACTGGGTGCGACGCTGTCCACAGCTCACCCAGTGGAAACGAGGGAATGGCCCGTAACACACGACAGGCAGGGTGTCAGGATAAGGACGGCCTCACACCTTCTAGGCCAAGACTCCCACACCTACTGTAGGGTTTGCCTTGGATTCAGGAGCCTAGGATCGTGGGAAGCTATTGCCCATCCCTTCCCCGGTGGGACTGTCATCTTCTGGGCCTCCAGAATAAGGGTACCGGTGCCCACGTGTGTGCACACAGGGACCTTGTGGGCCTGGACTCATGTACACACCAAGGAAGAACATGTGGTGGGAGGGATTTCCTGCTTGTGACACCTGCCTCCAATGTCATAGATATGATGCCACAGTGGCCTGGGGACGTCTGGAGGAAGCACCTGCTAGGATAATCCCTATCCCACAGGCAAGAGGCAGACCATCCCCGACGGGCACAACGGCTTCTGCGGGGCCAAAACCTGGGAAGAATGGAAAGTTGTGTCTGAACCCAGGTGTGTTTCCAGGCTGGGGCCCTGGCTGCACACAGTCCTTCCCTGGGGCCTGTGGAGAGGGGTGCGGTTGTGTCACTGTGTGCACACAGGCCATTGCCCGCAGGGAGGGGGGAGCCGTCGGCAGCCCCGAGTGCTGCTCCTGAAGCTCCTTCCAGGAGTGGACTCAGGGAGGGGGTCCCAGGCAGTGAGGTCACTTCTTTCACAACAGAGGCCAACAGAACTTGGAACCCCTGCACCCGGGCCCCCACATTCTAGTGCAGCCCCACCTCAGGCTCACTTTCAGGAGACTTCTGCTACTGAAAGATGTTCCCTTCTGGCTTTCCCAGTTTCGAGCAACGCCAGGAACCCCAGGGATGCGGCTGCTTCGAATGCTGGAGACTTTGGTGCCACCGGCAAACCCAGCGCCTCAGGGAGTTTTTCAGGAGGCGCCGTAGGGTAACACAGAGCAGGCCAGGCCAGGCCACCTGTGCCAGCCATCCTGGGCAGCCCCATCCCCTCCTCTTCAGGGAACCAGGGATGTGTGGGCAGGTCGCATCCAGGCTGGAGGACCTTGCAGGGCAGCAGGTTCCCCGGTGATCCCTTCAGGGTCACCCTGATGTCACGGTGGGCAGGGTGGAAACAGGATTCCCGAGGCGCCTCTTACCCGCCCGGGAGTTCACCCAAGGCCCTGCAGCCGCACCCCTTTGCTCTTCCTGGGGGAGGTGTGTGCTGGCTGTGCTGTGGTGTGTCTGCAATGGAGTCAGCTGGGTGTGCGGCCCGGCCGAGGCGGCCAGACTGGGCGCTGAGGCCTCCTGCCTGGCTGCCGCACACTGTCTTTACAGAGATCCACACGGGACAAGGGGCAGTGGCGGAGGCGGGAGGAAGAGGACATCCCCCACACCCCGGTGGTGACCAGGAAGGAGCCCAGCACAGCTAACAGAGGCCTGAAAGGGTTCAAGGTGAGTGCAGGGGCTGGGGCCACCCGACCCCCGGGTCCCAGAAGCCAGCCTGCTGCTCCCCTGGGCTCCCCCCTAGACTTCTGCTGCTACAGGACTCTGGATTCCCCTCCTCCCCAAACTTGCCCCCATGACCCTGCCCCTGCCTGGGCCAGATGCATGCAGAGTCCCTGTGCACAGATTTGTAGGAACATCAGAATAGAGCCTTCAGGGGATGCCTGGTTGCCCAGTGGTTTAGCGCCTGCCTTCTGCCCAGGCCCGGATCCTGGAGACCAGGGATCGAGTCCCACCTCGGGCTCTCTGCATGGGGACTGCTTCTACCTCTGTGTGTCTGCCTCTCTCTCTCTCTCTGTGCGTGTGTGTGTCACAAATGAATAATAACTTTTTTTTGTAATTAAATCTTTTTAAAGATTTTATTTATTTATTCACGAGAGACAGAGAGAGAGAGAGAGAGAGAGAGAGAGAGAGAGAGAGAGAGAGAGAGAGAGAGAGGCAGAGACGCAAGCAGAGGGAGAAGCAGGCTCCATGCAGGGAGCCTGATGTGGGACTGGATCCTGGGTCCCCAGGATCACGTCCTGGGCTGAAGGCAGTGCTAAACCACTGAGCCACCCGGGCTGCCCATCAAAACTTTTGAAAAAGAGACACACCAGGTCTCATCGCACGCGGTCTCTCCAGTAGTTTGCACTGTGCTATGCTTTCTCCTAACTGGTGCTCCCAGGAGGCCCCATTGGCCTGACGTCCTTCCCCACCTTCTCCAAGGCTTGAGCACGGTCCTGGTGAGTTGGGAGACTTTTCCCCAAAGGGACACGGGGCTCACTGTACTATGTCTATCGCTCTGCAGTTAGGATTTGAAGGAGCGCATCCCTGCCCCCCCTGCCGGGGTCAGGCACAGGGGCCTCGTGTGCTGCACAACATGTCAGAAGGCCAGTTGGTTCCCACAGCCACTGAGCCCTTCACTGATGCAGGACTGCGATGCGATTCCCTTCTGTTGCCAAATCACAGGGTGGCACTGAACATCCTGCAGCCCTCACGCCCTGGGCCCTCCCACCCAAGGAAGGTCTCCGTGTGGCACTCGAGACAGGGACGTGTGGTCAAATTTAGGGGTGAAGCCGTTAATGCAGGGAGGTGCTGTCAAAACTCAGCTGACAAGCGGACCTGGGATACTGACCCCTCCTACTTGAGATCCTTATATTGATCCATTTTTTTTTGAAAAGTTATCCTTTAAGATTATTTCTTTATTGGATAGTTTATTTAAGAGACAGGCAAAGAAGCAGGGAGTCGAAGAGGAAGACACAGGCTCCTCAAGCACACTCTGCCCCAAGCACAGAGCCTGCCAGGGGCGGGATCTCAGGATGCTGAGACCATGACCTGAGCCACAACCAAGAGTCAGATGCTAAGTGACTGAGCCGCAGGCGTCAAGCCCTGTGTTCCTTCTGTGGGCACTCCTGCCCCCCCCCGCCCCCCACAGCCACTGAGAGCTCGGGCTTTGGTCTGCACTCCAACTCCCAGGTGGTCTGGAGGCTACAGTGCAGGCTGCACATCTCCTCTGTCCCACCTCAGGCTGACAGGGCCTCAGCCCTGAGAAGGCATCGGATCTCCCCGATCACCACCAGCCGGAGGGAGCTGCTGAAGCAGCAGGTAGAAGAACTGGTGCCCGCCTTGCTGCGCTTGCACAATCTGTCCCTGTTTGAATTTTTGAATATTCTGGAGCAATATGGTACCCCTGAAGAGGTGCTGGACCTGCTGTTTGCAAAGTGAGCTCCCTGACCCTCCACAGCCCAGGGGGATGGGCCACCTACTGGTTGGGAGTCTTGGGGAATGTGGCTGAACTTCCCGGCACCTCAGGCTGCTCCTCCGACTGGAGTAGAGTCACACAGGGCCTAGTCGGGTCCTGTAGGGCAGCCCCCGGGGCCTGGCCTGTGGCAGGTCGGCTAGAGGGGCTGTGCTTGTGCTCAGCAGTCGTCGTTCTCTCCCCGTGATGAAGCCTGTGCCGCCTCCCCACCGTCACCAGGGTCTTGAGCTGGCATGTTTTGCCACTGAAAGGGAGTTCATCTGGGGTCTGTATCCTGGGGCATTTGGAGAAGGGGTCCCCGGGGACACCTGGGCGCCCAGGCCCACTTGGATATCAGCCATGGGCCTGGCTGGAGCCCTTTCATTCCTCAATCATTCAGGAAGCGCCAGCAGGTGCAAGTGCTTCTCCAGGAGCTGCCCGTGGCCCAATGCACAGAGCTGACGGCCCCCCAGGGTTGTGGACTAGTTGGGGTTCAGAGAGTGACAGCAGCTATGAGGAGAGGTTGGGTCCACAGCACGATTCATGTGATGCCCCCCGCCCTCCTCTAGATATCGATACATCATGAATTCTTCCAAGAAGGAAGGAATCCGGGACCAGTGGGAAATGTGAGTGAGCTCTGGCTCATGCAGGGGAGCCTTCCCTCTCCAGGAGGGTCGCGAGGGGGCTGTGGGTCAGAGGGTATGCTGGGCCCCTCACCCCACACATCTGCAATTCCTGTGACAGGGTAAAGGTCTGAGGCCCCTTCAGGAAAAGAGCAAAGGAGAGCCGTGGGTGGGGTGCGGGCTTTGTGGGAGAGCACTGGGACGCCAAAGGGACCTCCTCCATGCCCATTCCCCCAACCCTCTGTCTGCTCCACACCTGGGACCCAGAGCAGAGGGTGTGGGGAGCATCGCATTCACCAATCTGGTGGCACCTGGACCCGGGTGCCCGGCAGGTGCTCAGGAGAGCCAGTGAGGGCTCACGGACCAGACCGTCCCCGCCCCGTGGGAGATTTAGAGTCAGTGGAAGGACACCCCCTGGGGGCGCCTCGTGAGTGAGGCAGGGCAGACCCACGGGAGCAAAGGTTCCCCGGGAAAGACAGTGATGGTCACACTGCTGGTCATGGGCTCCACACACTGAGGCTTTGTGCAAGCCCCTCCTCAGTGAGCAGGGCTGTGGCAGGCAGGACCGCCAGGTGGCAGGTGGACAAGGAGCAGCACTGGCCTCCGACAGCCCCGTGCCGGAGGCCGAGGGCCCCGGTTCCTGCAGGGCTTCCCCGGGACACCTCTGTGTGAGGTAGCCCTGTCTTCTGACGCCTCTGCCCACCTGTCCCTCCCCAGAGCCATGTCCTCCTTCCTGACCATCTGGCTGGACTACTATGAGGAGGACTTCCACGATCCCCCAGAATTTCCTGCCTTGACAAAGCTGCTAAAATTCACAGGGCAGTACGTGCCAGGCTCAGTGCTCGACTGTCGTGCCGAGCGTTACCTTTTGCGTTTCATAAACCTCCATCAAGCGGAGTTTGAGGATGGAGGTGAGGAGCACTGGGGTGGCCGAGATGGGGACACGGTGGGCCACACAGATCAAGCTTCCGTGCTGCTGGGCCGGGAGCACTGGGTAGGCTCACACCCCATCCCCACGGGCTGCAGTCTGGGGAGACCTCCCAGGGCTCTTGCACTCACACACGTTGAGCGGTGGGAAGAGTGTCCTTGATTTGAGAGGGACGTGGAAAGTCCATCCTGGTGATGATACTTTGTCTTCTTGGAGATGATACTCTGTCGTCGGACCCCGAGCAACACCCGGAACCACCCCAAGAACGCGCCCGAGCTTCGACGGTGGGGCCTGCTGCACCTTCAGGGTCTCAGGGGATGGAGCTGGTCCCGGCTGCGGGAGCTGAGGGCGTGGCCCGAGCCGGGATGCCAGCTGCTGTGTACAAGGCAAGACACGTGGTGGTCAGACCTCTGAATCCCTGTCTTGACCCGGAAGAGCCACCTGCACCCTTAGGAGCCTTGGAGGCCGAATGGGCCCCACCACCGGCTATCGAGGTCATCGATGTGCCAGAGCAGCCACCTCACTAGGGGAGCAACTGGCTTCGGACCCCGAACAACACCCTGAACCTCCACGGCAAGAGCCCGCCCGAGGCCGACTGTGGGGCCTGCTGAAGCTCCTGGGCCTGAGGTGATCGAGCCGGTCCCGGCTGCTGGTGCTGAGAGCTAGGCCTGGGCCGAGATGCCGGCTGCTGAGGTCAAGCCAAGGTACCTGGTGGTCATACCTCAGATTCACTGTCCCGACCTGGAGGAGCCACCTGCTTCTTGGCCACCCCAGAAGGAGCAGGTCTCGGCGCTGGCTCTCGAGTTCATCGAAGGGCCGGAGCCTGCCACCTGCCTCAGTGGAGCCACCAGCCTCGGCCCCCGAGCAGCAGCTCGTGATGGCTGCAGCACTCCTGAAGCCTTCCCCTCCCCTTTCATTGTGCTGTTTCTGCGTTTTGTGTTTTTCATAAATCTCTATAATTGATTCATGAATTTTATTTGTAATAAAGGATAAGTTAACTTTGCACAAAATTGACTCTGATGCTTTTAAATTATACATCGTGCTACTTTAGGTCCATTCATACTTCCAAACTCCTTCTATGAGGCTAGCATCACCTTAATTCCAAAACCAGACAAAGACCCCACCAAAAAGGAGAATTATAGACCGATATCCCTGATGAACACGGATGCAAACATTCTCAACAAGATACGAGCCAACAGGATCCAACAGTACATAAAGAAGATTACTCGCCATGACCAAGTGGGATTTATCCCCGGGATGCAAGGCTGGTTCAACACTCGTAAAGCAGTCAATGGCATGGATCACATCAGCAAGAGAAAAAACAAGAACCAGATGATCCTCTCAATAGATGCAGAGAAAGCATTTGACAAAATACAGCATCCATTCCTGATCAAAACTCTTTGAGACTATAGTGAGAGACGGAACTACAGTGATTCCTCAGCATCTTCAAAGCCATCTACGAAAAGCCCATAGCAAATATCATTCCCGATGGGAAAACACTGGGAGCCTCTCCCCTAAGATCAGGAACACGACAGGGACGTACACTCTCACCACGGCTACTCAACATACTACTACAAGTCCTAGCTTCAGCAATCAGGCAGCACAAAGAAATAAAAGGCATTCAAATTGGCAAAGAAGAGGTCAAACTCTCCCTCTTTGCAGATGACATGATACTCTACATAGAAAACCCAAAAGACTCCACCCCACGATTGCTAGAACTCATACAAGAAATTCGGCGGCGTGGCAGGATACCAAATCAATGCCCAGAAATCAGTGGCATTTCTATATACTAACAATGAGACTGAAGAAAGAGAAATTAAGGAGTCAGTCCCATTGACAATTGCACCCAAAAGCATGAGATACCTAGGAATACACCTAACCAGAGAGGTAAAGGATCCCTACCCAAAAAACTACAGAACACGTCTGAAAGAAATTGAGGAAGGCACAGAGAGATGGAAAACTATTCCATGCTCCTGGATTGGAAGAATTCATATATTGGGAAAATGTCCACGTGACCCAGGGCAATTTACACATGGAACCCAATCCCTATCGAAATACCATGGACTTTCTTCAGAGAGTTGGAACAAATCATCTGAAGATTAGTGTGGAATCAGAAAAGACCCCAAGTAGCCAGGGGAAAAAAGAAAACCAGAGCCGGGGCATCACAATGCTGGATGTCAAGTTGTACTACAAAGCTGTGCTCATCAAGACAGTGTGGTACTGGCACAAAAACAGACACATAGATCAATGGAACAGAACAGAGAATCCAGAAGTGGACCCTCAACTCTATGGTCAACTAATATTCGACAAAGCAAGAAACACCATCCACTGGAACAAAGACAGTCTCTTCAATAAATGCTGCTGGGAACATTGGACAGCCACATGCAGAAGAATGAAACTGGACCATTCTCTCACACCACCATACACAAAGATAAACTCAAAATGGATGAAAGATCTAAATGTGAGACAGGAAGCCATCAAAATCCTAGAGGAGAACACAGGCAACACCCTTCTTGAACTTGGCCACAGCCAACTTCTTGCAAATTACATCAGCCACGAAGGCCAGAGAAACAAAAGCGAAAATGGTCCGCTGGGACTTCATCAAGGTGAGGCGCTTCCGCACAGCAAAAGAAAAACTAAAACAAAACTCAGAGACAACCTCCAGACTGGGAGAAGATATGTGCAAATGACCCGTCAGATAAAGGGCCAGCATCCAAGATCGCTGAAGAACTTCTGCAACTCCACAGCAAAGAGAACAACCATCCAATCCGGAAATGGGCAAAAGACCCCAACAGAAAAGTCAAGGAGGAAGACCTAGACGTACATGGCCAACAAGCAAACGAGACAATGCTCTGCATCACTGGCCATCAGGGAAATACAGATCAAAACCACAATGAGATACCACCTCACACTGGTGAGAACATGAACAAGACAGGAAACACCAAATGTTGGGGAGACTGTGGAGAAAGGGGAACGTTTTCAAAATGCCAAAATTTCAGAAGTAGCCGTACTCACCTGTAAAGGAAAGGGGGGGGGACTCCCTGCCAGGCTAGGGAGCTTAGGGAGGGACTGAGAGGGAGGAGGGGGGCGGAGGAAGAGCCAGGGCCTTGGGGGGGCTCCTGGGGCCCAGCAGCCCAGGCCCTCAAGCCACCGCCCCAAGGCCGTGCCCTGACGGTGGACGGTGCCTGCACCCTAACCCCTCTGAGCGCACAAGCATGGGTTCCGCGGCACCCTCCCTGAGCCCCGGGGGAGGGGCCCGCACCTTCCCTGAGCCGCCCGGAGGAGACCTGGCCTGACCGGAGGAGGCCCCACTGCCACCCTCCTCCGCCAACAGGTCCCGCCCCTCCCCACCCCCACCCCGCGCAGCCCTCTGCCCAGCACCCTGGCAGCCCAAAGGGTGTCGGCCCGGCTCGCCATGGGGGCGTCTCCATGTGGCCCCTGAGGCCCGCTGTCCCCCCCCCCCCCCCGTCCCTCCCAGGCACTCGCCATGCCACACGCGAGGGCCAGATGCCTCTCGCACAGCCACCCCGGGGTCCCTCACGCCTCCCAGGGCCCACGCCGACCTGCAGGGCTGAGGCCTGCAGAGCCGCTGCCGGGAGCCCGCAGCGCCAGGAACCGCGGGCCTGGAGCGGCGGTGCAGCCGCGCAACCTGCTGCCACGGCCACGGCCAGGTCGCTGCATCTGTGTCCAGCTCCTCCCGCGGCCACGCCCTGAGGCCTTTGGGTCACGGTTGGGGTCAGGCGCTGGGGGAAGCCCCCGGCCGCCCGCCCCCCCCCCCCCCCCCCCCCCCCCCCCCCCGCCACAGAGGCCCCTCCGCGGAGCCTAGAGGGGACCCGAGACAGCCTCTGCCTCCGCCCCCTAGTCTGGTCGGGGCCCGCGGTCCGAGGCCTTGGGCCCCCGGCTCAGTACCGAGGGACTCCTGCTCACAGAGGCACGAAGCCTCTCTCGGGCTCTGTGTCTCCCTCCCTGTCCCTCCGACCCGGTCTCTGTCTCTCCCTCCCGGTCTGGGGTCTGGCCCTGTCTCCCTCCCAGTCTCTCTGCCTCTCCTCCCCACTCCTCTCTCTCTCTCTCTCCCACCAGTCTTTCTTCTCTCACTCCCTATCTTGGCCTGTCCCTCCCTGTCTCTGTCTCTACCTTCTTGTCTCTGGGTGTCTCACTTGTCTCCCTCCCTGTCTCATTCTCTCCATCCCATCTCTGTCTAGGTCTCTCCTCCCTCCCTGTCTCTGACTCTCCCTCCCGGTCTCAGTCTCCCCTCCCGTCTCTTGGTCTCCTTCCCTGCACCTTGGTCTCTCCCCTCTGTCTCATCTCTCCCTCCCTGTCTCTTGGTCTGTCTGTCCCTCCCTCCCTGTCTCTGGATCCCTCCTTCCCTGTCCTGTGTCTCTGCCCCTGTCTCGATCTCTCACCCCTGTTGTCTCAGTCGCTCCTCCCTGTCTCCATCTTTCTCTCCCTCCCTCCCTCTCGTCTCCCCCTCGCTTTCTCTCCGTCTCCCCACCCATCTCTATCTCTCCTTCCCTCCCTATCTGGGGGCTCCCTCCCTGTCTCTGTCCATCCCTCCACTTCTGTCTCTCCTTCCCTGCCTCGGTCTGTCCCTCCCTGTCTCTCCCCACCCGTCTCCATCTGTCCCTCTCTGTCTGTGTGTCTCTATCCCTCCCTGGCTCTCTCACCCTGTCTCTCGGTCTCTCCTCTCCCTTACTGTGTCTCGGTCTCCCTCCCTGGCTCTGGCTCTCCCTCTCTGTCTCTGGGTCTGTCCCTCCCTGTCTGTCTGTCTATCCCTCCCTGTCTCTGGGTCTCCCTCCCTCTCTGTCTCTCCCACGCTGTCTAGATCTCACCCTCCTTGTCTCTGTGTCTCCCTCTCCGTGTCTTGGTCTCTCCCTCCCCGTCTCTTGGCGTCTCCCTACCTGTTTCCCTGCCTCTCCCTCCCTGTCTTTCAGTCTCTGCCTCACCGTCTGTCTCTCCGTCCCTGTCTCTCTGACTCTCCTTCCCTGTGTCTGTGTCTGTCTCTCCCTGCCGCTCCATCTCGGTCTCTCCTCCCTGTCTGGCTCTGTCCCTCCCTATCTCTGACTCTCGCTCCCTGTCTTGCTGGCTCTCCCTCCCTGTGTCTCTGTCTCTCTCCCCATCTCTATCTCTCCGCCAGTCTCTCTGTGTCTCCCTCCGTGTCTCTTGCTCCCTGCAAAAATAGTTCATTTTGTTTTTAAATCCTGGTATTCCTTTAAAATTTGAAACACCAGACAGTTATAAATTTTCAATATCTGCTAGGTAAATGAGCCATTACTCAATGTAGTTTATTACCATAACAGTTTTGAAATTTCATGGCTGAAAAGAATGCTTTTCAGCCCAGTTTCCAGAACTTAAAAGTTTCTAGAGAAGTCTTATAAACTATGTATTATTAGAGCCATCTTAACAGCTTACCCAGGCTTATTTTCACCACCAGCCAAGTAAAATGTCTGTTCTAAAAGTGAATATACTTAATACATTACATAAAGATGATTTTTTTTTATAATACCACAAATGTAAATGTACCTGTTTTGGATCTAATTTCCTGTGAATTTTATGTATTTTGCTTTTTCCATCAGTTTGGTGATTAGTGTATCTATGATCGCTTTCTGATTCTGAAAAGCTTCTTCTATAAAATGGTACCTGGAAAGACAAGTAAACAAGCTCATTATTTCAAGCTAATATATCTAAAATGAGGAAAAGCCCCCAAATAGAAACTATTTAAGATATCATAAAAAACAAATAATAATCTTAAAAAACCTCAAATATATCCCTAGAAGGCAGGTTTTTCATGCTTTCCAAATTATCCCTAAGAAAGAGGGAGTCTTTATAAATATATTATTCATGGATACTCTAAATTAATTTGGAAATTTGGGAAAGATAAACATCATGCATGGTTTTAGCATCTTAGGTCACTTGGCCAACCTGGCAAAAAGTAATCACAGATCTATCTAAGTAGATTTATTTATTATTTTACAATTTCATAACTAGGAAATGTTGGTGCTGTAAACATACATTTTTTTCTTAAGATTTTATTTATTCACGAGAGAGACAGAGAGAGAGGCAGAGGGAGAAGCAGGCTCCATGCAGGGAGCCTGATGTGGGACTTGATCCTGGAACCCCAGGATCATGACCTGAGAGAGGCAGAGGTTCAACCACTGAGCCACCCAGGTGCCCCTGTAAACATATATTTTAAAGATCACTTTTAAACATCAGGTAGTTGTGCCATCATAGAGGTCACAAATATTGCCTTTGGGAAAAATGGGAAGAGTAAAAAAAAAAAAAAAAAACAAACAAAAAACAAAAAAACAAAACAACCTCTTGATGTTATTATGCCTTAAATGCAGTAAGCTTTAAGCAACATAAAATATAGCACCTCCCGGTGCATGGGGCCTGCTTCTCCCTCTGCCTGTGTCTCTGCCTCTCTCTCTCTCTCTCTCTCTCTCTCTCTCTCTCTCTCATAAATAAATAAAAGTTAAAAAAAAAAAACATTTAAAAAAGTTAACTTGGAAGTGAACATGATAACCCCTGACAAACCATGTAGAGAACTCAAGAGTAGCTCCAGGGAAATAGTAATGTAGAAGATAACCAGTTTTATTAATTTTTCATAAAATGCATTACAGTAATTTACATAATGTGGTTTAAAAGTGCAAGATCACTTAAATCACTAAATAGGGATGCCAGCATTAGAAAAAAAAAAGGGGAACACAATTATTCTGTTGGATTTCCTTTGTATATAATGCACTCTTCGGGACTGTGGTACAGTGTAACATTAAATGAAATGGTCAGAATTGTCACTCTCATCTTGTTCCTAAACTCCATCTAAAGACTTTGAATATTCTGGGCAGCCCAGGTGGCTCAGCAGTTTAGCGCCGCCTTTGACCCAGGGTGTGATCCTGGAGTCCCATCCAGCAGTCCTGGAGCCTGCTTCTCCCTCTGCCTGTGTCTCTGCCTGTGTGTGTCTCTCATGAATAAATAAATAAAATCTTTAAAAAAAATAAAGACTTTCAATATTCTGTTATGATGTTATCTAGGTCTCTTTACAGATAACCTTATCAGGTTTAGGAAATTATTTAATTCCTAGTTTGCTAAGATAAGATCTTCTACCACACGTACATGTATATATACATAGATATATATTTTTTACAGAATGTTCCTTCTGTCTCTATTTAAATGATCATGTAATTTTTACTTTATTCTTTTAATATGATGAATTACATGAATGATTTTCAAATGTTAGAGGAACTCAGTATACCTAAAACAAAGCCAACCAGGTTGCAATTATATTGTCCAAAAATCAAAATACTACTGGATTTGGTTTCCTATTTTATTTCTTAGAATGTTCATTCATTTCATGGATGAGACTAGTCATTTTTTTATTCCTCATAAAACAAGCTGGAGAGAATACATTCTTTCATCATTCTCTGGACAAGGCTGCATTAATTTAAGGTGTTATTTTTACCTCCCCTATGTTGTTGATTCATCCATTAAGTCATCTGGGTCTGTAGTTTTCTTTGTGAGGAATTTACAAATCATGAATTTACATTAAAGGACTATTCTGGCTTTCTAGCTTACCTTATGCTAGTTTCAGTAACTTGTATTTTCTAAGAATTATTCTCTTTCAAGTAAAAATTTTCAAATCAATTGACAGATATTCTTTTCATAATTTTAAATGCTGTTAGAAGATGTACTGATGCTCCTCCTTTTAGCTCCTGGCATTGGTCAGGTGGGTCAGCTCTCAGTCACTCATAAAGGGATTTGTCAATTTACCAATCTTTTGAATGATTTGATTTTTGACATTATCTGCTTCATTAATGTCTGCATACGCTCATGGTGTCCTTTTCCCCACTTTAGGTTTATTCACTGATTTTTCTAATTTGAGATAAATGTTTGATACATTTCCTTTTTTTATTCTTGCTGTCTAATACATACATTTCATGATCTATAGATCTTCCTCTCATCATGGCCTTTACAATATATTTAGGATATTATTTCTAATATTCAGATAAAAGTATCTTCTAATATCCACTGGGATTTCTTCTTCAATGCTTTATTTACATTTATTTCTAACTGCTTATTTTGAAATAACTTTGAAGTTAAATCTGCCATGGTACAGAGATGTATATCTTTACACAGCTTAGTTTTTTAAATAGACTCATCACAGCTCTTTAACACCGTAATAATCAGTATGCATTTTCTAAACACAGGGCATTGTTACGCAACCATATTGTAACGATTAAGAAAATGGACATGGAGATCATTCTCTCACCTACTCTACACACCATATACCAGTTATACCGTTTGTTTCAGTCATGTCCTCTAAATCATTTTCCCCTTCTAGTCCAGGCTGCAGTATAGGATCATGCTTTGCCGCATATAGCTTTCATATGAATTTCAGGTCTTCATTTTCAAGTATATGGAGAATTTTCTCCATCTATTATCTTCTAGATTTAACTGCATTGAGTTTACACCAAGACTTAATAGCATTTTAACCCTCTGAAATTTAAGACTGCCCTAACATAAGGTCAATTAATTTTTTTTTCATGTTTGAAAAGAATGCACATTATTGTTGGGTGCAGTGTCAGTGTTCCTTAATGTCCACATAGTCTTTAGGTTATTTGAATCTTGGCGGGATATCCTGATTTTTAAATCTGCTTGTTTTGTCAATTATTGAAAATGTCAACATTTCCCACTCTATGGATTGGTCTATTCTAAGTTCTGTTACTTTTTGTTATATATTTTAAGGCTATGGGCATACATATTTAGAACTGCTCTTTTAAATGAAGAGACCCCTCTATTGGATAAAGTGTCCCTCTTTATCTCAAGGCACTTTGATATAACAGCTTGCCTCTGATTAGTGTTATGTGGTGTATCTCTTTCCATTATTCTTTCTACATACTTAGGTTTTAGGTGCTCCTCTTATAAAAAGCAAATGGCAGATTTTCTATTCTCTTTCTTATCTAGGCCAAAAATCTTTTAATTTGGAACATTTTACCCATTTCCAGTTATAATTACAAATATATTTACAGATTTACCAAGTCCTTATTAAATCCCATCTGTTCTTTGTTTTTCTTTTTTGGTCTGTTTTTAGACTGCCTAATGATTCCACTTCCCCTCCCTGTTAACTCTGATAATCCTAGACACTTCTACTATTCTTTTAGTAATTACTCTAGGCATTACAAAATACAGATCTACACTTACTAATACTAATTTGTACTTTTTTATCATCTTCTACAACTATCCATGAGTCTTACAACACAAACTCCATATTCTCCCAAAACATCTATTGTGTAATATACAAAAAACACTATAAGACATTTTTGTTTCCTAAGTCAACATTTATTTAGATTTACTCATACTTACCATTTTAATTGCTCTTCATTCCACCATTCATTAACTACCATTTCTCTTTTGCCTAGGTATACTTTAGTGAGGGTTACTGGGAATATATCATCCCAGTTTATTTTATCTGAAATGTCTTTCATTAATCTTCATTTTAAAAAAATGTTCAGAGTACAGAACTTTACTTTTGTAATTATTTTCTTTCTGTATTTTAAAAATATTTTTTTATCCTGCTGGAGTTTTATGGCTTCCTAAATATGGGCTAGACATCTCTCTTCAATATTACCACATTCTAAGCCATTATGTTCTGTCTTTAAATGTTGCTTCCTTCCCATTCCCTCTCTTCTCCTTCTTGGCCCCAGTTACACCCTGTATTACTTCCACTTCCTATCTTTTTGTTTACCATGCTTCATTCTGGGTATTTTCTTACTTTCTTCTAGTTCATTAATTCTCTTTTCCAGCTACGTCAAATCTGTTACAGCCACTAATGAGTTAATTTCAGTTATGGTAATTCTCAGTCTGGACTTTCCATCTCATTCTTTTTTATAGTTTTCATTTCTCCACCCAAATTTTCCATTTTGTCTCTTCAATATAAAAAGAGGTAGCCCTAAGGGTCTTTTTATATTATTTATTGTATCTGCCAGGTTTTGTTCATGTTGTCTAATCTCCTAGAATACTTGATTACTTCTAATTATGTGTTGGACCATTTTGCAAAGTTCATTACTGAATAAATCTGAGACAGAGGATGATGTTTTTTCTCTTCAGGAAGGATTTATATTTAATTCTACCAGGTACATCTTGGGGCACCAGTATGATTTCAATTTACTTCATCTCTGGGCCCTGAAGAATTTGATGTTGAGGCTTCAGTCCCAGTCATGAACTATTTAGTACCAAATTCATCTTTACTTAAACAGTGCAGACTTTCAGAATTCCAAATCAAGGCAAGGAGGAGGAACCTTCAATCCCTGTAATCCCTATCTTCTCATTCTCAGCCCTGTGGCCTATCAGAAGTCCTGGTAAATGCCTCAAAGAGGGAAAAAAGCTATTATTTTCTCTCCCCACTCCAATCTGGCCTCGTAATTCTTTACTACTAAGCTCTAGATTTTTTATCAATGACTTCTGTATTTTGTCCAGGTATTCTTGTTATCCTCACTGGTATGGTTTGGTACAAATTGTCTAGTCTGCCATTACTGGGACCTTAGATCATTTTTTCCCTTTTTCTTTTTTTTTAGTTTTTATTTAAATTCCAGTTAGTTAACATATGGTGTATCAGTTTTAGTTGTATAATTTAGTGATTCAACACTTATATACAACACCCAGTGCTCATCACACCAAATGCAAACCTATCATCTATTTAACCCATCCCCTCACCCACCTCTCTGGTAACCAATCATCAGCTTCTGAGCCTAGACCATTTTAATCTATTTTGTTTATATTAATCAGAATCTTACTATTTAAATAAATCAGTGGCTGCTGACTCAAATGCCTATGGGAGGTCAGATTTAAAAATAAGCTTCTGCAGGAATTATGATGAATTGGGAAACCCATGCCTCATTCTACAGAACACTGAAGTGAATTCCACTCAATGCTGACATGAATATGGGGCTAACAAGTTCCATTTTCTCAAAAACCCAAAGACCCAAATTTTTTTTCTGAAGGTAAAATCTCCTCACTTTACAACACTGGCAACAAATTCCATTTATTTTCAAATAGTGTGCAGGCCAGTGGTTCTCAATTCAGGGTGATTTTGTTCTGCAGGGCATTTGGCAACATCTGGAGACATTTTCAGTTGTCACAACTGGGATGATGTCACTGGAATCCAGTGACTATAGGTCAAAAATGAACCTAAGCACCATACAATTAACCTGAAGCAACCCCCAGCCAACAAGTATCAACAGTGCCCAAGTTGAAAAATCCTGGAACAAGCCAACATACTGCTGGCCAAAAAAACTTTATTTGTTGACTGCCATTTGGCTGGGGTTCCAGCAGTCCTCTATTCCTCATATAGCTTATTATAAATGTGTGTCTATAATTAAAGATGTCAGTACCTATGCTCTTTATGCTCTAATAACTGGCAGTCCCGGCATGCCAGTTTGTCACATGTTTCACAGTAAAGCTTTAGCTGTTCCTTCTTACGAAAAGGACAAAATACTGGTTGCTGGCTGGTCACACCCACTGCCTCTGTAGAAATAATGGCAGGCAAAAAGAAGAAAATTAATGTAAGTGAATACTACATAATTATTAAATTGTTTTAAATTTGAATCCATTGAGATATAAAAGTGCTATAAACAGTTCCACCAACACCATCACTACTACTAGGCTTTATATATATTAAAATAGCATTGTACGGTGACAGATGGTAGCTACATCTGTGGTAAGCAGAGCATAATGTATAAACCTGTCAAATCACTTATGTAACATTGTGTGTCAACTATACTTTCAATTAAAAAAAGAAAAAACACTATTAAGTATTCTCAGCATTTTAGAAGGAAAACATAAATAAGTTTTTCTCTCCAGAAATTCAAACTAACCCAGGAGAAAAAGAAAAGTATGTAGTTAAAAATATGCTTTCTGTAATTAATAAATCTTTTTTTTTTTTTTTTTTGTAATTAAGAAGTCTTAAGAAAATAGCCTAGGTTAAGTGAGTGTGAACCAACTAGATGTTTTCTACTTCAAATACGGGAGAAGACGGTTTTAAGTGGAATTCAGAAATATCTAATAAAAATGTATAAAGAATGTGTTGAAAAACTTATTTTCCCACTTTTGTAAAAATCCTTCCAGAGGATACCCATTAACACAGAAATAATCATAAAGTTTTCACTACATACTATTGTCCTCCATGTAACTTTAATTTTCTTTCTTTCTTAAGAAAGAAAGCAGAGTTGGGGGGTAGAAGGAGGGAGAAACACAATCTCAAGCAGACTCCATGACCAGCATGGAGCCCAACAGGGGGCTGGATCTCACAACCTGAAGACCACAATCCAAGCCAAAATTGAGAGTCCACACTTAATTGACTAAGCCACCCACGTGCCCCAGCCATGTAACTTTTTGTTTTTTGCCATGTAACTTTTTAATGAGCAATGCTTATGTCATAATGTTAAATTAAAAAAAGAATACAAGTACATGTAATGATTAAATATAAATACCAGTTATCTTACTAATAATTATAGGTGAAATCCAAACATTTCAGAAATAATTCCACTTTCAGCAATAACCACCACTATTAGTAGCTTGGTATATGTTCTTCTGGCTGTTTTTCTATTTATATTTAACTATATACACTAGTAGGCACTTTGTTTTATAAAATTAAAAAATGACACAAACTACCTTATAAGATTTCTTAACTCTTAGCTACCTTTCTTATTTTGAGAGACAGCATGCGTTCACACACACATTTGAGCAGAGGAAGGTCTGAGGGAAAGAGAGAACCTCAAGCAGGCACCACCGCACTGAGTGTGAGGCCAATATGGGGCTCGACTCACGACCCTGAAATCATGACCTGAACCCGAAATCAAGAGTCAGATGCTTCACTGACTGAGCCACCCTAGTGCCCCTCTTAGATACCTTTCTGTGATAGTAAATATGTTGACTTATTTATTAACTGCATAGTATTTCATCAAATGAATATAAGCTCTGCACTGTTTCTCATTTTTTAATATTGTATGATAATGTTGAAATAAACATATAAAAGTATAAGTCATTGAATGTTTCCACAGATCAATTCCAAGTAGCACAACTGTTAGGTCAAAGGGTGATTTCTACAAACATACATGATCCTCAAAAAAAAACTTGTACCAATTTGTATTCTTAACAGTGTAGAGTGGTTATTGCCTACATTATTAACAGTGTTTTGTCAGTACTTTTAATCTTTGCCAATCTTACAGAAAAAAAAAGATTTCACTATCTTTAGACATATTTCTTTAATAACTGAAACTGTACAACTTTTCACACTAATCAACCATTTGTATTTCTTCTAAGAATTGTCTGTTCACAACCTCTGCTATTTTTTCCAAGTGTCTTTCTTACCAATTTGCAGACACATTTGATATATTGCTTGCTAAAGATTTTAGAAATATTTTCTCCAGTCTGACTTGATTTATGTCATTTTCCCAAAAAGATCCTTAAAACATTTTACAGAAAAACGAATCTGGTTTTATTTTATATGACTTTAGTTTTGGAGAACTGCTTCTAGAAAGGCTTTTTCCTAATTATAAAAAGGTTTATTTTTTTTTCTTAGAGTGAACTTACATGGTTTCTCCTTTTAATATAAATTTTGTATTTATCTAAAATATATTTTCATATAGAGTTTACCCTTGAACAACACAGGTTTTAAGTGCCTGGGTCCATACACATGGATTTTTCTTGATAAAAAACAGTATGGTTACTATAAATGTATTTTCTCTTCCTTTTAGTTTTCTCAACATTTTCTTTTCTCTAGCTTACTTTGTAAGAACACAATATACAATACACACACATACACTTCTTGCAAAATGGGTTCTAGGGTACCTGAATGGCTCAGTTCATTAAGCATCTGACTTCAAATCCGATCATGATCTCAGGGTCCTGGGATCTAGCCAGCATCAGTTCCTTGCTCAGTGAGAAGTCTGCTTGTCTCTCTGCCCCACCCCCTACTTGTGTGCACATGCCTGTGCACTTGCACTCACACTTGCTATCCCTCCCAAATAAATAAAGCTTTTTAAAAAACAGTGTATTAATTGACTTTTACCAGTAAAGTGGCACTGGTACTAGAAGCAGTTAACTGTAAAGTTCTGAAGAATCAAAGGTTTACAAAGTGGATTTTTGACTGTGCAGGGGTCAGCATCCCTAAGCCTCATGTTATTCAAAGGTCACCTGTACTATCAATATTTACAAAAACCTTATGTTCTATGCCAGCACGTAGAAAGAGTTCACGGACTCACATTTTCTGATCATAATAAAACTATACAGTTGAAACAGGAAACAAACAAAAACTCCAAGCAATGAGAACACTTTTGTTTTCCTTTTAATGAATTCTTGGATTCATAATAACCAGACTGTTAAGGAATTTGCTTTTTGCATTTAATATACATTATGGCCTCCTTTCCATATCATTATTTATAATGCACCAAAGTAATAAATAACACAAAAATTCATAAGTCTAGGATTCAGAACCATAAATGCAGAATACTCAGATTTTTTTTTTTTTAACTAAGTAGGTTCTACACCCAATGTGGGGCTTGAACTCACAACCTGGAAATCAAGAGTTGCATGCTCTACCACCCGAACCAGCCAAGCGCCCCCATAAATGCAGAATATTTAAAATATAGTAGAAATCAAAGTGGCAAATTATATCAAGCTTTAAACATTTATAATTCTACAAAAAATAAATATCAATTATTTATGTCAAGGAAGTTAGTATTAGAACTTTAAAATAAAACTAAGGTAAGCTGGGAGAAATTAAAGAAAAATAATGAGCTAAAGATATATATAAAATATAATTAGATAAATTTCAGAGCAAACGTTTCTGTGGATAAAAACAAAAAGACAACCTACATCAAGTCAGATCCAAAATAGGCAAAAATGCATAAAACTCATATGAGTTGGAAAGAAGGAAAATAACTGGAGAAAATTAGCAATATAGTAAAAGACTATTAAAAGCACAACACATCAAGACCAAATGCAATTAATTCTAGCAATGCAAAAATGGCTCACTATTATAACGTGAATATCCTAACAGCTCCCCTGTACCCTTCTCCTTAATGTGCATGTCATGTAGGCATCACAATAAATACAGTGACCATACATCTGTAGTTGGCTTAGGTCATTCTAGTTTGTGCCTACCATCCAACAATAACTATAGAGCTTCTGATTTAGGTAATTAGAATATCCTATCACCCATTTATAGACTTCCTTTACTTATTGAAGAATTTGGATCCTGACTCAGTCATCCTTCTAGTCCTCAATGTCATCATCACTCTGGATGATTTAGAAGTCCACATCGATTACCACAAAAAAACAAGGCTCTCAGACTTTCTCATCTCCGGAGACCTAAAACTCCATTAGAGCTCCTTACATCATGGTCTCACCTTAGACTTTTGACGGCCCATAAGTGCTCCATTTCTATAATCATAAATCCAAACATCTACTCTAATAACTTCAACGTTCTAACCTTCCAACTACTCTCCCTGGGGCTCAATGATTTCTAGGTTCTTAACAATTTCTTTCATTATCAACTGACACCATCAATTTCATTTCCTTTATACTGTGGAGGCCGAGAAAAATTAAGGCCATCCTACCTAAAGTTGAGCATTAGCACAAGTACAGCCATCTTAGGCCCCTGTGAATAAGAGCTGAACTTTACGGGAAAAACTGCAGAATGTCCTCAATGTCCTCGGCAGGGAATCCCATATCAGAAAGACAAAAGAGCTCAGAATTGCCCTTGGCAGAGAATCCCATATCAGAAAGACAACAGAGCCCACCCTGTGGTAGAAAGTCCCATATTAGAATGAGAACGGAGCTCAATGCCCTTGAAAGTAAACAGAACTTGAGAAATTCCTCCACCCCTTCTGAAAATCCCCTAGACCAGCCTATAAATAACCCAGCTGTAACCCACTTCGGGGTCCAAGTCCCTGCTCCCCTCCTTGCTAATAAACCCTCGTGCGCTTGCATTGGTGTCGGCTCCTTGGTGGTGCTCCTTGGTGGTTTCTCGGATTCGCAATCTTGGGCACAACAATGCAGTTTAAAAAAAAAAAATCCTTCATTTAGTAAATGCCATTATTTTTACCTCTCACTCTATTGAACTTCTCCAACATCTATCTAGATAAACCCCAATCCTAGATAAGTTCGATTCTTCTCTATACCTACAAGTACACTGCTGAGGCCTGATGGAGGAAGTTTTATTTTATTTATTTTATTTTATTTTATTTTTTTAAGATTTTTGTTTATTTACTCATGAGAGGTGGAGGTGGTGGGCAGAGGGAGAAGCAGGCTCCCCTGAGAGAAGGGAGCTCGATGTAGGATTCGATCTAGGACCCCAGAATCATGACCTGAGCTGAAGGCAGACGCTTAACTGACTGAGCCACCCAGGCACCCCTCGAGGGAGGAAGTTTTAAGGCCTGTATATGCAATGTAACATTGATGCTACCAAACTGTTTCCTAAGCTGGAGCTCTCCTTTAACTGGAATCATTTCAAGTATTCCCCACATTCCTTACCTTTTAATCCTATTTCCTCTGCTCTGTTTTTCAATAGATGGCTGAATTCACAAAAAGAGAGACAAGTCTTTCTAGCACTAATCTATTTAATTTATCCGAATCTATACTTGGCCTCTTCCCTTTTTGTCTTTTCCTCATCAGTGTCCTCAGAAATTATAATCCCACTTCCCTTGTCACCAGACTCCTAGCCTCATCTTTTATTGCTCCTCCCCCTGAATCTTACTCTCCAGCTATATTCAACTGTCTCTCTCTCTAGATATTTGTGCATGTACTTCAGTTTTCCCCACTCCTCTCCTTCCTGTGATAAAACTCTCTTTCTCCTTCAAGCGCCAGATTTCGCTTCCAACCTAAATCCCCAAATCTTGAGTTTGGGGCTTCTTTCATGTGCTTCTACAGAACTTATGAGGCCAATTTGTTTGTAACTTTCATCATACTAATAACTCCTGTGAGGCAAAATTATCTGTTTTATTCACTTTCCATCTCTAATGCACAGCAAAGTTCCTCGAATACAGAATAGATCTATGAATACTGGTTGACTTGAATTAAAGGCAATAAAGCAAAAATTAAAACCAAAAAATAATTTTTTAAACAAAACTATATTAATGAGCCATAAAAACAAATGAAGTGTGATAAACACTACAACATAGATAAAAGCTGAACAATTGTGATATAAGTCAGACAACAAAGGACAAATGCGGGGATCCCTGGGTGGCGCAGCGGTTTGGCGCCTGCCTTTGGCCCAGGGCGCGATCCTGGAGACCCGGGATCGAATCCCACGTCGGGCTCCCGGTGCATGGAGCCTGCTTCTCCCTCTGCCTGTGTCTCTGCCTCTCTCTCCCTCTCTCTCTGTGTGACTATCATAAATAAAAAATAAAAATTTAAAAAAAAAAAAAAAAAAGGACAAATGCTATTTGATTCCACTTGCAGAAATAAGCAAACTCGAACAGACAGATTAGAAGTCCACGGGGTAGAGGAAAGTGGGGAATAAGCATTAATATATAGTGGGTATTGTTTCTTCCTGAAATGATGAAAAAACTTTAGAAACAGGCAGTGGTGACAGCTTCATAACATTGTGAATGCCATTAATGCACTGTACACTGATAAAATGAATGTGTATATTAATGAATTATACACTTAAAGATGGTTTAAATGGCAAGTTTTAAGTTACATATATTTTACTATAATAAAACAAATTATTAGTAAACTTTACATTTTAAGTCATACAATAAAAACTGAGAAACTGTAAGTCACATAAAAGGCAGAGCTTCTTTAGTTATCTACATATCAAATATCATGAAACAGGTTTTCCATAATGGTATCAGGCTTATAAATTTTTATTAAGCCCACCTCTTGTCATACCTTAGAAACAAGAGAAGTAGTAAGAGAAGCTAAAAAAGTTTAAAAAGCAACTCTTTTTTTCTTCCATTTCCTATACATTTACACCAAATTATAGCATTTAAAGGAAAAGGGGGATTGGGAGTATGAATCAATATAAGGCAGAAAGATTTTATATCTACTCATATTCAACAACATTTGGAGGTCTTCACATTTCAATTACAATACAGACCTCCTTATATTAAAAAACAAGAATGCATTTAACACTTACAATGGTATCAAAACAAAGCCAGGAAAGGAAGATAGAAAAGAGGGGGAAGGTTAGAGACCAAAAGAGATTAAAGCCAGTTTATTACCTGGAGATACTTCCTCCTTCTGTCTTACAGTGTGGTCTTTTGTGAACTTCACTCTTTTGATGAGCTCTGATGCATGTCTTGCAGAGCCACTCAACACATTCTACACAAAACCCATTAGCTTCTGCATTGTCCTCACAGCTTGTGCATACCTAATAAGAGAAACATGTCACATCAATTTTTAAGAAAAACAAAAAGGTGGTCAAAAAACTATCCCATATATTGGGATGCCTGGGTGGCTCAATGGTTGAGTGTCTGCCTTTGGCTCAGCGCATGATCCCAGAGTCCCAGGATCGAGTCCTGCATGAGGCTCCCTGCATGGAACTTGTTTCTCCCTCTGCCTCTCTTTCTGTGTCTCTCAAGAATAAAGAAAATCTTAAAAAAACAAAACAAAACAAAACACCCTCCTAGTCATATAAAAATGATATACCACTCATACTGGACTCTATCAGCTATCCTGACAGTGTTTGTAAATTTAAACTGACATGTTTTAAAATATAAACATATGAAATGGAAACATGGCATTGTTCTTCATTCAATATATCAAATATTCCAGGCACTATGTTAAGGTACAATGATGAAAAAGCAAACATGGGTCCTGCTCTTATGATACCGAGTCTTGTGGATAGGAGTGTGGGTTGATATTCCAGTTGCCCATTTACTAGCTAAGTAGTCTTGGGCAGGTTACTTAGAATGCTCTTATCTTTATTTTTTTTAATTTTTTATTTATTTATGATAGGGAGAGAGAGAGAGAGAGAGAGAGAGAGAGAGAGAGAGAGAGAGAGAGGCAGAGACATAGGCAGAGGGAGAAGCAGGCTCCATGCACCGGGAGCCCAACATGGGATTCGATCCCGGGTCTCCAGGATCGCACCCTGGGCCAAAGGCAGGCACTAAACCGCTGCGCCATCCCAGGGATCCCTAGAATGCTTAACAGATTTTATTCAGTAATAGTGAAATTAAATGTGAGGCACACAAACACTTACTGGAAAAATCACATCAATAAATAATTACAAACTGAGGAGTACCACAAAGGAAAGGTATGAGAAGCTATAAAAGCACATGATAGGGGAAAGTGATCTCATTTTAGTGGGGTTGGAGTCCTGGAAAAAGCGAGAGATTACCCAGGCAAGGCTTTCTCTAAGGAGATCATATTAACACAAAGATATGAAAGTTGAGTCATCAATTACTGATGTAAAGACTTCTAGGCAGCGAGAACAGTACAAAAGCCTCTGGCAAGGAGAGGACAGCAGGTTCAAAGTACTGACAGAAAGTATGACTTAAGTGCAGAGATCAAGGCGAAGACTGGCAAGAGAAGCAGCTAGGGGCAAGGCAGGTAGAGGGGCCAGATGAAGCATGATCACATGGCAATTTTGGTCCTTGTCTGAGGAAGTCCCCTAAAAGCTTTTAAGTGACATGGCCAGACTTGCGATTTTAAAAATCACTGTCACTGCAATATACAGAACAGATTAGAAAAGGGGCAAGTGCTTTCTGCAGAGACAAGAGGCTTTTTCAGTGGTTTAGGTGAGAGTGGGTGGACATATGAATGAATGAGGAAGACTGACAGTAAAATGGCTTCAGAGGATGCACTCAAAGGGAGGTGAAGAAGGGATAGCTCCTTTGTTTCCAGCTTGTGTAACTGTGTAAAGGGTGGCACTATTCTCTCTGACGAAAGGTATTAGAAGTATATATAAGCAGTCTTCATATGCTAGGGCAAAAAAAATTTCCCTGTCAGTAGTGCTTTACATTAGCCAAATTCCAAATACCTGGATAACATTTTCCTTAATTCAAGTCTGCCTTTTCTCAGCTCTCATCATCTTTTAACTTTTCTAATATCATCGACTCCTACACTTCCCAGAAATCCTTTGGATCTCTTGATCCTCTTATCTCCCTGATTGCCCTCTGGATCCTATCCCCACACTTCCTCTGATTCTGTACATTTTTGTTAGATTTGGGGGCTGTCTCATCCATACTCCCTGCCTTAGCTTCAGCTATCCTGTCTTTATGGATGTCACCTAAAATTTAATCTCTACACTACAGAAAGAATGAGGAATCCCTAGAATATGAAGTAAAATAAAAAAGCAAAGTGGAAAGTATATCATGCTCTTCTAAGAAAGATGGAGATGGGTGAAATGACATTTGCTAATATTTTAAAAATAACAAAATTACTTAAAATTACATAAAATATTTTATTTTTTTAAATAAATTTTTATTTATTAATGATAGTCACAGAGAGAGAGAGAAAGAGAGAGAGAGAGAGAGAGGCAGAGACACAGGCAGAGGGAGAAGCAGGCTCCATGCACCGGGAGCCCGACGTGGGATTCGATCCCGGGTCTCCAGGATCGCGCCCTGGGCCAAAGGCAGGCGCCAAACCACTGCACCACCCAGGGATCCCACATAAAATATTTTAAATGGAAGAATAAAGGAGATTAAATGGCTGCCTATAGGATAGAGAAGAAATAAGGTATATGGGTAGATTAAACAGCAATAGAAGCTTGAGTTCTCTCAATACACTGTTTTATAGAATTTACTTTAGAACTATAGAAATGTTTTATATATAGTCCTACAAATTTAAATTTAAAAAATTAAATCGCTAAACCAAAAGCAAATGAAACAAATGAATCTGCCTATCAAGTGGTGGCTTAAATATTCAGAGAATTTTTATTTCAAGTAACTTTAGAATATTACACTGAATGTTAACTAACACATTTTTTTTAAAAAATTGAAAAAACATACGGATTTGATTGACTATTTCCTATGCATACGTGTAAGTAATTGCTGGCTTCCTTGCTTTCTATTTTGACAGAAACAGCTCTATAACTTCTACTTTCAGTACCAACTCTATTCTTCCATAGTCTTACTCCACAAACCGTATTCATGCTGAGCTGGTTCCATATTAGATTCTTTTCTTTTATTTATCTATTTTTTTTTAGATTTTATTTATTTATGCATGAAAGAGAGAGCGAGAGAGAGCGAGAGAGAGAGAGAGAGAGAGAGAGAGAGAGAGGCAGAGACACAGGCAGAGGAGAAGCGGGCTCCATGCAGGGAGCTAAACCGCTGAGCCACCAGGGCTGCCCCCATATTAGATTCTGACAATAGATGGTGCTGGAGGAGGACTGCAGTGTCAGAGGAAGAAGGTACTTCATCATCTTAGTTGTCTATTTGCTTGCATTTTCTGTGTATATCATGCCAATCCATGAACTTCACCCCGGTGATGGCAAGTGTATTCCCACAGTAGCGCTTAGCCCTGGTTTGCAGTGTTGTTAATCCTCACAGAACCAGCTTTGGAGATACTACTAGCACCACAGGCCTACTCCTGCTCTGCTACGCTCTGTGGTCCCAGGGCCAAAAGCTTAGACACCAACATGAGCTGAGCCAAGCAGCCTCTTCAGATGTTTGAACTGATGTTCTACAAGACCCTTCTTCTAACTTTGACTCTCTTTGTTCTCTGAGCTGCTTCTTTATAGTTGCTAGCTCTGATACTTTTAAGTATTTTTTATTCTTTCAGTAAACAAGTTTATATCTAGTAAACAATTCTTAATTTTAAGAATTAAGATAGTTCCTGATTGTACCAAAACTAATATATCCTATAACATATATTATATTTCGAGAACACAAATGATGTCAATGTAATTAAGAACCAAGATTTCCAATGTCAGGTTAAGTGAAATAAAATCAAAAAGACCTACAAATCTAAACTGGACTTATAAATATCAATATGGTGTAGTGGTATATTTGCTTTTTCTTTCCTAGATAGGCTCCTTGTCTATTTTCAGCAATTAGACACCCATTACCTCACATGGAAGCACATTTTATTTATGGAGAATACACTATTGAGCCAAATGAAATCTATTTCTCTTCTTAAGGTCTTCTAGCTACAAGAATCTTAGAAATAGATGTTATATCCTCTTCTCAGTCACTTCTCATGAGCCTCAATCAGGCTATCAGTTTGCTTAGGAGTGGAATACATTCACATTTGATAATCACAGACTTTATTCCCTCTGCCGAATTTGAGTTTTCAGCACATCTATGACTCTCCTGATAATTGGGCAGTCTTCTCAGTACTATTCACATGACAGGGCAGGGAAGGGGAACGGTGAGCCTTCTGTGATCCTCAGCAGGGTCAAGGTAGAACCTCAAAGACTGGCTGAACTGGAGAGGATAATGGT
Source organism: Nyctereutes procyonoides (assembly GCF_905146905.1). Taxonomy (NCBI): domain Eukaryota; kingdom Metazoa; phylum Chordata; class Mammalia; order Carnivora; family Canidae; genus Nyctereutes; species Nyctereutes procyonoides. Next base: position 28,351,404 of record NW_026575120.1, read on the forward strand.
CATCCTATGGGAAAGCCCCGAAGGCACGGCTACAACCCTTATTTCTCACATACTCTATAGGACACCAGGTCAAACTATTAGTTCTGTGGAAAAAATAACAGCAACAGAAACATGACTTTGGACATTTGGGATCACATAAAACGAATAACTGTACACTGAATTTTTACACTATCATCTGGTGGTTTTGGCACTAGGGGGGACATGGTTTTAATTTTTTTGGTATAGCCACTTGCTGTCAGAGCTTCTCGGGTCATTTCTCACATTTTTGCTCCAGAAATCTGTTCACTTGGTTAATACATTAATACACTAAGACTAAACTTGGTTACTTTTCTGTTAAAAATTTGCACCATCACTTTTCTAAAATCCTAGACTTCTTAAAAACACTAGTTTCCTTACTAAACTTAACAGTTTTCTATCATCTAATACTTACTTTGTATTCTGTTTATCCCCTTCCCTGACACTTAAAGATTTCAGAGACTCTCTATTGCAGGTCCTTAAAATTTCGTGTGTTTGAGGTTGATGAGCTTCTTAATAAAAAGATGCTTTAGAGAGGATCCTTTGCCTGTTCCCCAGGAGACACTATGTGGCCTAAATTCAAGACCAAACCTGATGGACTTGTTTGACTTGTTTATTCTTTTTTATTCAAATGTAATTAACATAGTGTTATATTAGTTTCAGGTGTACAATTTTATGATCCAACAATTCTATACATCACTCAGTGCTTGATACAGTTAAGTGCAGTCACTTCTCTTTTTTTAATAAAAAGTATTTGCTAAATCATTCTCCTGCAAGGCCTAGAAATATGACCAACTCAGTGGTGATGAGTACCCATACTGTGGTCTCCAGATAGATAGCATTTCCAGCTAAAAGGAATCAAAGCCCCTAATATCTTGTGAAAAGAGAAAGGAAGGGAGACAGCAGTGACTACTGCAATTGTATCAGAATGACTCAGGAATCAATGTGAGGCTCCTTTTGCCAAGATGGCACAATTTGAGCATCAATAAGAACAACTACTACAACACATTTTGTGTTAAAAATCCATTAATTCATAATAACACACACCCACTTGTTAGTCAACCTCTGAAGAATGCTAAGAAACTAGGTTACTACTCTAAAAATCAGCAAATAAAGGAAAAATAAATCAAGTGTTTAATCTACCATTCCTTTATAACCAAAGAATAAATGAAGGAAGCCTTTGGTTTCTCTTCCAGTTAAGAAAAACGGGAAATAACAGAATGAGAATGTCACAATTTTCCAAGTGCCTAATATAATACGGGATCGTGGCAGTGATAATTAATGGCCACTGACATCAGAAAAAAGAGAACCAAACTCCTATACCTCCTGAAGTACACTCAGACATATGGATGAAAGTATTTTTTAAAATATTTTATTTATTTATTCACGAAAGACACAGGTAGAGAGAGAGGCAGAGACACAGGAAGAGGGAGAAGCAGGCTCCATGCAGGGAGCCTGACGTGGGACTCGATCCTGGGTCTCCAGGATCACACCCTGGGCTGAAGGAGGCGCTAAACCGCTGAGCCACCAGGGCTGCCCAGATGAAAGTATTCTTACACCACCACCCCCTCACCCAATGGAACCTGAAACTAAATCAGTCTCTACATTTTTATTGCCAGTGTACATAAGTGACTTTATGAAGATGATCAGCAAAATGCAGAATAAGGCTACCTTTACAAGACTAAGACCCAGTTTATCTAACAAATAGGTTAAAAGGGAGGAAAAAGAAAACCAATAAAGTGAAAAGGTAATTTGAGATTAATTAAAATATAGGATTGAGACGTCAATTGTGTAGACCTTATTGGATCCTTACAAACCACTGTTTTAAAAAAAGAAACCACAACAATTAGATACGTTATCACTGGATGTTTGATATATTAAGGAATAACTGTAATTTTTTTTACATATGAAATTAATGTGGTTATGTTTATAAAACTTACTTTCCCATAGAAAATGACTTATGGGTTAGAGGATATAAGGTCTGGGAATAACTTCAACACAATATAATGTGTGGTGTGGTCATGGGGAGGGTGCTGTCAGGTTAAACATAAAACAAGAATTGATGACTACTAAGCTAGTAACGTGTACATGGGAGTCAAGTGAAACTGTCCCTCTCCTGGTAATGCTTAAAATTATCTATAACAAAAAGGTTTTAAACTTCTTCAGCTACAAACTTTCCTCAGAGCTCCAGTTTGACCATGGATGACATTACCTTAGTCTTATAGGCAAACTCAATCATATTCAAAACCAATTCTCTAACCACTTCTCTGCCCCTTTCTCTCTGTGAAAAGCACCACCATCCTACTAATGGGGTTCCTCTCACTTCCACATCCAATCAGGTATATCAAGCCCTGTGTGGACTTCTTCCCTTCCTTTCCTTATTGCCACCAGACTAGTTCAGATCTCTCTATCTTTGCCTAGTGCTTCCTTCATCCCACATTATCATCTCTCCCATCTTCATGGAATATTCCCATGATATTCCCATGAATAGTCCCAAAATATTCCTCCAAGTACCCTATTCCTGAACCAGGTTTAACACCCTCCCCCTCACTTATCTACAGCAAACATGTCAATTTGGACTTTGTCTCTAGTTTAATGGATCATAACTTCTTCCTATTATGTTTCTGTGACAAAAACAGAGTAACTAAACTTACCAAAACTAATATTATAGAGGCATAAAGCAGCCTCTTAAATTTGTCCTTCAGATTAGAATCCCTTCTATTCTCTGGGGTATCTGGGTGGCTCAGCAGTTGAGCATCTGCCTTCGGCTCAGGGCGTGCGTGATCCCGGGGTCCCAGGATCAAGTCCCACTTCAGGCTCCCTGCATGGAGCCTGAAGTTCCCTGCTTCTCCCTCTGCCTGTGTCTCTGTCTCTCTCTCTCTGTCTCTCATGAATTAATGAATAAAATCTTAAAAAAAAAAAAGAGTCTCTTCAATTCTCATCTTATCATCATCAATTCATATTGGATAATAACTACTCTGTTGATTATACTACTTTACTTTTGAATTTCCTGGACTGAGCATTCACATGCATTACTACAGTTCATCTGATAAAGTGATGTAACTAACAAAGTATATCTAGTATAAATATAATCACATATGAAGCAAAGTGACATGACAATCTGGAAGACAAAAAAGAAAAATCACTGGTATTCACAGGGGAACTTTCAGAGGTCTTAAGTACTTTGCACTGTAGCTGACATAATTACATTTTCATTCTTTAAAGCTGGTTCCACAACAATTAAAAAGTTTATTCCCTGCACCAAGCCCTGTTTAAAGTTACTGTTTAAAATATTACATAATTATTGATAGACATAATGGTCAATGTCAAACACCTTTTATTTTAGAGTCTGTCAGGAGTTTAGCATGTCTCAATAGAAGGAGGCAAAACATTTAAGACTTAATTAATACGCTTACCTGATTAGACTTTTCTACTGTACTGCTGGGAACCTCAGTAGTGTCCTTCACAAAAAAGTTATTTATGTTGTGTCTCTCTGCACACTCTTGGCTGCAAACTGGACATCGAATGACTCCAACTGGGAAAAACAAAATTGCGTTCTAAGTTTTTTTGGTTTGCACAGCATAACGATTTCATTGTCTGTATATAACTGTAAAATGATCACGGCAGGAAGTTAACATCTGCCACCATGCAGTTACAAAAGTTTTTTTCCTGTGATAAGAATTTTCAAGATCCACTCTTCTAGCTACTTTTTTAAAAAAATGTACATTCAATTTACCAACATATAGTGTAACACCAGTGCTTATCACATCACATGCCCTCCTTAATGCCTGTGACCCAGTTACTGCATCCCCCCACCCACTTTCCCTTCAGCAAACTTGTTTCCCAGAGTTGAGTCTCTCATGGTTTGTCTTCCTCTATTTTTCCCCCATTCAGTTTCCCTTCCTTCCTTTACAGTCCCTTGCACTATTTCTTTTATTTCACACATAAGTCAAAACATGTGATAACTGTCTTTCTCCAGTTGACTTATTTCACTCAGCATAACACCCTCCAGTTCCTTCCACGTCAATGTAAATGGTATTTATCCTTTCTGATGGCTGAGTAATATTCCATTGTACATATACACCACATCTTCTTTATCCATTCATCTGTCAAAGGACATCGTGGCTCCTTCCACAATTTGGCTATTGTGGACTGCTGCTATGAACGTTGGGGTGTAGGTGTCCCCTCATTTCACTACATCTGTATCTTTGGGGTAAATACCCAGTAGTGCAATTGCTGGGTCATAGTTCTAGCTACTTTCAAATAGGCAATATAATATTATTAACCACAGTTACCATGCTGTACATTACAACCCTATGACTTATTCATTTTATAACTGGAAATTTGTACCTTTCACCCTCCTCATTCTTTTTTTTTTTTAAATTTTTATTTATTTTATGATAGTCACACACACACACACACACACACACAGAGAGAGAGAGAGAGAGAGAGAGAGAGAGAGAGAGAGGCAGAGACAGAAGCAGGCTCCATGCACTGGGAGCCCGACGTGGGACTCGATCCGGGGTCTCCAGGATCGTGCCCTGGGCCAAAGGCAGGCGCCAAACCGCTGCGCCACCCAGGGATCCCTGACCCTCCTCATTCTTTACCTGCTCATGACCCTTTACATCTTAGGCAATCACAATTTGTTCCCTATATCCATGAACTCTCATTATAAATTTAAATACAAATATACTAAGCACTAAATGAGCACATCTCATTCAAATTGTAACCAGGTTCTTTTATAATGTCCACTCTCTTCCAGGTCATATCTGCTATTACTTAACACAAAGCAATTCAGTGTGTGTGTGTGTGTGTGTACACACACATACACATATGTACACACATACATATACCTACACTTAATTTAATAATGAATAATACTTCATTATTTTAAATGATATGCCCCTTCAATAACCCCATGCTGCTCTTTTTATTGTTTAGTAATTTCCCCTGGTAGTGGTTTTCAAATATGGATGTGCAGAACCATGTGGGAGATTTTTTATTTTTACATAGAGACTTCTGGAATCCCTGGGTGGTGCAGCGGTTTAGCGCCTGCCTTTGGCCCAGGGTGCGATCCTGGAGACCCGGGATCGAGTCCCACATCGAGCTCCCTGCATGGAGCCTGTTTCTCCTTTTGTCTGTGTCTCTGCTTCTCTCTCTTTCTCTCTGTCTCTCATGAATAAATAAAATATTTTTTAAAAATAATGTATGAAGAAACACCACAGAAATGCAGAACATAAAGTATTTTATCACTCCAATTGATGGGTTCTTTACAAGTCCAAATAATAGAATAGGGAGAGGAGAGGAAACTATTCTAGTTTAAGAAAGACTTAAGAAACACAGTAACTAAATGTGCTTAGTTAATCCTTGACTGGTTTCTGGTTTGAACAAAACAGCTGTAAAGGACATTTTGAGGACAAGATAGTTAATGTGAAAACGATGCACTTGTCTTAGAATATTAGAAAACAACAGCTATGCTAACTACCCATTATAATGATATGGGATTATCCAGGCAATTGTTCTTATTTTGGAAGATTCAAGTATTAAGGATGAAGTGGCAAATCTGTGATTTACTTTAAAATAGCAGTAAAAATGGCAGCAAAAGATGTCAAAAAAATGGCAGCTTCTAGGGTTGGTCTCTCCACCAAAACAAACATTAAGCTGGAAAAACACTATGAGAATCCACTATTTTAGAACTCTAGAGTCACTCAGACACTTATAGCAACCAGAGAAGTGCTTAATAGAGACAGAGGCTGTTGAACTTTGGTTCAAAAGAGCTGCTTGGGTAAACCAGCTACCATGCCTCCTTCTTGAATCATGTTGCATTGTGGGTATAGCAGCCTGCATTCCTCAAGTGGCTGGCTGGTTCCAGAGGGACAGTAGGATCTTGAACTCTAAACTTAATTTTGGAGTTTTGTGATCTGGGTAGTACGAGGTTCCCCTGAGGGTCAACTAGGATGGCTGGCTTTATTCAGCACCCCCAGAAAACAGCAGCTTCTTTGGTGGCACCTATCAGAACATCTAAAGAGGCATATACACTTAAAAAAAATTCCACACATTAACAACAGAACTTCTGAGATGTCACAGGCTGAGTGCCAAGATAACAGGTCAGTAATGGGCACAAGGAAAGCTTTGTGAAAACAGTTTAGGAAAGCCAGTATACAAATAGGCAACTGAAGACCTCAACAAGCAACAAAATCAATTCCTGAAGAGAACCTGACTTCCAAAGTTACCACAATATACTACTCGAAATGTCCAGGTTTCAACAACAAAAAAATATAAAGTATTTAAAGAAATCAGGAAATAGAATTCATTCATAGGAAGCAAGAATTTGATAGAGATGGCAGATCTGAACAGGCAGAAGAAATAATCAGCAAGCCTGAAGACAAGTCAGTTCAAATTATCCAGTATGAAGTATAGAATGAAAATGATAAAGAAAATTGAACAGAACCTGAGGGACTTGTGGGATAATACAAAAAAATAATGGTTGAAAATAGCCTAAATTTGATGGAAGTCATGAATCTACCTATCTAAGAAGTAGGGGTTGGGAGTGGGGGGGGGGAACCCCAAGTAAGTAAAATACAAAGAGATCTGGCGATTATGGAAACTCTAGAACTCTAACTGTCCCACTCCTCCTAGATTGCTGATTTTTGCTTATTGATGGAGGGAACAGTTCCTTTGTGACTTTTATTAACAATCTTGCAAAGTATGTATGTATTCCTTTTGAAGTTTCTGTTCCATGCTGTCTGATGGCCAATCACCTGACAAAGATTTCCTTAAATATCTGACTCCAAAACGTGAAGGAGGTACTGTCACTTTAAATTTCAGCAAACATCAATGTCCAGTCCTCAGGAATCTGTCAGACCAATCAAAACACACAACCTTAAATTTTGGAGCCCTCTACCAAAGAGCAACAGCCTTTCCCTTCAATCAAACACTCTCCTAGTTCTTTTAAGAGTTTGACCAAGGTCAAGAGTCTAAAATAGTTGATTCTAGTCGTTTTCTCCAGTCTATTGGTTGTTTCACTGAAAAGACCGAACCCTATAAAGTTCTACCGTGTCATTAGGCATGATGTCACTTTGACTTAACCAGAATTTAAAACTATTATATACCAACAGCACTATCAAAAGGGTGAAAAGACAACATAGAGAAAAATTTTTGCAAATCAAAATTTAGTAAGGTTTTAATATCTAGAATATATAAAGAAGCCCTACAACTCAACAACAGAAAATGTCAGTACGAAAGGACTCGAATAGACCTATCTCCAAATAAGATACACAAATGATAAATAAGTATATGAAATGATTCTGATCATTAATCAGTAGGGAAATGTAAATCAAAACCACAGTAAGGTATCACTTCACATCCACAAGAATGGCTATTATCCAAAAAAGGAATGTAAGTGTTGCAGAGGATGGAGGATATGGAGAAATCTGACCCTGATACACTGCTGGTGGGATACAGCAGATAAAGTGGTGCAGACAATGCAGAAAAGAGTTTGGTAGTTCCTCAAAGAGTTAAAAACATAGAATCACCAAATGATCTAACAATTCCAGTTCTAGGTATATGCCCAAAAGAACTGAAAATGGGACTCAGCATATACTTGTTCACAGCAGTGTTATTCCTAAGAGTGGAACAGTGGCTCTGTCCATCACAGATGAATGAATAAAATGCGCTGTGTCTGTAAAATAGAGTATTATTTGACCATTAACTCAGAATGAAATTCTGATGCTGTAACAATGATAATCCTCGAAAATACTAAGTAAAATAAACCAAAGAGGTCAAATTATACATATATATGTAGATAATTCTACTTCTATGATTTATATATGTATATACATATAAAAATTGTACTTATATGAGTTATCTACAATAGACAAATTCAGAAGGATGGAAAGCGAAATAGAAGTTACCGGGGGCAGGAAGGGTGAAATGAATTACTGCTTATGAGTAGAGCTTCTATTTAAGATGATGAAAAATATTTTGGGAATAGTAGTGATGGTTACACAACATTATAATTGTACCTAAAGTCGTGAAATTGTAGGCCTAAAAATGATTAAAATGGGGAGCTCCTGGATGGCTCAGTGGTTTTATGTCCGACTCTTTGATTTCAGTTCAGATCTTGATCTCAGGGTTGTGAAAAGGAGCCCCAAGTTGAGCTCTGAGCTGGGCATGGAGCCTGCATAAGATCTCCCTCTCCCTCTCCGCCTGTCCCCCTTAACCAGGTACTCTGTTTTTCTTAAAAATAAAAAAGGGTTAAAATGGTAAAATTTACATTGTGCACATTTTTACAATAAGAAAAATATCCAGAGTTTGTAAAGCATAGTAGAGTCAACCCCAATGAATTAAAGAAAGCCAATTAACTACCAAAGTTTCTCAAGTGAAACAGAAAACATGAAGAGTCTTATAGATAAAACTTTAGGAAAACTGAATCCGGAGTCAAAATTTTCCCACAAAGAAAAGCACCAAGTTCTGGTTGCTATTATATATTCAAGAAAAAAAAATGATTCCAATCTTACACAAACTCTTTCAGAGAACTGTAAAAGGTAGCACTCTAATTCATTTTATGAAGCTCACATAACTCTAGAGGAAAACTTATAAGAGTAGTATAAAAGGGATGCCTGGGTGGCTCAGCAGTTGAGCATCTGCCTTTGGCTCAGGGTGTGATCCCAGAGTCCTGGGATCAAGTCCCACATTGGGCTCCTCACAGGGAGCCTGCTTCTCCCTCTGCTCATGTGTCTGCCTCTCTGTCTCTCATGAATAAATAAAATCTAAAAAAAAAAAAAAAGTAGTCTAAAAAAGGAAAATCACAAAGCAGCAGGAAGATGGCACTGGAGTATGAGGACTCAAGGTTCACCTTGTCCCATGAACCCAGCTAATAACTATGAAATCATCCTAAATACCCCAGAATATGACCTGAAGACTTGACAGAACAAACTCCACAACTAAAGGGAGAGAAGACGCCACACTGAAGAAGGTAGAAAGTGTGGAGATGTGACTTAGGGGAGAAACAGATTATGGCCGCTGCAGAGGGGAGAGAGCCATGGTCACAGAGAAGGGTGAGAGGACTAAAGAGGGAAAGAGAGAAGATGGGCAGCCTGGGTAGCTCAGCCGTTTAGCACCGACTTTGGCCCAGGGCATGATCCTGGAGACCCGGGATGGAGTCCCACATCGGGGTCCCTGCAGGGAGCCTGCTTCTCCCCCTACCTGTGTCTCTGCCTCTTTCTCTCTCTCTGCGTCTCTCATGAATAAATAAATAAAATCTTTTAAAAAAAAGAAGAAGAAGGACAGGGAGAGAGAGAGAGGCACACACACAAGGGAATACACAAGAACATTTCCACCAAGCCACTGGCTTGGAAAACAAGAAGAGCTGAATTTCATGAGTTCTTGCAACGAGCGGAGCTTAAAGCCTGGAGTTTTAAAGGTCAGTGGGCTTGTCTGTGATAGAGCCCTGAGGGCACTGTGCGGCTCCTGGAGAGAAGGCAGGCAAACCACCCAGAAGCACAGTGTGGAGTGTTCTTTTTTTGTGTGTGTGTGTGGAGTGTTCTTAAGAGTGCCTGAGGCACACACTGGGGAGGTTTATTTGTTCCTCTCAGAGGGTCCCTAAGAGGCAGAGTCCAGAGACACTTCTCTAGAACAAAAGAACTGTCTGGTGCCATTTCCCTCCCCCCACTCCTCAGCATAAACAGAGAGCCAAATGTAGAAAAGCAGCACACAGTACCAACACTGGCTGCCTAACTTGCTTACATCAAGCACCGACCTCCTGCACTCTGGTAGAACTGCCCTTCTCAGTCACAACTCCCTCAGTCCCAGGGTGGCTGGCCCATCCCCCTAAGAAGAGCAGCACAAAGCCCACGCCACCCCTCCTGACCAGAGTTTTGCAGGGCCTCTGTTCTCGTAGAGGTGGTAACAGGTCTCATTTCACAAGCAGACCAAAGCACATCCAGTTAAAACTCACCATACTCGGGCCAAGGACCAAATACTGCCCATGGCAGGCAAGGAGAGCCTCTGCCGACAACAGGCCTGAAGGACAGAGCAGTCAGAACATAAGAACAGACCACATCCAGTACACACCAGATATACTTTCTGAAGCACTAGACCTTGGGAACTGCGTGATCTCTCTCTCATAAGGCCATTACTTTCAGTAGAAGCAGGAGACATAACTTAACTTTCCTAACACAGAAAAAGAGGCAGAGACCTAGACAAAGTATGAGAACAAAGGAATTTATCCCAAATAAGTGAACAAGATAAGGCCAGAGCCTGAGATCTAAATGAAATAAATATAAGCAACATGCCTGATAGAGAATTTAAAACAAGATCGTAAGGACACTCACGGGCTTAAGAAAAGAACAGAAGGCATCAGTGAGAACCTTACCACAGAGATAAAAAGAGTTAAAAAAAAAGAATCAATCAGAGACAAAGAGTGTAATAAACAAGGTTAGAAACATGCTTAATGCAATGAACAGCAGGCTGTAATAAGTAGAAGAATAAATGAATGACCTAGAAGACAAAGTAATGGAAATTACTCAAGGTGAACAAAAGAGAAGAATAATTATGGAACATGAGAACAGATTTAGGGAACTCAGTGACTCCATCAAACATAGTAACACTCATATTACAGGAGTCTCAGAAGAGGAAGAGAGAAAAGGGGGCAGAAAATATATCTGACAAAATAATAGCTGAAAACTTCCCTAATTTGGAGAAGGAAACAGACATTTAGATTCAGGAGGCACAAAGAACTCCCATCAAAATCAACAATAGCAGGCCAACTCCAAGACATACTGCAATTGAATTTTCAAAATATAGTGACAAAAGAATCTCAAAAACAGCAAAACAAAAGAGGTCCTTAACTTACAAGGGAAGACCCATAAGGCTAGCTGGAGATTTCTCAACAGAAACTTGGCAAGCCAGAAGAGAGCGGCATGATATATTCAAATTGTTGAATGAGAAAAATCCACAGCCAAGAATACTCTATTCAGCAAGGTATCATTTAGAATAGGAAAAATAAAGAATTCATCTCCAAACAAAAACTAAAGGAGTTCCTGACCACTAAACCAGCACTACATGAAATATTGAAGGGGATTCTTTGGGAAGGGGACACTAAAGTGACAGAATAAAAGCAGCAAACACAAAAGCAGTAACAATGAATATTTCTATAAAAATCAGTCCAGGAGGGACCCCTGGGTGGCTCAGTGGTTGAGCATCTGCCTTTGGCTCAGGTCATGATCCCAGGGTCCTGGGATTGAGTGCCCCTTTAGGCTCCTCACAGGGAGCCTGCTTCTCCCTCTGCCTATATGTCTCTGCCTCCCTCTCTGTAATTAATAAATAAACAAACAAACCAAAAATCAGTCCAGGAAGTCACGCACAAAAAGGACATAAAATATAGTAACATATACCTGAAATGTGAGGAAGAGAGGAGAAAAAAATGGGTTCAAACTTGAACAACCATCAACTTAATACAGATTGCTGCATGGAGTAAAGGTTATATACACAAACCTAATGGCAACTATTTTTTAAAAACCACTGACAAACATGCAAAGAATAAAGAGAAAGAACTCCAAATATATCACTAAAGAAAATCAGCAGAACACGAAAGAGAAGAAAGGATCTGAGAAAATCTCCAGGAACAACCACAAAACAAGTAACAAAATGGCACTAAGTGCATATCTATCAATAATTACTTTGAATGTAAGTGGAATAAACACTCCAATCAAAAGATATAGGGTGGGGCACCCTAGTGGCATAGTCAGTTAAGTAACTGAACCTTGGTTTTGGCTCTGGTGGGGGAGATCCAACCCCATGTGGGGCTCCATGCTTAGCCTGCAGAGTCTCCCTTGAGTTTCGCTCTCCCTCTTCCTCTGTTCCTCCTCCACTCTCCATTCACTCACTCTTTCTCTTTCTAAATTAAATACTTTTGGAAAAGACACAAGGTGACAGAATGGATTAAAAAAATAAAAAACAAAAAACAAAAAAACAAGACCCATTTATGCTGCCTAAAAGAGACTCATTTTAGGCCTAAAGACACCTCCAGATTGAAAGTGAGGAGACAGAGAAACAATTATCATGCAAATACATGTCAAAAGAAGGCTGGAGCAGCAATACTTATATGGGACAAACTAGACTTTCTAACAAAGACTGTAACGAGACAAAGAAGAGCACTATATAATAATAAAGGGGATAAATCAACAAGAAGATATAGAAATCATAAATATTTATGCATCTAACACAGGAGTACCCAAATATATAAAACATTAAACATAAACTCATCAATAACATAATAGTAGGGGACTTTATCATCCCACTTACATCAATGGACAGGTAATCTAAACAGAAAATAAACAATCAATGAAACCAGGAACTGATTCTTTGAAACACTTAATAAAATTGATCAACCTCTATCTAGCTTTATGAAAAAGAAAAGAGAAAGAACCAGAATAAATATCACAAATGAGGAGAGGAGAAATAACAACCAACATCATAGAAATACAATTATAAAAGAATATTATGAGGAATTATATGCCAACAAATTGGACAATTTGGAAGAAATGGATCAATTCCTAGAAACAGAAATTACCAAAACTGAAATAGGAAGAACAGAAAATGAACAGACTGATAACCAGCAATGAAAATGACTCAGTAATCAAAAAACTCTCAACAAACAAAAGTCCAGGAACAGATGGCTTCACGGGTGAATTCTACCAATCATTTAAAGAGTTAACACCTATTCATCTGAAACTGTTCCAAAAAATAGAAGAGGAAGGAAATTTTTCAAATTCATTCTATGAGGCCAGCATTACACTGGATAGTAAAACCAGATAAAGACACCACACAAAAAAGAGAACTACAGGCCAAGAGCTGTAGATTAGATGCAAAAATCCTCAATAAAATACTAGAAACGGAATCCAACAATACCTAAAAAAATCCACCTCAATCAAGTGGGATTTATTCCTGGGATGCAAGCATGCCTCAATATTCACAAATAAATCAATGTGATACACCACCTCACCAAGAGAAAGGATCATTTCAACAGATTCAGAAAAAGCATTTGACTAAGTATAACAACCATTCTCAATAAAAAACTTCAACGAACTAGGTCTAGAGGGAACATACCTCAACATAATTAAGGCCTTATATGAAAAACCCATAGGGAACATCATACTCAATAGGGAAAAACAGAGCTTTCCTATAAGGTCAGGAAAAGACAATGATGTCCACTCTCACCACTTTTATTCAACATCATACTGGAAGTCATAGGCACAGTAAGCAGACAACAAAAAGAAATAAAAGGCATCCAAACTGGTGAGGAAGCAGCTTTCACTACTTGCAGATGACATGATAATACTTACAGAAAACCCTAAGGATTCCACCAAAAACATACTAGAACTGAATTCAGTAAAGTCACAGGATACAAAATCAATGTACAGAAATTTGTTGCATTTCTATATACTAATAATGAAACAGCAGAAAAAGTGAAATTAAGAAAACAATTCCATTTACAATTGCACCAAAAATAATACCTAAGAATAAACTTAACCAAAGAGGTGAAACATCTGTATTCTGAAAACTATAAAAAACTGATAAAAGAGGGACACCTGGGTGGCTCAGCAGTTGAGCATTTCCCTTTGGCTCAGGGCATGATCCCAGTCCCAGGATTGAGTCCCACACTGGGCTACCTGCATGGAGCCTGCTTCTCCCTGTGCCCATGTCTCTGCCTCTCTATGTGTGTCGCTCATGAATAAATAAATAAAATCCTTGAAAAAAAATAAAAGAAATTTAAGATATAACAGTTGGCTACACTTGGAAGCAATCTACAGATTTAATGCAATCCCTATCAAAATACCAAAGTATTTTTCACAGAGCTAGAAAAAAAAAAAATCCTAAAATCCATAATCCTATGTATGGAACCATAAAAGACCCCAAAAGTAATCTTGAAGATAAGAAACAAAACTAGAGGTATCACAATTCTAGACCTTAAGTTATAAAACAGTTCTTTTTTTTTTTTTTTTATTTATTTATGATAGTCACACAGAGAGAGAGAGAGAGGCAGAGACATAGGCAGAGGGAGAAGCAGGCTCCATGCACCGGGAGCCCGACGTGGGATTCGATCCCAGGTCTCCAGGATCACGCCCTGGGCCAGAGGCAGGCGCCAAACCGCTGCGCCACCCAGGGATCCCTAGACCTTAAGTTATATTACGAAGCTGTAGCAATCATAAAACTATAAAACTATGGTACTGGCGCACACACACACACACAAAAGACACCTAGATAAATGAAACAGAATAGAAAACTCAGAAATTAACCCACAACTATATGGTTAATTAATCTTCAACAAAGCAGGAAAGAATAACCAGTGAGAAAAAAGACCATCTCTTCAACAAATGGTGTTGGGAAAACTAGACAGCTATGTGCAAAAGAATGAAAACGGGCCCGCTTTTTAGACCATACACAAAAATAAACTCAAAATGGATTAAAGACCTAATGTGAGACCGGAAACCATAAAAAAAAAATCCTACAAGAGAGTACAGGCAGTAATTTCTCTGACATCAACTCCAACAATATTTTTCTAAGGTATGTCTCCTGAGGCAAAGAAAACAAAAGCAAAAATAAATTATTGAGATTACATCATAATAAAAAGCTTGTGTACATCAGAGCAAACAACAAAACTGAAAGGCAATGTAGGGAATGGGAGAAGATATTTGTAAACAACATACCTGATACAGGGTTAGTATCCAAAATATAAGAACTCAATACTAAAAAAAAAAAAAAAAAAAAAAAAAGAAAGAAAGAAATCCAATTAAAAAATGGGCAGAAGAGATGAACAGACATTTCTCCAAAGAAGACATCCAGATAGCCAATAGACACATGAAAAGATGCTCCATGTCACTCATCATCAGGTAAACAGACATCAATATCACATTAAGATCTTATTTCACACCTGTCAGAATGGCTAAAATCAAAATCACAAGTGTTGACGAGGATATAGAGGAAAAAGGAACATTTGTGCTCTGTTGGTGGGAACAGCTAACTGTGGAACACAGTATGGAGGTTGTTTAAAAATTTTAAAACAGAATTACCCTATGATCCAGTAATTCTACTACTGGATATTTACCCAAACAACTCAAAAACATTAATTTGAAAGGATACATGGAACTCTACATTTACTGAAGCATTATTTACAATAGCCAAATTATAGAAGCAGCCCGAGTGTCCATCAATCAACAAATGGATAAAGAAGAGGTGGTG
Source organism: Nyctereutes procyonoides (assembly GCF_905146905.1). Lineage (NCBI taxonomy): Eukaryota > Metazoa > Chordata > Mammalia > Carnivora > Canidae > Nyctereutes > Nyctereutes procyonoides. The sequence goes on from NW_026575120.1 coordinate 28,366,662, forward strand.
TGTACACATGTACACACACACACGAAAATTACTCAGCCATAAAAAGAATGAAGCTTGCCATTTGCAATAACATGGATGGGATCTGGAGGTTATAATGCTAAGTGAAAGAAGTCAGAGGAAGACAAATTATCGTATGATTTCACTTGTGAAATTTAAGAAAACAAATGAAGAAAAAAAAAGAGGCAAACCAAAAAACAGACTCAACTATAGAGAACTGATGAGTAGGGGGTGGGTGAAATAGCTGATAGATTAAAGAGTATACTTATCATGATGAGTGCTGAATAATGTATAGAAACGCTGAATCACTATATTGTACACCTGAAACTAATATAACACAGTATGTTAACTATACTGGAATTAAAATTTAAAAATGAAAAAAAAATTCCCTGCAGAACATCCTGCCTATTGTTTTCCTGCTAAAAGATCTCTTGGCATTAATATCAAGACTCAACAGCATGGTATTGGTGTAATAACAAACTGATCGATGGAACAGAAAGCCCAAAAATAAACCCAGACATACGTGGACAACTGATACTTGACAAAGGCAGTGCAGTAGGAGAAAGGATGGCTTTTTCAACAGCAGTGGTGGAAAAATTAAATATCCACAAGTAAAATGAACTTGGATCCATACCTCCTATCACACATGAAAATTAACTCAAAATGGATCATAGATCTAAATGTAAAACTTAAAGCTTGGAAACTTCAAGAGGAAAACATGTTAGGTAAAGATTTCTTAATACCAAACAAAAGAAAAATTCATACAAGATAAGTTGGACTTCACTAAAAAGGGAATTGGGGCTCCTTAGAGAAATAACCAAGGCTGATACAGTAAAAGTAGAAGATAAGCCTAGAAACTATCTGGTTTGCCAGAAAGTGAGAAGTATTCAACAATCAATAGGTGCATATCAAAGGACAAGATTTCAACTTGAAGGGGTTCCTACTGCCCAAATTGGAACAATGTGGTTATCAAAATAATGAAAGGAATAGTTTATAATATAAAAAAATTTCACAAGCCCACAGTAATAAATGGAAAAGGAAAGTCTCATTCATACAGTACAGTATCTAATAAGCTGAGAGTGACAGAAAAATCACCATTTTGCAACATCACAATAATAAATGATGAAGGGAAGAATCAGCAGTGGATGCTATCTACAGTTTTTGGGAAGAGAACACTGACAGAGACCCAAAATATCTCACAGGAAGTTATTAATTACAAAGGGGGAAAAGTGGAGAAATCTGGCAGTTCAAACTAGTGATGAAAGCCAAACAACAGCAATGGGACAGGAGGACATCATGGTTTCCTAATGTAAAGCACTGAAGGGGATGCATTACTTTTGCCAAAAATGACGAATAAGGAGAGAAATCAAACATTAAGTTTGAAAAAACAATATTTGACAGAAATAATTATTAACTACCTCAAGGAACTGGGATAACTAGGAGTGGCCAGTAAGAAGCTGAGACAGTGCTCAAGAATATAACAGCAGCAGATGTGATAAATATGACACAAAATAGCCACTACTGCTAAGGCTAGGACAGAGTACCCAAGGAAGAATTTTCCCTTCAGAGCTCAATAGCCAGACCTTGTTAGAAAAGATAACAGCCATCACACACACTTTGGTGCTGTACCAGTGGGATCTGCTGGAAATTCACCCTCTGGAACTTGTCCACAAATCTATTCCATAGTACGTGCTGGCAATCTGTGTCCTGGATTTCCCCCACCATCAAAGGGGGTGAAAAGGCTGCTGTGAAGGACATTGTGACAACTGACAAAATTTGAATATAGATCATGTAATTAGATAATAGCACTGTACTAATGTCAAATTCCCTTAATTTAATTATACTGCAGTTATAGGGGATTACCCTTGCATATATCAAAACTCATCAAACAGTACATTTAAATATGTGCAGCTTACTGTATGTTAATCTTATCTCAGTAAAGCTAAAAAATAAACAACCTTTTAAAAAAGAGAATCTATGTTTGGGGCTAAGGGTCATGTTTACACTCCTCCCAAATAAGTAAAAAATTTTAAAAAATAAAAAAAACTAAATATATATATATATATATATATATATATATATATATATATATATATCACCAAGCATACCAAAGTGAGAAATAAAATGAAACAAAATCTAGTATCCTTAGGAAGGGCTCATAGGAACAATACTTTTAAAGTTCTTATATGTGGTCTTTATGCTTAAACATCAGTTGGCTGGATGTGTGCCTTAATTCACATTTTTTTTCTATGAAAAATCTTAAAAATCTTTACTCCAGTCTTCCAGATTTAAGTACTAATGCTGGAGAGTCTAATGATAATCTGGCATTCTTTCCACCTAAGTGATGTAGTCTTTTTGTGTAGGTGCCCAAAGTATTTTTTTTTTCTTTAAAAGCCCTAGAACACATTTCAGTGGTGGCTGTCGTTTCAATTTTCCTAAGCACATGATGAACCCTTATAATATAGATGTTCATCTTTTAACAGCATTTTCTTGTTTTTGTTTTTTTCCTGTTTCTTTTGTCAGTCTGGGCACTTTTATTAACACTTTTATTAATGTCCATATACTTATGTGCACATGCATATAAGATCTTCTTGTCACTTTATGAATTTCTTTCAGCTTTTTTTTATTTTTTATTTTATGATAGTCACAGAGAGAGAGAGAGAGGCAGAGACACAGGCAGAGGGAGAAGCAGGCTCCATGCACCGGGAGCCCGATATGGGATTCGATCCCGGGTCTCCAGGATCGCGCCCTGGGCCAAAGGCAGGCGCCAAACCGCTGCGCCACCCAGGGATCCCTCTTTCAGCTCTTTACTTGATTTGTTTTCACTTGTCTTTTTCCATCATTTCTTTCTTTTGTGGTACTTTCTAGAGTGTCTGCTCATTCAAGAACTTTCTGGTTTATCTTCATTTCTGAAATATTTCTCATTCATTCCTCAAGTCTTGTCAGTTTTTCATGATCTCCTATAACATAGGAGCTCATTTACAAACTTTTCTAATTCAGTTTGTTTTTTCATAACATACTGTTTTATTTTTCCAGATTATTTTGTAGAAATTATATCTGTGCTTTTTTTTTTTAAATTTATTTATTTGATAGTCACACACAGAGAGAGAGAGAGGCAGAGACATAGGCAGAGGGAGAAGCAGGCTCCATGCACCGGGAGCCCGATATGGGACTCGATCCCAGGTCTCCAGGATCGCACCCTGAGCCAAAGGCAGGCGCCAAACCGCTGCGCCACCCAGGGATCCCTATATCTGTGCTTTAAGACAAAGTATACTGCTATCTTCACTTCTTTAGATCTGTTATTCAGAGGACTACTGTCCTTTTTCTTATACTATCTTCCAATGACATAAAATTACAATACCTTCTAGAAACCTTATTATAGTTGGATGGCTTTTCCTATACTTTTAAGTTTCCTATGTAAGATTTGTAAACAGACTGAGATAGCTTTCCTAGATTCAGAGTTCAAAGGTTTCCTCTTATATTGTTACCACAAAGTATTCAAACCTAAGGTACTTAAGTGTGACCACTTCCCTAATACTTTCTGAGATCTGCCTCCTCCAGTGCCCCCTCCCACATGTATCTGTGTCTTTTCTCCTCTTTACCCTTAAGTTCCTACTCTCATCAACTTTTATTTGCAGCAGTTTCTTTTCAGTGTGGGGCTCTGTTCGCTTCCTGAATATTTCTAAGAATCTCAGGAACCAGGCTGTCCCTGCTCCCTCATACTTTCCTGTGGCAAACGATCTCATTTCAGACCCTATTAGAAGTTTCTGGACCACATTTTGAATAGCACTCCCTAAAATACTTTGCTTTTTCAGAGTGCTGAGTGGCACTATAAGGCAGACAGGTATCACTATAAATGTACGATCTCCAGTAGCAAGTGGGCCTCAACAAGATCTGCAGTCATACTACATTTTACTGGGAAATGCAATCCACTTTGCACACATGTAGACAAACCCTCTGTGTGTGTGTGTGTGTGTATACCTACTCTTACCTTCTCTCCTGTTCGTAACAAAATGTCTCTCCTTCTATTCAAAGTCACCAATCTTTCCATCTATGCCTTGGATCAATCAATCCTGCTTTCTCAGAACACCTCACAAATCCCTTCTTTGGTATATTTGATAGCTCGTTTGATTGAACTCTTCTTTCATATAACAAACATGCTTAAGCCTTTCCCGTTTACAAAAAGGCAATAAACAATAACTCCATTTCTCTCTCCAACTACTGCCTAATTCCTTTAAATTTCTCTAGAGTTGTCTTAACTATCCACATCTCTTTACTTCTACCCATTGTATAACCTCAACAGAGTTTCCCCTACTACTTCTCCATCAAAATATGCTTTGCACGACTGTCATGTTTCTAACACTAAAATGTTTTTGGCCTCTCTTATTTGACCTTGCGTGAATGCGACACTGTGAACCACCACTTTGTTAATACTTTCTTTGCTTGGCTTCCATGACACTACATTTTCCTGGTTTTCTCCTACCTCTTCTCAGTGTCCTTTCTAGGTTTCCATCCTACACACCCATAACATATCCGAATTCCTAAGGCCTTATCCTAGGTGATCTCCTCACTCTAATCTCTAGAGTAGAAGAGAAAAAAAAACAGAGGGAGGACAACAGGACACCAAAACGGAAGGGTCAGAGAAATGGAATGGAAGCCTTAATACCAAAAGATGGGTGGGGAAATAAGCTAAGGTTAGTAAAAGCAAGTTAAGGCATGTGACACACAAGTCAAGTCTAGAAGATGAGAAACAGAAGAAACATAAATCAACATGCACCAGTACAAAAGGCAGATACTAATGTCATGTGCTATAGGCTCTTCTCCTGGTTATCCTTAATGTTGAATACAGTCAAGAGATCCCAGAAAGACTATTCATTCATAAGGAAGATAAAATAAAGATCTTCCAGTAGTTATAACTCCCAATTACTATATATGACATTTTTCTTTTAAATTTATTGGGTTTTGGGATCCCTGGGTGGCGCAGCGGTTTAGCGCCTGCCTTTGGCCCAGGGCGCGATCCTGGAGACCTGGAATCGAGTCCCACGTCGGGCTCCCGGTGCATGGAGCGTGCTTCTCCCTCTGCCTGTGTCTCTGCCTCTCTCTCCCTCTCTCTCTGTGTGACTATCATAAATAAATAAAAATTTAAAAAAAATAAATAAATTTATTGGTTTTTTTTTTAAGATTTTATTTATTTGTGAGAGACCGACAGAGAGAGAGAGAGAGAGAGGAGAGAGAGAGGCAGAGACAAAGGCAGATGGAGAAGCACGCTCCATGCAGAGAAGCAGGCTCCGTGCAGAGAAGCAGGCTCCATGCAGGGAGGCCTGACATGGGACTGGATCCCGGGTCTCCAGTACGGCTCCCTGGGCCAAAGGTGGCGCTAAACCGCTGAGCCACCCAGGAGTCCCACTTTTAAATTTATTGTAGGGCAGCAGGGGTGGCTCAGCGGTTTAACACCACCTTCAGCCCAGGGTGTGATCCTGGAGTCCGGGATTGAGTCCCACGTCAGGCTCCTTGCATAGAGCCTGCTTCTCCCTCTGCCTGTGTCTCCGCCTCTGTCTTTCATGAGTAAATAAACAAAATCTTTTAAAAATAAAAATAAAAATAAATAAATTTACTGTATTGTGACCAGAGTACCTATGGACAACGTGTTTTAGAAGAAATTAGAACAAAATTCTTTGAAGAATCCTGTATTTTTACAACTTAGAAGAGGATTTGAAAACCATTTCTGAAATGTGAGGTAAACACAGAAAAACACTGAGGCAATTCAGCAGACAGTTATGTTCACATGTTGTTTTAAACACAAGTATTTAAACATGCACCTATGTATATATTATGTGCATATACTACAGTACTAGAGTACCCTGTATATAACAAATCACATATACAAGACATTCTGAAAGAACAAAATCAGGGTAAAATATTTTTAAATGTTTTGCTAGTCATGATAGCTTCATACCACTATCATCTAATGGTCCAAGATGTAATATACATTTAAGGCATAGTTCATCATTAATTCAGAGGATGTCAATTTCAAAGAGGGTTTTTGGTAATTTTGAAACTTTTAGGCACGTATTAGATTTGGTTAGAAAATCACTTATGTTAACCTCACAATAAGACTGATAAAGAGCCTATGAAGTATCAGTTCTACCACTCTAATGCTGTTAGCTTACAAATTAGTATTATCTTTATTATAGCTAAAAAAAAAAAAAGAGACTTCAAAGATTCAAATAATTTAGGGCTGGTTGGAAAATCGTGACTCCATCAACTCCATATACCTGATAAAATAAAAAAACAATGGAACAGCAATAATTACAGCTTTCCATAGAATAGAGATCTTGCGGCTAATCTCCCACTGACTGCATATTCAGGTGCTAGGAAATGACAAGTATCTATCCCTCTACATAACACTAAAGAAGTCATCAGATATGAAGAGCCCTGAGGAGCTTTCCATATTTTCCTAAACTTGGGAGGAGCTATTAGCATCCAACCTTGATGACAGACTTAAATACAACTCTCTATGCTATTAATTGGAGTTAGGGATCACTTTTTATAATTATTACACATACCCTACAACCTATAACTAAGGGACTCTCCAGGCTGCTGAAACTGAGGTGCTTTCATGAGTGGCTTCCATATGGGAATTCCCTAGGAACTGAGATCCCAGGGTTTTATGTCCGGGTCCTGATAATGGCCCACCATGATCTTCAATTTTTCAGTCATTTTAGTTAAATACAGAGTCTACAACCCATAAGCCAACTTATCCAAGAACATGTAAATTGTATTACAATACGTATGTATGTGTATGCACGAGCAAGCTAGGGGTGGATTGGAGGGGGTAGTGTCACAATAGGGTCTGCAGTATAGAAATCCTATGACTTCCCTGGCAGCTGTGTACAGTTTGACAGGTTGTGCAGCACAAGGGACTACTTAATTTAAGAGAAAGCTTGATCTGCAGGAGGAATCTGCATGGGGATTAATATGCATTCCACCTCCTAAGGCATGTAATCCTTGGTACTACAGGTGACAAGTGAACACATATTCCTAACTCAAAGTAACTTTTAGATTTACAGCAGCCTCAATTCCCCCACTCTTAGAATGCTTTGTATACCATATGTGAAATGCAGCCGTTTGACATGCTTATTAATGACAATCTACTTATCAAAGTACTTTAACTTAAATTCTAATGTTTTCCCCTCAACTCAATAAATTATGTTACCTCGTAATGTGGGACACATATATCCCATTTTGGAGACTACTGGTCTACTATGTACTTGAAAATGCAGGAGTAAATTTGAAAAAGGGGTCAAGGTTTTAGGAAGAAATGTAGGGCTCATGCAAGTACCTTGATAGTTTAACTTGGTGAGATCTCTAAGAAAAATCAGACAAAAATCTAGAGATCTGGGACACCTGGGTGGCTCAGCAGTTGAGTGTCTGCCTCTGGCCCAGGGCGTGATCCTGGAGTCTCAGGATCGAGTCCCACATTGGGCTCCCCACCAGGAGCCTGCTTCTCCCTCTGCCTGTGTCTCTGCCTCTCTCTGTGTCTCTTGTGAATGAATAAATAAAATCTTAAAAAAAAAAATCTAGAGATCTAAGAACCAAATTACCCACATGTGAGCATATTAAAAAGGTGCAATGCAATGTAATAATAGTATTTGACATCAACTTTCTACCAGGACAGAGTAACCAGTACCAAGACAAGTTTCCCTGCCATGTACATCTACATGTAACGGGGATAGATATACGAGGCAACTAACTTTGGGCATTGAACAATAGGCAATGAGGACTGTGATTCCCTGAAGAAAAAAGGGAAATTCAGGAGGTAAACCCTAATAGGTCTTGATTCTCTACCTGGGGACTATCTCTCAGCCACAATTCAGGGAACTAGAGCTTAAGTAGAACAGCTTAAAAAGCCAGAGAATTTGGGGCTTGAAGCAAATTAAGCACTGGAGAGAAGAGAGCTGCAAAGAGTGAGGGTGCCAGTAGTCTCTCTAGGGCTTCTCCAAGACCTTCGCTGAAGGCTAACATGCAGGTGCACAGCAAGACTTTGGGACGCTTAACAGAAAACAGCTGCCAAGGGATGGAGAAAAGCAAAGATACTAGAGGCCCAGCAGGAAGAAAGAGAAAACAAATTTTTAAGAAGTAGTCTTAAACTCCTAACTCTGGGAAACGAACTAGGGGTGATGGAAGGGGAGGAGGGCGGGGGGTGGGGGTGAATGGGTGACGGGCACTGAGGGGGGCACTTGACGGGATGAGCATTGGGTGTTATTCTGTATGTTGGTAAACTGAACACCAATAAAAAATAAATTTATTATTAAAAAAAAAGAAGTAGTCTTAAACTCGACCATACTAATAATTACTTAACATGTAAATGAATTAAACCATTAAAAGCAAAAATTTACAGGTTGGATAAAAAAGCAAGACACCACTATTCACTATCTACAAGAGACCTACTTTAAATAGAACGGTTAAAAGTAAAAGAATGGAAAAAATATACCATTCAAGTAGAGATAAGAAGACTGGTGTAGCTGTATTAATGTAAAAACAATGTAGACTTCATGAAACAGTAGTACAAGAGATAAACAACATTTCATAGTGTTAAAAAGGGCAGGCAATTAATCAATAAGATAAAGCTTCAAAATATCTGTAGCAAAAACTAACCAGGAGTAAAGAAATAAAAGGTAAGTCAACAATCATGATAGAAGATTTTAACATTCTTCTCTCTGTAACTGATAGAACGAGTAGACCGAAAAAAAAAAAAAAAGAAAAAGAAAAAGAAAAAGAAAACGAAACCAATAAAATAAACATTTTTACAATACTATCAACCAACTTCACCTAACATTTACAGAATACTACACGGAACAACTGTAGATAGAATTTAATTTCTTTTAAATACACATAAATGGTCACCAAGATAGACAATATGTTAGGACATAAAATGTCTCAATAACTTTGAAAGATCTACGTCTTGGCTCAGGGAGTGATCCCAGGATCCTGGGATCAGGTCCCACGTTGGGCTCCCTGCATGGAGCCTGCTTCTCCCTCTGCCTATGTCTCTCTGTGTCTCTCATGAATGAATAAATAAATACTCCAAGGGAAAAAAAAAGATTTACGTCTTACAGTTGTTTTTTTTTTTTTTTTACTACAATGGAATAAGCTATCCAGAAAATCCCCATGTATCTTTAATACATTTCTAAGCAAACCAAAAGAAATCAGAAGAAAAATTTTTAAATATTTTAATAGAATGTTAATTAAAACAATTTATTTGAGGTAGCAACATATGCTTAGCGAGAAAATTATACCTTTAAAAAAAGCAGAGACAAACAATAAATAAAATTAACAAAGCCAAAAGTTATTTGGTAAGCCCTCAATAATAGCAAGCAAGAAAAAGAATACACATTACAAATAGAAACAAAAGAGGTCTGGGACATTGCTCAGGCCCCAAAAACATTAAAAGGGTTTGGGGAATACTGTGAACAAACATATACTAAAAATGTACCAATTAGATGAAACAGAAAATTTTCTTCAAACAATTTACCAAAATGGATTCATGAAGAAATATAGTGCTTGCTTTGGCAGCACATATACTAAAATTGGATTCATGAAGAAATATAAAATTTGAATTGCCCTGTATCAAGACACTGAATCCCTAATCAAAAACCTTCTCATAAAGAAAGCTCTAAGCACAGATGGATTCACTGAATTCTGTCAAATGTTTAAAGAAGAACTAATACTAATTTTACAAAACGTCTTTCAGAAAATTAGATGGAACACTTTACACATTTGAGGCCAGTTTTACCTTGATACTAAAATCAGATAAAGATATGAGAAAACCATCACCAATATTCCTCATAAACATAAAAAAGTCCTCAAAATATTAGCAAATCAAGTCCAGAAATACACATAAAGATGACCAAGTACAGCATATCCTCAGAATGCAAGATAAGTTTAACATCTGAAAGTCAACATAATTTACCACATTAAGAGAAAAAAGGAGAAAACCCACACAATCATTTTAATAGATACAGAAAATGCATTTGACAAAATTCATCATCCAAAACGATTAAAATACCCAGCAGACTAGGAATAGAAAAGATCTTAATTTTGATAATGGGCATCTGTAAAAAGCTCACAGATCTAACATATAAATGGTGAGCAACTAACATCATCTTCCTAAGATCAAGAATAAGGCAAGGATGCCATCTCTCATTTAATAGTGAAATTAAACTTCTACTCAATATTGTACTGGAGGTCCTACCTAGCACAGTAAGGGGAAAAAATGACAAGTTAATTAGGAATTGAAAGAAAAGTTAAAACTACCTACCTGTAAGCAATAGGATAGTCTACACAGAAAATCTTAAGGAATACACAAAAAATACTAAGATTTAATCACTGAATTTAGCAAGATAATGGGATACAATCAATATACAAGAGTTGATTGTATTTCAACTAGCAACAGTTGGAAATGATATTTTTAAAAACACCAATATCATTAAGCAACATTATCATAAAATAGTTTGGAATATAAGCTTCACAAATATTGTACAAGACTAATATGATAAAATAGTGTTGAGAGAAATTAAAGATCTAAATAAACAGGAAATAAAAGGTTTATAGGTAGGAATAGTCAATGTTGTTAAATCATTCTTCCCAAAGTGGTATCTGGACTTAATGCAATTCTCATCAAAATCAGAGCAGACTTTCATGTAGAGATTAACAAGCTGATTCTAAAATTTATGAAGAATTGCAAATGACTTCAAAGAGCAAAACAATTTTGAAAAAGAACAAAACTGTCCAATTCAAAATTTGCTTTAAAAGCTACAGCAATACAAAAACACTTTACTACTGAATAGATCAACAGAACAGAAAAGTATAAAAATAAAGATTTATGTTCAACTAATGTCTTTTTACAAAAATGCCAAAGTGATATAAGGGAAAGTACTCTCTGCAATAAACAGTACTTTAACATATGGTTGAAAACATGAACCTCAACCCTTATACAAAATCGCTCAAAATAGATTACAGATCTAAATACAATGACTAAAACTATAAAAATACTGAAAAGACAAAATCTTGGTAAACTTAGGGTAGGCAAAGAACTATTAGAACACAAAAATTAGGGGGATCCCTGGGTGGCTCAGCGGTTTAGCGCCTGCCTTCGGCCCAGGGTGTGATCCTGGAGTCCCGGGGTCAAGTCCCACATCGGGCTTCCTGCATGGAGCCCACTTCTCCCTCTGCCTGTGTCTCTCATGAATAAATAAATAAAATATTTAAACACACACACACACACACACACACACACACACACACACACACAGGAGGATCCCTGGGTAGCTCAGAGGTTCAGCGCCTGCCTTTGGCCCAGGGCGTGATCCTGGGGGTTCAGGATCAAGTCCCACATCTGGCTACCTGCATGGAGCCTGCTTCTTCCTCTGCCTGTGTCTCTGCTGCCTGCCTGCCTGCCTGCCTGTCTCTCTCTCTCTCTCTCTCTCACATGAATGAATTAAACAAAGCTTTCAAAACAAAACACAAAAATTACTAAGTATAAAAGAAAAAATGGATACATCAGGCAATCAAAATTTAAAACTTCAGCTCTTCAAAAGACACCATTAAGGAAATGAATGGGCAAGCTATAGGAGTTAAATATGTATAAAACTGTATCTAACAAAGTACCAGGATATAAAACGTATATAAAGAATATTTACTTATCAATAATGTAACCAATTACTTAACTTTAAAAATCTGCAAAAGACAAACTGAAATTATGCCAAAAAGCTATAATAGCTAATAAGCACAAGAAAAGACTCTCATCGTTATTCATCAGGGAAATGAAAATTAAAACCATGAGACTCCCCTTTGCACATCCTAGAATGACTAAAATTGAAGACTAACGACACCCAAACTGGCAAAGATATGAACCAACTGGAACTCTCATACATCACTGGAGGGAATGCAAAACAGTACAACCAGTATAAATATACATTTATGACACAAAGAAGAAATTCCAATTTTTAGTATTTACCCAAGGAAATGATAACATACTACATAAACACTTGTCTACAAATATTTATAACAGTTTTATTCCTAATAGCCACAAATTGAAAACAGTATGATTTCCATTAACAAGGTGAATATTGTATATAGAACTGTTTTATATAAAACTAGTAGACAATATGGATCAATCTTAAATACTATTAATTCTCTGACATTGTATCTTGTACTCACAAGGTGATTTACACTTCTCACCAAGAACCCAAAGCAATCAAATCCCAAAATCGACAGTTACATTTTACAGACTGCCAGTTAGTAAAGAAGTCTAAAAAAAATTGATGGGTTCTTATTTTTCACTCTTCCCTGGATAAATAATGTGACCCTTTTCAAGGGTATGCTCAATACTCTTTTAAAAACAGCTTAGAGTTTGCTACTCTTTTGCTGAATACACTACAAAATATTGTACAATGTTGTACCATTTCTCCAAGATCAGTTTGTTTTCTGACTTCAGGTACCTATAATGTACCTAAAGAAAATCTGTTTTCTAAGTCCTTCCCTCTTTCCTGGATATAACTGCACACTAAGAAAATGGCAGTCATACCTGAGGTAGCTCATCCAACTTTAGCATGTGGTCACTCATCCTCATTCCTTCCAACTGGCAGGCAGCCTTATCAAAGGACAGTTTTGACCCATGTTCTCAATGGGGTCTTGGTAGTTACTGTAATTGTATCTGAGCATTTATAAATTATAATACATTCTTTTTCATTATAAATTAGCTTTATTTCGTTTGCATAAAAACATATTTTAGAAGGTTTATTTTCTATTAATTCCAATTAGGGTAACAGAGAACACCAAAAATGGTTTATAGAAATATCAGGTTTGATAATGCTGAAAACTATTATTCTATACCCTGAATTTTGGTCTTAATTTCCCAAGGAATCCTCCTATGATCAATTTTGTTTTGGAATATAACATGGCTTGAGCTAATGAAACACTAGAATTTAATATTATACTCTAGAATTCTAAAACTATGCCAAGTTGGGCTCTCTGGAGGGCTAGGCCTAGAAATCTAATTTTTTTTTTTTTAAGATTTTATTTCTTTGAGAGAGAGAATGAGCAGGGAGGAGAGGCAGAGGGAGAGGGAAAGTAGGCTCCCTGCTGAGAGCCTTTGGGGCTTAGATCCTGGGATCCCAGGATTGTGAGATAATGACCTGAGCCGAAGGTAGACAACACTTAACCAAATGAGCCATCCAAATACCCCTAAAAGTCTAATAAGTATACCAGTGCCTCTAGTAGAGCTAAAATTTGAAAACCACTATCTAAAAGGGACAAGTATAACTGCAATATGATTGTGGCCTCAACAAAACTTGTTTTGTTTGGCCTAAAGAATGGGCCTCTGTGTGTGTGTGTGTGTGTGTGTGTGTGTGTGTGTGTTTTAATTTACTTGCCATTATCTAATACTAGAGAAAGCTCACACAAAAATCCGGGCTTCAGACTTCTCGTTAAAAGAAATACAATATATATATATTCTTCAATATATAGGATATGTATATTAATTATATTATATTATATTATATTATATTATATTATATTATATTATATTATATTATATTATATATCCTTCAATACTGGCCCTCTCTGAGGGCACCTGGGTGGCTCAGCGATTGAGCATCTGCCTTTGGCTCAAGTCATGATCCAGGTCCTGGGATAGAGTCCCACATCCAGCTCCCTGCAGGGAGCCTGCTTCTCCCTCTGCCTGTGTCTCTGCCTCTCTGTTTCTCTCATGAATAAATAAATAAAATCTTTAAAAAAAATAAATACTGGCCCTCTCTTCTCTTACATGACAATCTGCAAGAGCTGAGTTTGCTGCCCACCTCCCTTTCACTCCTCACCTTTCCTTATTATTTTACCCCCAAGCTCATAGTTCTCCAACTCAGATAACTAGCTTAGCTCCTGTAGGTATTATATAGTTTGATCCATGATGACTGTACCCACAAGTTCATTAGGAGAATGAAGAACAGAGATGATGAAATGAACCCTATTTATTTATGAAATGTGCTGGCTAAAGTTTTATCTCAGCTAGTATTAGAGTAAGTTCACAAGGAGAGAGAGGAAGAACATATTCAAGTTAATAAGATTCAGGATAGGTAGTATTTTTAATTTATAGAAAATGACCCTCTTTTTTAACAGTGTATTTAAAGAATCATTTGTTAGAGACTCTTTCTCAGTATAAAAACAAAACCATTACCTTACAATTTATATGCTTTCTTGAATTCTTGCTGGTAATACAAACACCAAGATAAAATATATTTAGACTAGAATCGCATAGAACATTTTGAGAAATCTGGAACTTAAAACCTGTCTCAGAGTTTACTTTCGGTGCTTTTATTCCCCTGTTCTCATTCATTCAGGTCTGGACGTCATGGCCAGGCACACGATAAACCTTAACTCTAGATTTACGCAAAATTCAGATCCCGATTGGCTACTAGCCTATTTAACCAATTAAAATGCAAATAAAAGAGACCTTAGACTGTGTCTAAACATTAAGAACTAAGATTTGTTTCACCTGTACTGAATTTCCAACAGGTGGGCCACATGAGAGAAAACAAGAGTGAAAGATCTGAGACTTCAGCCTATTTGCAAGCTAGCTTACCATGGTAGAAGGCAGACTCATGGGTGAGAGACCAGGGAGGTTTATTAGCTACTCACAATAATAACGTAGGCCAAAGCTAACATAAACCGAAGCATCAACATTTTTGCTCTCCTTCCCGGAACCCCAGTTCCCACCAGGCAAGGTCAAAGGGCCAGCTGACACCTGCACAGGCAATGGATTGTGTTACACCAGAAGAAACCTAAGCTTAGAGCACCCCAATCTTGTATCGTGGGTACGAAGCATGCCTGTCTTTAACTCCAGTGGACATCACACTGGACCACACGCATGCCTGCTCTCTGCTCTGGTGGAAGATACTATCTCTATCTTCCAAGGCTCATCCTTATACAAACATCTTTCAAAAACAGAAACAAAGGGCTGTCACAGTACCTCCCTGGCACGACCTGCAGAAACTGAGAGACCGCTGGAAAACTGGCTCCCCAGGCCAGATACTGTTCCAAACACAGAATCAAATGAAGAGTCTAACACTACTGTCTATTTATAGCACCAATTTCATATACCCCTTAACATAGGCTCAATTACTTAATCAGCATTTTATCTCAAACTTAATCAACCAGACCCTCTGAAAGCATACATCAAAAACGAATCACTCCCGTTTCTAATTACCTTCTACTTTTAAAAAGGAGGCGCTCCCGTACTGGCAAAGTCACAATTTACAGTCCTCATTCTCCTAGGATGATTACTGCGCTTACTTTGACTGACTTTTTAAAGGTCTCAAACCTGTTAACGCTAGCAATGGGAACTACCTGTCAAAAGTCTCATTACCCAGGAACAAATGCACCACCGAAGAGAACAGCAACTTCCACATTACCCACTGTCGTCTACAAAATACAAGAAAATCCTGCGGGCCGCCCCCCCCCCCAGAAAAATCACTCCCTTCTATTTCTCTTTACCCTTTACCGTTGCGAAAGAAAACCTTCCAATGCAAACACACACACACACACACACACACACACACACACAAAATACCGTCTCTCTCGGTCCCTTTGTCCCGAGCAGAAGGGAGAGACATCGGGGGGGGGGGGGGACGCGTTAAAGAACCCGAAACACACGTGCAGGACAGAAAACAGCATCCGGATCTGCCACGCGTCTCCCCGAAGAAAAGTCCCCGTCGCTTCGTCCTCACCCACCGCCCACCGCCCACCACCCCCGGCTCAAATAACGCGGGTCCGAACCGGGTGCTTAGGGCCCTAGGGACCGGGACAAAGCTCCGGGGGAGGCAGAGGGCAGAGCAGTTAACCGGATGCCGCGGGCCAAGCAGCCGCGAGCTACACAGCGCAGCCCGCTCCAGCCGAGGTTTTCCAAAGTGCGGGGCGCGCTCCTCCAGCCCCGGAGGAGAATGCGGAGCCGCCGCCGCCAAGTCCTCGGCGCCCGGGGAAGTTGCTCGCGGGGCGCGCGGCCGGCCGCACCGCGCGCGGGCCCTCCCTGTCGCCGCCGCCGACGCGGACCCTCCTCCTCGCCCCTCCCCCGCCGCGCACCCCCGGCGGCGGCGACGTGACAGCGGGTCGCGCCGCACCAGGGCGCTCGCCTCCTCCCCCCGGAGGGGGGGCCGCTCCTCGGGCTCCTCAGGCTCCCCTCCCCCCCCCGCGCGCCCACCTTGGCCGCCTCTCACCTTGGGTGGCGAACGGCGAAGAGCCGCTGACCGGCGAGCCGGGGCGGGGACGGGCGGCGGGGTCTCGGCCGAGCCCAGCATGGGCGCGGGCAGCATGAGGTAGCGCTGGCAGGAGGAGTGCAGGCAGGGCAGCAGCGTGGGCGCCCGGCTCTGGATGTTCCTCGCACCGGGAAGGCTGCGCCCCGTCCGCTTCGCCAACCGCCTCGGCGCTCGTCGAAGGCGCCCAGCCCGCCCCCGCCTCCCCGCCGTTCTCTCCGGCCCCCCCACCCCGCCAGCGCCGGCCCCCCTCAGGCCCCGCCCCCGCCCTCCCTCCCCCAGCAACTGAGGCGACGGCGAGGAGCGCGCCGCCCAATAGCCGCCGCGCCAGGCCAGGGGGCGGGGCCTGCCCAAGCCCGCGACGCTCCGCCGGCCACGGCGGGAGGCTGGGAGGTGGGAAGGCGCTTGCCCAGCCCCGCCCCCTCCCCAGCCGCGGCCTCTGATTGGGCCTTGCTGTGCGTTGCGCTCCTCTAGGAAGATTAAGGGATCACACAGCGCGGTTAATTAAGTAACGTGCATCAAAATCCTAGAGAAGGGCAGCCCTGGTGGCGCAGCGGTTTAGCGCCGCCTGCCGCCCAGGGTGTGATCCTGGAGACCCCGGATCGAGTCCCACGTCGGGCTCCCTGCATGGAGCCTGCTTCTCCCTCTGCCTCTCTCTCTCTCTGTCTCCCATGAATAAATAAATAAAACCTTAAAAAAAAAATCCTAGAGGAGAACACAGGCAACACCCTTTTTGAACTTGGCCACAGTAACTTCTTGCAAGATACATCCACGAAGGCAAAAGAAACAAGAGCAAAAATGAACTATTGGGACTTCATCAAGATAAGAAGCTTTTGCACAGCAAAGGACAAACAAAACTCAAAGACAACCTACAGAATGGGAGAAGATATTTGCAAAGGACGTATCAGATAAAGGGCTAGTTTCCAAGATCTATAAAGAACTTCTTAAACTCAACACCAAAGAAACAAACAATCCAATCATGAAATGGGCAAAAGACATGAAGAGAAATCTCACAGAGGAAGACATAGACATGGCCAACACGCACATGAGAAAATGCTCGGCATCACTTGCCATCAGGGAAATACAAATCAAAACCACAATGAGATACCACCTCACACCAGTGAGAATGGGGAAAATTAACAAGGCAGGAAACAACAAATGTTGGAGAAGATGCGGAGAAAAGGGAACCCTCTTACACTGTTGGTGGGAATGTGAACTGGTGCAGCCACTCTGGAAAACTGTGTGGAGGTTCCTCAAAGAGTTAAAAATAGACCTGCCCTATGACCAGCAATTGTACTGTTGGAGATTTACCCCAAAGATACAGATGCAATGAAACGCCGGGATATCCACAATGGCCAAACTGTGGAAGGAGCCTCGGTGCCCATCGAAAGACGAATGGATAAAGAAGATGTGGTTTATGTATACAATGGAATATTACATTAGAAACGACAAATACCCACCATTTCCTTTGGCATGGATGGAACTGGAGGGTATTATGCTGAGTGAAGTAAGTCAATCGGAGAAGGACAAACAGGGTATGTTCTCATTCATTTGGGGAATATAAATAATAGTGAAAGGGAATCTAAGGGAAGGGAGAAGAAATGTGTGGGAAATATCAGAAAGGGAGACAGAACATAAAGACTCCTAACTCTGGGAAACAAACTAGGGGTGGTGGAAGGGGAGGAGGGCGGGGGGTGGGGGTGAATGGGTGACGGGCACTGAGGGGGGCACTTGACAGGATGAGCACTGGGTGTTATTCTGTATGTTGGTAAATTGAACACCAATAAAAATTAATTTTTTTATGATAGTCACAGAGAGAGAGAAAGAGAGAGGCAGAGACCAGGCAGAGGGAGAAGCAGGCTCCATGCCCCGGAAGCCAGACGTGGGATTCGATCCTGGGTCTCCAGGATCGCGCACTGGACCAAAGGCAGGCGCTAAACCGCTGCGCCACCCAGAGACCCCAAAAAATAAATTTATTAAAAAAAAAAAGTCTGGGCATCAGGTTAGAAATCAAAGTGTCCACACCAAAACACTAACCACTAGGACATACTGGTTATTAGGAAAAGCTAGAAGCATATTATAGGAATCGAAAGGCAACAATAGAGATGTTGCCAGAAGAATTTATACCATTATCAGGGTCAGATAATTGGTTAAACATAGTCTTTTACTCAGTGGTGATGATTTTCTGGCTATTTTTTTAGTTTTTTCCTAGCTTATTCATTCAACAAATATTTATTGAATACTTCATACACATTAGGCACTAGGCAGTGGCTATACAGTTGTGATGAAATGTTGAAAGTGTACTATTGGAGCTTGCTTTTCATTTTGTGCAAGTATGGGACTTGCCACTCAGCAGAAAAGGCTGGTGATGGATTTGAGCCCCGAGGATGGAGTAGGTGTGCCAAATCTGCTACTTCTCTGGTCTAGACCATACCATTTCTTGCCTGATGGCCACTGTATCAGGGCCACTGTTGCTGGGCCCTCTAACTAGAATAATTTATTCAACCATTGAGTCAAGCCCCATTATTTCTCTACTCAAAACCCTCCTTACATTGGTCCCATGTGGTCTTATATAAATTTAGAACTCTTTCACCTTTCTGATTTCATCGGCTGCTTTTGCTTCAGTGGTAGCAGTTTCTTGGCTGCACATCAGATCCCATCATTTTCTTGCTCACAGCTTTCAATAACTTACTATGATACACTGGATGAGTCAGCCTCGGTTGCCATAACAAAGTACCATAGACTGGGTGGTTAAACAACAGAAATTTATTTTCTCACAGTTCTGGAGGCTAGAATTCCCAGATCAAGGTGCTGGCTGATCCAGTTCCTGGCCAGAGCTCTCCTGGCTTGCAGATTGCTGCCTTCACACCAAATCCTCACATGGCCTTTCCTCTGTAATGTGAGGAGGGAAATGGAGAGGAAGAGATCTCTTTTCATTCTCAGAAGACCAGCAGTCCTAGTAGATTAGGGTCCTACCCTTGGACCTCATTCACCCTTACTTACCTCCTAATGACTCTATCTCTAAATATAGTCACACTGAGAACTAGAATTTCAACATACGAATTTGGAGGGGGACACAATTCGTCCATAATATGTGCAGAATAAAATCAAGCCTAGAAGCCTGGAAGCCTTGCACAATCTGATTCCTGCTTGCATCTCCAATCTGATCTCTTACCTCTCCCTCACTGTTACTTCCCGGTAGGTACACAGGGGCAATTCATGGCACATGCCAGAAACCTCACCAAGAAATTGTATCTGCATCAATTCAATTTAGATCTTCCCCGGAAGGAGCTCTCCATTCAGTGATAGCATCTGACATCTCCAATCATACTTGAAGGTCAACCTGTCCTCAGATACAGACAGAACCTATTACGGAATTGTGGTGCTTTCTGTCCTTGGCAGCTATTGCTGCTAAATGTACAACTGAGCCAGAGAATGCCTAGCCAACAGAAGGGTCTCACCCTTCTGAAATGAGAAATAATTTCAACAGTGCCCTATATTCCAGTAGGGATTACATATCAAGAACTATAAAAATATCCATGTACTCTGACCCACTTTGGTAATTCCACAACTGGAGTTTTGTCTCAGAAAAGTAACTTAAAATAAGAAAAAATGACTATATGTATGAAGAGGTTGATAGCACATAATTTGAAACTGCCAAAAATAAAAAAGTGTTAAGCTAGAAATACCCTAAATTTTAAGGAATAGAGAAATGCATATGAATTATAAAATATCAATATGCTGGAATATTTTAGTCATTAAAACAAAAAATATGGTTGTCATGGAAAACATTTTGTATTGTTTTTTAAAAGATTTTATTTATTTATTCATGAGAGACACACAGAGAGAGGCAGAGACATAAGCAGAGGGAGAAGCAGACTCCTTGCAGGAGCCTGATGCCAGACTTGATCCTAGGATCCTGGGATCCCTACCTGAGCCAAAGGCAGATGCTCAACCACTGAGCCACCCAGGCATCTCAGAAAACACTTTTGAAACAAGTTTAGGTAAATAAGAAAATTAGAACTCAAAATCAATGTACATTATAATTCAACTGTATAAAAACTTTGTATAGGGATCCCTGGGTGGCGCAACGGTTTGGCGCCTGCCTTTGGCCCAGGGCGTGATCCTGGAGACCCGGGATCGAATCCCACGTCGGGCTCCCAGCGCATGGAGTCTGCTTCTCCCTCTGCCTGTGTCTCTGCCTCTCTCTCTCTGTGTGTGTGACTATCATAAATAAATAAAAAAAATTAAAAAAAAAACTTTGTATATGTTCATAATGACAATAACTGGTACTAGCTGCACATTGTTGAGTGCTTCTTTCCCAGATACTATTCTAAGCACTTACCTCATCTTTTATCCTTACAAAAATCTTTCAAAATAAACATTATTGTCTTGAAATAACAAGAGGCTCAGAGAGCTGAGGTTAATTTAATAAGCAAGTGGGAGAACAGATTTTGAATCCAGATTTGTCTGATTTAAAATCTTATGCATTTTCCCTTCCCAAAGGTACTTTTCCAAAGTTGGAAAGGACAAACAAGGAAAAAACAAGAACACAAAAAGTCTAGGTGTCATATAAAGGTAGCATGATTATAAGACAAAATCTTATTTTTGTATTTTATTATATTTTTATTACATTTTGAAACTGAATCAATACTTCTTGTAAAAGGAACCCACTATGCAGTCTGGCTCCTCACACAAAACAGTAAGAGTGATATCTATGAATTGCCTGAAACATGCCAAGTTCAATGTGTGTCTTCCTCAACTCCATTTACATTTGAATTAGCATACCAACCAGTGAGCAAGAGCAATAAATTATAGGTGTTATTGTAGGAGTACAAACCCTCTTCTGAAGGCAAACCAGACTGTAGTTCTAAGTTCTGTTATGCAAGCTTCCAATAGAGATAGTCTCTGAGGATCTTTTCCTACATTCCAAGCCAAAAGAAGGAAGGATTACTAACTCACCTTAAGGCCAATAGAAGAGAGCTTCAGCAATATAATTTCAAAAGATTGGGGGTCTTTACAAGAAGGGGAAAAGGTCATTTCCCTCCCTTGCTGGTTGACTAATGAACTGCAAAAACTCATTAGATTCAGCATGAATGAAGCCTGGTGTATAGATTGGCGAGAAGGTTCTTGGGAGAGCTTGATATGTGTGTACTGGAACCTGGGAGCATCCATGAGCCTAGAAACTAGTGCTTCCTTCTCTCCTAAAGTAGAAGGCAATGGGGAGCTGCCTACATATCCACCACCTTGCATTCAAGTTTACATGTGTTAAGTGGTTAAATGGATGTCAAAGAGTGATAACTGGGTTTGTGGTGACCTTATAAGTAGGCTGTCCCAAAAGGAAGCCTGCTAGCATGAGGGGATCTCAGCAAAAGGAGACTGTGAGTTCCTCCACCATGGGCAGTTGCTGAGGGGGGATGGTGTTTTAAGAGTAGAGGCAGACAGTATGTTGCCCAGGTTAGGGTCTGAGTAGAGCCTCTTAAATAACTCATAACCTGAGTCCTAACAAGAGAACCAGTCTTTGGGATGCACTGGCAGCCAAATTGCAATAGCACCAATTAGGTAAGTAATTAGTCCCATCATCTCTGATTCTTCTTCATCTAATTTGACCCTAAAGAAGCCAGAAGCAGCAAATAAATAAAGTGGATGTTTGACTGGCTCAGTCTAGATATTGGTTGGGGCTGCAGTCATCTGAAGGCTTGACTGGGGCTGGAGAATCTGCTACTTAGGTGACTCATTCATGTGCCTGGTGAGTTGGTGCTGGGTGTTGGCAGGAGGCCTCAGTTCTTCACTACATGGAACTCTCCATTGAGTGTGTTTAAGACATGATTGCTGGGGCAGCCCGGGTGGCTCAGCAGTCTAGTGCCTGCCTTTGGCCCAGAGCATAATCCTAGAGACCCAGGATCGAGTCCCATGTCGGGCTCCCTGCATGGAGCCTGCTTTTCCCTCTGCCTCTGTGTGTGTGTGTGTGTGTGTGTGTGTGTGTGTGTGTGTGTCTTTCATGAATGGATGAATAAAATCCTTTAAAAAAAAAAAAAAAGAAGACATGATTGCTGGCATCCTGAGAGCAAGCAAGTCAAGAGCACATGTCAAAAGCCAAAATATATTTTATACCCTAGCCTTGAAAGTCATATGCCATCATTTCTGCAATACCCTTATACAAGTCAGAGGTATTTTGTGTGGGTGGGGATGGCACAAGAGTGTGAATAGCAGGAGGTGAGAATCACTGAAGGGAGAGGTAATGAGATGCCTGGATGGCTCAGCAGTTGGGCACCTGCCTTTGGCTCAGGTCGTGATCCTGGGTTCCTGGAATTGAGTCCCACATCAGGTTCCCTGCATGGAGCCTACTTCTCCCTCTGCCTCTCTGTGTCTCTCATGAATAAATAAATAATTTCTTAAAAAAAAAAAAAAAGAAGGGAGAGATAGTGTTAGGACAGAGCTAAAGTTGGAAGAGGAGAGAGGCTTTGAATGGGACATATGATTGAATATGTAACTTAGACCACACTGGACTTCTTCATATCTGAAAGTGAACAGACTTAATGTAAATAGATTTTATAGCTGGAAAAATTATGGGAAGGATTGAAACTAGTGTTAGGTCATTTTCTAAGGCTATAAGTACTGGCACTTTGACATTTGCCACCTGAATATGTGTGGAATCTCCTTTAGATATCACAGTAACTTTATTTAACATATAAATGACATTGTAATGCTGTATAATATTTGCTACCACATTATGCAATTTAACTATTAATGTGTTACACTTCAAAGTGTTTCTAAGCTTCACATGCAATATGACTACAGTTCTCTGTAAACAGTTCAGCACCTGTAAATGGAAAGAGAATATGGACTCCTGTTGTGTGGATTGGGACCTTTATGGAGACTTCTCTGTTATGTGATTATTGCCTGGATGGGCAGTGTCAGGTGTTAGGATGAGAAGACTCTATGAGCACTGAGAACTAGTCAGTGAAAGGAAGGATCATCCCAAAGCCAAGAGTTACCAGCAAAGTAGGAAGTTAAGAGTTCAATGGCCAAGCCTTGTAGGTTGTCACCCTTGGGTCTAGATGATTCCTTAGGTCCCAGCTCATTTTTGTGGTTATACCTCCATTGGAATCTTGATCCTCTTTTCTGCAAGCATCAGAAACATGTATACTCCCAGGAAATAACCTTTTGCATTATTGAACATTTAACATCTCTAACCAAAGAAGGAAGTTGGGATATTTGCCTTACATTTGTGTGACTATAGGAAATATGTCAGCAAATCTATTTGGCTCCACCTTAGAGGCCAATCAAGAGTCAACACTTCTCACCTTTCCTGGGCTCTTATTCTGGGTGAGCTACATTTTCCTGCATGGATTTCTGGGATGTGTCTGGTGGCTTCCCTTTTGGTCCCCAGAATCTCATCCCCACACAAAGCCAAAGGGATCCTTCTAAAACACATCCAGATCATGTCACCACCTTGCTCAAAACCCTCCAATGGCTTTCCTTCTTCCTTAGTAAAAATCCAATCTTTAAAATACCATTCTTTGATCCAGAAACTCCTTTTTAGGGTGTATACCCAAAAGATTTAAAAGGAAACACTCAAATATTTGTATAGCCATGTTCATAACAGCATTATTCACAATAGTCATAGGTCGGAGCAATAAAGTACCAATGGCAGATGAATGAATAAACAAAATGTGCTAATACACATAACAAAATATTATCCAGTCATAAAGAGGAGGGAAATTCTAACATATGCTACAGCGTGGATAAACTGAAGACATTATGCTAAGTGAAATAAACTGGTCAAAAAAGGAAAATAAATAAATAACTATTCTTTAGCCAGAAAAAAAAAATCCTTCTTACCAAGTACCTCACTAAACAAGCCTCTGTCAACAGCTTCCAAGAAGCCAACCAACTGTTGGCAGAAAATATTTTGTTAACATGTGGCTTATATGGTTGCAATGCCTCTCCAATGCTCAGGAATATTTAAAACTTGGAATTTGGGCAGAAAGCTGCTTGCATGACATTTTAATGCCCAACAAGCCCACTGAAGAGGCCTCGGCCCCTAACAATATAATGCAGCTTGACTTGGAACCTCTTTCTATAATTCTATCAAGTTACAGAATAATTTATAGAAAACTGATGAGGAGAGATGTTATACTTTGTGTTTACAGAAAAGATTACCCTAAAGGTTTGGATTTATTGCCTTGTAGTTCATTAATCAATTTTGTATCCAATTTGACAATCTTATTTTTAGAATTCCTTCTTTCACTTATTAATCCACTTTCTTATATCCTTCCAGAACCTGCATTGTCACCCAGCAGGTTCCCTCATTAATGAGTTGATTAAAACATTGACATGGGTTTACTATTTGTATGAAGGGTGTGTGTATATCATTTTTTCTAATACATAATTTTAATTTCATATTTATTCAAAAAGCTCTCTTGGATTTCTATAGGCATAGCTTTTTGTTATATACCACAAAAGGGATTATAACTGAAAGCAATTAGTTAAGGAATTTCTAAATCCTGTTTATATTCATAGGCTAATTCTTCTAACACATTTTCCAACTCAGAGTCATCAGTGTTTGTGTTTTTCCACAGGTAGTGGTGATGGTAACATTTCTCAAAATTATGCTCCTGAATTCAGACATCTCCTGAATATTGCAATTCAGCAAGTTCTGATGCTTGCATTTTTCGGTTTTGCATGTGTTCAGTAATTTTTCTTCATATATTATAGTAATGAAGTATAATACAGCTTTATTTACAAGATCTTTTCTTAGGCCTAATAAAACATTATATATTGCTTTGCATGACAAAGTGGAATTATGGCCATTTTATTTCTCCAAGAAACATACTTACTTCATTACACCAAATTTATGTCCTCTTCTTTCATTTTTGTGCTCTTCTCTAAATACATTAACTTTGTGTATCCAATTGCTTTATTGGAGTTTAATTAATATACACAAACCTGCATATATTTAAAGTGTACAATTTGGTAAGATTTGACATATATGTATGCCTATGAACTATCACCAGAATCAGGATCGTGGATGTATTTCTCATCCCTCCCAAAGTTTCTATGCTGTGTTTATCACATTTTGAACATTACATTTTAACACTAATATGAAGAAGCTTTCTATATAAATTGTAAATAAATACTGAGTAAACTGTAAAAGAAATTTCCTAGCTAGTCTTTTTTTAAAATTAGGTTAAAAAAATTAAATTAGATTAAGCCAACATATCATACATCATTAGTTTCAGATGTAGTGTTCAATAATTCACCAGTTGCACATAACACCCAGTGCTCATCACATCATGTGCCCTCCTTAATGCACATCACCCAGTTACCCCATCCCCCCACCCACCTCCCTTCCAGCAGCCCTCAGTTTCCCAGAGTTAAGAGTATCTCTGATTTCTTCCCATTCAGTTTTCCCTCCCTTCCCCTATGATCTTCTGTGCTGTTTCTTATATGCCACGTATGAGTAAAACCATATAATTGTTTTTCTCCAATTGACTTATTTCACTCAGCGTAACATGCTCCAGTTCCATCCATAATGATAGAGGATAAAATCTTATTAACTACTCTTCAACAAACCGAACTACTGTCAACTTTATGGAGAATCTTACATCTAAGTCAAGCCTCAAAAATAGTTCAAATAAGCAAAATTTAGGATCTTTTAAAATTAACCATTGAAATAAATTACGACTATAATTTGCTATATGAATTTTTCTTAATGCTACTCAAATGTGGTTTCAAGAACATAGCCACAAATTACACATTATTTCCATATTTTGCTTATTATGGACATTGCTGAGATAAATATTGGGGTGCATGTACCCCTTCAAATCACAATTTTTTCGTACTTTGGATAAAGACCTATAGCCCAGACTTTCATCAAGATAAAGAAGATGTGGTGTAGGTATATATGATGTTATGTATGTACACACACACACACGCACACACACGCACGCACACACACACACACACACACACTGGAATACTACTCAGTCATCAAAAGGAACGAAATCTTGCCATTTGCAACAACATGAATGGAACTCGAGGTACTCTGCTAAGTGAAATAAGTCAATAGGAGAAAGACAAACACCATATGATTTCACTCATATGTGGAATTTAAGAAACAAAACTGATGGACATGGGGAAGAGAAGGAAAAACACAATAAGATAAAAACAGAGCGGGAGGCAAACCATAAGAGACTCTTAATCATAGGAAACAAAGTGAGAGTCACTGGAGGGGAGGTGGGTGGTGGATGCGGTACCTGGGGGATGGGCATTAAGGAGGGCATGTGAGGTGATGAGCACTAGGTGTTATATGCAACTGATGAATCACTACATTCTACCCCTGAACTAATACTACACTATATGTTAACTAACTTGGATTTAAATAAAAATCTAAAAAAAAAAAGAAAAAAGAAAAAAATCACACATTCTTGTGTACAGTGAAGAACACACTCTGCGTCCAATTCAAAAAGCAGTAATGGGGCATTCGCTATGTGAATCATCAGTTACCAAGAACTAGCTCACTACCATCTTTAAGATATTAACAAATCACAATTTCTAAGCTTTTTATTACATCGGGGACTTCCACTTCCTGAGAAGATTTATACATGGTGCAAGCCAAAGCCTCCATCTCAATAACCAGAAAAGGCTGATTACGCACAAATGTGTTCCCGGCGATAGTAAGGAAGCCGTCAGATGACCAGAACTAGGTAACGGCTCTGTGCAGAGGACAGAGAGCCCCTCACTGAGGAAGCTGATGACGGGGCACCATTTTGTCCCCAGGCCGCTTGCCAATTCCAGCTCAGGACATCAGCTCCACTGGGAGAAGAGGACACCAGCATCAATTGTGACCACCATACAGTGACACACTGGAAACTCAAGGAGGCCCAGATGCAAGGCTGACGTTCCCACAGGACGTGTGCTTTGGCAAGGTGGGAGGTGAAGGGGACAAGACCGAGCAAAGCTTACCGTGGCCTCGCAGCACCTACGGGATGAGCCTCTGCAAGCAATAAGGGGTCTGCTACAAACCCAGACCCACCCACGTGGGAGGTGCCAGACGACTAAGCTGCACGGGGCATAGAACTAAGTATGACCCTCAAAATCCCTTATTTTTTTTTTTTTTCAAAATCCCTTAAAGGACTGGCGTAGTGCTTGTGAGGCCTTCCAGTGCTGAGGACAAAGAGCCTGCTTCTGACTAGTGGATCTCAATCAAAACACAGAGTGTCCACAGGGGAAAAACGGACAAATTGCAGGGGCACTGAAGGCCAGCTCAATGCACCAAAGAGAAAAAGGGACTATCGACCAACCAAATAAACCATCTGGCTCTCGATGTTCTTTCATTTACCGTGTTATGCACATGTCCAAATTACCAGAAACATACATGGGAAGGAAAATGCAACCAATAATTCAGAATGAAAATAAGCAAAGACTGTGAAGTAAGATCATCGTGGTAAGACAAACAGATAACAAGACGGACAAAAGTGGATGCAATCAATGGAGAACTGAATGAGAAAAGTGTAATGCATATGAAGAAATCACATGGATATTCTAGACCTATAAAATAAACTATCTTTCATCAAGCATTCATCGATGGCTTAACAGAAAACTCAGATGGCATAGGAAAGGACAAGATTGGTGGGTTCTGAGACAGAGCAAACAGACATTACCAAAACCGAAGAGCAAGCAGAACAAGCAATGAAAAGAACAGAAGACACACGGTCCACAGCAAAAGGCCCATCATACTTGTACTTGAGGTCCCAGGAAAAGAGGGACAGAGACAGAAGCAACATCCAGAGAGAGAACAGCCAAGGATCCCAAACTGCAGAAAGACACCAACTCCCATATTCAAGAGGCAGAATGAAAACACGTGTGCGCTTACAGGCATACACAGCACACGCGTGCACATATACACACAGGCACACATCACACACAGGTCACATGATCATCAAAATACAGAAAAACAAAAAGAAAATCACAAAAGCAGCTGTGGCGGGGGGTGGGGGTTGGGAAGACACACTGCCTTCCAAAGAACAATAGGTTGTGTAGAAATACAACATGGGAAAATCAAGTTCTGGCCATTTGGGGTTTGGAGAGAGACTGGAGGAAAATAGTATATTTGAATCACATTTTAAAAAAACCTTCTAGGTAATGTGTTGAGTAGTGTGCTAAGTGTTCAAAAATTTATGACACGTTATTTAAAATTCACAACTTTCTGAACTAAATATTACTATTACTTCCTTTTACACATAGAAACTCTAAGCTCCTTGCCAAAGGCCTCACAATTCCTAAGTCACAGAACGAAGACACAAGCCCAGAGCTGTCTGAAACGACGGTGATGCTCGCCAACAGTCTGCTGCTATAGTGCTTCATCCAAAGAGAAGGAGGCATGAGCATTAGTGGAATGATGTAAGAGTTATACTAGAAAGGTAATGAAATAATATGCAAAGATTAAAGACCAGAAAATAAAGGGGGGGCCAACACAAAGGGAGCCTCAAAGCTGCAGGGGACAGAGAATAAAGCAGTGTAACAAAGTTAAAATTAAAGTGACGAGTAAACAGGGAAACCGTGAACCACACTTGCTTAACACAGTGAGTGAGAGCGATGGAAACACGGCATTTGATCAAATCACACCATGTACTTTTTTCTCAATCTGCTAACAGTTTGAGATCAAGGATATAATGATACAATACGATTAAACTTTAAAAAACACGTATGGGGTTTCACTGCATAATCTTAATGAATTCTCAGAAGAAAACTCAGTATATCAAGTGGTGAGATCACTAATAGAAAAAATATAAATCTTTTCTAATAGTTAAAATATAAAACGAGAGAATAACTATGACAATTTCATCAACATTGCAATGGATCAAAAAATACCAGACTGTATACAAAAAACTACAAAAATTCTCAAGTTCACAAATGAGTAACTATGACAGTTTATGATGTGCAAAATACCAACCGTGAAATTAGCATCTTTTAAATATATAAAAATAGATAAATAAAAATAAATAAATAAATAATAAATAAATAAATAAATAAATAAAATAGAGGATAAATCATGGAATAAAGGCTTCATTATTTTAACCTACCTCCAAGTCATAAACATGTAAGAATATGTTGGCAGGAAAAGAATGAAAAAAAAAAACAGCTCTTACCGGGAGGATCATAGAAGAGACCACCCAAGGGAAATAGTCCTGAAGCCACGTAGCACAGCCTCAACCATCGGACCCAGGAACCGAACCCGTCACAATACACAAGAGCAGGACACTGCAGGGGGTTCCGGATCCAGTCGCAGTGATTGAATTGAACCATGGCTCCTAGAAGAAACACAGGGTTAGGACAGTGTGGTCAACACCTCAATATATAATCTTGTTTCCTGTGTGTTCTGCTTAAAGACCCTTCATGTAATACACATGATGGATTAACGCTGAACTCTGCCAACAGCGTTATACCTGGCCTCTGAAGGAAGCTTACCTACCTTGCCTATTTTCTCTGTGTGTACCTCACACCCTTCCCGAGCTTCACATTTCAGCATTAGGGCTACTTTAAGGCAGCGGAATCACCCACCAAAAACACAGAACTGTGAACATGCGGCACTAATCCATCGGGAAAATTACACTTGTTGGCAGCATGAGTGGGAACAAGAAGGCAGAGCCCTGGCGGGGAAGGTGTGTGCAGGGCGGTGCTCGGGCCCGTCCACGGGGACTCGCAAGTATGAAATCCGAGAATAAAACCTCTGAATACGGAGGAATGGAAGCAAGCCTCTCCCAGGTGTTTATCTCCTATTTGGGGAGGCCGTGACTCGCTGAGATGGGTCCTTCCTCCCGCCCGGCAGGGGCCCCTCCCTCACCTGTGTGCAGTGACAGCCAGCCCTTGCGGTGGGCGATGAAGTGCTGTACGTGCGCCTCCCCACAGGTCACCGGCTTGTCCCCCTTGCCCACTCGGACTCCGGCCGCCCGGTTCTAGGAGCCAGAGGGGCCGTGTCTCTGCGGGTCCTGAGAGCAAGCACTTATGACTCTGCGGTTCCTGGTGTCTCGGGCCTCAGTGCATCTATGTTGAAGGAACAATGACAAAAGCGAGTGCACGACTGGCCCCAGAATCTCACAGATTGGCATAACTTCTTGGAGTGTGGCCTGCACTTGATGACACACTTGCACCTGCAGCAGAGGCAACGTGACCCGAAGCCACTTCTAGAGTTTGGTTGTAACAGCTCGGGGCCCAGCAGCTCTCAGTCTGGCCCGCGTCTTTCCTGGGTCCCCACACTGGGCCACAAGGCCATATGTTGAGCCATAACACAGTCCCTGCTCGGGCCCTGGCCTCCGGGGACAACAGCCCACAGGTTTGGGAACTTGGCCTGCGGTGTGGACTGAATCCTGCCCCCAGCCCTCCGAGAGCCCAGCTTCCGGGAAGCAGGTCCATCCTCAGTCTTGACAGCAGCCTCCGCCCCCTGGAAGGCTCTGGCAGGAGCCCCGCTGCGTCCTGCGTCCTGCGGGATCCCTGGCCCCTGACACTGGGGGACAGGGAGTGTTGGTGGGGAAAGCCACTGGGCGGGGAAATGTGGTCTCAGAGTGAGAGGACAGGGCCCTGCCCCTCCTCCCCTCCTTGCTGCTCCCCTCCTCCGGCCCCCGGGCCCTACTTCGAACCGCCACTCTGGCAACACCAAGTTCTGCCTCGAGCGTCTGAACCGTGGTGGCCTCTGCCCGGCTGCATGCCCTGACATGTGCAGGGCTCAGGACGTCCCCACGTCCCCGCAGCACAGCCTTGTCACAGACTCACCTGCGGAGCTCAGGACCCAGGGAAGCACCAGGCTCTCTTTCTAGGGAGCAATGGCCCTTCTCATTCATGACCTTGCTCCATATTTTGTGCATCTTCCCGCTGGAGCATGAGCTCGAGAGGGAGCATCTGGTCGGCTTATCAGCTCTGGCACTATCTGTGCTCAGGGCTCAGTGGCTGAAGGAGCAGGTGGAAGGATCCATCCCGCCTCAGGCCCCACAACGGTTAGGGCCATATTGACTTTGGACATTTTTAAATTCTTGTGTTTTCTTTGTTTTTCAAGTAAACTCTGTGCCCGATGTGGGGCTCAAACTCACGACCCTGAAGTCAACAACCACACGTCCTATGGACTGAGCCAGCCAGGCGTCCATCGGTCATTTTCAAGCTACTAGAGTGATAACTATTTCAGTTACTTGGAGGTGTCCGCCTTTGGTAGGTCTATTCCATTATCTGAATTATCAAGTGACTCCTCCAATGTCAGTATCGCGTCAACACAGATTGCCCCACCTGACAGCACTGAGTGGCTGTTCAGATTGGAGACTGAACTTGTTCACGGGGTCGTTCAGGAGCCAGGGTGGCTTCTCCATGGGCCTTTTCTCCCTCCCTGGGAGGTCATGCACCTCTGCAGCCAGCAGCACAAGGGGAAGACGACAAACACAGGCACGAGGGAGGGGGTCTCCAGCCAGGTCTAGCAGGCCTGCATGTCCACCTTTATGCTCACTCTGTGTGTTATTTACTAGTAGTAGTAGTATTAATTCTTAGGATTTTATTTATTTATTTAAGGGAGAGAGAGAGAGAGTGTGTGCGCATGATCAGTGAAGACAGGCAGAGGGAGAGGGAGGGAGATGCAATCCCAGGAACTCTGAATCATACTCCACAAAACTGAGAAAACACATGAGAGATCTCCATAAAACATACAAAAGGCAATTCCTCAGGCTGAAGGAAAATTTTCTACTTGAACTACAAACCGTCTGAAGGAAATAAGAGCAAGATATGTGTGCACGCATGTGTATGTGTGTGTATATGTGTATGTATAAATATATATGTAAATAATGCTGTCTATTTGAGTATGAATATGTTAACATTTTCTTTTTTTTATTTTTAAGATTTTTTATTTTAATTATTCATAGAGACACAGAGAGAGAGAGGCAGAGACACAGGCAGAGGGAGAAGCAGGCTCCATGCAGGGAGCCTGATGTGGGATTCGATCCCGGGTCTCCAGGATCACACCCTGGGCTGCAGGTGGCGCTAAACCACTGCGCCACCAGGGCTGCCCTTGAGTATGGATATGTAAATGAATATGACTGCTAATGAATATATATGGACATAAAGAAGGGGAATGAACATTGATTTTTTTTTAAAAAAAAGCACTATTGTGGTTGCAGGCATGTAGAATTGAAACATATGAGGGTGATCATAAAAAGGCAGTGTGATGAATCAATCTAGTGAGTCTTAAGACTGAGTGTTTACAAGTAGGAAACCTGCTGTCAGCCACAGAACTGTAAGTAGACAGGAGGCACTGACTCTCCAGCTTGACCACCAAGTGAACTGAAATAATGATGTGTATCTGCAAGCACAGGCATAGGAACGGATATAAATGTATACGTATATGCAGAACTAGAAAGTCAGCAGAGGAGAAGTAACATCATTGAAGATAATTAATTAAAAAAAAGACATAAAGTTTAATCTCTAAGGGAGAAAACGGAATAAATAAGATTGAAATGGAATAATAAAAATAATTCATCAAACCAAAAAAGCAGAAAGAGGGATAAAGAAGCAGGGGCAGATTGGTGACAAAAAACAGCAAGCCTCGAATGTAAGTATGATCATGCCTCACGTATTCCATGGAACATAAGTCAAGCAACAAGCAGCACCTTCCAGCAAAAGCCGGCGGCCCATCAAAACAATAGCCCAGTCTCTGCTGTTGACAGGGAGCCCGTGCAGACTCCAGACACAAAGTCCACAATAAAAGATGGGACAATGGGCAGCTCACAGACACAAACCAAAGGAAGCAGTGAGCTCTCCTCGTAGAAGCCAAGCTGACTCAAAGTGAAGACTTCCTGCCCGAAACAAGTGGGACATCTCACACCAGAGAGCGTTGGGGCGGCGGGATGACATGCACAGCCTGTGTCATAGGCACATAGCAATATGCCCGCAAAGTAAAGGAAGGAACGGACAAATTTCAAACCAGCCCTGGAGGCTTCACACGCCGCTCTCAAGCTAACAGCCAGAACACTCAGGAAAACCCACTGCCAAGGAGAGACCGAGCACCTGCACCCTCTGGCTCTACTACTACACACAGTAACTCAGAATATATGTCCTTCGGCATTTCAGACGGAATGATAGACAACACAGACTGTATGCTGACGATGAACCAAGTCTCAACAGATTGTAAAAGACTGACTTCCGGCTGACTGTGATCCTGAAAACTAGATTTCAGTGGGGAATCCACAACACGGAGACAACTGGGAAATCCCTTCCTGCTGAGACAGGAAACAACACACGTGTTCGTGAGCCATGTGTCGAGGGACACATCACAGGAAAACTCGGGAAATAGTCCAGACTGAATGTAATGAAAACAAATTTTGCTTGGGGTGTAGATGAAAGGCACAAACAGGCTTGCACGTGTCTATATTAGAGAAGAAGAAATGCTGATAATCAGGTGAAGAAGCTTCTCGTTTAAGAAGCCAAAGAAGAGGGCAGCCCAGGTGGCAGTGGTTTAGCGCTGCCTTCGGCCCAGGACATGATCCTGGATATGCAGAACTAGAAAGTCAGCAGAGGAGAAGTAACACCATGAAGATAATTAATTGAAAAAAGAAATAAAGCTGAATCTTGAAGGGAGAAAACGGAATAATTAAGATTGAAAGGGAACAATGAAAATAATTCATCAAACCAAAAAAGCAGAAAGAGGGATAAAGAAGCAGGAGCAGACTGGTGACACAAAACAGCAAGCCTTGAATGTAAGTATGATCGTACCTCACAGATTCCATGGAACATAAGTCGAGTAACAAGCAGCACCTTCCACGATCCTGGAGACCTGGGATCGAGCGTCAGACTCCCTTCATGGAGTCTCCCTCTCTCTCTCTGCCTGTGCCTCTGCCTCTCTCTCTGTGTCTCTCATAAATAAATAAAATCCTAAAAAAAAAAAAAAAAAAAAAAAGAAGCCAAAGAAGAATAGCAAATAGAACAGAAGAGAGAAGCAACTACATTACAAATATAAAAGCAGAGCTTCATTAAAAGAAAGCAGGTGCATGCTGGGGAAAATCATAAAGCTAAATGCTAGTGGTTTGAAAAACTAACATAAATGTGATTTAAAAAAAAAAAAAAAACTAGGGCACAAAAACGTAAGCACTGGAGACATGATGATGGAGACCAGTAAGTGCTGGGACAGGCCACTCTGCCCAGAGTGTCAGCATCACCAGCCAAGTGCACAGTGTGCAGCAGCTAGCCCCGTGTGCCTGGTGTTGCTCCTTAGGGATTCCCCTGGCCTTTCCTCACAGCCAGCGAGGGAGACACATTCCCAGATTTCCCTGCCACAGCCGCTCCAGCTTTAAACTTGCTGTGTCAGGGACCGGTCTGTCCACCGTGGATGCTTCCAAAAACCAGGTATGTGTGCCCACTTTGCCAGAACAGTGACGAGCTACCTGCCTTATGTAGCTTACTTCCCGACTGAAATTCCATCAGACAGACTTGCCTGGTGGAGCCAGGACTCCAGCTGCAGTTCTGTATTCCTTTATCCTTGTGTTAAGGAAGCACATTTTCCCAGGTAATAATTCAACTCTTAAATTGGCCTTGTTTTTGCAGGGGTGGTTCAATATTTGCAAATGAAACAGGTAAATGGCTACCACACATGTGAAAAAAAATGCTCAAGGTCCCTCATCATCAGGGAAATGCAACTCAAAAACACAATGGCAAACCACCATCAGATGGCTGAAATGAACAACTCCGGAAACCACAGATGCTGGTGAGGATGCAGAGAAAGGGGAACCCTCATGCACTGTTGATTCATGGGAATGCAAGCTCCTGCAGCCACTCTGGAAACAGTAGGGAGGTTCCTCAATAAGTTAGAACTAGAGCTACCCTACGACCCAGCAATGGCACAACTAAGTATTTACTCAAAGGACACAAAGCTACAGATTCAAAGTGGTCCTTGCACCCCAATGTTTACAGCAGCAATGTCCACAAGAGCCAAACTATGGAATGAACCTAGATATCTGTTGACTGATGAATAGATGAAAAAGAGGTGGTATTTCTATACAGTGGAATACTACAGAGCTGGCAAAGAGAATGAAATCTTGTCCCTTGCCACAATGTGGGTGGAACTAGACGGTGGCAGGCTAAGCAAAATAAGTCAGAAATATAGACAAATATCATATGATTTCACTCACATGTGGAATTTAAGAAACAAAAGCAATGTACATAAGGGAAGTGAAGGAATGGAAAAATCAAATAGAATGAAAATAGCAAGGGAGGCAAAGCAACAGAGACTCAACTATAGGAAACAAACTGACGGTTGCTGGAGGGGAGGGAGGTGGGGGATGAGGTGTTTGGGTGATGGGCGTTACAGAGGGCACTTGATGTAACCAGCACTGGTTATTATTGCCATTGAGAATCACTATATGCTACCCCCAAATTAGTAATAAACATTGAATTTTTAAAAAGTAAAAAAAAAAAGTTCCTTTCTCTGATGTTTGATAGGTCCAAATTTTTACAGGTATTTCTTTTAGTCGTCTGGAATAACTCCTGTGTTTTAATACTTAACCCAAAATTTCAGTTAGAATTGAAATCAGTGGGGTAATATGCATATATTTTTGAAAATGATGCAAACCATCGTTTTGGCAGGGAGAGAGATTCCTATCTCGCTCTAGTTATGAAAGTGGATCCCAAAAGAATATACTTAAAGTAGGAAAATATTTAGTTAATTAATTAATTTGAGGGGGGGGAGAGAATGAGTCATGGGGAGCAGGGGAAGAAAGTGGGGGAGAGAGACAGACAGACTCCCCGGTGAGCAGACAGCTGGATGTGGGACTCCATCCCAGGACCCTGGGATCATGATCTGAGCTGAAAGCTGACACTTCACCAAGGGAGCCACCTAGTCGCCCCAGGAAAATATTTTTATCAAGAAAATCTTGATAGAGTCTACAAATCTAGCCCTCTGGATAAATAGAAGGCAGAGATAAGTAGATAAATATCTATCCATGGAGAGTCGGCTAGTGTTAAAGTGAAATAAATATGATAAAATATCCTTCATCACATCAATACCATACCTATATACTATTGCTCCATCTTAGATTGTCATCAGTAGCATACAATTACCTAACTTTTTTACTCTTCATAAAAGTTTCACAAAGTTTTTGGCTATATTTGATTTTCTTTACTGGGACTCAGGTATAACTCAAAGGAAGATTTTTATCTGAATAAAAAGGGCCCATTGTTGAAGTAAATAAGAGTATAATCTAGAGATTTATAAACACCGATCATTGCCAATATAAATACTAATTTATATTACATGTGGGCATCACAGAAGACAATAAAAAGAGAAGTGTAACCGAGATACGGAGAAAATACAAAAGCAAATAATGAGGGATTCAGGTCTCTTTTTCCCAACACAAAATCAGGTGCTCCATCTACTATATGTAAGTAGCTGTAAAATCTCATTATAAACCAAACATCCACAGGGCTCCCTCTGGCCCTCGTGCATCACCGGATATGGTACTCCCTGAAGCACTTGGCGTGGACACCCTTCTGGCATTTTTCACAGCGTGTGTTGGTCTGTGAGTGGCAGAGGGCACACCGGGTCCTCTTGTCCTGGTGGACGATCCAGTGCCCAATCATGTCAAAGCGGCTCTCAGTTTCTAGCCGCCTGCTTCGCCTCCCTTGGGAGGACACGTTAGCATTGCTCTCTAGGTACACACAGGCCACATATCTCCGGAAGGCCAGGAGGTCCACCTGGGCATCATGGCTGCAGATCCTGTGCAGCTGCCAGGCATTATTCAGGGCGGCATCGATGACATAGCCAATGAAGCTTGAATACCACTTCATGCCCCGGATCTTCACCTTGTACTTAGCAATGTTCTGGTCCATCCGACTGACACCGCCCCCCTTCTCCTGGTACAGCTTCACCAGAGAGGGCTGATGGACCTGGGTCCGTGTTTTGGCTGCTCCTGAAGGATGGCTGGTCAGCCCCACCGGCTCTATGCCCACAGCATTGGAGCAGAAGTTGACCACACTGCCATCGTGCCAGCGGCACACGATAATCTCCTCGCTCTCATCGACTTTATAATCAAATGAACCTCTCTTCATTTTCTTAAGTTCCTTGGGATCTTTGAGGGGACATCGCTCAGTCCTATACTCATGAACAGTTCCTGTGGCCTTCACCCCCTTTTTCTTCAAAATGGACAGGAGTTTGACACTTGTAAAAACCTTGTCGAAAAATATGTGGTAAGGCCGACAGCCACGCTCCTGAAGCGCATCCACAAACTTCACCACCATACTGCCTCCTAGGTCCAGACCCCTGTCTGATTTGGTGAACAGCGTGCCCTGTGAGGGCTCAAACCACACCAGGTAGCCCCTGCTGGTTGTCCCACACCAGATCTTGTAGCCCAGCTGCATGGGCCTCCCTGCAGGCAGCTGCTTGGATCCCCGGTGCCCAAAGTACTCACACGTGGACTCTCCAAAGCTGTAGAACTCTTCCAAGGGTGCGTGCTTCTGGAAATTGCAATTCATCCGGACGATGAGAGGCCTGACTTTGGCAAACCTATCACTTTCATCCAGCTCATTGTTATCTGCAAAATGCAGGTAG
The DNA here is from genome assembly GCF_905146905.1 of Nyctereutes procyonoides. NCBI lineage: Eukaryota > Metazoa > Chordata > Mammalia > Carnivora > Canidae > Nyctereutes > Nyctereutes procyonoides. The sequence continues at coordinate 28,404,543 of NW_026575120.1, forward strand.
GAGAAGATCACTTCGAACCTGTCCCTTCTGATTGCATCAGCCACAAGATGATGATGGGAATCAGGAGAGGTTTCCCAAAACATCCTTCTCCTTGGATAGGATATATACCCACTTAAAATCAAAATGCCCAGAACACACTTTAATTCCTGGGCTGTGAGCCCCAGGTTGACATTTTTCTGCCAAGCATAACGATTGGTTTCATTAACAATGAAACTAATTGTTCCTTCATCAAAAAACAACTCAAAGAGGCCAACAGGACTCAGTTCCTGGCTCTTGAGATCCTCTATGTGAGGATCGGATGCAGTCCAGCTGCAGAAGTCAGCTTGGATATCTCTCTTGGTCCAAATACGCCGAGGCTCCACCACTGCCCTCTGTCTCTTCAAGGCCGGCTGCAACAGCTGCTCCTTCTCCTCCTCCTCCTCCTCCTCCTTCTCCTCCTCCTCCTTCTCCTCCTCCTCCTCTGCGCCAGAGTCCTCAGGCACCACGGAGGCATGCAGGACGCTGCCGGGCAGGTGGAAGCCTCGTCGGCCACCTTCATCCCCTGAGTCCTCGTCAGTGAAGTCCCCTGAGGCACTGTCAGGTGGCGCAATGAAGATCTCCTGCCTGCTGTGGCTGCGCTCCTCCTCCTTCTCCTCCAGTGCATTCAGAACCTCGAGCAGCTTCGCAGACTTTGCCTTTGAACTGGCACCTCTCCCAACAGTGAAGCTGCTGCAATGACAGGAACCAAGGGGGGGAGAGGCCACAAGGAGACAGTGTTTCAGCAGGAAACTCTGTTAAAGCATTGCCTGGAGAAGAGGGCTCCCACCTCAGAGCACCTGGGCCCCAACAGCACGTCACACCCAGCACCATCAGGCTCCAGGCCGCGTGACTGAGTTTCAGGCCAGCACATGTTACACTTTCAAGTGCAGGAGTATTTTAGTGGGAGGACCTCCAGGGACATATTCCATTCTTCTTTCTTTCTTAAAGTGTTTTGAAGAGAAGATCGCCTCTAGTGATAAGTCCAGGTGGCACTGTCATCCCCAGGGAGGAACCACCACCAGGGAGCCTGAGCTGCTGAAGTGACACCAGTGATGTCCTCTGACTCAGTGGCCTCAGCAGCCCTACTTTCATCCCTGTCTTACCTGGGTCTTCCCTTTCCCTTACGAATTGAGCAATTATAAGTTTCGTCTTTCCCAAATTTCCAAACTCTCCCTATTTGAAGCCTTACTACCCCAATTCAGGACCTGAACAGATTCAGACATGTTTTTAGATGGTTCCCTCAATATTAGACATCTTACTACGTAGCAGCCGCAATTCAGAAGCCAGATAGACTCACAAAACATGGAAACCCCTGCCTTTCTAACTCTTCCTGTGCACGTGGGAACTAACTGGATGTCAAGAGATACTTGTGTTTAATGAGCACCGACTGTGATGAGGTGCTTCTCAGGGCCTGGCGGTGGACGTGCTCCACTCCTGATTTGCCCTGGAGGAGAAGGAGGACAGACAGGGAACTCTGCGGGACGGCACCAGGTTCAGAGAATACAGCAAAACACTAGGACTGGGGCTGCTATTTCCGATAGATCATGGGTGAAGGCTCACCACACGGGTGACCTGAGAAAGAGAGTGGGCCTTACAGAGAGCTGGAGATGGGGTGTCCCTGGCACAGGAAGAGAGCTGCAGGTACAAGTCCCGGAACCCAAAAGGACAGGCTATCTGCAAGCAAGGAGGCTTCAGATATAGTAACAGGGGAGCAAGGAGCCCAGGACACCCGGACCAGAGCCCCAGGGGTCTAGAGGCCCCATCAGGACATTCAGGTGTGTTCAGCTGTCACAGGAAGCCCTCTGTAGTGGGACGGAGGAGGGCCACCAGGGTGTGAGAAAGGACAGGGTGGGGAAGGTGGGCACTACTGATGTCCTGCGCCACTTAAAAGAATTTCAAACCCAAGGGAGGAAACAGACTTTACACAGAGGCAAAGTCTCTGAACACCTGCCCTTGGACTCTCGAGTTCAGACTCACTTTGTGATGCTGACTTCATCAGCCTTTGTGCTAGAACCAAGGCCTGGGAGGTCTGACCTCAGGGAACTAAGGTACTTCTTATGCTCTGTGTGGGCCAGGAAGGGAACCTAGTTTTCAAGGATACAAAAGCCCTCCCCATGGACCTCAGACCAAGCGCTTCTCTGGGATCAGTAGCCATCTTCACAAGTGTCCCTGCCTCTCTTGCAAGCAGCAGATCCAGGCCAGGATAGCCAGGGCTTCCACCAGTCTCACTACCTCACTCTAAACACCCCCTGCGCATGGCTGTTCAGACTGCTGGACAAGGGGAGGAGGAATTAAGAGGAAGGAGTAGGAGGGCAGGCTTGCCTCATCCCATGACCACAGCTAGAGAAATACCAAATCATTCTGAACACCTAAGAAACTGATCTGAGGATGGAGAGAAAAGCACAGAACTTGGAGAAAAGGGGCTACAGCCTGGAAGGTAGGTCTGGGGGAGACAGGATCTGGGGGAGGTGTAGGGGGGAGGAGGCCCTGGTCAGGGAGAGAGGAGAGTGCGTGTGGGAGAGGACATGCGTGGGGCACAAGAGAAACATTTCCCCAAAGCCATCGAGGGGAGAAAGCGAAAGGGGCTGATTATAGAAAGTTCTTGGAAGCAGGGGAGCTCAGAGTCTGGAATCTCAGAACTCCACACCATCCCCATGGGTGGAGCCTGGCCAGCTCTGAAGTGCTCCTGGGGTGGAGGGGGGGGGAGGCAGAGGTCCAGCAGCAGACAGCGTGTCTGAGGATCCCTGGGGCCCACTGGAGTGCATCTGGGAGAGGTGGCACTGCCACTCAGGGACAAAACAGGCAGCAGACAGCATTGAACTGCCCCACGCATTACCATAGGAGCAGAGACAGCTGCTGAGGGCAGCTCACCTGGACACTGGCTTTTTCACTGTGCTTCACCATAAACTCCAAGTCCCGGTGTGTTCACGTGATGGCCCTTTAAGGACATAGTGGCACCGGCCACAATGGGCAGACCCTCCCAGACGATTAGTGTGGCTCCATGCCACACTGGGTCCCTAAAATTTGGAGTTTTGAAACCCAGCCAGCATGCATGAGATAAAAAAGGAGCACTGAGCCACTGGGGGTCAGACAGCTCAGACACAGACAGGGGGAAGGCAGGAATCTGAGGGAAGCCTGGGGCCTATGAGGGAACATGGTTCCCTCTTCTATGATGGCTTCCTGAATAGCTGTGGGTATGAACACTGAGTGCATGATGTCATTTTTATCCGCTCCTAGTCAACACTGAGGACTTCAGGCAGCAGTACAGAGAACAAAGTGGGAGCTTGAGAAACTTACACCGATCCCCATCCCCTTATGCTCTGCAGGTGCTTTCTTCAAAGGGCAAGTGTACCTGAGAGCCAGAAAGGCAGCTGGGCCTCTCCCTCCCCAGACAACCAGCACCCACTCCCCACACCCAAGACTACAGACCATGGAGTGATACAACACCAGCTGTTGTGGATACTGGGTCTAGCCTTTCTACCAAGATGACCACCACACACCTAGGTAAAAGTCACCACACACTGGACAAGGGCACACTACAGGCAGGCGGAAACACTGCACAGGTGACCTAAGGGAAAGAGCTGCCAAAACACAGCAGCAGAGTACACAGCATACTCCAGACACTTCCTGAAGCCCAGGCCCTGCCTGGTCAGCATACAACCTCTTCTTAATACAGTCATCACCCCTATGACAAGGAAACATAAAGGTTTTCCTAACACCTAGAAGACAGAGACTTAGGCAAAATGCCAAGAGGGAAGACTTCATCCCAAAAGAAAGAACAAAAAAGGTCATAGCCAGGGATCTATTCCAACAGATATAAGTAATATGCCTGACCCAGAATTTAAAACAACATCTAAGGGCAGCCCTGGTGGCACAGCGGTTTAGCACCGCCTGCAGCCCGGGGTGTGATCCTGGAGACCTGGGATCGAGTCCCACGTCGGGCTCCCTGCATGAAGCCTGTTCCTCCCTCTGCCTGTGTCTCTGCTTCTCTCTCTCAATCTCTCTCTCTCTGTGTCTCTCATGAATAAATAAATAAAATCTTTAGAAAAATGAATGAATAAAAATAAAACAACATCTAAGGATACTCTCTAGGCTTAAGAAAAGCGTAAGAGACACCAGAGAGTCCCTTACCACAGAGATAAAAGATCTAAACACTAGTCAGTCTGAAATAAAAAATCCTGTAATCGAGATGCAAAATCCACCAGATACAATGAGTGCAAGGATAGAAGAAGCAGAAGAATGAATACGTGATTTAAAAAAATTAAATTATGAGAAATAATGAAGCTGAAAAGTCAAAGGAAAGAAAAAGATCACGAATATAGACTTAAAGAACTGGGTGACCTCATAAAGCATAATAACAGGCAGAGCATAGGAGTTCCAGGGAAATGGGCCAGACAGCTTACTCTAGGAAGTTATACTGAAGGCCTCCCTAATCTGCTGAAGGAAGGTGACATCCAAATCCAGGGGGCACAGAGAACTCTGACCAGAATCAACAAAAGCAGGCCAACACCAAGACATATTAGAGTAGAATTTGCAAAATATAGAGATGAGGAAAACATCCTGAGAGCAGCAATGGAAAAGAAACCCCTAAATTAAATTACTGGGTCACAAATCAGGTCTTAACCAATACCAAAGGATTGGGATTGTCCCCTGCATAATTACAGTGGAAGAGAAATAAGGTTAGCAGCAGATCTCTCCACAGAAACCTAACAGATCAGAAGGGAGAAGCATGATATACTCAACGTGCTGAATGGGAATAATATGCAGCCAAAAATACTTTTCCAGCAAGGCTGTCATTCAGAATAGAAGGGGAGAAAAAGAGTTTCCCAGACAAAAACAATAGGAGTTCATGACCACTACATTACCCCCGCAAGAAATATTAAAGGGAACTTTTCAAGAGGTAAAGAAAGATCAAAAGCCATAAAGACTACAAAGGAGGAGAGAAAATCTACAGGAACAGCAACCTCACAAGTAACACAATGGCACTAAATTCATATCTATCAACACTCACTCTGAAGGGAAACAGACTAACTGCTCCCACCAACAGACATAGGATATCAGAATGGATAAAAAACAAGGCCCATCTCTATGCTGCCTACAAGAAACTCACTTTAGACTTAAAGACACTTGTTGATTCAAAGTGAGCGGATGGAGAACCATGTACCATGCAAATGATCATCAAGAGAAAGTCAGCAGCCACACTTACATCAGACAAACTAGACTTTAACTAAGACTGTAAGAAGACATGAAGAAGGGCACTATAATATAATAAAAGGATCTATCCAACAAGAACATCTAACAGTTGTACATATTTATGCCCCCCAAACTGGAGCGCCCAAACCTAAAAATCAATTAAATACAAACTTAAAGTCACTGAAATAATATTAGGAGACTTTAACACCTCACTTAGAGCAACAGGCAGATCATCTACCTGAAAATCAACAAGGAAAAAATGGTTTAAATAACAAACCGGACTGGATGGTCTTAACAGATATATTCCAAACATTTTGTCTGAAAGCACCAGAATACACATTCTTCTTGAATGCACATGGAACATTCTCCAGAATAGATCGCACACTGGGTTGCCTATCGGGCCACAACAAATACACAAAGACTGAGATCATATCATGCATAATGGCTCACCACAATGCTATGAAACCTAAAGTCAATCACAAGGAAAAATTTGGAAAAACCACAAATGCATGGAGGTTAAAGAAGACCATACTAAAGAATAAATGGGTTAATCAGAAAATTAAAAAGGAAATAAAAAATACATGGAAGCAAATGAAAATGAAAACAAGCCAGTCTCAAACTTTTGCTGACCTTGGAGGAAAAGCTCTATTTGTCTATAAGTGGTTCTAAGAGGAAAGTATACTGCAATACAGGCCTACCTCAAGATGCAAGAATAGGTGCAAATACACAACCTAGCCTTACCCTAAGGGAGCTAGGAAAGGTACAGTAAGTAATGCCTAAAGGCAAAAGAAGGAGAGAAATAATCATGATTGAGCAGAAATAAATGATAAAGAAACAAAAAAAGCAGTAGACCAGATCAGTGAAACTAGGAGCTGGAGGAAAGGGATAAATTCCTAGAAACATATAAACTACCAAGAGTGAATCAGGAAGAAACAAAAAATGTGAACAGATCCATTACCAGCAAATAAATTATATCAGTAATTAAAAATTTCCCAATGAAAAATCAGAGAGGGTGACAAAGCAGTGAGACTCCTAACTCTGGGAAACAAACAAGGTGTAGTAGAAGGGGAGGCGGGAGGGGGGATGGGGTGATGGGGTGACTGGGTGATGGGCACGGAGGAGGGCATTTGACAGGTTGAGCACTGGGTGTTATACTGTATGTTGACAAACCGAGCTCCAATAAAAAAAATACAAAAAAAAAATACAAAAAAAAAAATCTCCCAACAAATAAAAGTCAGGGTCACATGGTTTCTCGGGAACTTTTACCAAACATTTAAGGAAAAGCTACTACATATTCTTTTCAAATTGCTCCAAAAAGTAGAAATGGAAAAAACCCTCCAAATTCATTTTTTATGAAGACAGCATTACCTTGACTCCAAAACCAGACAAAGACCCCAACGAGGCCAAAATCCCTGATGAATGTGCATGCAAAAATTCCAAACAAGATACTAGGAAATCAAATCCACTACTAGACTAAAAGAATCATTCAGCACAATCAAGTGAGATCTATTCCTGGGCTACAAGGGGGGTTCGACATCCACAAGTCAATCAATATCATATACCACATTAATGAAAGAAAGGTAAGAACCACATGATCCTCTCCATAGATGCAGAGAAAACATCTGACAAAGCACAACATCCATTCTTGATAAGAACCCTCCACAAAGTCTGGATAGAGGGAACATAGCTCAACATCATAAAGGCTATGGATGAAAGACCCACAGCTAATATCGTCCTCAATGGGGGCAAATAGAGCTTTTCCTCCAAGGTCAGCAACAAAACCGGGATGTCCACTCTCACCATTGTTATTTAAAATAATACCAGAAGTCCATTTGAACCAGCAAATAAGTCAAACTTACACTATTTGCAGATAACATGATACTCTATTTAGAAAACCCAACAGAATCCAGCAAAAAATTGCTAGAACTGATAACACGAAATGAGGAAAGTTGCAGGATACAAAATCAATGTAGAAATCTCTCATATTTCTATACACCAATTATGAAGCAGCAGAAAAAGAAATCAAGGAATTGATCTCATTTAAATGCACCAAAACAATTGGATACCTAGGAATAAACCTAGCCAAAGAGGTAAAGGATCTGTCCTCTGAAAACGACAGAACATTTGTGAAAGAAATTGAGGAAGACACAAAGAAATGGAAAAACATTCTATGTTCATGGATTGGGAGAATATTGTGAAAAAGTCTATCCTACCCAGAGGGATCTAGACATTCGTGGAATCCCTATCAAAATACCACAAGTATTTTTCACAGAGCTGGAACACACAACACTAAAATTTATATGGAACCACAACAGACCCTAAAAAGCCAGAGGAATGTTGAAAAAGAAAACCAAAGCTGGGGCATCACAATGCTGACTTCAAGCTGCATTACAAAGCTGTGGTCATCAAGACAGTGTGGTACTGTCACAAAAACAGACACATAGATCAGTGGAACAGAATGGAGAACCCAGAAATGGACCCTCAATTCTATGGTCAACTAATCTTTAGCAAAGCAGGAAAGAATAGCCACTTGAAAAAACACAGTCTATTCAATAAGTGGTGTTGGGAAAATTGGACAGCCACATGCAGAAAATTGAAACTGGACCGTTCTCTTACATCACACAATAAGACAAACTCAAAAGGGTTGAAAGATCTAAATGTGAGACAAGAATCCATCAAAATCCTAGAGGAGAACACAGGCAACACCCTTTTTGAACTTGGCCGCAGTAACTCCTTCCAAGATACATGTACGAAGGCAAGGGAAACAAAACCAAAACTGAACTACTGGGACTTAATCAAGATGAAAAGCTTCTGCACAGCAAAGGAAACAACCAACAAAACTAAAAGGCAACCTATGGACTGGGAGAAGATGTTTGCAAATGACCTATCAGATAAAGAGCTCTTATCCAAAATCTACAAAGGACTTATCAAACTCAACACCCAAAAACCAAATAATCCATTTAAGAAATGGGGCGGTGACAGAATAGACGTTCTTCCCAAGAAGACCTACAATGGCCAACAGGCACATGGGAATACTCAACATCACTCATCATCAGGGAAATACAAACCAAAATCATGATGAAATCCCTTCTCACACCTGTCAGAATGTCTAAAATTAACAACACAGAAAACAACAGATGTTGGCAAGGTTACAGAGAAAGGGGAACCCTCTTACACTTTGGGGGACTGCAAACTGGTGCAGCCACTCTGGAAAACAGTATGGAGGTTCCTCAAGAAGTTAAAAATAAAACTACCCTATGTGTGACCTAGCAATAGCACTATTAAGTATTTACCCAGAGGATACAAGAATTTTCTCTGAAGGGGCACATGCACCCCCTAATATTTACAGCGGCATTATCAACATTAGACAAACTATGAAAAGAGCCCAAATGTCCATGGACTGATGAACAGACAAAGAAGATGTCGTACGTAGACAGATAGATAGACAGACAGACAATGGAATATTACTCAGTCATCAAAAGATGATATTCTCTTTTGCAATGCTATGGAAGGAACTAGAGTGTATTATGTATGTTGAGCAAAGTCAGTCACTCAGAGAAAGTACCAGATGATTTCACTCATATGTGGAATTTAAAAAAACAACAACAACCAAACACACGAATATAGGGGAAGGAAGGAAAAGAGTGGGAGGTATACTATAAGAGATTCTTTAGTACAGAGAACAAGCAGGCTTGCTGGAGGGAAGGTGGGCATGGGATTGGCGTGGTGATTGGCACTGAGGAGGGCACTTGTGATGAGCATTGGTGTTATAGGTAAGTGAAGAATTCTAGTCTTGAACCAATATTACAGTACATGTTAACTAACTGGAATTTAAGTAAAAACTTGAAAAAAATAAGGAAAGAAACTCATGGAATGGTAAAGCTTGCAAGGACCATGGTAGTCCACTAGCAAGCACCTTGTGCGTTAAAAGATGAGGAAAGGGAGCCTGGATGGCACAGTCAGTTATGTGACCGACTGTTGGTTTCAGCTTGGATCCTGATCTCAGGGTCATGAGGTCGAGTCCGACATCGGGCTTCGTGCTCCATCTGGAGCGTGTTCTCCCTCTCTCTCTAACCTCCCACTTGTGCTCTTTCTCTCTCTCTCTCTCTCTCTCTCTCAATAAATAATAATCTTAAAAAAAAATATAAGATGAGAAAAATAAATCACATTTTCAGACACAGTGTAGACCCTGGAGCTACAAAGCCTCACCTATACCACTACACTACCCTGCTTGCCTCATCTTTCCTCAATCTCCCTTTTCTGCTCTCTCTTCCTCCTTTCTCTTTCCTAGACACCATATGCTTAGTGAGGCCAGCAGGACCAAGAGCTAAAAATGTCCTGGGCATGGCCTTTCATAAAGGCTTTCATCAAAGGCACTTACCTTGAAGTTGAAGCCATGATGAGCCAGGAACAGAGACTTGTCTATATGTGCAGAGTCAAAGAATCTGTAAGACAGCAGAGGTCGACTTTTTAAAAATTGTATGCTAATTAGCAAGGCAATAGGACCTTCTCCACCATTTAAGTGAACAACAAAAACATGTTTAGCTTAATGTTCACCAGCAGTAAGCAGAGGATGGATTGAGTACACACACAGCAGAGGGGGTCTAGTCAACTGGCCCATCAGAGGGAAAAACAACGAGCTCTCCACCTCACTGCAAAACATATTATAAGGTCAAAGGTTTTCACCATCAAAATTACTGGCATGTGGGCCGGATGAGTCTCTTGCTGGGGGCTGTCCTGTGAATTACGGGATTTTAACAGCTTTCCGGAACTCTACCCACTAGATGCCAGTAAAACACCGGCATACTTTCCCTACTTGTGAAATCAAACATGTTTCCAGACATTGCCATTACGTCCCATGGGGAACAAAATTGCAGCTGGTTGACAACTCTTATTCTATATCAAGACTACCAATAGATCGTACTGTAAAGAGGAAATACTGTCTACTACTGCTGCCCAATATGGTATGTGGTTATTACAATCTGATATGTATGGCTAGTGTGATTGAGAAAGTGAATTTTTAATTTTATATAATTTTAATTAAATTTAATGTAAATTGTCACATGTGCCTGGCCAGTGACCACTGTATTCGTGAAGTCCCAGATGTATAAAGAACTACTTTTTTTTTTAAATTTTCATTTATTTATGATAGTCACACACAGAGAGACAGAGAGGCAGAGACACAGGCAGAGGGAGAAGCAGGCTCCATGCACCGGGAGCCCAACGTGGGACTCGATCCCGGGTCTCCAGGATCGCACCCTGGGCCAAAGGCAGGCGCTAAACCGCTGCGCCACCCAGGGATCCCCTAAAGAACTACTTATGGAACAACATTCTCTTAACAACCAACAGGTCAAAGAAGAAAAAATTCTTTCATAGAATAACTTAAGGGGGAAATTAAAAAGTATCTTGAGGCCATCTGGGTGGCTCTTTGTTAAGCATTAAGATCTGACTCCTGATTTGGCTCAGATCATGATCTCAGGATCTTGAGATCGAGCCCTGTGTGGGGATCTGCAGTGAGTGTGGAGCCTGCTTAAGATTCTCCCTCTCCTTTCCCCCTGCCCCAACCCACTTCTGGGTTCTCTTTCTTACATAAATACTTAGTATCTTGAAACAAATGAAACAAGGAAACACAATATGCCAAAACATTTAGGATGTGGCAAAAGATTTCTAGGAGAGCTTAATGCTATAAATACATACAGAAAAAAAATATATATATATAAATATCTCAAGGAACTCTAGAAAGAATAGATGAATGGATAAAGAAGAAGTGGTACATATGCGATGGAGTATTATTCAGCCATACAAAAGAATGAAATCTCGTCATTTGGAATGACGTACATGGAGCTAAGAGTAATGCTAAGTGAAATAAGTGAGTCAGAGAAACACAAATGCTATATGATTTCATTCCTAAGTGTAATTTAAGAAACAAAAAAATGTGCAAAGGGGGGCAAATGTGCAAAACTGATCTTGGTTCAGTTGGTGAAGCATCTGCCTTTGGCTCAGGTCATGATCCCAGGATCCTGGGATCGTGTCCCACATTGGACTCCCTGCTCAGCGGGGAGTATGCTTCTCCCTCTTTCCCTCCCTGCTGCTTGTGTTCACTTGCTCTCTCACAGAAATAAATAAAAATTTTAAAATGAGCTAAGGAAGAGAGGAAGAGAGAGAAACCAGGAAATTACTCTTAACTATAGAGAACAAATTGATGGCTACCAGAGGGGAGTGGGGGATGGGTAAAATAAGTCATGGGATTAAGGACTGCACTTGTGATAGGCACCAGGTGACATATGGAAGTGCTGAATCACTATACTGTACACCTGAAACTAACATAACATTCTATATTAACTAAATTTGAATTTAAAATTAAATTAAAATTCAAAAAATTATTTATTTATTTATTTATTTATTTATTTATTTATTTATTTATTTATTTATGATAGTCACACAGAGAGAGAGAGGCAGAGACAGATGCAGAGGGAGAAGCAGGCTCCATGCACCGGGAGCCTGACGTGGGATTCGATCCCGGGTCTCCAGGATTGCGCCCTGGACCAAAGGCAGGTGCTAAACCGTTGCGCCACCCAGGGATCCCAAAAAAAAATTTTTTTTTAAAGAATAACTGGTTCAGTGGTTGAACATCTGCCTTTGGCTCAGGTTGAGATCCCGGGGTCCTGAGACTGAGTATCACAATGGGTTCCCTACAGGGAGCCCGCTTCTCCCTCTGCCTATGTCTCTCTTTCTCTCTGTGTGTCTCTCTCATGAATAAATAAATAAAATCTTTAAAAAAAAAAAGAATAACCTAAGCCCAAAGTTATCAGAAGAAAGGAAATAAAAGATTAGAGCCAAAATAATTAAAATAGAGAACATAAAAATAATAGGAGAGATGAACAAACTAAGAACTAGTTTTTTTGAAAAGATCAACAAAATTGATAAACTCCTAGCTACGGTATCCTAGAAATAAAGAGAATACAAATCAACAAAAATACATCTCAAAGAGGAGAGACTAAAACTGATACCACAGAAACAAAAGATCATAGAGGCTACTACAAATTGATTATTGATTATATGCCAACAAACTGCACAACTTGGGATCCCTGGGTGGCGCAGTGGTTTGGCGCCTGCCTTTGGCCCAGGGCGCGATCCTGGAGACCTGGGATCAAATCCCACATCGGGCTCCCGGTGCATGAAGCCTGCTTCTCCCTCTGCCTGTGTCTCTGCCCCTCTCTCTCTCTCTGTGACTATCATAAATAAATAAATTTAAAAAAAAAACAAAAAACAAAAAACAAACTGCACCACTTAAGAACGGCTGAAATTCTCAGAAACACACAATCTATCAAGACTGAGCCAGGAGAAACAGATCATTGAAACAGTCCAATTAAGTAGGAGAAAGACTGAATCAGTAACGAAAACTCTCCCAACCAAAAAACAAACGAACAAACCAAAAATAAACAAAAACCCAAATGTACACACTGGTGAATTTTACCCAACACATAAAGAACAATTAATGCCAGCTCTTCTCAAACTCTTCCAAACACACACACACAAAACCAACCCAAACTCATAAGAGGAGCATTACCACAATACGAGCATTTGAAAAGGACATTATAAGAAAAGAATGGAATATAAGGACAGTTCAAAAGACAAATATAGAGGATGTGATGTCAGCAGATGGTAGACTTCAAAGTTCCAGGCCCTCATTACCCATGGAAATACAAGTTAACAACAAAGATGAACCCGAATATCTTTGTGAGAACTCTAGAGCCCACTTGAAATGGTGTACAACCCAGGCCAACAGAAAAGTAAGATGGGATTCCCTTTAAAAGCATAGGAGATTTCATGGCATTTTGTGCACAGATGGATCTCTCCCCACTCAGATCAGTAAGGCACAGCCAGGGTAAATACAGTGACTCGACCCTGGAGTGGAAATCAGAGTAGACTATCAGTCCAACACCCTGGCTTGTCTGGGGGCTCCCTGGGTGATACAGATTTTATGCCTCATCAGACATGGAGCATTGATGGGAATGGGAGCAGTTTGGAGGTTACTGAAAATATAAGCAAGTGCCACGGCACACCAGAGCTGCAGAAATTCTGTAGTTTTACATGCCGATGCCAGGGAGAGAAAAATTATACATTTCTAAGAAGAAATTAGGGACACGCTGTTTGTGGAACTTGAGACCATTAAAATTAAAAGTGCACACTCAGGTCCAGAGAATGCATCACCAGGAGATGTTGGTGAGGTTCCAAACTTCTAGATTCTAGGGTTGACTGGTGAAGTATTCTCCTGAACAAAGCCAGTCCATAAAGACTGAGAAGAGCCAGTCCATAAAGACTGAGAAGAAGCCATTTTCCCAAATGGCCATATCTCAACAGCAGATCACGAGCATACAAAGAAACAGGGAAACATGGCTCAGTCACAGAAACAAAATAAGATTCCAGATATGAATCCTAAAAAAAGACAGACTACTGAGTTTCTTGGTGAAGAATTGAAAGCCATTTGTTAAATATATTCAAAGAGCTAAAAGACAACAAGAGAAACAATGAGACAAAATCAGGAAATGGATGACAAAATGAGAATATTAACATAAAGATAGAAATCATAGAAAAGATCCAAAAAGACACTCTGGAGCAGAAAAATACAGTAACTAAGCCAGCATTACCCTGATATTTGAGCCAAACAGATACTATAAGAAAACTAACGATCAATACCCTTGATGAATATTGATCCTCAAGAAAATATTATAAACAAAGTAAATTCAATAGCACATTGAAAGGATTATATACCCCAACAAAGGGAGATTTCTTGAATGCAAGGATAGTTCAACATGAGAAAACAATCAGTGAACAGAATGAGAGACAAAAAACATATGTTCACTGATGGATTATTTTAACTCTACATCTGAAAATAATGATGTACTTGGTATATGTTGGCTAATTAAATTTAAATCGAAAAAAATTTTAAAAACCAAATATTTATAGCAAATAATGAAAAAAATCCACTTCAACAAGATTTAATACTCTTTCATGCAAAGAACTCTTACTAAACTAGGAGTAAAAGTAAACCAACTAAACATAATAAAGACCAAATATTTTTAAAAATCCCAATTGATGTACAAAATAGCAAAAGACTCAAACTTTCCCTCTAAAAACAGGATCAAGATAAAGTTGTTTACTTTGGCCTTTCTATCAAATATAGTACTAGAAATCTTAGCCAGAGCAATTAGGCAAGAAAAAGAAACAAAAGACATCCAAGTTGGAAAGGAAGAAGAATAATTATATTTGCAGAAAACATGATCTTATATGTAGAAATTGTAAGGATTAAAAAAAAATTAGAAGCAGTAAACAAATTGAACAAGGTTGCAGAAATGAAAACCAACACACCAAAAATCAGTTGCATCTCTATATGTTAACAATGAACAATTTGAGGTGGACATTAAGAACACAACATTTACCACAACACTGAAAAAAGTAAGATATTCAGGAATAAGACTAATGAAAGAAGTGAAAGAATCATATGCTGAAAATGAGAAAACATATGTCAGAGTAACGTTTTAAAAAACACACAAAAATAGATATCTTCGTTCATAAGTTGATAGACTTAATATTGCTAAAATGTCAATGCTGCCCAAAGTACTTCAAAGGTTCAAGGCAATCTCTATCAAAATCCCGATACCATTTTTTCCCCCAGAAATCGAAAAATCCATCCTAAAATTATTTGGAATCAAGGGAAGCCAAATAGCCCAGATAACTTTGGAAAAAAGGAACAAAGTTGGAAAATTCACATGTCCTCATTTCAATATATTGCCCGGCTAAAGAAGTCAAAATAGCATGGCCCTGGTATAAAGACAGATATACAGACCAGTGAAGTGTAACAGAACCAGAAATAAACCCTCATGTATATGGTCAGGTAATCTTCAAAAAGGACGTAAAAACTACTCAATAGGGAAAGGATAGTCTCTTTAACAAATGGTGTTGAAAAAAACTGAATATCGGGGATCCCTGGTGGCTCAGTGGTTTAGTGCCTGCCTTTGGCCCAGGGTGCAGTCCTGGAGTCCCGGGATCAAGTCCCACGTCAGGCTCCCAGCATGGAGCCTGCTTCTCCCTCCTCCTGTGTCTCTGCCTCTCTCTCTCTCTCTCTCTCTCTCTATCATAAATAAATGAATAAATAAATGTTAAAAAAAAAAAGAAAAAATGGAGTATCTACATGCAAAACAATAAAGTGGGCTCTTGTCTGACATCATCTACAAAGACTTAACTCAAAATGTATCAAAGAAATAAACGTAAAAGTTAAAATTATAGGGATCCCTGGGTGGCGCAGCGGTTTAGCGCCTGCCTTTGGCCCAGGGCGCGATCCTGGAGACCCGGGATCGAATCCCACGTCGGGCTCCCGGTGCATAGAGCCTGCTTCTCCCCTCTGCCTGTGTCTCTGCCTCTCTCTCTCTTACTGTGTGCCTATCATAAATAAATAAAAAAAAAAAAAGAAAAAAAAGAAAAAAAAAGAAAATGTGGTATATACTTACAATGGAATACTATTCAGCCTTACAAAGGAAGGAAATCTTGTCACATGTTGCAGCATGGATGAAACTTAAGGACATTCAGCTAAATGAAAGAAAACAGTCATGAAAAGACAAATACTGTATGGATCTATTTAGATGTGCTATGGACAGTACTTAAATTCATAAAAACAGAAAGTAGAATGGTGGTTAGCAGTGGAGGGAGGAGGGGCAAATGGGAAGATGATGTTTAATGGCCAAAGGTTTCAATGTTGGAAGATAAAAATGTCCTGAAGATTGGCTGCACAGCAATATGAGCATGCTTAACACTACTGAAGAGTGGTTAACGTAGTAAATTTTATTTTTTGCTAACTTTTAGAATTAAAAATAAACAGAAGCATTATCAGAGAAAAAGATTACTGCACAGGGAAAGAATGTTTCACTCACTAGGTTATAATCATTTTAAACCTCATGCATTTAGTAACCACTTCACAATAGAAATGAACTCTCGAAACTGAAAAATCCATCACAATAACGGCAGATCTCAACACATCTCTTTCAGTGGTTAATGATCTACAGACAAAATTACTGAGACTTGAACAGCAGAAGTGACCTGTGATCCATCCTGAACAACCAGGCGTGATGTCAGCGAGACGGCACAAGGAAAACCGCCCCACTTCTGTCTCCCTATACAATGATGAGCCAGCCAACTACAGAAAAAGTGCTCTGGCAGGAGCTTTGGGATCCAGGTAGGAGGCTTCAAAACCTGGGTGAACCCCAAGACTAAGGAGCGCTTCTCTGCAAAGACAGATGAGCACGCTGGTGGCAAGCTCCCTGAAGGTTTGGCCAAGCAGGAACCCAAGGGGGAGGGTAGAGGAAGAGGCTGGACCAGCCATTTCAGGGCCCTGAGGGCGCCATTAAGAAGACGAACCTTATTGTACAGCACAGGGAAATTTTATTTATTTACTTTTGCATCTTCTTTAAATATTGAGTTTTTATTTTAACCCTAGATAGTTAACATACAGTATTATATTAGTAGGCATACAATCTAGTGATTCAATACTAGATACCAGTATCTCCTGGTGCTCATCACAAGTGCTCTCCTTAATTCCTGCCACCTATTTCACCGACTTTCTCTCTCTCTCTCTCTTTTTTAAAGATGTTTATTTATTTATGAGAGACAGAGAGAGAGAAGCAGAGACACAGGCAGAGGGAGAAGCACGCTCCAGGCAGAGAGCCCGACACGGGACTCCATCCCGGGACTCCAGAATCAGGCCCAGGGCCAAAAGCAGGCACTAAACTGCTGAGCCACCCAGTGATCCCTGACCATCAGTTTGTAATGGTCTGTATCTTAATTTGTCTTTCTCTCTCTCTCTCTTTATAGTAAAGACAAATTTTAATCTTTTTTTTTTTTATGATAGTCACACACAGAGAGAGAGAGAGAGAGAGAGAGGCAGAGACACAGGCAGAGGGAGAAGCAGGCTCCATGCACCGGGAGCCCGACGTGGGATTCGATCCCGGGTCTCCAGGATCGCGCCCTGGGCCAAAGGCAGGCGCTAAACCGCTGCGCCACCCAGGGATCCCTAAAGACAAATTTTAAAACAATACAAGCAGAGTATGACACAATCACTTGTACATGTTAATTAGCTTAGTCTGGGACCCCCCCAGGTGACTCAGCGGTTGAGCGGTTGAGCGTCTGCCTTCAGCCCAGGGCCTGATTCTGGGATCCGGGATCGAGTCCCCCATCAGGCTTCCTGCACGGAGCCTGCTTCTCCCTCTGCCTATGTCTCTGTCTCTCTCACTCTCTGTCACTCTCATGAATAAATAAATAAAAATCTTTAACTAAAAACAAACAAACAAAATAAAATAATTAGCTCAGTCTGACTCTGGTGTGGACAACTGAGTGAGGGCATAGAGCAAGCACAGGGGGACAAAAGGCAGGATGGTGGTTCCCAGGGAGAAAAGTGGGCCAGCCCAGGGAGGATTCAAAAAGGAAACCAAGTCTGGATTGACTGGGGGTCAGGGGTAGAGCTGGTCGGGGAGGTCTACCCTAGGATGGGCTGAGTGGCGAGGGTACGGTGGTCGCATTCACAGATCTGGGGGCACAAGAGGAGACCAGATGTGAGTTCAGGCTGAGATATGCTTATACTGAGACAGAAATGCTTTGAGATAACCCTTCAAGGTATCATGCAGGCCACAGGCTCTGTAAGTCAGGAACAGAGAAGTGGCCTGGGCTGCAATCACAGATGAGGGAGTTCTCTGAGGACATAGGGTAGGCTCAAACCCACAAGAATCCTTGGAGCCACAAGAGATCACCCAGGGGAAATGCTCCCACTGAAAGAGAAGATGGCCAAGGCCGGCATCTTCAGAGATACCAGGACAGAAGCAGGTAGGCCTGAGAAGCAGGAGGAGAATCCGCACAGGCTGAAAGGCCCTGACTAGATGGGTCAAGGCAGACGGTGACAAGTGCCAAAGCTGCCCACAGGCCCTGCTGGACGTTCTCTATGGGGCCGGCAGGGAAGAAGAAAAGACCCTCTCATCTGAGACCTGCTGCTTCCAAGGCCACTCTGAAGGGTGGTGGGGGGTAAGAGGACCTTCACTGTTTAAAATGTAAGAGGTTGGGGGATCCCTGGGTGGCTCAGCGGTTTAGTGCCTGCCTTTGCAAAGGGCACGATCCTGGAGTCCCAAGAGAGAGTCCCGCGTCAGGCTCCGGTGTAGAGCCTGCTTATTCCTCTGCCTGTGGCTCTGCCTCTCTCTCTCTCTCTCTCTCTCTCTCTCTATGTCTATCATAAATAAATAAATAGATAGATAAATAGATAAATAAATAAATCTTAAAAAAAATAAAATGTAAAAGGTTGGGACGCATGGGTGGCTCAGCAGTTTAGCGCGGCCTTCAGCCCAGGTCATGATCTTGGAGACCGGGATCGAGTTCCCCCATCGTGCTCCCTGTGTGGGGCCTGCTTCTCAACCTCTGCCTCTCTCTCTCATTAATAAATTTAAAAAATCTTTTAAAAATAAATGAATAAATAAATAAATAATAATAAATAAATAAATAAATCAAACGTAAAAGGTTCCAATGAGACAAGACAAGTAAATGCAACTAAATCCTAACTTGGATCCTATACCACGGAAAGGAAGTGGGTGAGACCAGCAGGCCAGTCTGAATGAACCGTGTAGATGTTAGGGCTCTGGTTTTCCTGTTCTGTTCCATTAGATGTTAATTACACCTGGGGAGTCTAAGTGCACAGAACGTGACAATACTTTGTACCAGTTTCTGAACTTTTGTCATCCTTACGTTATTTCAAAAATATTTCTTTTAAATAAGACGTTTGATAAATGTAAATGCATCAAGGTCGAGCCATTTGTACAATGGCTGGGGGGGAGGAGCCTTGGTGAGACCCCGCCCCGCATCACAACATCAAAGTGATAGAAGGCAGAGAAAAACAGATAGTCCACAATCACAGAAGCAGCCAGAGGCCCCAGAGGTGCACTGCACCCTGCCCGCCCCGGACCCACCGCTCCCTGAGCCCGCGTGGACGGGACCCGCACCCGCCCCGAGCCCGCGTTAATGGGGCCCGCACCCTCCGTGAGCCCGTGCGGACGGGGCCGCACCCGCCCTGAGCCCACGTGGACGCGACCTGCCCTGCAGCCGGCCTCACCGCAGCCCCCGCTCCGGGTACAGGTCCGACCACTCCTCCCCTGGCATCCCGCAGCCCAGCACCGTGGCGGCCCAAAGGTCTCCGCCCGCCTCCCCGCGGCCCCAGAAGCCCACCGTCCCCGTCCCAGTCCCTCCCGCGCAGCCTCCGCGCCACAGCGAGGCCCAACGCCTGGAGCACCGTTGAGAAAACGCAACGCCAGGCCCGGCCTCTCGCACAGCCAAACCGGCCTGTCCCCGCTCGGGGCCCACACGTACCTGCGCGCCGGGCCGAGGTCTGCGGGGCCGGCTGCGAGGAGCCCGAGCGCCCGGAAGCCCGGGCCTGAAGCGTCGCGGCCACGCAACGTCCGGCACCAATGGGCTCCCCGCGCCTGGGCTCCTTCTGCGGCCCCGCCCGCCCCGGCCCGCCCGGCCCCAGCGACCACCGAGAGGCCCGGCCTCCGCGGAGCCTAGAGGGACCCGAGAGGGCCTCCGCCCGCAGTGGGCACGCCGGGGGCCGCGGCACTGCACCGCGGCTCAGCCCCGAGGAGCGCGGACGCCCGCGGCTCCTGCTCCCCGAGGCGCGAAGCCTCTCCGCGCCCCAGGGCGGGAGCTCGGGCAAGAGGCGGCCTTCGCCTTCCCAGCACAGGGACAGTCGTCGCAGGCCCCCGGGCACCTGGGAAAGAGGCGAGAACCGCGGCGCGGGGAGCTGCGCCCACAGCTGCGGACCCAGCACCCGGGCAGGCCCCGCGGCCCCTGCCCGCCCCGAGCTCCCCCTCAGGCAACGCCGGCTGGGAACCCGCAGGGCCTGGCCGCCTGGCCTGGGTCGTGGTCGTGGGGGCCTGACCTGCGCAGGAGGGGGACACCCTCCAGATAAAATACACGCTGACCTGTTATATTTGATGTTCAGGCAAAGCACAGGGCCAGCTTAACATTCATATGTGACTGGGAGCTCTGTGTTTCGTCTGGAGACGCACCCCCGTACCCACGGCGTTCAACAGAACGTTCAACTGAGCTTTCAAGATCCAACTGACCTTGGCGCAGTGGCAGGATCGTACGTAGCCAATGAGGTTTATCCGAGGCGCGATTATTGCTAAAGAGCTAACTGACTTTATTAAATAATTCACAAATCAGGTCACATCCCATCTAGCAAACAGAAGAATGCTCCGAGGAATGCTACAACTTGGAAGGTGTGGATAGCAGGACGGTGGGGCAAGCAACTCGCCAGCAAATGGAAAGGATTGTTCCGGGAAAGACCACTTTGCCTTGTGGGGAGAGGCAAGGGGTCTTATCTGCTCGTGACTCCCTCGCCTTTGGGGGATGGAAAGGGCCCAAGGGGAAGACTGGCACTAACAACAACCACCCAAATCCTGACTACTGGTAAAGACTACTTTTCTGGAGAAATTCGAAACTGCAATTATTTGTTTAATATTTTTGCTTACGATTTCTTTTTCTTACGCATTTTATTTTCTTAAGTAAACTCCACACCAATGTGGGGCTGGAACCCACAACCATAAGATCAAGAGTTCCACACTTTACTCAGCTAGCCAGGTGCCCCTAAATTGGAATTAGATTAATATTAATCCACAATTTAGGAACTCAATGGAATTGATATCATTCGGGGTCTATGGTTTTCTTTTTAACACCGGGGGAGCAAAATCCCCCTCCACCCCAACCCACCCCTACTGTCATACCTTGAGAATCACTGCTTTATAAGATACATGGGACAGCGGACTTCACTGAAGAAGATGACTTGGCCTCTAAACACAAATACTCCTGGGAACAAACTAGGTCAAGCGTTCAAGAGAGCCAAGTAGCAAAGGTTTTGCATTTTGCTTCTCTACCCTGGCAATTCTCCACAAGGTGTTTGTTTATTTTTGTCACTGTTCATTGTTTTGAGATTTTATGTAGATGAATTTATTTATTTACTTTTTAAAGATTTTATTTGACACAGAAAGAGACAGAGAGAGCACCAGGTGGGGGAGTGGGAGAGGGAGAAGCAGGCTTCCCCACTGAGCAGGGATCCTGTTGCAGGGCTCCATCCAGGACCCAGGGATCATAGAGCCCAGGGATCGTGACCTGGGCCGAAGACAGGTGCTTCACCACCTGAGCCCCCCAGGTGCCTCAACGTTTTTGTCACCATTGTTAAAAAGAAAATCACAGCCTGAAAATGATGTCACTTAGGTTAAGGCCTCAAGTCAGTAAAGCAGCACTTAATGCTGCACCTAACTGCATCAGCCCCACAGAAATGTAGCCCTCAACTAGTCAACATGGAGATTTCCTGGTCAGCACTAGGAAGCTGACTAATAGACCCCTTCATCCCTCTTAGAAGGGAAACCTAGCCTAAAACAATGGGTTCTTGGCTAATCGTTTCCTTTCTTCCACTGCTTCTACATGTTTAAAAACACTTCCTTTTCTGTAGCCCTTTGATGCTTCCCTCTACTTGCTAGATGGGATCCTGCCTGACTCATGAATCAGTTAATAAAGCAAATTAGATTTTTAAAATTTACTTTGTTCAGGTTTTGTTATTTAACAGGCTTGGGACAGTGTTGGGGCTTGAAGCAGAACTTCTGGCCAGCATTCAATAAGAAAACTGGGCACGCTCTCATGATCCCTTCGAAATCACCGTCTTTCTCACATTTCCAAGTCTACAGGTAAGTTCTTCTGAGTGCCACTATTTTTGTGTTTGAGCTCCCAATCGAATTGGCATTATTTATAGGGCACATAGACTTGAGCGGGCAGACAGATATTCCATGAGCCATTGAACTTGTATAGTCACCTGGAGCCCAGCTGCGCTGGCAGAGGGTTAGCCCAGGGCCAAGCCTCTTGCTTTTCAGCCCACAATTCCCTGGATGGAAAATCTCAGCAGGTTCCACAGGAATTGGTGATGCAGTGCACTCAAGGCCTTCCTGTGGCCAGGACAGACTAACATCTCAGTGAGACTCTCAATACATTAATATCCCCATGTTTGTCCTGTTTTAGGTGGATAACGGCTACTGCTAGTGAGGATCTCAGAAGCCAAAAGGCTGCAAAAATTGGTGGGTGTGGGTCAAGCACTTAAAGGCTATTAGAACACTTGCCACCTCAGGAAGACTCCCATGATAAGGTAGGTTGGTCATGAAATGGGTTAGATGAACACTAGGCCACCCACCAGCATCAAGAAAACTGCTATGCAGCAAGGTACACTGTAAAACACGCATAATCCTCAAGCCTGTGGCCCAACCTTTTCAGGTACTAGTTCAGCTCCGAAAAACCCAAAGACTTAGCTAATGGGATCCTTAAATTCTAGAGTCAAGCATGCTACCCTCTAGCACATCTGCTTGTTTTATGTTCAAGAACTATAGTCCTGAAAGATGTAGATATCTAGCAAAAACAGAAAAATCTTACTAAGCTTAAGTCCTTAGGAATTTGGGATAACTATCAGGTAAGTTCCCCCAAATAAGGCAGGACATAAGTGAGTTGCAAAATGAACAAACCTTTTAGAATCTCTAAAAGGAAGAAAGAAAGTTTTATTTGAGCCTCAATTAGGACAGCTGACCAAGAAACAGGATCTTCACAAAGGGAGTGTTCTGGAAAATGAACAGTTCTTATAGGGTTAAATACATTTCATATATTGCAAAAAAATCAAGCGACTAAATATTAACAAATAGGCAGGATAACGAGTTGTAACATCAAGGAATGCAGGGATTAGAATCATTGTCTTAAGAACCAGATAGTTCCCCTATTCATTTACCAAGGAGATATATAATGCATGCTTGGATGACTGGAGGTCAACCCCACCCCAGATATGTAACCTTTAACCAGTCACCATGGGGATTTCCTGGTCAGCATTAGGATAATTAATGATAGACACCCTCTAATCTCCTTAGGAGGGCAACCTTGCCTAGAACAATGGATTCTTTGGTAGTTTCCTTTTTTTTTTTTTTTTTTTTACTCCTTTGTCTTTAAAAACTTTTTCTGCAGCCTTTTGGAGCTTATAGAACAGGTTTATATGACAGTACATGTGCTGGAGACTGTGACTCTTCATGAATGAGCTCAAATCGAGGATGGAAGAATCGGAGAATGAGAGACTAATACTTTTCCAGAATAAATCAGCACACCAACCAACAGAACCATCAGGGCCCTAGTGCGGTCTCTTCCAGATTATAGAGGTATGGAGTAGGGAGAGTCTAGGATAAAGGGAGAAATAGGTATGAATCAAAAACAGAAAGAGACATGATAGTCTTGGAAAGATGGACTGTGGTGAAGAGAAGGAAGAGGGCAATGGTAGAGTGATGGGTTCCAGGTTCCCCCAGGTAAACCCATCTAGTGGATCCGGTGTACACTCTTTGAGCTGTTTCCTTAGACGACCTTGAGGAGTTTTCTTTTTAATATAAAGAAATTTTTGCATTGCTTGTGGTACTGAAGGTCTTAAAAATCCCTTAGCGGGTGCATGGTGCCACCTCAAAACATACATTTACCCAGAACCTCAGAATTTAATCTTTGAAATAAGAGTCTTTTCAGATGTTATGAAAGTAAAGATTGAGGTGAGTTACATCCCTGATTACCATGATCCCTAAATCCAGTGTTGGATGTCTTAGTTTCCTTGGCTTCCTGCTGCGTTATGCCAATCTTTACCTCTGTCTTCACGTGGCCTTCTCACTGTGTCTTTGTGTGTCTTCTCATTTTCTGTCTCTTACAAAGGCATCCACAATGATCTTGCTTCGAGTTTTAAGTTTCTTGGCCAAAAATAAATAAATAAGAATAAATGATTCCATTAGGTCTAGTTTAGGGCATAGAGTAGTGGGGTTCTAGGTATCTGGTATTTTAAATCAGCTTA
Organism: Nyctereutes procyonoides; assembly: GCF_905146905.1. Lineage (NCBI taxonomy): Eukaryota > Metazoa > Chordata > Mammalia > Carnivora > Canidae > Nyctereutes > Nyctereutes procyonoides. Next base: position 28,428,691 of record NW_026575120.1, read on the forward strand.
TTTTTACTTTATCTATTTATTATTATTGACTTTTATAGCTTATTTTTACTTTACTCTTACTTTAACTGGAGCTTTTTACAACTTTGGTTAAAATTTAACTTTAGGCCACCGCAGTTGTGCGCACTGGTCCCCTAAGAGGGCTCCCTCTGTGGGGAGTGTCGGGGGCTTGGGGAGCCAGGTGGGTTGGGGACTCCCATCCGTGGGGGTGCGGGCACCAGCAGGTGTCTGTGGGAGCACCAGGGAGGCCTCCTGGGCCCCTTCTCCTTGCTGCTGCTGCTGCTGCTGCTGCTGCTACTGCTACTGCTGCTGGTGACGCATAATCCCTTCAATGCCTGCCTCTTCACCGGCAGCCTCTACCTCTTGCTGTGCCTCTTCAGCTTTGAGCCTGGGTCCTCCCGCAGGGCCCTGCAGGTGCTCAAGCCAGGGGGCTACGTTTCCACCATGGCCCCACAAAGCCCCCGAGAACACACTGGCGGGCTTTTGGCAGGCAGCTAAGAATGGAGCAACAGGCATGCAGTTGGACCTTGAGTTTACTTCTGATGGGATTCCCAACCTAATGCATGATAACACAGTCGATAGGACGACTGATGGCACTGGTCAATTGTGTGATTTGACATTTGAACAAATTAGGAAGCTTAATCCTACAGCAAATCACAGGTTAAGGAATGATTTCCCTGATGAAAAGATCCCTACCCTGAGACAAGCCGTTGCAGAGTGGAGTGCCTAAATTACAACCTCACAATATTTGGTGTCAAGGGCCATGGGCAAACACGGCTACTGATGCTCTAAAGAAAATATATCTGGAGTTTCCTCAAATATACAATGATAGTATCATCTGTTCTTTCTTGCCAGAAGTTATCTATAAGATGAGACAAACAGATCAGAATGCAGTAACAGCGTTAACTCATAGACCTTGGAGCCTTAGCCATACAGGAGATGGGAAGCCATGCTATGATACTTTCTGGAAACAGTCCATGTTTGTGGCAATGGACATTTTGCTCGACTGGAGCATGCATAATATATTGTGGTACCTGTGTGGAATTTCAGTTTTCCTCCTACAGAAGGATTTTGTATCCCCGGACTATTTGAAGAAGTGGTCAGCCAAAGGCATTCAGGTTGTTGGTTGGACTGTTAATATCTTTGATGAAAAAAGTTACTATGAATCCCATCTTGGTTCCAGCTATATAACTGACAGCATGTTGGAAGACTGTGCATCTCAGTTCTAGAATTTTCCCCCAGGGAGGAAATGTGGGTACAGAAATTGCCTGTTGGCCTCATGCAGGGATATCCAAATACCCTTTGTGCTAGCCCAAGCGCTGGGGGATCAGGTGGTTCACACAAGCAATAGTCGGTATTTGCATTTTTACCTGAACCAGAGCAAAACCTGGTTTTGCTTTCCTTGCTCCATGGAATGCCTGAGTTCAACACTGTTGCTCTTGAAAATCTGGGTCTGCAAAAAGGCACAACAGCTCCTGCCCCAACCTAGCTGAGGCATACACCAAGACCCAGTGAGGATAGCATAGATTGAGTTGTACAATTTGGGGATGTAGATGCAAATGCATGGGAAATGCATGATCATTCAAACTTGACATTTTAAAACTTGACACATTTATGTAATATACTTATTTAAAATATTTGTATTCAGCTACATAATCAATGTACTATAGACATCAAACTTGTGACCATACCAATAAAATCATTAAAAAGAGCAAAAAAAAAATTTTTTTTTACCTTAAAGATACAGATGCAGTGAAACGGCAGGACACCTGCACCCTAATGTTTATAGCAGCAATGTCCACAATAGCCAAACTGTGGAAGGAGCCTCAGTATCCATCGACAGATAAATGGATAAAGAAACTGTGGTCTCTGTATACAATGGAATATTCCTCAGCCATTAGAAGCGACAAATACCCACCGGTTGCTTCCATGTGGAGGGATCTGGAGGGTATTATGCTGAGTGAAGTAAGTCAGTCAGAGAAGGACAAACATTATATGGTCTCATTCATTTGGGGAATATAAATAATAATGAAAGGGAATAGAGGGGAAAGGAGAGAAAATGAGTGGGAAATATCAGTGAGGGAGACAGAACGTGAGAGACACCTAACTCTGGAAACGAACCAGGGGTAATGGAAGGGGAGGTGGGCGGGGGGATGGGGTGACTGGATGACAGGCACTGAGGAGGGCACTTGATGTGATGAGCACTGGGTGTTATGCTATATGTTGGCAACTCGAACTCAAATAAAAAAATACATACAAAAGAAAGTACATACATTAGACATCAAATCTTTTGTGCATCAAGTAGCATTATCATGAGAGCAAAAAGACAACATACAGAAAGGGGAAATATTTCCAAATCATATATCTCAGAACCTCTATATCCAGAATAGATTTAAAAATCAAACCCTCTTATAATGCAACAAGAAAACAAAACAAACAACACAGTTTAAAAATGGATGGAGGAATGGAAGTTTTTTTTTTAATTTTTATTTATTTATGATAGTCACAGAGAGAGAAAGAGAGAGAGGCAGAGACACAGGCAGAGGGAGAAGCAGGCTCCATGCACCGGGATCCCGATGTGGGATTTGATCCCGGGTCTCCAGGATCGTGCCCTGGGCCAAAGGCAGGCGCCAAACTGCTGCGCCACCCAGGGATCCCAGGAATGGAAGTTTTGAATCACTATATTGTACACCTGAAGCTAATATTACACTGTATGTTAAAAAAAACATAATTTAAATAAAAACTTTTGAAAAAATGGGCAAAGAACTTGAGCAGACATTTCTCCAAAGAAGAGGTACAAATGGTCAATAAGCATATGAAAAGATGCTCGACATTACTAATCATTAGAGAAATGGAAATCAAAACACAACGAGATTCCACTTCATGCCTTTGAGGGTGGCTGTAATAAACAAATAAACCATAAGAAATGGAGACTAATAAGTATCGATGAGGACCTGGAGAAACTGGAAAACATATCTGTTGGCAATGTGAAATGGTTAAGCTGCTATGGAAAATAGCTTGGCAATCTCAAAATGTTAAACATAAAATTGCTCTATGGTCCAGCAATTCCACTCCTAGGTATATAATACCCCAAAGAACTGGAAACAAGGGCTCAAACAAATACTTGTACACAACTATTCATAGCACCACTATTTACAATAGCCTGAATGTAAATACAATTCAAAAGTAAAATAATGATTGAATTGATGGACATATAGTTATGTGTGTGTGAAAATATATTAGTCATGAAAAAGAATGAAATACTGATACATGTTACCACTGATATGTGTGAATGAACGTTGAAAACATTGTCAAGTGAGAGAAATCAAATACAAAAAAAAAGGCAAAATATTGTATGATTCCATTTGTATGCAATATGGAGAATAGGTAAATCCATAAAACTAGAATGCATATTGGTGGTTACCAAAGCAAAGGGCATGGATGTAGGGCCAGGAGCTGGAAATAAGGAGAAATTGCTTAATAGCTGTGGGGTTTTACTTTGGAGTGGGGAAAATGTTTTGGAATTAGATAGTGGTGGTGGTTGAAGGATATTGTAATTGTACTAGATGCCGCTGAATTGTTCACTTTAAAATGGATGATTTTAGGGGCATTTGGGTGGCTCAGTGGTTGAGCATCTGCCTTTGGCTTGGGTCGTGGCATTGGGGTCTTGGGATCGAGTCCCACATCGGGCTCCCTGCAAGGAGCCTGCTTCTCCTTCTGCCTATGGCTCTGCCTCTCTCTGTGTGTCTCTCATGAATAAATAAATAAAATCCTTTTAAAAATAAAATAAATGATTTTATGTAATGTGAACTTCACTTTAACAGAATTTGTAAAAACAAGCAAAATATGTGGTATGTTCATCATAAGTCTGCAAAATAAAATAAAGCAGAAAAGGATGATAGGAAGATGGGAGAGGGCTCTAATTCAAATTAAAGGGGACTAATATAACACTGTGTGTTAACAACTAGAATGAAAATTAAAAATGAAAAGGAATAAAAACAAATATTTATTTATTAGATGAAATTCAAATTTAATTGGAGCTCTGCAATTCATAGTATGTAGCACCCTTATCTTTAGTAAAGACATGAAGGAGATGGCATTTGCAGATGCTGTGTTGACAGACAAAGGGGGCACAGCAGATGCAGGGAGAGAAGGAAAGGCTGGGAGACTACTGAGTTTTCCAGACAGGAGATGAGAGTGAGTGGGAACAGAATGGGAGCAGTGAAGTTGCTACAAAATCGTGGCTTATATTTGAAGGTAGAGTGGATGGAATTTGCTAATGTGAGTGCATAAGAGGAGTCTGGGCTGACTCCCCCAGGTTTTGTGTTGAATTGCTAGAAGTGTGGAAATATTATTAAGACCAGAAATATGGCAGTGGAAGGAGCAGTTAGGGTGTGGGGTGGACAGAGATCAGAGGTTCAGTTTGACCTGTTCCATGTCAGGTGCCTATTACACACCTGCCATTTAAAGGGGAGATCCTGGATGGAGAGAAATTGGCTAGAGAGTATAAATGATATTTAAAGCTACAAGTCTGGGTGAAAACATTAGTCATGAGGGTGAGTGAATTGGGATGCTGGGTGGAAGCAGGGTCCCTTCCAGGGCCACCCATCCTCCTGACCAGGAAAGCTGAGCTGGGTAAGCTGGGATCGCTAAGCCAGTCTCAATGCTTGCCCGTGCACGCAGGCAAGATCTCCACTGCAAGTGGAAAAGAAAGGACACTGGCCTCCCAGACCTGGCCAGGAGGCCCAGCCGATTTAGACAAATCCCAAGGAAGGAGCATAGGTTTCTGTTTCAGTTATGTGGAGATAAAACAGAGATTTTAGGTTGAATTCTTCTTGAAATGTATTTATCTGCTCACAGATGGTGACCATCACTAAGTCACTCTCAAATCAGTTGCTTTATTCTTTCATCAAATCATTCACTGTAAATAAAATGGGGCCCCTGAACTTGAACCTCCACAGTGGGAGTGGAAGCCAGGATGTCTCAGACTGCAGTTCCCTATTCCCTAAATGAACCCATTTCCCTCTACTTTAACTACCTCTCTTCCAAAGCAATATCAGAAAAGCAGTTCTCCAATTCAATAAGGGTTCCAAGTAGTGAGGTTCTGAAAGAAAAAAACCTTGACTTTGTTTCTCCTGGTCCACCAAAGCACATGGGAACCTTTCCTCGCTCTTGTGACCATGCTCCTGCCTCCCCCTCAGCTGCTTTCTCAGAGGCAGAGTCACTCAGTCACAGTGTCCTCAAAGGCAGTGCTGCCACAAGCTCACTCTGTTGAGCAGAAGACCCCTCACTGCCCACAACCTTACCACCCCTGTGTGTGTCCAGACTTCCTGGGGATCCTTAACATCACCCTCAGGTTCGTAGAAGGACTCAAATAACTGAGAAAAGCTGTTATATTCATGGTTGTGGTTTATTCAGTGAAAGAATATGGATTAAATTTGGCAAAGATAAAACATACAGGGTCCAGGAAATACCAGGTGCAGGCTTGTAGTTATCTGCTTCTGGTAGAGACATGCAGACAGCCTTTAGTTCTCCCAGCAATGATGTATGACAGCAGATACAGAGTACTGTCAACCAGAGAAGACTACTTGAGCCTTGGTGATTTTACTGGGAGTTAGTCACATATGACTGACTGCCTGGGGGGCTGAATTTAGTCTCCATCCTCTCCCAAAAGTCAAGTTGATACTATATGGCTCAAGGTCCCCAATATAAGTCAAGTTCTTGGCATAGACTTTCTTGGACTACCCAAGCCCCATTAAACGAAGACATTTTATCAGGCAGGATATTCCAAGAGCTTATAGATTACTTCTCAGGAGCCACAGATGCCTTCTTTGGAATGTACAAGGTTTAGACACTTCTGGGTCAACTCTTTACTGCAAAGAGTTTTCATTTTATTGCTCTTTGCCTAGAAAAGTACAAATTAGCTATATAGACTTTGGTTACCAGCGGCTGGACTCTTCTTTAAAACATTTTTTAAAAGCATTTTAAACCATTATCTTATGACTCTCCTTTGGTTTTCTGTTTTGTTTTGTTTTTTCCATTTAACATATCCAAAAAGATTTATTATTTTACATTAACATTGTGGCAGTTAAAGAAAATAATCAAGTTATCTCATGGACTGGAAGGGGGCTTTTTTTTTTTTTTGGAAGGTGACTTATTAATTCCCTCTCATTTCCAAACCTTATCAAGCAGTCACTACATTTATGAGGTAAGTCAACTGAATGCTTGAAATCTAGATGAATTTTAAGATCTTCAATTTGTCCTGTTGAATATTCACAGGATTGACATTAATAAATCCCTTCAGATAAATGTGAATTTAAATGTTTGCAATATTCTAGCATACTTGAAAAGCCTTTCCCACAGTCATCACAAACATAGGAAAAATTTTAGTATGTTCAATAGCAACATGCCTGTTAACATTTGTATGAAGTCTACTCCGAAAACCACATACTTGACATACAAAGAAGTTTTTACATTTGTCAAAGGTAATTTTGCTTAGCAGGCTGTACTGTCCATGTGCTCTATTGTTATACTCATCACTTAACTCAGTTAATTTACATGCCTGTTCATTTACCACAAGGCTATGCAAGTCTTCTGGATCATTCGTTTCATGTTCACAAAACTGACACAAGTACTGTTCATCACAGCTGAGCTCCTGGAAATGTAGGTAGAGTTCACTGCTTGATGAGAACTGTACATCACACTGCTCAGACCAGTAGAGGTGGTCACTAAAATGGGTTTCTGCAATGTGCTGGCTGAGGTTCTCAAAAATTACTGTTTTATAATCACAGTATTTACAAATGTAGGGATCCTCTTCATGCAGTTTGGCATGTTTGATCAAAAGCATGTTGGTAGAGAAACTCTCCTCGCATACTCGACACACATTTGAATCAGTACGCTTATGCTTCAGGATCATATGCTGCTTTAAATCAGAAAAATATTTGCTGTTGAACCCACAAAGTTCACACTTATAGAGGCCACTGCTATTAGCTCTCAGTAAAGGCCATTTTTGTTGGGCAGTCACATTCAAAGCCTGGCTCTTATCTAGAATTTTGCAAAGTTTAGCTGGTGGCTCTTCATCAGTTTGGTCTTGGAGACTCTCCAAGGAATTGTTTTCGATCTCTAGATCATAATCTTCAGAAATTGCATGTACTTCTGCAGCAATTGGAACATCTTCAGCAATGTGAACTTCTATAGGACTCTCCTCTTGAGCTTGTTGGTTGGCTGACTCAGGTAAGTCACATTCTTCATCACAAATTTCAATATCAGCAGATTTTTCTGTAGAAAAGGCAGTGTGGTCTAGAATTCTAAGCACAGGGCTGGGAACCAGGTAGTTCTGATTTCTACTTCTGGCCTTGATCCCATCTGTAAATTTTGGCAAGTCATTTGATGTTTCTGTATCAGAATCATCATCTTTGTTGTCAAAATATTTTAAGTCTGGTTGTCTCATAGAACAAACACTATAACAATGATCAGAAAAAATTCCATTGAATCAATCTGCAATCCTGCTTATTCTAGAGGAATCTGAGTAATGAGAAGGGTGTAATGTCTCCCTTTTTCTTTTTTTAGGATATTCATTCATATCTTTTCAATATGGTATAATTCTTAATACTGGAGGGAGGAGAAATGAATTACAAGGAAGTTTTCACAGATGGTAAAAAATGCCTCTTTGCAATGAGATGAACTGCTTCAAACTACTCACATCCCTAGGTTGTATGGGACCGCGGGGCCACCCGGCCAGCCCAGGCGCAGCTCCCAGGCAGCGCCATGGCCCTCGCACTCCCGGGCGCCTCTTGCCCTGCCCGCCAGGCCCTATGACTCTTCTTTGAAGTACATATTTCTTGTTGAATAAAAGAGATAAATCACTGAATCAAGCATCTTCAAAATTTTCATGGGAAAGGTCAAAAGTGTAACCCATATTCCACACTCATAATTAAAGATTTTATCAAAAATGCCTGCAGTACAACCAGTACACTCTGTCTTCACCTCTGGGTTCCACTGCTATCTAGCCCTGTGTTTTAACACACAGAAGAAATGATCATGTTGGCATCTCTCAAGCAAATGGGCTACAAACAGGGTTTTCCCACCTTTATAGAATCATTAATGAAATTGGCAAAGTGCATCATTTTAAAAAATGAAATAGAGACAAAATTTCAGAGCATCACACCTGGTAGAGATAAATCTACACAAATTTTATTTCAGTTATGACTGTATGAGTATGTGTGATTGTGTTTATGTATGTGAGAGTGTGTGGTTCGCATGTGGTGGGGGGCATTGTGTATGTGTATGGTGTGTATAGAGTGTGCATGTGTGTGTGGTGCATGTGATATGTGGGAAGGGGTATGTGTGGAGTGGGTGTGTGCATGTGATATGCATAATGCATCTAATGTGTGCTGGGTGTGTGGTGTGTGTGATATATGCTGTATACATGAGTGACCTGGGTCCATGGAGACAGCATGATGTGTGGTGAAGGGTCACCCCTGAGGACTTGGAGGCCTGAACTTGAACCTTGGCAAGCCTCTTAGGAGTTTTGTAACCTTGGATGAGTTTCTTGGTCATGTTGTGTGTCATTTTTTTTAAATCTAAGAATTATAAACATAATGATAGTACCTGGGATCCCTGGGTGGCGCAGCGGTTTAGCGCCTGCCTTTGGCCCAGCGCGCGATCCTGGAGACCCGGGATCGAATCCCACATCGGGCTCCCAGTGCATGGAGCCTGCTTCTCTCTCTCTCTCTCTCTCTCTCTCTCTCTCTCTTTGTGTGTGACTATCATAAATAAATAAAAAAAAATTAAAAAAAATGATAGTACCTATCCCATGATGTCATAAAAATTAAATGGAAAATATCAAATATAAAACATTTAGTCCTGTACCTCACTCAGTAAGTGTCATTTGTTTTGTTATTTTCATCATTCCTGTATTGTTATTACTATGGGACATGGTCAAATGTGTTTGGGAAACAGTCACATAGAGGACAGGATTAATGAAGCCAAGGCCCATGCCTTCCATCAAGCCAGCCATATTCTTTAGCCCTTGAAGAAGAGATGGTGGTTTTGCACAGGCCAGGCCTGTACTCCTCTTAGAGTACAAGTTCCCCTACTGGCAGTGAGTGGACTGACTTCCCAAAGCAATAGCTGACTGCTCACCTAGACTGAGACAGTCTGCTTGCTGTGGCACTTGTGTTTTCCCTCCACCATCTCCCAACTAAAAACCTTTCTTTGCTATTTAAGGTTACATTATCACTAACAAGACAGGTTGACATCAGGTATCCCCTGCTATGGTGCTCTGGGCAGGAAACAATAGCCCTCCTGTGGCATTCTTGCCAAAAATCCATGACATCTATCAAATAATGAGAAAACAGCCAACAAACAAAAGTAAGCTGAGAGTCACTCAACAAGATAAGTGAGCAGTAATCTTACCATGTGTCAAAGTTAGAAAAGACAGAGGAGTGCTCAAAGATGGAAAGATACTAAGAGCAGATGTCAATCACATGAAATACAAGATCCTGGTTAGACACTAGTGAAAAGGCTTGTGAAATGTGAATAAGGCCAATAGTTAGATTAACCTCCTGGTTTTGATAACAGTGTTATGCTTAGATAAAATGTTAGCATTAGGAGAAAATACTTAAAATAAATATAAATGTATATACAACATACACATGTACATATGCACGTAAACATATAGAAATATGATCTATCTCCAGTGTATTGGCTACAGGAAGCAACCGCATTTTGCCCTCCTGAGGTTTTTTTATTAGCCTGCTCTTTGAAAAATTTTGATTCTTTTACTATAATTCCCTGTTGATTGCTTTCATTATCACAGAAAAGTAAGCATCATTTTTTTTTAAAGTTTCCTATTGCATACTCCAGGGAAAGATCTCAAGTGGCATAGATTAATGAGGACTTATTATGATGATCATTTGTTTTCTGCCAACAACATTCCTTTTCCCCAAAAGGCCAGACTTGGGCCACACAGCCACACACACCGCCTCCCCCTTGAGGAAGCAAGAAAGCAAGTGGCAAGAGTCTAGTATGGGCTTGCAAGGAGCTGAAACTTTGTAACTATAAATATATTTTCCCAACATGTAAATCAAACCTTCCAAACATTATCTCCCATCCCAACCACCTAGGAAGACATTTTTCCTCTTCAGTTGTGCCATTTGTTCAATACCTGAGTCTGTATAATCTAAATAAAAGATCAAACTTTTAGATGGAGCAAAAATTATTCCTAACGGAATCCTGACAGTAATGAATCCCTTGGTACCAAATCACTCTCATTGCTTAGCACAAGGAGTAATTGGTACTTAGGTGAGAGCTCATTTAGAGGATCACATTGGGATTAATATAAACAACTATGTTTCTTTGTGTAATGGAAGTACATTCAAGTATCAGACTGGTAATAATTCATATATGCATATTATTGACAATGCTATCCTCTATCTCTTTGCTAATAAAACACATAGTATAACACAGTGCTCATCCCATCAAGTCCCCTTCTCAGTGCCTGTCACCCAATACCTCATCCCTCCACCCGCCTCCCCTTCCACTACACTTTGTTCGTTTCTCAGAGTTAGGAGTCTCTTATGTTTTCACCCTGTCTAATTTTCCCACTCATTTTCCCTACTTTCCCTTATATCCCTTTCACTATTTCTCATATTTCACGTTTGAGTGAAACCATATGATTGTCCTTCTCCAATTGACTAACTTCACTCAGCATAATACCCTCCAGTTCCATTCACGTCGAAGCAAATGGTGGGTATTCATCCTTTCTAATGGCTGAGTAATATTCCATGTATATAGACCACATCTTCTTTATCCATTCATCGGTCTAAGGACACTGAGGCTCCTTTCACCGTGTGGCTGTTGTGGACATTGCTGCTATAGACATTGCGCTGCAGGTGCCCTGCCGTTTCACTGCATCTGTATCTCATTGTAGCTGTGATTTGTATTTCCCTGAAGGAAAGTGATGTGGAGCATTTTTTTTATGTGCTTGTTGGCCATGTGTATGTCTTTTTTGGACAAATATCTATTCATGTCATCTGACATTTCATGACTGGATTACTTGTTCTTTGGGTGTGGATGCTGATAAATTCTTTATAGATCTTGGATACTAGACCTTAATCTGATGTTATTTACAGACATCTTCTCCCATTCCCTAGGTTGTCTCTTATTTTTGTTGACCATTTCTTTTGCTGTGCAGAATCTTTTCATCTTGATTAAGTCTCAATAGTTCATTTTTGCTGTGTTTCCCTTGGCTTCATAGATGTATCTTGCAAGAAGTTACTGTGGCCAAGTTAAAAAAGGTTGCTGCCCATGTTCTCTTCTAGGATTTTGATGGATTCTTGTCTCACATTTAGATGCTGGCCTCAGAATGAGCTTGGAAGTATTTCCGCCCTTTCTATCCTTTGAAATAGCTTTAGTAGAATAGATATTATTTCCTCTTTAAATGTTTGATAGAATTCCCCTGGGAAGACATCTGGCCCTGGACTTTTGTGTCTTGAGAGATTTTTTTTTAATAAATTAATTTTTATTGGTGTTCAATTTACCAATATACAGAATAACACCCAGTGCTCATCCCGTCAAGGGTCCCCCTCAGTGCCCGTCACCCATTCACCCCCACCCCCCGCCCTCCTCCCCTTCCACCACCCCTAGTTCGTTTCCCAGAGTTAGGAGTCTTTATGTTCTGTGTCCCGTTCTGATATTTCGCACACATTTCTTCTCCCTTCCCTTAGATTCCCTTTCACTATTATTCATATTCCCCAAATGAATGAGAACATACCCTGTTTGTCCTTCTCTGATTGACTTACTTCACTCAGCATAATACCCTCCAGTTCCATCCACGTTGAAGCAAATGGTGGGTATTTGTCGTTTCTAATGGCTGAGGAATATTCCATTGTATACATAAACCACATCTTCTTTATCTATCCTCTTTCAATGGACACCGAGGCTCCTTCCACAGTTGGCTACTGTGGACATTGCTGCTAGAAACATTGGGGTGCAGGTGTCCCGGCGTTTCATTGCATCTGAATCTTTGGGGTAAATCCCTAACAGTACAATTGCTGGGTCGTAGGGCAGGTCTATTTTTAACTCTTTGAGGAACCTCCACACAGTTTTCCAGAGTGGCTGCACCAGTTCACATTCCCACCAACAGTGTAAGAGGGTTCCCTTTTCTCCACATCCTCTCCAACATTTGTGGTTTCCTGCCTTGTTAATTTTCCCCATTCTCACTGGTGTGAGGTGGGATCTCATTGTGGTTTTGATTTGCATTTCCCTGATGGCAAGTGATGCAGAGCATTTTCTCATGTGCATGTTGGCCATGTCTATGTCTTCCTCTGTGAGATTTCTCTTCATGTCTTTTGCCCATTTCATGATTGGATTGTTTGTTTCTTTGGTGTTGAGTTTAAGAAGTTCTTTATAGATTTTGGAAACTAGCCCTTTATCTGATATGTTATTTGCAAATATCTTCTCCCATTCTGTAGGTTGTCTTTTAGTTTTGTTGACTGTATCCTTTGCTGTGCAAAAGCTTCTTATCTTGATGAAGTCCCAATAGTTCATTTTTGCTCTTGTTTATTTTGCCTTCGTGGATGTATCTTGCAAGAAGTTACTGTGGCCAAGTTCAAAAAGGGTGTTGCCTGTGTTCTCCTCTAGGATTTTGATGGAATCTTGTCTCACATTTAGATCTTTCATCCATTTTAAGTTTATCTTTGTGTATGGTGCAAGAGAGTGGTCTAGTTTCATTCTTCTTGAGAGATTTTTGATGACTGCTTCAATTTCCTCACTGGTTATTGGCCTGTCAGGTTTTCCATTTCTTTCTGTTCCAGTTTTGGCAGTTTGTGGGATTCCAGAAATGCATCCACATCTTCTAGATTGCCTAATTTGTTGGCATATATTTGCTTATAATATGTTTTTAAAATCATTTGTATTTCCTGAGTGTTGCTTGTGATCTCTTTTGTTCATGATTTTATTAATTTCAGTCTTTTTTTCTTTTTAATAAGGGTGCCTAGGGATTTTTCTACCTTATTGACTCTTTCAAAGAATGAGCTCCTGATTTTGTTGATCTGTTCTACAGTTCTTCTCATCTCTATTTCATTGAGCTCCATTCTGATCTTTATTATCTCTCTTCTGCTTGGTTTAGGCTTTATTTGCTGTTCTTTCTTCAGTTCCTTTAGGTGCGAGGTCAGCTTGTGTATTTGAGTTTTTTTCCAATTTTTTGAGGGAGGCTTGTATTGTGATGTATTTCCCTCTTAGGACTGTCTTTGCTGTATCCCAAAGATTTTGAACAGTTGTATTTTCATTTTTATTAGTTTCCATGAATCTTTTAAATTCTTCTCTAATTTCCTGGTTGACCCTTTCATCTTTTAGCAGGATGCTCTTTAATCTCCATGTGTTTGAGTTTCTTCCAAATTTCTTCTTGTGATTGAGTTCTAGTTCCAAAGCATCATGATCTGAAAATATGCAGGTGAAAATCCCAGTCTTTTGGTATCAGTTGAGACCTGATTTGTGACTCAAAAAGTATGTGATCTTTTCTGGAGAAAGTTCCATGTGCACTTGAGAAAAACGTGTATTCACTGGCATTAGGGTGTAATGTTATGTATCTAATCTGTGAAATCTATGTGGTCCAGTGTATCATTCAAGGCCCTTGTTCCTTTGTTGATGTTCTACTTATAAGATCTGTCTTTTTCTGAGAGTGCTGTGGTGAAGTCTCCTACTATTAAGGTATTATTATCTAGGTGTCTCTTTACTTTGGTTATTAATTGATTGATATACTTGGAAGCTCCCACATTAGGGGTGTAACTATTCATGATTGTTAGGTCCGCTTATTGGATAGACCCTTTAAGTATGATGCAGTGTCCCCCTTCATCTCTTACTACAGTCTTTGGGATAAACTTTAATTTATCTGCTATGAGGATTGCTACCCCTGCTTTCGTTTGAGGACCATTTGAATGGTAAATGGTTCTCCAACCTTCATTTTGAGGCTGTAGGTGTCCTTAGGTCTAAAATGAGTCTCAGGATCCCTGGGTGGCACAGCGGTTTAGCGCCTGCCTTTGGCCCAGGGCGCGATCCTGGAGACCCAGGATCGAATCCCACGTCGGGCTCCCGGTGCATGGAACCTGCTTCTCCATCTGCCTGTGTCTCTGCCTCTCTCTCTGTCTCTCTGTGACTATCGTAAATAAAAAAAAAAATGAGTCTCTTGTAGATAGCGTATAGATGGGTCTTTCTTTTTTATCCAGTCCGGTACCCTCCATTTTTTGATGTGATCATTTAGCCCATTCATATTGAAAGTAACTATTGAAAGATATGAATTTAGTGTCATAGTATTACCTACACAGTCCCTATTTTGTGGATTGATTATTTGGGCTCCCTCTTTCTCTTACAGGGTCCCCCTTAATATTTCTTGCAGAGTTGGTCAGGTGGTCACATATTTTTTCAGTTTTTGTCTATCCTGGAAACTCTTTATCTCTCCTTCTATTCCGAATGAGAGCCTTGCTGGACAATGTATTCTTGGCTGCATGTTCTTCTCATTTAGTGCCCTTCATATATCCTGCTGGCACTTTCTGGCCTGCCAGTTCTCTGTGGAGAGGTCTGCTGCTAATCTGATATTTTCTCCCCAGGTAAGTTAAGAATCTCTTGTTTCAAGCTGCTTTATGAATTTTCTCTTTATCTTTGACATTTGCAAGTTTCACTATTAAATATGAGTTGTTAGGATGCCTGGGTGGCTTAGTGTCTGAGCGTCTGCCTTTGGTTCAGTGTGTGATTCCAGTGTCCCAGGATCAAGTCCCATATCAGGCTCCCTGCATGGAGCCTGCTTCTCCTTCTGCCTATGTCTCTGCTTCTCTCTCTCTCTTTCTCTGTCTCTCATGAATAAATAAATAAAATCATTTATAAATAAATAAATAAATAAATAAATAAATAAATAAATAAATAAATGTGTCGAATGGTTTTTGTTGATTTTTTTAGGGCGTCCTCTCTGTCTCTTCTATCTGAATGCCTCTTTCCCTCCCCAGATTAGGGAAGTTCTCCGCTATGATTTGTTCAAATATACTTTGTGGTCCTCTCTCTCTCTCAGCCTCTTCTGGAATCCCAATAAGACGAATATTCTTCCTTCTCAAGCTATCAGTTATTTCCCCAAGTCTTTCTTTATGAGTTTTAATTATTTTTCTCTTTTTCTTCAGCTTCCTTCCTTTCCATCCACTTGTCTTCTATGTCATCGCTCTTTCCCACCTCATTAACCCGAGTAGTTAGAGCAGTTTGGACTGCATCTCAGTTAAAGTATTTTTAATTTTGGCCTGATTAGATCTCAATTCTGCAGTAAGAGGGTCTCTAGAGTCCTTTATACTTTTTTCCAGAGCCACCAGTAACTTTATAATTGTACTTCTGAATTGAATTTCTGACATCGTATTGAAATCTACATTCAGCATTTCTGTGGCAGAGAGTATTGCTTCCATTTCTTTCTTTTGTAGTGAATTCTTCCATCTAGTCATTTTGTCCAGTGCAGAGTAGCTATATGAGCGAGCAGAGTCTCAAATATCAACCACAACCTAAGTAAAATACACTCTAGATGATTCAGAAGATGTCAGATACCAGAAAATAAAAGAAAAAGCAGAACAGAACAAAATAAAACAAAAGGACTACTACAGTGAAAAACAGATTTTATTTTTTTTAATTTATTTATGATAGTTACAGAGAGAGGGAGAGAGAGAGACAGAGACACAGGCAGAGGGAGAAGCAGGCTCCATGCACCGGGAGCCCGACGTGGGATTCGATCCCGGGTCTCCAGGATCGCGCCCTGGACCAAAGGCAGGCACCAAACCACTGCGCCACCCAGGGATCCCGAAAAACAGATTTTAAAACAAATAGTAGGTATAAAGAAAAACAAATACCAAAAGAAGAAGAAAGAAGAAGAAGAAGAAGAAGAAGAAGAAGAAGAAGAAGAAGGAGAAGGAGAAGGAGAAGGAGAAGGAGAAGGAGAAGGAGAAGGAGAAGGAGAAGGAGAAGGAGAAGAAGAAGAAGAAGAAGAAGAAGAAGAAGAAGAAGAAGAAGAAGAAGAAGAAAAAGAAGAAAATAAAGGGAGTGGTGGTGAGAAAGTAGTGGTAGAAACAGAATATATTCTCCCCAAGGGGTCCTAGAGGATGATCCTCTTGATTATGAATGTATTTTGTTCTGTATGTTAGAAGATGCTCAATTCCAAATTTATACAAAACAGTGAAATTTATACAAAGCCTCCACATTGACCAGAAATAAATGAGATAAAAGAAGGGGGCCAAATAGGAAGGAAGAGAGAATATAGTCTCACAGAATGAACCAACACGGTGTTCTACTTGGTTCTGGGTGTATTTTGATCTATGTACTAGACAGTACTAACTTTCACCATTATAAAACAAAACAAGACAGAAGAAACAAAGAACCAAAAAGCAAAAACCTGTAACTCATATGCCTAACGAAATTAAATTGAGTATGTTGAAGGGAATCCAAAAATGAAGAATATATCTAAGACATGTCATTGTAGAAATATGAAAGTCAAAAAAGAAAAAGCTTAAAAATGAAGAGTTGGTAAAATATTGTAGTTAAGGCAGGAAAAGAGAAAAAATATTGGAAATCTTGCCATTTGCAATGATGTGGATGGAGCTAGAGAGTATAATCAGTCAAAAAAAGATAAATATCATCTGATTTCACTCTTATGTGGAATTTAGGAAACAAAACAAACAAGCAAAGGGGAAAAAAGACAGACAATCAAGAAACAGACTCTTAGTTATGGAGAACAAACTGATGGATACCAGAGGAGAGGTTGGTGGGGAGTTAGGTTAAACAGGTGGGGATTAAGGAGTGCAATTTGTGTGATGAGCACAGGGTGATGTATGGAATAGTTAAATCACTATATTGTACACCTGAAACTAATATATACTAATATTGAGTACTCAGTTTCAGATGTAGTGTGCAATGATTTATCAGTTGCATGCAATACCCAGTGCCCATCACATCATGAGACCTCCTTATGCCCATCACCCAATTAACCCATCATCCCACCCACCTTCCCTTCAATTACCCTCAGTTTGTTTCCTAGAGTTAAGAGTCTCTCTTGGTGCCTTACCATTCATTTTTCCTACCCTTACTCTATATTCCTTGGTACTGTTTCTTATAGTCCACATATGAGTGAAACCATATGATAATTGACTTTCTCTCACTGACTTATTTCATTCAGCATAATGCCCTCCAGTTCCATCCACATTGATGTAATGGTATTTGTCCTTTCTGATGGAGTAATATTCTATTGTATATATGCCCCATATCTTCTTTATCCATTCATCTGTCAATGGACATCTGGGCTCTTTCTATTTTGGGATGCAAGTGTCCTACTGTTTCACTGCATCTGTACCCTTGGTAGTAAATACCCAGTAGTGTAATTTCTGGATGGCAGGGTAGCTCTATTTTTAACTTCTTGAGGAAGCAACATACTATTTTTGAGAGTGTCTGTACCAGTTTGCATTCCCACCAAGAGTGTAAGAGGGTTCCCTTTTCTCCACATCCTCACCAACATTTGTTTTTTTCCTGTCTTGTTCATTGTAGCCATTCTCACTGGTATGAAGTGGTATGTCTATTTTCTTTAAAGATTTTATTTATTTATTCATGAGTGGCACACAGAGAGAGGCAGAGACACAGGCAGAGGGAGAAGCAGGCTCCATGCAGGGAGCCCCATGTGAGACTCAATCCCAGGACTTCAGGATCATGCCCTGGGCCAAAGGCAGGCGCTAAACCACTGGGTCTCCCAGGGATCCCTGGTTTTTTGGGTGTTGAGTTTGATAAGTTTTTTATAGATCTTGGATTCAAGCCCTTTATCTGATATGTCATTTGCAAACATCTTCTCCCATTCCCTAGGTTGTCTTTTAGTTTTGTTGACTGTTTCCTTTGCTGTGTACAAGCTTTTCATCTTGATTAAGTCCCAATAGTTCATTTTTGCCTTTGGTTCCTTTGCCTTTGGAGACGTGTCTAGCAAGAAGTTGCTGCAGCTGAGGTTACAAAGGTTGCTGCCTGTGTTTTCCTCTAGGATTTTGATGGCTTCCTATCCCATGTTTAAGTCTTTCATTCATTTTGAGTTTATTTTTATGTGTGGTGTAAGAAAATGGTCCAGTTTCATTCTTCTGCATGTGGCTGTCCAATTTTCCCAGCACCATTTCTTGAAGAGACTGTCCTTTTTCCATCGGATATTCTTTTCTGTTTTGTCAAAGAGTAGTTGACCATAGAATTGAAGGTCCATTTCTGGTTGTTCTATTCTACCCCACTCATCTATGTGTATGTTTTTGTGCCAGTATCATACTGTCTTGATGAGTACAGTTTTGTAATATAATTGATATCTGGAAACATAATATCTCCAGCTCGTTTCTTTCTTTTTTTCTTTCTTTCTTTCTTTCTTTCTTTCTTTCTTTCTTTCTTTCTTTCTTTCTTTCTTTCTCTTTCTCTTTCTTTCCTTCCTTCTTTCTTTCTTTCAGAGAGAGAGAGAGAGAGCGAGAAAGGGGAGTGGGGAGGGAAAGGGAGAGAGAGAGAATCTTAAGTAGGCTCCACGTGCAGCATGGAGCCTGACTTGGGGCTCAATCTCAGGATCCTGAGATCATGACCTGAACTGAAATCAAGATTCAGACACTTAACCAATGGAGCCACCCAGAGGCCCTTGCAATCTTTTTCAAGATTGCTTTGGTATTCAGAGATTTGTGGTTCTATACAAATTTTAGGATTGTTTGTTTTAGTTCTGTGAAAAATCCTGGTGGTATTTTGATAGGAATTGCATGAAATATGTAGATTGCTTTCAGCAGTATAACTATCTTAAGTTCTTTTTAACTTTTTTATTTCTGTGGTAAAAGCCTCTCTGAAGTCTACCGTTCTTTTCTGATATCTTCATGATTGCTGTTTTAAATTCTCCATTAGGCATATTACTTACATCTCTTTTGCTTAGATCTCTGTCCATGACCTGAACTTGTTCTTACATTTGGGATGAATCCTCCGTTTTAGCATTTCATTCCCCCCCCCCCCGTCCTTCTTTCTTGGCTGAATATATTCCATGTCTTCTTTATCCATCCATCAATCAATAGACATCTTGGGTGCCTGGATGGCTCAGTCAGTTAAGTGTCTGCCTCAGGCTCAGGCCATGATCCCAGGGTCCTAGGATTGAGTCCCTCTGTAGGGACCCTGCTTCTCCCTCTGCCAAACTTGTGCTCTCTTTCTCTCTCTCTCTCAAATGAATAAATAAAATCTTTTTGAAGAAGTCAATGGACATGTGTGTTGCTTCTTGGCTGTTGTAAATAATGCTGCTATAAACATAAGGTTACATGTATCCCTTTGAATTAGTGTTTTTTTGTATCCTTTGGGTAAATACCCAGTAGTGCAATTGGTAGTACTATTTTTAACTAATTGAAGAGCCTCTATGCTGTTTTACAGAGTGGCTGCACCAGTTTGCATCCCACAAACAGTGCAAGAAGATTCCTGTTGCTCCATATCCTCTCAATATCTACTGTTTCTTGTGTTGTTGATTTTAGCCATTCCAGAAGCTGTGAGCTGATGTCTCCCTTTTTAAATGTTTTATTTAGGGATCCCTGGGTGGCGCAGTGGTTTGGCACCTGCCTTTGGCCCAGGGTGCGATCCTGGAGACCCAGGATCGAATCCCGCATCCCGCATCGGGCTCCCGGTGCATGGAGCCTGCTTCTCCCTCTGCCTGTGTCTCTGCCTCTCTCTCTCTGGGGCTATCATAAATAAATTAAAAAAAAATGAATGTTTTATTTATATTTTAATTATTTAACATATAGGGAGTGAGGAAGTAGGGGGCAGGGAGGTGGGGAGGACCCTCATAAGCCCTGAGTGCCACCCAGGAAAGCACATGGTAACAAAATGGCCCTCCACTCTCTGAGGCTTGGAGGTAAGTAGCACTGACCAAATGAGAAATCCGTGAAGCGGCAGGAGGCCCAGCCACGGAACACACAGCAACTAGACTTGCCAGAGTTTGGGAGCTTCTGTTGATGTAGTCTTGTGAGTCAACATGTTAGTGCTCCAGCTCTCCACGTCTGCAGGTCCTCCGTTCTTCGCTCCCTTCTTCCTGCAGAACCACAGGAATCCCAGGAGCTCTGTGACTGGCAACCACTCACCCTGAAGAGTTAGTTTCCAAAAGCTTCAACACAAGCAGCATTGTGCTTTTGTCTGCCCAGTTGTGGAAATATTAGTCTGATGCCCGTTACAGGGATCTCTAGCAGGGAGAAGAAAATATACAGGACATTTAGGGACCCCACACATGTTTGACTGGTGGAAGTGTGGTGTGTCCTGAGCACTCTGGCTGACTCTGGACCATGGGCCCCAGGGTGCCACCTCCTCTCCTATGTGGGGAGTCCAACAACATGCAGTGACCAGGAGCCAGGCTCTGCTGTTTCCACCATTTCTAGGTATGTGGTGTGATCTCTTAGGTTACTTAGTGTCTTTGAGTCTTGCTCTCATAACTGTAAAACGGAGGCAATGGTGCTCTACTGTTAAATGAATTATGCATGTAAAGTACAGAACCTGACTCGGAAGAAGTGCCCAACCACTGTTGACTGTTGTACTCCAGGGACACTGTGGCCTGGACACCAGGGTCAAAGAGTGTTTCCTGCACAGCTGGGAGCTGGGATTCTGCCTCTCTCCCCTCCTTTGCCACCCAGCACTGCCCCCACTCTGGCAGCTAAGCCTGCTTCGGCAGGTTCTGGCCCACGAGGCTTCCAGCACACAGAAGGGGCAATGGGCTTACCCTCAAAGAGAACCGGGGGGGGTGGGGGGAGATGTTATGGTCTGGTCTGAAGTCATCCATTCTCTCCCAAATTCATATTTCAGCCCTAATTTCCAAAGGCATGGTGTTTGGAGATGGGGGGGCTTCTTGGAGGCAGTTGGATTCAAATAAGGTGGGAGGTAATTAATTAATTAATTAATTAATTAAAAAGGTGGGAGGTGGGGGTGGGTGAACTGGATAAAGAGGGTTAAGAGGTACAAACTTCCACTTATAAAATAAACGTCTCCTGCCATTTGCATCGACATGAATGGAGGTAGAGCGTGTTATGCTAAGCAAAATAAATCAGGCAGAGAAAGAGAAATACTGTGTGATCTCACCCATATGTGGAATTTAAGAAGGAAAACAGATGAGCATATGAGAAGGGGCAAAAAGGAGAGAGGGAAATAAATCATAAGACACAACTCTAAAGAACGAACTGAGGGTTGATGGAGGGAGGTGGTGGGGGATGGGCTAGATGGGGGATGGATATTAAGGTGGGCACTTGTTATGAGCATGGGATATTGTGGATGAATCACAAAATTCTACTCCAGAAACGAGTATTGCACCATATATTAACTAATTAAAATTTAAATAATCAATAAATAAAAAGTGATAGGGGTTTAATATAGAGTATGGTAACTATTGTTAATAATTTAATTATTGTTAAATAATATTTAATATAGAGCATGGTAACTACTGTTAATATTTGAAAGTTATTAATGAGTATATTTTAAAAGTTCTCACCACAAGAAAAAATTGTAACTCTGTGAGGTGATGGATGTGAATTAAATTTCATTGTGGTGATCATTTTGGATTATTTACATATATCAAATCATTTTATTTTGCTCACCTGAAACCAACACAACATTATATGTCAATTACATCTCAATTTAAAAAGAACATTCTGAGTGTGTCTGTGGGAGTGTTTCTGGATGAGACAAATGAAATAATTTAATTAAATTAATAAAATAAAATAAAATAAAATAAAATAAAATAAATAAATGGTACATCATGACCCTTCAAATTGATTGTAAAACTGAATGGTATTGTTGCAATGTTTTACAAGCCTCATCTAAATCATTTTGTCCAAGAGACAATAAACAAGTCACATAGTTTTCACCTTTTTATCTTTGTGTATCAATTTTAAGTATAACATACCTGCAAACTATATGATGAGAGAGAGCAGCCGTGGTGCGAGACTCTCCTCCTTGTCTTACAGTTCACTGTGGACCAGGGGATAATCTCTGGAGCTCAAAATTCAGTGGGCACTTCCCACACCTGTGTACACCTGTGTATGTCACATTACCCATATACAGACTTAGAGATTAAAGGAAGACGTGAGCCATGAGGTGTTGGCACATATAATGACCTCCACAGTTCCCCACAGATGCACACACACACACCCTCACATGGACAAATGGCTGCGTATACCTGCCATTTCTCTGTTCTACACAAAATATATGACAGTTACCTCCACTGATTTCGATTTTCCCCTGCTCACCCTGGAGAGCACACTCACCACACCACTCTCCTCACCAGCCACATTCAGCCAAACCAAGCTGTTGGTCAAGAACTGGAGGTGCTTGAGTGCCTGGGCTTGAAAGGGGGCAGGAGGAGCTTGCGTGTCGAATCCCTTGTGTTCTGGGAATTCCAGGCAGGTACTAGAAGCCTGGCCAGGGGTGGAAGGCCAAGCTGAGCAATTTCGGTGCAGCGTCCTTCTGGAGGAGAGTCCCTGTACTCTGCCAGAATTCAGGTGTATTTCAGAGTAACTCAGTGAAGAGGTTTGCATGGGTGGCGGAGCGGTTGAGTTGTTATTCAGTACAGCTATTTTCTATTTGCACATAGGAACTTCTTGAAGGTAAAGACTTTTTCTCATTATTTTCAGTGACTTAATAAACACTATTATGTGTCTACTCTTTAACTGATCTGCATGTCCAAGTTTGGAAAGTGCTTGGCATTCATTTGGTCATGTTTTCCCTCCCTCCCTCTTACCACCTCTTTCCCTCCCCCGCCCTTTCCTTCCTCTTGGTCTCTTTTCTTCCTTCTTCTCCCCTTTCTTCAACTGCACCTTGGTCCAAGAGGCATTTAAGGTAACACAGGACCTGGCACTTGGTTGATGATTTGCTCAATCAATCTTTCACTGTGAATGGAGGAAGGAGGGAGGGAATAGGGAAGGCCCAACAAAGATGACAGGGCCTCTTTCGAACTCCCTCAGGGTAGGTTTCCAGCCCACCATTTAGACAGACAAATACTTTTCCTGTCTTCCCTATTTTAACCAGTCCTTTAAGTGCTCCAGAGGAGGGCATCTGAGGTCAGAGTCAGGTAAGATGGAGAAATGGGAAGTTGTCTTCCTAACGGCCCTAAAGAGCATGAGTCAGAGCCCCTGTCTTCCTTCCAAGTTCTCTATTCCCAGCACCTGTCTGGGTAGGGAGACCCCAGCTCTCTAGGCACACCAACGTTACCTCCAGGGAAAAGCCCCACAGGCCCCCAAGGCCCCAGCTCTCTGGACTGCCCCTTCTGAGACTTCACTGTAATTTTGTCATTTCTAGAATGATAAATAAAAGGAATCATACAGTACATGACCTTTTGAGATTGAGAGTCATCCTTTGCGTAATTATCTGAGCTCTACCAAAGTTCGTTGCCTTTATCGCTAATTCATGTGTTTTTACTGCTATGTAGAATTCTCTGGTATTCTATGAATCCTATTCTCCAGTTTGTTTAACCATTCATCTACCAACGGGCATTTCAATTGTTCCCTGGCTCTGGCTGTTACAAATAAATATGCCATGAATATTTGTATATAGGTTTTTTTATGAACATAAGTTTTCATTTCTCTATTTCTCTATCTATCCTGAGGCCTTTATCTCAGGAATATAATTGCTGGGTTGTAATGTAAGTGAATATTTAGTATTGTAAAAAATTGTCAGACTCTTTCCAGAGTGGCTGTACCATTTTACATCCTGACCAGCAATGAATAAGTGATACAGTTTTTCTTCATCTTCACTAGCATTTGGTGTCATCACTACTTTTTATTCTAGTCATTCTGCATCTCATTGTGGTGGTGATGGTGGCATCTCATTGTGATTTTCATTCCTACTTCAATAAAATAAACATGAATGTCTTTTCATGTCTTTGGCTTATTTTTTAAATTGGATTGTTTATTGCATTACCACTGAGTTTTAAGAGTTCTCTATGTATCCGGTGTCAGATACGTGGTTTATAAATTTCTTTTTCTGTCTATACCTTGTCTTATCATCCTCTTAAGATCTGCAGAATAAATGTTTAATTCTTGCAAGTTTTGATTTAATGATGTTTTCTTTTATGGATTATACTTTTATTGTTATCTAAGAACTCTTCACTAAGCCTGAAGTCCTAAGAATTTTCTCCTACATTTTTTTCCTAAAATTTTATAGTTTTGAATGTAATTTTTAAATCTATGATTCAGGGATCCCTGGGTGGCACAGTGGTTTGGCACCTGCCTTTGGCCCAGGGTGTGATCCTGGAGACCCAGGATCAAATCCCACATTGGGCTCGTGGTGTATGGAGCCTGCTTCCCCCTCTGCCTGTGTCTCTGCCTCTCTCTCTCTGTGTGACTATCATAAAAAAAAAAAAAATTAAATCTGTGATTCATTTTGAGCTGATTTTTGTGTAAAATATGAGCAATTTTTCAAATAAAGTGTATTCATCTACCAATAAATTATATATACCCATGGTAGAAAAATTAGCATATGCATAAAATTACAGAGTTACAGAAAATTAAGGATTTTCATAATCCTAGCACTTACAGAAAATCATTTAAGAAATCAGAAAAGTTACATTTAGATGTTTGTCCTTTCAACTTTCTTTTTCTTTTGTTCTTACATGTATTTGGATCCTTTCCAATTCCTTCTGAAGATGGAGAGAAGTTTTGAAAATTAAACTTAGAGGTTAAATAGAATTTTATTCTCTTTCTTTTTCATCCTTTGGTCAGTTTTGCTGGTTAGAAAACTAAGTTTTAGAGAAGATAAGCAACTTGCCTTCAGCTGGAAAGACACAGTCGGAACTTACTCATCTCAACCTGACCACCTACCTAGCCATCCATCATTCACTGCGCCTTGCTCCATACTGGACTAAATTACAACAAACAACAACGACAACAGCAACTGCTAGAGCACAGCAAAACAGAAGCAAAGTTCTTTGTGCCAGATTTGCGACT
The DNA here is from genome assembly GCF_905146905.1 of Nyctereutes procyonoides. NCBI lineage: Eukaryota > Metazoa > Chordata > Mammalia > Carnivora > Canidae > Nyctereutes > Nyctereutes procyonoides. The sequence goes on from NW_026575120.1 coordinate 28,453,656, forward strand.
GTCTGGGAAAGCAGGATCTAACCCATAGTGAGGTAGTGTGTACCCTAGCTCAGTCTTGGCCTGGAGGTCTAGAAAAGGTGCCCAAGGAGAAATGAATACTTTGAAAAACAACAAATTAGGTATAGAGGCTCAGATTATACAAATGTTAAGAAAATAGAATTTAAATGTGGTCTAACTGTTCTTATTATTACAATATATTGTTTTCTACAGGCATTACAATAGGAAAACGTACAGTGAAAATTCCTAGGAAAAAAAACTTTTTAAAAAGAAGCTATAAAAGATACTTAGGGAACAATTGGGAGAAATCTGAATGCGAACTGGCATCTGATATGTTAACGTAGAATAGCGCAATGACCTCTGCAATTGTCACACGGGTGGCAGGCTGGGGATGCAAGAGAGAGAGAGAGAGAAATGTGGCAAAATATTAACCAGGGTTATATCCAGGTAGAGAGAATATCTGTGCCTTTTGTGTCATTTTTAAAATTTTTTTTAAATGTATTCATAAGAGACACAGGCAGAGACATAGGCTGAGGAAGAAGCAAGGTCCCTGCAAGGAGCCCAATGTGGGGCTCAATCTCAGGACCCCAGGATCACAACCTGAGCCCAAGGCAGACAGGCAACCGCTGAGCCACCCAAGCGTCCCTTGTGCCATTAGTTGAATTATTTAACATATCTTCAAAATAATAAGGTAGATGTTGGGATGAGGGAGATTTACCAGACTTCTCTAGATCCACAATTGCCTGCGTCACTGCGAGCAGCTAAGATCCAGGTGACCCGTCCAGGTTCGGGGCAGCCCGGGGGTGGCGCCTTGCCTCGGTTAGCGCTGCCTCCAGCCTGCGCATAAGACCTTGCCAGACGCAACGTTCACTTATCATAACGCCTTTCTGCCAAAACAGAAAAGCTACGGGGTGTATTTTGAAGGTGGAAAGAAAAACATGTATTCCCTGACCGGGAATCGAACCCGGGCCGCGGCGGTGAGAGCGCCGAATCCTAACCACTAGACCACCAGGGAAGGCACGCTCTGGCCTCTCCCGATGTGCTAGACCAAACATGTGGCGATGACGCGAGTCGGAGGGGAAGCGCGATTGGAGGACTTTAGGTGCCTCCCCAGGCCCCCGCCTCCGCACGCCCGCAGAAAGGGCTGCAGGAGGACTTCGGCGACCTCAGGGTCTCTCGGGGGCAAAAAGAATCGCCAGCAGTCCCTGGGGTGGTGTAGGGGTCCTTCGGGAGACGCACACAAAAGGTCTGTGTCAGAAGTGGGATTCGAACCCACGCCTCTATTCAGAGACCAGAACACCCGCGGGGAAGGTGAGCACCTTGAGTCTGGCGCCTTAGACCACTCGGCCATCCTGACACCCGGCGGGGAGGCCGGCTGTGCTGCACCCGCTTCCTGGGCGACCGCCGCCTCCGCCGCGCAGGCCGCCCGCCCTGCACTTCCGAGGACCGCGCGGCCGCTCGGCGCCCGGCGGCCCGGCCGGGTCTTCCCCGCGGGGAGTCCAGCGAGCCGCGCCGGCCCGGCGCACTGGGTCCCCGGCACCGGCGGGCTCCGACCGCGGCCGGCGAGCACCCCGCGGGGGAAGAGTGCGCTGGGGAAAGAACCGGCTGCGGCTGCCCCCCGGCTGGGCCCCTGCGGGTGGCGCACGGGAGACACGCGGGATGTCCTCGCGGCGGGGAGCGCGGGCGAGTCCGTGGTGACCCCGCACACCCCGCGCCCCCGGCCCGCGCCCGCTCGCACCGCCGGGGCTGGAGATGACGCGGACACACCATTAAGGAAAGCGAGGCGCTTAGCCTAAGACCATCCAAGAAAAGGAGTACTCGCGCGTGACCCCTGTTGAAACACCATCAGGAAGGCCTTTTCTTTTTTTAAAATCTTATTTATTTATGATAGAGAGAGGCAGAGAGCCTGGCGCGGGACTCGATCCAGGGGCCCCGGGATCACAGCCTAGACCGAAGGCAGGCGCTGAGCCCCCGAGCCGCCCAGGCATCCCCTGTCAGGGAGGCTTTAAGGGCGGCCGTCGTGACAGGTGGAGGGACCACTGCAACGGGGGCTGGCCCCGGCAGGGACAGAAGTCGGACTCCGTTCAGAATACAACAAAGAAAAGTGAAATTTTCTAGCTAAGGAACCTGGGGGGTGGGGGTGGCGGGGCCAGTGGATGGCAAAGGAGGCAGAGAAAACGTCATCCAGGGTTAGGATTCTGGATGCTGGATCTGACTCGGCCTCACACGATTCTTGCTGAAGGCAGCCCTGGATGATGAATAGCACTTTGGGGAAGGGGGGGGGGTGAGGAACCCCATTGGATATCCAGGATGCTCAGATATCAAGGATGGGAGATTCTGGCTAAATTTATTTAGCAGGAATCCTGCCAAAATTGGACAATGCAGAGACAAACATGGAAATCCAAAAGTCAGGCCTAGTAGAAGAAAAAAAAAATCCAGGGAACACTTAAAGGAGTGCAAAGACAGCTAGCGTGCTTTAGCGGCCAATGGGGAGGCCCCACTCGCCTGCTCCAGACTGCATCCCATTCAGTCCTTCATTCATTCACTGAGTCTTTACTGAGGGTCCCCTGAAAATACAGCAGTGAACGAACACAGAAGCCCTTGCCCTGGAAAATGCTAGTGGGGGGAACAGTCTGCACAAACAAATATACATGCTGGAGGAACAAGAGTAGGGTAGTGGAATAGCAGGTTGTATTTTTACACCGCCTTCGTCAAGTGAGTCCTGCTGAGATGATTTGCTAAAATAATTTCATTTTAAAGATTTATTTATTTACGATAGACATAGAGAGAGAGGCAGAGACACAGGAGGAGGGAGAAGCAGGCTCCATGCCGGGAGCCTGAGGCAAGACTTGATTCCGGGACTCCAGGATCGCGCACTGGGCCAAAGGCAGGTGCCAAACCGCTGAGCCACCCAGGGATCCCTAAAATAATTTTAAAAAGCAAAACAGGGATGCCTGGGTGGCTCAGCGGTTGAGCGTCTGCCTTCAGCCCAGGGCGTGATCCTGGGATCCCGGGATTGAGTCCCGCGTCGGGCTCCCTACATGGAGTCTGCTTCTCTCTCTGCCTGTGTTTCTGTGTCTCTCATGAAAAAATAAATAAAATCTTAAAAAAAATAAAATAAAAAGCAAAACAGGTGACTCTCACGCAAATATATGATGCACCCCTGTCAAGAGTTTATTCAGTTCATTTATGAGGGGCCCCGAATGTTGTTGCAATAACCAATTCAAATGAGATATTCAAGAGATTTTTTTTTAAATAATCAGTCAACCAAAGGAATGTTGAAAAAAGATTGCTAACAGATGGAAGGGAGGTTAATATCCTAAAGATAGGTAATAAACTATGATACTTAAAGTTATGATTTCTACTTTGGGGTAATTTTTATTTTTTACTTATTTATTTTTTACCAGACAGAAATCAGGGGCATCTCTTGACATGTTTTATTTGTATTGCTATAAACAGGACTCTCTGGCCTTGCTCTCACACAGAAACCGTATGCATTGCGATCAGTTTCCCACAAATTAACCTCTATACCTGCAGAATTATAAAATAGCCAACTCAGTCAAAGGTGCCCATGGAATCAGTTCACCCCCAAAAGGTCTGCTAGGCAATGCTAAGCACTCCACTGTTAGGACACCTAGCATCCAAAAGGACAAGAGCTGGACAGAAGTTAAGCCATACAAACAGATTTTATTCAGGAACTATTGCAGTAGGGGATAGGAAACCTCATCTAGAACTGGGCTCGATTCCAAATATAGCAAGGACAAGCAAGGATTTATAGTCAAGGAACAGAATGAGAGTCAGTGGATGGAAAATGAGAAGAGATGAGAAGGGAGACTTGCTATACTGAGCTAACAGGGTTTCTGCTAAAAGCAGGCCAGCCATGAGATAGCACCTGGAGGATGGTGGGGGATGAGGAATTTGATGAGATAAGGAGGGTGATTAGATATCAAGGATGGAGGGATTCTGGATAAACTGACCTAGCAGAATTGTTAAAATTAGACTCTGTGGCTATGGGCAAACTAAGGTTCTGTGGCCCCAGTTTTCCTGTTCCCCCACCCAGTTTGGACAACCAGGCAGCTTTTGCCTTACAATAGCCTTGCAGTGAGTGTGGCTTCTAGCTCCGGTCCAGGGCCCATCTTGCCCCAAAGTACCCAATTCTAGGAACTCTTCAATGCCTGAGATTTATGGTTCTAAAGAAAATTATGCACCCTTGCAAATATCATCTGCTGAGAACCTCACATGGAGACCATCTCTCCTTTTCCTTCCTCCATGGATTTGCTTATTCAGGCCAGCCCTGATTCTTTCTAGTAAAACTAGTGAATCACTACCCACTTCTGTAGAGAGCACAGTGAAGAAGGAAGTTATGGCCCAAGGCAAAAGAGAAGATCAGAACCATGTTCTCTCAGACCCAGCTATATGTACTCAATGACAGATTTCAGAGACAGAAATACCTCAGTTTCCAGCAGATGTGAGAACTTTCTAGCTTCCTGAACCTTAGCTATAAGCAGGTGAAGACCTGGTTCCAGAACCAGAGGATGAAATGACGGTGGTAGTAGAAAACAACAACAGAAGAGTCGCAGGATAGAGCGGTGTGTCTCAGCGACTACAGAACACCCAGGCTTCTACTCCTATCACCGGGGATTCCTGATGCAGACTCCTGGAAACCTTCCAGTATGGAGCAAGCAGGCCTGTAATAACCCAGGTGGGAGCAACCAGGCCTGGAAAAGCCAGTCCTGGAGCAACTGTTCCTGGAATAGTCAGATCTGGCGCTCCCAAGCCTGGAACAACCAACTGTGGAGAAGAATCCCTGCTGCCCCAGACCCAGTTCCAGCAAGATTTTGTCAGCCATGTGGAGTCCATCTTAGAAAGCTGCTGAGGAAAGCCATAAGAGAGCAAACTGCCAAGTATTCTAGTACACAGCAGATGGTGGATCTTTCTCAAAGTACTCTGTGACCATACAGCCTGAAGATGTGTGACAATGCATCTATGATTCAGTCTCAATTGGGGCTGTGTTACTTCTCCGAGGCTTTGTCTTTTAGGTCCTGGATCTCTGCCTTGATGTTCCGTTTCCCTTTATGCTCATTGTGTCCACTGCGGGGCGGGGGTGGGGTGGGGGTGGGGGGGCTTGCTTAGATTCTAATCAGAGAGGTTTCAGTAGATCGGCTACTGTGCACAACATGATAAAAGATGTTTCTGGCTGTAGATAACTAGATAGGATACTAGCTTGAATATCTTTGGGTTCTAGAATCTAACCTCAAGAATAGGAAGTATAAGTGATGAATCACTAAATTCCACTCTTGAAACCAATACTCACTATATGTTAATTAACTTGAATAAAAAATAGAATAGGAAGTAAAAGCACAGAGATGTATGATGGATTATCCTTGTTTTCTGAGATTGAGAGGTTTTACTTGTTGATGACTTCAGTTGTTCCAGTGCTGTTTTTACTACAACTAATTTGAAAACAAAAACAAAAACAAAACAAAACAAAACAAAAAACCCTCCTAATTTGTTCATTATTCTAGTCTTTGTAGAAAGAGGCTTTATATTTCAATGCATCATGATAATAATACCAGTTGACTGGTTGGTTTATAGGTTTAAGTACAAATAAATAAAATACCCACTTTACCTTTATTTTTATTTTTTTAAAGATTTTATTTATTTGAGGGAGAGAGATCACGAGCAGGGGGGAGGGGTAGAGGGAGAAGCAGGCTCTCTGCTGAGCAGGGAGCCCAATGCAGGGTTCCATCTCAAGACTCTGGGATCATGACCTGAGCCAAAGGCACTGCACCATTCAGGTGTCCTCTCCACTTTACCTTTAAAAAAAAAAAATTAGACTCTGCTAGAATAGACATGGAAGCCCAAGGTCAAGGCCTGCCTGAAGAAAGGGCTCGAAGTGTTACTGAACCAAAGTGGGCCTGCCCCCCCAGTTAGTTACAGATAGAGATTACAGCAGGTGAAGTTGCCTTACGAGGCCATCTTTACTTGTACAGATAAAGAGATCACAGGGAATAATTTCCAAAGCTGTGTCTCCGGAAACCAGGGAACACAGGCTTCTTTAGGGTTGGGATGAATATGCAGAAGGAAATTGTAACTTTATAATGAGGCTGAAGAGATTGTTGGTCCCGTCCTCCGGTACTTTCTGATTCATCTGGGCAGGCTCTCCCTCAAATGTTTCTTTCTCTATTCCTGTAGTTTGTTACCTTGTCTCTGAAGCTAAGACTGACAGCTAGATAGAAGCTTCTAGTGGTTTAGTTTCTAAAAGGAAGATTGGCAGTTCAACAAAAGCTCCTACTAGAAACTTCCTGAGTTCAGGGGGTCGGGCCTTAATGAGAGGAGCCTAAGTAAGTTAAGTCAGGGAGAGTGTTTATCAGTAGTTATCTATGTTGTCTATTTACAAGTTTTGAAGAATCATTTCTTATCACACTGATAAGACTGACTGAAGGGAAGACATGAGTGTGAGGACACAGGGAACCATTGTGTTTTCAATAATGCTTATGATACTATCCAACTTCTGTGGTGGCTGCTTGGCCTTCATGACCTTTAGGCCAGTTTGACCCCACTTCGCAGTCTCCCATGTGCCCCAGGGAGCTAGCCGCCTTTCCTTAACATGTTCAATCTGCCTTCATTCCCACTGCCATGGCCAGAGAAAGCCCTGCTCTACCTGGGCACCTGCATGCAGCAGAGAAGCTTACATTCCAGTAGAGAAAGACCTAGAATAAACAAGATAAATATGGGAGTGATAAATATATGACAAAAAACTAAAGCAGAGAAAGAAAGGTAGAGAGAGATGCAGGTGATGAGGAAGGCCTCTCGGGATGTGCCTTTTGAACAGAAATTTGAAGCCAGTCAAGGAGCAACCAGATGAAGTATCTGGGGCCAGAGGGCTTCCGGGAAATGGAAGAACAAAAAGAAAGGCCAACAAGGAGACACAAAAGTACAGCTGGAACTGGGTGAGAGGGACTGGTGCCACCTGTAGAATGACTTCACTGAGCAAAGAGGACAGTTTTGAGCCAAGCTGCAGTAAGGTATGGCCTGCTTTCTGATGATGCCTTGGCTACTGCATGGGGAATAGACATTTGGGTGCAAGCAAATGTGAAGCAGAGAGAGCAACTGAGAGGCCACTACAGGGCTCCGTGGCTAAACAGTGCGGCAGCGAGCCAAGCAGTGACAGGAGAGTGGACTTCTGGATACATTTTGTTTTGTTTTTCTTAAGATTTTATTTATTTATTCATAGAGACAGAGAGAGAGAGAGAGAGAGAGAGAGAGAGAGAGAGAGAGAGAGAGAGAGGCAGAGACATAGGCAGAGGGAGAAGCAGGCCCCATGCAGGGAACCCGATGTGGGACTCAATCCCGGGTCTCCAGGATCACACCCCAGGGCTGCCAGCGGTGCTAAACCCCTGCGCCACCAGGGCTGCCCTTCTGGATACATTTTGAAGGCCAACAGCATTTTTGATGTTGTCAACACAAAATGAACAAACTTTGTGGAATTTCTAATTAAGAAAAAAAAGAAAGGAAGAGGCTTATTTGAGCCCAAGTTAGGACAGCTGCTCAGGGTGTGCGGTCTTCACAAAGAAGAGAGCGCCCTGGGGGAAAATATTAGGAGCAGAGCTGTACATGTTTTAACACAAAGAGTTACAAATCGGGAGCTTGGGATCCCTGGGTGGCTCAGCGGTTTAGCACCTGCCTTTGGCCCAGGGCGCGATCCTGGAGACCCGGGATCAAGTCCCGGTCAGGCTCCCAGCATGTGTCTCTGCCTCTCTCTCTCTCTCTCTCTCTCTCTCTCTCTCTGTGACTATCATAAATAAATAAAAAATTAAAAAAAAAACAAATCGGGAGCTTGGGAAGATGGCAGAGTAAGAGGACCGTGAGCTCACCCAATCCCACGTTCACAGCTAGATATCATCCACATCCAACTCACCAAACCTGGAAGTGATCCAAAGACTGATAGAACAAACTCCACCACTAAATATAGAGAAGCTGCATCTGATACGAAGGTTACGAAGGTCAGAAAAGTGGAGGGAGACTGTCCCCAGGAGGGAGGAGCTGCACACATGGAGAGGGCAGAGAAATGGGCTTTCACCCCAGGAAGCTCACATGGGGAAGGCTAATCCCCATAACATTTTGGCTTTAAAAACCAGAGGGGGCTGGGATGCCTGGGTGGCTCAGCAGTTGAGCATCTGCCAGCTCAGGGTATGATCTGGGGGTCCGGGATCCAGTCCTGCATTGGGCTCCCTGCAAGAAGCCTGCTTCTCCCTCTGCCTGTGTCTCTGCCTCTGTGTGTGTGTGTGTGTGTCTCTCATGAATAAATAAAATCTTTTAAAAAAGAAAAAATTTGGAAAGACTAAAAATATATGGAAGTTAAACTAGATGCTACTAAACAATGAATGGGTCAATTAGGATATCAAAGAAGCAAAAAAGTACGTGGAAACAAATGAAAATAAACATACAATGCTCAAACCCTTTGAGATGCAGCAAAAGAGGTTCTAAGAAGGAAGTTTATAGCAATACAGGCCTACCTCAATAAGCAAGAAACACCTCAAATAACCTAACCTTACACTTAAAGGAGCTAGAAAAAGAACAACAAACAAAACCTAAAACCAGCAAAAGGAAGGAAATAATAAATATTGGGGCACAAATAAATGATAGAGAAACTAAAAAAAAATTGCACATCTATATGCCAACAAATTGGACAATGTAGAACAAATAGGTAAATTCCTAGGAACATATATACTACCCACACTGAAATGTGAAGAAATAGAAAATTTAGACAAACTGATTAACCAGCGAAGAAATTGAGTCAGTGATCAAAAAACTCCCAACAAAAGTCATCAAAGATGACAGGAATAAGTGAAATAACATTTCATGCTCATGGGTCGGAAGAACAAATATTGTTAAAATGTCTATACTACCCAAATTAGTGTATGTATTTCATGAAACCTCTACCAAAATACCACTAGTTTTTTTCACAGAGCTACAACAAACAATCCTAAAGTTTGCGTGGAACCAAACTTTAGGACAAGACTCTAAAGAGCCAAAGCCATCTTCGAAAAAGAAAGCCAAGCTGGAGGTATCACAATTCCAGACTTCAAGCTGTATTGCAAAGCTATATTCATCAATATAGTATGGTACTGGCACAAAAGAAGACACATGGATCAATAGAATAGGATAGAAAACTCAGAATAAACACACAACTATGTGGATAATTAATATTTCACAAAGCAGGCAAGAATATCCAACAGGAAAAAGTCTCTTTTCTAAATGGTGGTGGGAAAATTGGACAGCCACATGCAGAAGAATGAAACTGGGTCTCTTTCTTACAGTATACACAAAAATAAATTAGAAATGGATTAAAAACCTAAAGGTGAGACCTAAAACCATCAAAATCCTAGAAGAGAGCCCAGGGAGTAACCTTTCTGATGTTAGCTGTAGCAACTTCTTTCTAGATATATCTCCTGAAGGAAAGGGAAGCAAAAGCAAAAATAAACTATTGGGACTCCATCAAGATAAAAAATTATCTGCACAATGAAGGAAACCTCAACAAAACTAACAGGAAATCTACAGGATGGGAAAAGATATTTTCAAAGGACATATCCAATAAAGGTCTGATATCCAAAATGTATAAAGAACTTATAAAACTCAACACTCAACAAACAAATAAGCCAATTCAAAAACAGGCAGAAGACATGAACAGACATTTCTCCAAAGACACCCGGTTGAACAATAGACACATGAAAAAATGATCATCATCACTTATCACCAGGATGATGCAAATCAAAGCTACAATGAGTTATCACTTTACATCTATCAAAAGGGCTAAAATTAGCAACACAAGAAACAATAGTATTGGAAGGGATATGGAAAAAAAGGAAGCCTCGTGCAGGATTGATGGTGATGCTAAATGGTGCAGCCATTGTCGAAAACAGTATGGAGATTTCTCAAAAAGTTAAACATAGAAATACTAAGATCCAGCAATTGACTACTATTTACCCAAAGAGTAAAAAACACCACTGATTCAAGGTGATATATGCACCCTTATGCTTATAGCAGCATTGTTTACAATAGTCAAGCTATGGGAGCAGCCCAAGTGTCCATTGATAAATGAATGGATAAAGAATATATAGCATAGGGACGCCTGGGTGCCTTAGCAGTTGAATGTCTGCCTTTGGCTCGGGAGGGGGTGATCCTGGAGTTCCGAATTCGAGTCACACATTGGGCTCCCTGCAGGGACCCTGCTTCTCCCTCTGCCTGTGTCTCTGCCTCTCTCTCTGTGTGTCTCTCATAATAAATGAATAAAATATTTTTTAAAAGAATATATAGCATATACACACACACACACACACAATGGAATATTACTCAGCCATAAAAAGAATAAGATCTTGCAATTTGCAATGATGTGGATGGAGCTAGAGATTACAATGCTAAGTAAAGAGAATGACAAATTTCATATGATTATACTTATATGTGGGATATAAGAAACCAAACAAGCAAATGGAAAAAAATAAGAGAGAGGGGGACAAAAGAAGAATAGATTCTCAAATACAGAGAACAAACTGATTGTTACCAGAGGGGAGGGGTGGGGAATTGCTAAAATACGTGATGGAAATTAAAGAATGCACTTTTGGTGATGAGCACAGGGTGATATGGAAATGTTTAATTACTTTGCTGTACACCTGAAACTTCTATAATACTGTATGCTAACTAATCGGAATTAAAATAAGAACCTTAAAACATCTTAATTATTTGTTTAACCAAAGTGGCCATAAGAGATTCTATTGAAAGTTGTATAGTTGTTAGGAAAACTTAGCTCCATGAATATTGAGAAGTTTTCCTTTTCTTAATTAAGAACCTGATAAAAACAAATACATAAACCTTGTATTTCTGGGCATGTTAGAAAAAATTGTTTATAATTTTTTATCAAAAGCACACCTATAATCCAGGAAGACTTAGGTTTTTACAGAGCAAAAAGGCAAATTTTAATTTTATACCATCGTACTTTTAAAACTCACTTATTACAATCTTAGTCCTGACTGGATGTAAAATTCTTTTTCAAAAATGTCCCTTTATAAATCTTTTATAAGTTTTTCTTTCATTTAGATTTTATCCTAAGTTTTCCTCACTAAATAAATAGTCACATTTCAGGACAAAATTATTTTTTTCCGTAAGGAAAAATGGATTTTCATTCTCTATATGTTTTTGACATATCTCTTGGTTTATTATTTTCCAGAAGTCTCAATTACATTGGCAGACTTTTAAATCTTAGAAATCTTAGCCTCCAGTGAAAACTAAATAGTGACCTATAATAGTGACTGTCTATTTTTTTAATAGTTTCACAGGTAGAATTTAGTGATTCATCAGTTGTACATAACACCAAATGTTCATAACATCAAGTGCCCTCCTTAATGCCCATCACCCAATCATTTACCACCCCCACTTTCCCTCTAGCAACCCTCAGTTTGATTCCTAGAGTTCAACCTCTCTTATGGTTTGCCCCCTTCTCAATTTTCATCTTATTTTTGTTTTCCTTCACTTCCCCTATGTTCATCTGTTTTGTTTCTTAAGTTCCACATATGAGTGAAATCATATGGTATTTGTCTTTTTCTTACTGACTTATGTCAGTTAGCATAATACCTTCTGATTTCATCCACATTGTTGCAAATTGTAAGATTTCATTCTTTTTGATGGGAGAGTAATAGTCCATTATATATATGCCTCACCTATTCTTTATACATTTATCTATCAGGGAACATCTGGGCTCTTTCCATATTTTAGCTCTTATGGACATTGTTGCCTCCAGTGGAGTGTGCAGCCACTTACACCGCATGCTGACACTGTGCCCTGCAGGAGCATCTTTATGTGGGCAAGTGTGCCTAAGAATCAGTACAGCAGGGTTCCTCCCCCAGAAGACCAGCACAAACCCCTCACATGCACTAAATCTACTGTTCATAGAGTGCTGCAAAGCTTCAGCTCTAGGGGAAATAGGATCCAGCATCTTTTAACAAGCCGACCAAAACACACCTAGTTAAATCTTGCCACACAGAAGATCCAAACACTCCCTACTGCAGGAGAAACTCTGCAGAGGACAACCCTGAGAGAAAGAGCAGCCAAAACACGACAGCAGAGTGCACATTCTGAAACACCTCCTGAAGCACCAGGCCTAAGACAGTATAGGACTTCCTTTTAATATAGTCATTACTCTCAGCAGTGGGAATATAACAGGCCTTTCTAACACACACACACACACACACACACACACACACACATACACACACACATACACACACAACACCTTAGCAAAATGACAAGACAGATGAATTCATGACAAAAGAAAGAACAGAAAGAGACCATAGCCAGGAATCTAATCAAAACAGATACAAGTAATATGCCTGAATCAGAATTTAAAATAATAATCATAAAGATATTGCGGGCTTAAGAAAAGTAGAGAAGACACCAGAGAATCCCTCACTGTGAAGATACAGGAACTAAAACCCAATCAGGCCAAAAAAAAAAAAAAAAAAAAAAAAAAAAAAACTATAACCAAGATGCAAAACTGACTGCATTCTATGACAACAGGATGGAGGAAGCAGAGGAGTGAATCAGTGTATAGAAGAGAAAAGAGAAGGGATCCAAATACCTGAAATCACAAATGAAAGAGGAGGAGATATCACAACCAACACCACAGAAATATAAATAATTATCAGAGAATATTATGAGCAATTATTTACCAACATTTTTGGCAACCTGGAAGAAATGGATAAATTCTTAGAAACATATATTCTACCAAAACTGAAACAGTAGGAAATAGAATATTTGAACAGACCCACAATCAACAAAGAAATTGAATCAGTAATCAAAAATCTCCCAACGAACAAAATTCCCAGGCCAGGTGTCTTCTCAGAGGAATTCTACAAGACATTTAAAGATGACTTTTCTTCTCAAACTGTCCTAAGAAATAGGAAGAGGAAGGAAAACTTCCAAACTCATTCTTCAAGGCCAGTATTACCCTGATTCCAAAACCAGACAAAAACTCCTCTAAAAAGGAGAATTACAGGCCAATATCCCCGATGAACATCATGCAAAAATTCTCAACAAGCTACTAGCAAATCAAAAGCAACAGTACATTAAAAGTATTATTCACCACGATCAAGTGGGATTTATTCCTGGTCTGAAAGAGTGATTCAATATTCACAAATCAATCAATGCAATAAACCACATTAATAAAAGAAAGGGTAAGAATCATATGATCTTCAGGGTGTCTGGATGGCTCAGTTGGTTAAGCATCTGCTTTCAGCTCAGGTCATGATCTCAGGGTCCTGGGAGAGAGCCATGTGTCTGGCTCCCTGCTTGGCAGGGAGTTAGCTTCTTCCTTTCCCTTCATGCTTTCTCTCTCAAATAAATAAATAAAATCTTTTTTAAAAAAATGATTCCCACAATAGATGCAGAAAAAACACTTCAGAAAATACAGCATTCATTCTTGATAAAAACCTTCATCAGAGTAGGGACAGAAGGAACATACCTCAACATTATAAAGGCCATATATGAAAGACCCACAGCTAATATTGTCCTCAATGGGGAAAACTGAGAGCTTCTCCCTTAAGGTCAGGAACAAAACAGGGATGTCCACTCTCCCCGTTGTTATTTAACGTAGTCCTGGAAGTCTTAGCCTCAGCAATCAGACAACAAAGAGAGATACAAGGCATCCAAATAAGCAAGGAAGAAATCAAACTGTCACTATTTGCACATGACATGATGCTCTCTGCAGAAAACTTGAAAGACTCCATCAAAAACTTGCTAGATGTGATACATGTATTTAGCCAAGTCTCAGGATATAAAATCAATGTTCAGAAATCTGTTGCATTTATATAAACCAATAATCAAGCAGCAGAAAGACAAATGAAGGAATGGATCCTATTTACAATTGCACCAAAAATCATAAGATACCTAGGAATAAACCTAATCAAAGAGGTTAAAGATCTGTACGCTGAAAACTATAGAACACTCATGAAAGAACAAATATTGCTAAAATGTCTATACTACGCAAAACAATCTACACATTTAATGCAATCCTTATCAAAATAGCATTTTTCAGCAGAGCTAGAACAAACAATCCTAGCATTTGTTTGGACCACAAAAGATCCCGAATAACAAAGGAACCTCAAAAAGGAAAGTAAAGCTGGATGCATGACAATTCCAGACTTGAAGCTGTGTTACAAAGCTGTAGTCATCAAGATAGTATGGTACTGACTGTGAAGCAGACACATAGATCAATGAGACCGAATAGAAAATCCAGAAATGGACCCACAACTATATGATCAACTAATCTTTGACAAAGCAGGGAAGAATATCTGATGGAAAAATGACAGTCTCTTCAACAAATGTTGCTGGGAAAAGAATGAGTGAAGCTGGACATTTCTTACACCGTACACAAAAATAAGCTCAAAATGGATGGAAGATCTAAATGTGGGACAGGAAACCCTCAGAATCCTAGAGAACACAGGGACCAACCTCCTTGACCTACGCAGTAGCAACTTCTTAGTATAGACGTCTCCAGAGGCAAGAGAAACAAAAGTAAAAATGAATTATTGAAACTAACAAGATAAGAAGCTTCTGCAAAGGAAACAGTCAACAAAACTAAAAGGCAGCCTATGGAATGGGAGAAGATATTTGAAAATGACGTATCTGACAAAGAGTTACTGTCAAAATTACATGAAGAACTTACTAAACTCAATACCCAAAAAACAAATAATCCAGTTAAGTAATGGGCAGAAGACATGAATAGACCCCCCCCCCCCAAAAAAAAAGACACCCAGGTGGCTAACAGACACATGAAAAGATGCTCAATGATCAACATCACTCATCATCAGGGAAATACAAATCAAAATGATGCGGTACCACCTCACCCAGTCATAATGGCTAAAATTAACAACTCAGGAAACAACAAACATTGATGAGGAGGTGGAGAAAGGGAAACCCTCGTTCACTGTTGATGGGAATTTAAACTTGTGCGGCCACTCTGGAAAACAGTATGGAGGATCCTCAAAAAGTGAAAATAGTAATACCAAAATAATAATAATAATACCGTATGATCTGGCAATTGCACTCCTGGGTATTTACTCAAAAGATACAAAAACAGTGATTTGAAGGGGTACATGTACTCCAATGTTTATACCAGAAATGTTCACAATAGCCAAATTTTGGAAAGAGCCCAAATGTTCACATGTTCATCAACTAACGAATAGGTAAAGATGTGTCATATATGTATATGTGATATACACATATATGATATTATCTAAAAGAATGAAACTTGCCATTTCAAATAACATGGATGAAGCTAGAGTATATTATGCCAAGTGAACTGAGTCAGTCAGAGAAAGACAAATACCACATGATTTCACTCATATGTGGACTTTAAGAAACCTAACAGGTAGGGAGGGAAAAAAAGGAGTGAGGGAAAGCAGACTCTTTAAAAAAAAAAAAAATTAATTAATTAATTAATGAGAGAGAGAGAGAGAGCACGATTGGGGTGAGGACAAAGAGAGAAGCAGACTCCTTGCCTGGGGTGGGGGCAGTGGCTTGATTCCAGTATTAGGAGATCATGACCTGAGCCAAGGTTGATGCCTAACTAAGCCACCCAGGTGCCCCCCACCCCCCAAACTAACTCTTAACTACAGAGAACAAATGAGGGCTGCTGAAGGGCAGTGGGGTGGGGGATGGGTTAAATGAGTGATGGGTATGGAGCAGGGCACAGGTTGTGATGAGCACTGGGCGTTGTATGTAAGTGAGGAATCACCAAATCTTACACCTAAAATTAACATTACTTTGTATGTTAACTAACTGCAAGTTATATAAAAAACTTGGAAGAAAAAAAAATAATAAATCCCTGGGACGGTTAGCTCACTCAAGAACAGAAGAGAGGATATTTGGTCTAGGTTCTAATTCAGGAGGACACTGTATTTGGGTGGTACAGTGGTGGAGGATCCAACAAAGGAAAGGGGGAGCCAACGACGAAGGAAGGAAACCGGAAAGAATGCAGACACAGCAGCACTGGGGTTTGGGACCGAGGAGGGCAGAGGGGAAGATCCCGCAGGGTCAGATGCTCTGAAGGCGGAGAAGCGCCGTTCCAGCGGCTTGATGGAGAGGAAATCTCCGCGGGAGGCATCCCAAGAGGAACTGGGAAGTGACTATGAGTCCGCAGCGAATCCAGGCAACTTTTCAGAGGGCTCTCGATGCCTCAGAGGGAGTGGGCCATGGCCAGATGTGCCTTTGAGGCCTAGACAGGGGTCTAGGTGGATAGGGCGGCTGATGCTGCAGGTGTTCGCATGTAGGTGGCAACGGAGAGGGAGACACTGCAGGTGAAGCGCACAGGGCAGGGACAGGCTCGCTACGTTTCCGCACCAGGCGGAGGCGCACCAGGCGGAGGCACCCCCGGCGGACGCCAGGCCTGCAGCACAACGAAGCTCCGTGGCGCTCGGGCGATTCCTACGGGAACTACAGCTCCCGGCAGGCGGTGCGCTCGCCGGCCATTGCGCAGGCGCCGCCAGTCCCCTCCCAGTCTCCCTCCCAGCCGCCCCGGCCCCAGTTCCGCGTTGGAGCCGCAGACGCCTAGGGGGCGGCTTCCTCTTAAAGGAGAAACGGCGGCGGAGCGCGCGAGGTGGGCCCTCAACCTCCCGCCAGTCTCCGCGCCTGCGCGGAGGAGGGGGAGGCGCAGGCGCAGTCGGGCCGAGGGCGGGTGGGGGCGCGCAGGTAAGACCCGGCGGGGGAGGACCGCGGCGGGCACTCCGGGGGCCCGGCCTGCGCTTAGTGGGCGTTAAGTGGGGCGGCCCGACGCGGGGTGGGAGCGCCCCCGGCCCCGGCCACATTCACTCCGCCATGAAGAGCGCCCCCCAGACACCCCCCCCGCCCCCCCAGCAGTCCGGGCTGGAGGGGCCTGTGCCGTCTTCAAGGTGAAACTGTCACCTCCCCGTCGCCCGGCCCCCGTTGAAACTTGGCCGGAGCCTGGCGCCTCCCCAGGGCGCGGGGCCGGGCCGCTGGCTCCCCTCCTCCCCCGCACAGCGCTGCTCTACGCGCCCAGTAACGTTAGCCGGGCGGTGCGGCCCCGGCGGCGGCTGCGGGGAGGACCTGGGCTGGCCGATCTCGACCGCCGGGGGCCCTGAGGGCGCCCCGGGTCAGGCCGCCCGTGCGCGTGTCTCCTCCACCCGTAGGTCCTGGTGCCCATGGCTTCCTCCCCGGTGGACGCATCGCGCAGGCGGCAGGAGAGGCGGCGGCAGCTGGACGCGCGCCGCAGCAAGTGCCGCATTCGCCTGGGCGGCCACATGGAGCAGTGGTGCCTCCTCAAGGAGCGGCTGGGCTTCTCCCTGCACTCGCAGCTCGCTAAGTTCCTGTTGGACCGGTTAGGAGCCGGGCCGGGCCGGGCCGGGCCGGGGCTGCGGGGGAGGGCGCCCGGGGTGCGACGCCCAGTCCCCTACGTGGTGGGTGCCGGCCGCCAGCTCGTCACCGCCCGCAGATTTCTCATTTCAGCAGAACAGCCTGTGTGACTTGGGGCCTCTCTGGGTCCTGTCCCCCCGCTGTTGGTTTCCAGCGAATAGGGGCCCTAGGGTCTGGTCCCTTCAAAGTGTGGGAGTGCAGAGAGCTGAGGCCAGCTGGCCCGGATCCCTCCCTAAACCGCCTCTCTTCCCCCTCCCCCTGGCAGGTACACTTCTTCACGCTGTGTGCTCTGTGCAGGTGGGTAGGGAGTAGCTAGAGGTCCGGGGCCAGGAGCCAGGGAGGGCGGAGGGGCAACAGGGAACCCCCTCCGGAGGGGACTGGATCAGAGGGGACCCTGAGCGGGTTGGGGAAAGGTGGGGAGTTGGGGAGCCCAAGGTAGTTTGATGGGAGCAGGCTGTGGAAGAGAGCAAAATGTCTAGGGACCTTGGGGGGTTCTGGCCTCTGAAGGATGATAAACTGAGGTAGGGAACGGCTTTGCCCAGGGAGGGTGTGGTCCCAGCGTGAGAGTAGGAGGCTTGCCAGCTCGCCCTGACTGTTGCCTTCACCACCTCAGGTCCTGAGCCTTTGCCCCCCAAGGGTCTGCAGTATCTGGTGCTCCTGTCGCATGCCCACAGCCGGGAATGCAGCCTGGTGCCTGGGCTCCGGGGCCCCGGGGGCCAAGATGGGGGGCTTGTGTGGGAGTGCTCTGCAGGCCACACCTTCTCCTGGGGCCCGTCTTCAGGCCTCACGTCTCCAGAGGAGCCTAAGCCACCTTCCTGTCCAAATACTGCCAGGAGAAGCTGGTGCCCAGAGGCCAGGAGTGGGCAGGAGCCTGCAGGTAGGCAGGGGCAGGAAGGGCTGTGAAGAAAACGGAGGGAAAAGGGTTCCCGTCTCTGTAGCTTAGAACTCCCTTTGTTAAAAATCATCCTTTCTTAATGGAAAAACAAGGAAATATATCCTCAAATATATTTTTAGGTATAAAAAGCAAAATACAGAATGAGACGTATGTTGTGTTACCATTGGTGGAAAAACCAGGGGAGGAAGAATATATGTACTTACGAATGTATCAAATATGTCTGGAAGGGCATGAGGGAAACCTGGTTCTCTGTGGGAAGAACTAGGTGAAGAGGGGTAGTATTGGTAAGGAGACTTCCAAGCGTACCTTTTTATACTTTTACCTTTTGAACCATGTGATTGTATCATCTCCTGAGTAAAGCACCCCTTCCTGCTGTACCCTCCTCCATCCCAGGAGACCTTAAAAGTACACCTGTCCTCATCCCTCCAGCCCAGAGATCCTTCCCCTTTGACCCTACCTGTACCAACAGGTTTGGCATCTGAGCACAATGAGAGGACTCAGGAGGCCAGGTTGCCCAGGTGAGGTTTGGGGGGAAGGGAAAGGAGAGACTTGGGTGAACAGTGCAGGCGAGGGAGTGGGAGCCTGAGGCTTGCCTTCCTTGGTCCAGCAGGGAAGTAGGACCCGTACTGGAGACCTTCCCAACCCCAGGAGAAGAGGGGGAGGAGGAAGATGAGGATGAAGAGGAAATGCTCAGTGATGCCAGCCCATGGACCTACAGCTCCTCCCCAGATGAGCAAGTTGGGGTTGTGGGAGGATGTTGAAGTGAGCAGGAGGGAGGGAGTAGCTGGCCAGGGACCCCAAAGCTTTGCAGACTTCAGGGAAAGGCTTGTTGGTGGGGAAGGTGGAAAGAACTGGAGGCTTTGAATCAGGAAAATCAGGGTTGGAGTTTGGCTCTAGAGGAGAATGAAAGCTGAAAGCAGATGTGAATAGAGATCTTAGGGTAGGGTAGGGTGGTTCCAAGTTGGGGATCTTTGCAGTTTAGGGGTGGGGGTTGGGTTGAAGGCTAGCTGAGAGCCCAGGGAGATAATGCTCTTCTCTTCTCTTTTCAGCAGTGATCCAGATGCCCCCAGACTACTACCTTCCCCTGTCACCCATGCACTTAAGGAGGGAGAGACACCCCCACCCCCAGAAGCTCCCCTCAATCCTCTTGCTGTACTGTCCTCATCAACATCATCATTGGGTTCTGGAGCTCTTCTGCCTATGGAAGTTGGGGTACAGCCAGAAATCAGAGGGACCCCTCAAGCAGCCCAGCAGACTGAGCCCTTGGCCAGGTAACCTGATGGCTGAGACAGAGGGCAGGGGCATCCTGGGACGTGGCCCTCCCTCGAGGCCCTTTGCTCCCTCTTTGCTGCTCGTAGCCCTGAGAGTCAGGCCCAGTCTGCTCTGACCTTGGCCTGGGAGGAGGACACGGCACAGATTGGCCCCAAGAGAATTAGGTAGGACTGGGGAGTGGGGGGGAGGGAGTCTTTGGGGACGGGACTGAGAGGAGGGGGCTGAGGAGAGCCTGTGGGAATCCTTAAGCTCTCCCATCGTCCTTCCCCAGGAAAGCTGCCAAAAGAGAGCTGCTGCCTTGTGACTTTCCTGGCTGTGGAAGGATCTTCTCCAACCGGCAGTACCTGAATGTGAGGACATGAGGGACACACATTGGGCCCTTTGTGATCTCAGAGGTGTATGAGGACGGCTTAAGGA
The DNA here is from genome assembly GCF_905146905.1 of Nyctereutes procyonoides. Taxonomy (NCBI): domain Eukaryota; kingdom Metazoa; phylum Chordata; class Mammalia; order Carnivora; family Canidae; genus Nyctereutes; species Nyctereutes procyonoides. The sequence goes on from NW_026575120.1 coordinate 28,473,661, forward strand.
GATGCTGAGGTGAAGGAGAAGCTGAAGCAAAGAAGCTTGGAGTGTGGGTAGATTTGGAGATAGGAAAAGTGTTAGGGTGGACCACCTACAGTTAATAATCCCTCAACCAGAAACTGGTAGGTAAAAGCAGAAAACCAAGCCTCAAGCACATAGCTGCTGCCCACCACTGCTGGTTGCATGGGTCCTCCAGGCATCAAGGAGAAGGCAGATAACCATGGCATTCCTCAGGCTCTTGAAATGCTAGCAACTGTTCTAAGCACTTGCTGTGGGTCAAGTCTTTTGATCCCTAGGGAGTAGGTAGGTACTGATCCTGTTCCTTCTGCAGAATGGCACACAAAGGCTAAGTAATGGCCCAGGCTCCTCAGTCAGTGTGTGGTAGTGCTGGGGCTCCTGAGTCCACACTCAGCTGCTTGGCGCTGCTGACTGGGGTGGGTGGTTCTAGTGTTGGGGGTTGGTAGGTGCAGCCTAACTGCCAGCGAGATTTGAGGCACATAGAGGGGGGGCCTACAGCCCCCACCCTATCCAGAGCCCTCCCCAACCATGTACTACAGTTGAGGGAGAGCCCAGACCAGAGGGATGGTGACACGAGGATAGATGGGATTTGGGAGAGGGAATGGGCACGTGCCCAGTGGCAGGAAAGCTCTGGGATGAGAAGTTTAGCAAGGCTAGTCAAACACATTGGAGCCTGTTAATAAAGAAGACTGCAGCAGCCTCGAGCAGTGGTTTAACTATAGGAAACTGGGACTATAGAAAAGGGGAAAGCCCATGCAGTTTACTGAGCCAGGATGTAAAGTTAGGTTGGACAGGGAATTATTTCCCAGACATACTCATGGAGTTAAGTACAGACTACCTCTACAAGTGTTCCAGGTTGAAAGCATGCCCATGTGTGTGTTTCCAAAGCAGATTTAGGAAAACATCATAGAAGACATGCCAACAATGAGCTATTGATAAAGTAGGCAATCTGGGCAGTACTGCTGTTCATTGATGTTGTTGTTACTATTATTATTATTATTATTATTACTACTACTACTATTATTTAAGGTAATTTATTCATGAGAGACACAGAGAGAGAGGCAGAGACACAGGAGAGGAAGCAGGTGCCCTGCGGGGTGCTCCATGTGGAACTTGATCCCAGAACCCCAGAATCACGACCTGAGCCGAAGGCAGACACTCAACCATTGAGCCACCCAGGCATCCCTGTACATTGATGTTAAAGAGGATAGCCATACCTTCCCCAAATTGTGTTCTCATCCCAGCAGACAGCAGCTCCATGGTTAGGGAACCAAGACAATCACCAGAATGGCACTTGGTTCAAGGGCTGGGCATTGCTAAGGAAGGTTGTGGCAAAAATGTGAGATAATGCAAGTCCAGGACAGAAGAGGATGAGGGCACAGTTTGGTGTCAGGATGGGATGGGTGCTGGCATTCAGAGGAGGACTGGCCAGGATGATGTGAGCTGGTGGTGCTAGAACTGTTGGTAGAGGGGGGACAGAGAAGCCTGCCTGCTGGACCAGGTCTGGCGGTCTCCCTGAGACCACCTGTTTCCTTTCCCAGCACCACAAGAAGTACCAGCACATCCATCAAAAGTCCTTTTCCTGCCCAGAGCCAGCCTGTGGGAAGTCCTTCAACTTTAAGAAACACCTAAAGGAACATGTTAAACTGCATAGTGGTGAGTGGTGGAAATGCCTCCTCATTTCCCTCCTGTGGGTCCTGTCACCTCCCCTGTGCATCCCTTCACCTCCCCTTTGGGTCCCATTACCTCCCCCCGAGGGGCCCTTCACCTCTCCCAAGGGTCCCTTCATCTCCCCTGTGGGGCACGTCATCTCCTCCTGAGGGGTCCATCACCCCCCCTGAGGAGCCCATCACCTCCCCTGTGGGGCCCATCACTTCCCCTGAGGGTCCCTTCATCTCCCCTGTGGGACCCATCACCTCCTATCTGCAGGTCCCATCATACCCCTCTGTGGAATGACTCTCACACTCGTTCTCTGTGTGTTGAGCACCTGCCTGCTTGAGACTGTTCTAGGTGCTGGGATACAAAAGTGAACGAAGAGGGCAATCCTTAGGATGCCCACTCTAGTGATAACAGGGGAACAAAGAGATCTGAAAGCTCAGAAGGAGAGGAGAACGTGAGGGAGGAGTCTCTCTTGTAGAAAGGGAAGGTGCTTTGAGCAAAGACTGAAGTGAAGGGAGGAATGGAGGCTTGTCCATGTCTGTGGGCAGCACTGGGAAGGCCTTCACCTGGCATCTGCCTGGCATGTTCCAAGAATGGAGAGGAGGCCAGGAAGTTGGAGAGGAAGGAAAAGAGATCAGATAGGTGGTTGGGGCCTCTTCGACTACCATCAGCATGGCTTGACTTCTGGCCGGATGAGCTGGGCAGCTCAGGGACAGAACTGCCTTTACAAGGAGCAGAGTGACTGCCATGTGGACAAATGGGACTGTAGGAATGTGCTGTGATAGCCTTGACGTGCTGGTACAGTTGAGTTGGTGAGAAGTGGCTGGAGGCTGCTGTGAGGACAGAGTGGCCACAGGTGGGTGGGCAGGAGGGCGTCTGGGCTGACTTGAAGGATTCCAGCCTCGGCAACTGGGCAGAGGTGATGTGATTTCCTGAAGGTGAGGGAAAGGCAGGCTTTGGGAAGGTGACATTTTATTTATTCACGTTACAGAAGATGTGAATCTGGAGTTCAGAGATGTTGAGGAAGAAAAAACTGTTCTTCACAAGCATGCAGTGGTATTTGGAGCTGCGGGTGGAATGTACCCACGTGGCATGAGTGTAGGTAGAGAAGCATTCTGCGGCTCCTGGGGTGGGGGGTAGTGCCGGTGCTACAGGACTGAGTACAATGAGGACAGGCCACTGGATGGGGCGGTGGGAAAGCCACCTTGGACTAGACGACAAGGTGGCGGGCGACAAGGGAGGACAGCCAGAATGGAATGAGCTAAAGAAGTAGAGATACAGAGGATGGGCCACTCTCTGGGGTGTTGTGACGACAGGTAGAGAAATGGGAGCTTAGCTGGAAGGCTGTGAGCTTGGGGGTACAAAGATGGGAATGACCCCCCCCCCCCCGAGAAAAGGCTTACTGATGTCTAGGTGGCATGGGGAACCTCTGGTCAGGGAGAAGCAGAGTTGTGCAGCAGAGCAAGGAGCGTTCACATATATGGCACAGAGGTTGACTGATGGATCAGGTTGGGGGAAGATATGGTTATTCTCTCTTGGCTTCTCTCTTCTTGCTGACTTGAAAAATGAGATCACTGCTGAATGAGCTAGCACAGAGAAGACTCCTCTAAGAGTGGGAGAGGGAACCGACCAAGAAAGTGCAGAGGCATATTGTTGGGGATGAAAAGGAGAGGCTGGGGGCTGGGCAAACAGATGGTGGGCTATGTTTCTGCTCCCCTTAGCACACCTGTGCATTCCTAGAGCGGGCCAAGAGTTGTGTTAATCCTGAGTGGGATTTTAACCAAACAGGTCCAATTGTCCAGGGAGAGAGTGGTCAGTGATTTCATAGTGTGAGTGAAGGCAGGCTACAAAGACACCCTGGAAAGGGATCTGGGTGAGGAGGGTGGAGGGGCACAGGGGTGGGTGGTGGGCTGCTGGACTGGCAGCAGGAAGTCACAGGAAGTCCAGTGATGGGACGTGACCTGGGAGCGGTGGCTGAGAAGGATGGGAGCCAGGAACAGAAATGTGGAGTGCTGGACGTGTAGAAAACAAAGCAGTAGCACAAGTAACGGGGGAGGAGAGGGCCTGGAGCCAGAGATTTGTGGAGTGTGCTGGAGAAACGGGGAAGAAGGCTGCAGGTGGACACGTGTGGTGTGACAGTGGGGGATCCAAGTGGTGGTGAGGCAGAGGTCTAAAGGATGCCACAAGAAGCAGGGATATTCCTGTGGAGCCTGCCCTGAGACCTGGGGAGAAAAACCACAGGCCTGTGAGAGCTGCTGGAGAAGCGCAAAGGGCAGGTGCTTAGTGCTGGTAGGGAAAAAGGAGCAGGATGGCAGCTGACAGCCACAGGGCGCTGTCTGGCTGGGAGGATAAGCAGGTTGCTTGGGGGCAGTCGTCCTGTAAGGGTTGGCAGGTGGGCTGGGTTGAGGAAGGGCCGTGGCTTGGGGATGGATGCTGGGGTGACCCCTGTGAACCCGCAGACACCCGGGACTACATCTGTGAGTTCTGTGCCCGGTCTTTCCGCACCAGCAGCAACCTCGTCATCCACCGGCGCATCCACACTGGAGAGAAACCCCTGCAGTGAGTGTGGGGGAGTTTGGGTGGGAAGGTAGGGCTGCCAGGGGTGCCAGCAAGACACTGGGAAGCTAAAGGCAGGAAGAACCCTTGGGGAAGTCAAGATGGGCTGAAGCCCTGTTCTTTCCTCCACTGTCCCTGGCTCAGGTGTGAGATCTGCGGGTTCACCTGCCGCCAGAAGGCCTCCCTGAACTGGCACCGGCGCAAGCATGCAGAGACCGCCGCCACTCTGCGCTTCCCCTGTGAGTTCTGCGGCAAGCGATTCGAGAAGCCGGACAGCGTTGCAGCTCACTGTAGCAAAAGCCATCCAGCCTTGTTACCAGCCCTACAAGAGTCACCTGGCCCACTGGAGCCCTGTCCCAGCATCTCTGCCTCTGTGACCCCGAGGTCTGGTGACGAGTCCAGGCCTTCGGGTTCCTCAGACTCTGACTGTACTCCCTCAGCAGTCAGCATCCCTGGGCTCTGAGGAGCCAGACCCCAGGGACTGGAGAGAAGTGCCAGGGAGTGCAGGGTGGGGGCAGAGAAACCAGCCAGGCTACGTTAGTCTTCCTAAAGGACAGAATAAACCCTTATTTTACATGGACACGTGTGGGCAGAGTATTTTGGCACCTGCAACGCAGGAATCCTGATTCCTTTAGAAGCAGGCTGCTAGAATACGCCTAAGTGCACCATTGGTTGGGCCCTGTTCCTCTCTGCAGGCCCCTACCTCAAGGAGCCAGCTGTCTTTCCCAGTTTGCTTTGGCATTTTGCAGTTCTTTTCTGTGGGGTATCATCATACATACCCATTCTTGCACTCAAGCAGGGCAGGCTGGGACACTAGAGAGGAATGAAGGTATGTGAGCAGGAATGGAGGTATGTGAGCCTAAGCCATATTCGTACACTGCGTTATCCGGGAGAACCAAATGTGTATGCCTGAGGAATCTTGACTTTGCACGCAAAATCAAGGGGGCTGTACGTGCAAGATCACTGAGCTACCTTGAATACCTTAGGATCACTCCTAAGTCTGCCAAGACAGCGGCCTCAGCTTTGATAAAGGAGGATCTTGGCATCTGGAACCCAAACAATCTTTATTTCTCCAGCCATAAGCAAAAAAAAAAAAAAAAAAAATCGCTGGCCAATTCAGATTTTCTGCACTGTTGGCTCCATGTAGCTCAGTTCCCCATGGCTCCAAGTTTGATTTGGAAATCCCACTCTGAAGCTCCACTTGGCAATACTCTGCTCAGTTCAGTTCCCAAAGTTAATGTCCCTAGCTGCAGAATATTGCCCGGAGAGGCACTCTGATCTGGACACCGTGATCATGTCTGACCCATGGGGCAGGTGGGTGCTTTGCTGAGGGCTCCTGTCCACTGTCATGGTAGGTAGGCTTTCTCCCACAGGCCGCATACTTCTGGCATGAGATCTTTCACTGAAATGAGCGATCCCATCATCTGCCTACAAATCCCATCCCTCAGAGCCCAGGGAGAAAGTGGCAGAGAGACTGTCAAGTAGAACCAAGAGGCAAGATGACCACAAGGTGGGTGGGCTGTCGCTGTAGCCACATCTGTGGTCACTACCTGAAGAGGTGGGACGACAAAAGTCCCCAGGAAGAAGAGCGAGAGGAGGCCCAGGCTGGAAAAAGGGGCTGGGACAAGAGAAGATCCAGCACAGGTGGGAAGAGAGGAAAGAAACATCTGAGGGCACAGTGGCGGCAGCCGGCTTCTACGGGCCCTGGCTCTCTTCCGAGGCTCCCTGCAACCACAACTGGGGGGCGGAGGGGGGGAGCTGGCAAGGCAAAGAGCGGGGGGGACTGTGGCAGGGTTACCAGCGGGGGCGTGGGAAGGCCGCGGGCAGCCACGGTGACCTCGCGCGGACCTCCGCCTGCCGGGTGCCCCACTGTCGCTGTGCCAGCGCTTCAGTCCCTGCCCAGCCGCCTCCCAAGACGCTTCTCAGCAGGTGTCCCTCAACTAGGACACCAGAGGCCAGGCTTTTCCTGCTCTGCCTGCCTGGCGAAGAGGACTGCGGCTGCTGCGGTGGCTTGGGTGGCAGCGCCGGCGGCTCGAGCCCGGGCGTGGGCCCGCTGGTGCTGGGACAGCGAACGGCTGTGGCTGAAACACTTGCCACACTCGGCGCACTCGGCCGGCCGCTCGCCCAGGTGGGTCTTGCGGTGCAGTGCCAGCTTGGAGCCCACGCTGAAGGCCTTGCCGCACTCGGGGCACTCGTGGGGCTTGCGGCCGGCGTGGTTGCGCCGGTGCACGTTGAGGTTGGACACGCATGTGAAGCGTCTGCCGCACAGCTCACAGCGGTAGGGCCTCTCGCCCGTGTGCGTGCGCCCGTGCTTGGTGAGGTCGGAGCGGTCGCTGAAGCGGCGGCCGCACTCGGCGCACGGGAAGGGCCTCTCGCCCGTGTGGATGCGCTGGTGCACCGCGAGGTCGGAGCGCTGCCCGAAGCCCTTGCCGCACGTGGGGCACGCGTGCGGCCGCTCTCCCCGGTGGCTGCGCTGGTGGCGCACCAGGGTGGAGCTTTCGCTGAAGCGGCGGCCGCAGTCCCCGCACGCGAACGGCTTCTCCCCCGTGTGCGTCCGCTGGTGGCGCACCAGCGTGGCGCTCTCCTGGAAGCCCTTTCCGCACTCGGGGCACGCGAAGGGCCTCTCCCCCGAGTGCGTGTGCAGGTGCCGCGCCAGTATGGAGCTCTTGCCGAAGCTCTTCCCGCACACACCGCACTGGTGCGTGGCCGGCGCGGGCGGCGGCCCTGCGGACTCGCGGGCGTGGCTCCGTGGCCCCGTGTGGCTGCCGAAGGCCCGTGGGCCCTGCGCGCCGCGGAGGGGCGGGGGGCCGGGCACGGCGGGCAGGGCCCACGGGTGCGCCCGCGCCTGGTGGGAGCGCAGCGCGCTCTGCCGGAAGGCGCGGGCGCACAGGGGACAGCGGCGCGGCCGCTCGGGGGGGTGCCGGCGGCGCCGGTGCAGCAGCAGAGCCGGGTGGTGTGGGAAGCGGCGGCCGCAGGCGCGGCAAGCGCGGGAGCTGCGCCGCCGGTGCGCGCCCTGGTGCAGGTCGAGGCGGCCGCTGTGGCGGAAGCTCTGGCCGCACTCGCCGCAGATGTAGAGTGTCTGGCCCGCGTGGGCGCGCCCGTGGACGCGCAGGTCGGCCGCCGAGGCACAGCGCTCGCCGCAGTCGAGGCAGCGGTAGCCGCCGTCGCCGCCGTGGGCGCGCTCGTGGCGCAGCAACACCGAGCTGTAGCGGAAACTCTTGCCGCACTCACTGCACCCGTAGGGCCTTCCTGCCGCCGCCGCCGCCGCCCCTGATCCCGCGAGCATGGCGAGCATGGCGAGGGCTCGGCCGGGGCGCCCTCGGGATGCAGGCCGGGGCCAGGCTGGCCGGGAAAGGTGCCTCTCCCACTCCGGGGTCCACCTCCTCCGACTGCGTGTTACTCGGTTTTCTGAAAGCCTGCAAAGGGGGTGGCAGAGGGAGGAACGGGAGGCCTGGGAAGCTGGCTGGCAGACACCAGGTTCCTTCTCCTGTGGGCAGGCTCTGCAGCTTTTTCTCGGGTGGGCTGCAGCCAGCTTCACCCTTCACTCAGAGCCCTACAGGGAGAAAGTCGCTGTCAGCCACAGTAACAGCTGCAACAGCTACACCTTGGGGAATGGAGAGGCAAGCCCAGGGTCCCTGTCTCTTGTAACTTCCTCGGCCAGGCCGTCTCCCGGATTGCATTCTCCGAGAGGAGACAAAGCCATAGGACTCCTAGAATATGGGGAGGGGGGCCCTCATGCAAGGAAGGGCAGGAGGGATTCAGAGAGGGAGGGAGGGGATGAGGAATAGCCAGCCTGTTTTGTGTCAGTAGATCGGAGGTCTCGGCCTGGAGATGCACTAGGAAACACCAACGGGGGAGGGGCAATGAGAAGGCCCCTGGGCCTACATGGCAGCAACACCTTCCTCTGTGACTCTGGTTTCCTAAGTCCCCAGTGTGAACCCAGCCAGGGCTGGGCTGGAAGGACAAGGGGGGTACCTGTGCAGAAGCAGCAGTCTGGGCAAAAGTCTCAGAGAGGACTGGGGCCCGGGTAAGGGATGGTTATCTGAGAAACCCCAAAGTACTGCACCTTTGCTTTGGACAGCACCTGATAAATAAGCACCCCACGTCAAAGTTCCCTGGCTTTGCCTTGAGAAAGCAACTCAGGACTCAGAAAAGAGGTAGAAAGGAACATGAATCATCCACAAAGAACAATATTGAAAGTTAATGGCATTATACTAGGAGTGCTTTTCCCATCTTCAGGAAACATGGGGAGAAGAAAGGAGCATTCCTTCCTAATTCTCAGGTCATCCCAGTTGTTTGTAAACATTCTCCAGTCTTTTTTCACTGCCCTAGCTCCAGCAATCGGAGAATCCAGACTAGCAGAGAAGCTCCATTATGGAGACGGACTCTGATCTGCTGCCCTGTTTATCTCTGATGTTATCCCTATATCTTTCTGACAGGTTGGTCCAGGTAGCTGTCTGGGGGCAGGCTCAGCCTTTCTGTACAGAACCTCCCGCAGGCCCCATCACTGACTGTTCTCCTCAGAGGCCCATAGGTTGGTCCCAGCTAAATTCAGTGAAGATTAGGTATAGCTTCTATAATATATATATATAGGCTGTGTCACTCAACAGGTCAGGGAGAGGAAGCAAACAAAATGGTGAGCATTTTCTTATTGCCAGATAGAAACACCCTAAATACTCAGCTCTGCTTAAAACACCCCATAAATGGGATCCATTGAAAAAAGCCTTGAAAGCCACAAACCTCAGCTCTGCAGTTTCTGCTCCCTCCACGATGGGCAGGAGTGGCCACTACAGGATGTTCTCTTCTCATTCCTTTGTAACAGGATATTCTGTACACTGCAGGGATGAAGTAAGAGGGACAACATGAATTTACATTGAGCAAAGGGGACAGAGGCAGGGAGAGATAGAAGAGGGGAGTATTTCCTGGAGGGAAAAGGGTATTGCCTTAAAGGACATTTTCAAATATAAAAAACTAAAGAATATCATGAATCACCCCCTCACCTAAGCATCTACCTACATTTTGTTATTGTTTCATCTGTCACACTCCTCCTCTCCCACTCTCTCTCTCTCTATTTTTTTTTTTTTTTTGGTCTGCAGTGTTTTAAATCCTAGACACCTTATTCACAGATACGATTAAGCAAAAGCTACAAGCAGGGCAACGAGTCCCTCTGCAGACCCAAAAGCAGTCTTTAAAGGGAGCCCATCCTTCCAGAGGGAACTTTCGGCCCAGACACTTGGGCTGTCGATTCTAGGCTGTCAGTTCAAAAGAGTGGTTGCCCTCATGTGAATAAAACCTTCCCTCAGGACTCAAGTGTTTGATCCAAATGCTAAAGAGAGCAATGTGCATACTAGTGAGGGCTCCACATCACTTGGGGGTCTTCAGGGACCATGGAGACCTCTCAGGCCAAGTTTCTGGGAACCCACCCTCTGTCTCCCAGGGCACATGCCCAAGGAAGGTAAGACAAATACACAAACAGAAACATGCCTACAAAAATGGCATTTACACAAAGATACAATTTCCCCCCATTACAAATGTTAGGGAAGACAGACCCTGATCTAGGGGCAGATTTGGTAACTGAGTGCCAGAGTACAGCCCTTAGGTCTCTCTTGTGTACCTCACTCCATGATGTAGTTTGCCCTGGAAGCAAAAGGGTCTGTGAATGGGAGGAAATCTGAAAGAAAAAAGAAATATATATATATATATATATATATATATATATATATATATATATATATTATGGTACAAAAAAATTCTAGACTATCCTAGACACTTTCCCAACTGAGAGTCTTCAAGTTGTTATATATTCATTTTAAGTAAAAAAGTAAGTGCAGAAGGAAACAAGAATAAGTACCAGGGCTTGGAAAGAGGGAAGAAGGTAATTATGAGTGAGTTGGCAAAAAGTCCTAATAGTTCAATACTTTAAAATATTTTAGAAAAAATAAAATATTTTAGTACTTTTCAAGCATTTAATACTTACAAATATTTGCAAATATTATATGTGTAATTAATAAACAGGTACTAAGATAAGCTAATGAAAAAATTAACATTCACAATTGATTAAAAATAAACTTCTGAATTTTATATATCACTTTATTTTTTTTGTTTATTTCTTAATAGATGTTGCAGGTATTTCATGCCATATCTAACATATTACAGATTAGAGATGTATGATAATTCATCCGGATTTAGTACATTAACTAACAATCTACTATGAGAACATCTTAGTTCTTTTCCTTCTGAGTTGTATCCTTCGGTTAGTACAAAGATTTTCTTCTCTGATTATCTGTTCTGCTGGGCCAATATTTCTGGGGCAGGATGAAGAGACAAGCGATCCTCCTTCTTGAAGCCAGAGCTGGGTAAAACTGGTACAGGAGTGGGGCTGAGGGCTGTCCCAGCTGTACTGTCCACTACAGAAGCCATGAGCCATATGTGACTGAGCGCTTGAAATGTGGCTGGTCCAAATTGAGATGTGCTGTAAGGATTACATACATTCCTGATTCCAAAGATTTAGTATTAATAAAGAATGCAAACTACCTCGTGAATATTGTTTAATGTTGTATGTTGAAATGATAATATTTTGGATATATTGGGTTAAATGAAATGTATTAGTAAAATTAACTGCCTACTTTGGGACTGTTCCATGTCTAGTTCCACTTGTAAAGCCCCTTTCTCTCTTTATCTAGGGCTCTGCTACAGTCACCCCTCCTCACAGAAGCTCTGCTGAGCAACTCCATAACCCACAGCCCCATCCCCTTACTTTGCCTTTATTCTGAATAATCAATGAAAGTAACAAGAAAGTGATTCTCATACATTCTAGGAAGGTTTCAGCCCCTTTTCTAGGTAGGGAGGATGGAATCTAGAGTACCAGAATGGCTACTCCTTGCTTTCTTTTCTTCCATAACAGAAACAAGGTCCAGTACTTCAAAAGAAGTTGCCCCTTTCAGCTTCAGATTCAGTCTGACAAGTTTTCGGAAGTGCTGCTTCCCATCCCAAGTGCCCAAGCCTGATCATGATCCAAATACACTCTTCTGGAAGTTTTGCCTTCACAGAGCTTTTCCTGTGCACTGGAAAGTGTGAAGAAGATAGGGATGTCGGCAGGGATAGAACATATATAGTAGGATAGTCTATTCCCTAGGTTCCTTTGACACTTGCCCAAAACTGCAACCCACAGAGGGCAAAGCATCGCAGGACTGGGATGTGGGAAGGCGTTTTACACCTTTTCTGGGCCTAGCAAGAAGTTGGGCACATGGATGGCACTCAGTGCTTTTAAAAAATACGTTAATTTGGAAATAATTCTTTCAAAAGTTAGGTTACAGGAGGAGGAGGCCTCTCTCCAGTCATCGTATCCTCCCTAGCCCTATCTGATACTGCACATACCGCAAGTAGTCTGCTTTGGTTTACTGAAATGGAACTGCCAACATCCACGAAAGAACCACAGAGGCAGTTCCTCCTTACTAGCTGTGTGACCTTGGACAGGGGACTTCAGGTGCCTGGGAAAACTCAGTAAAGGAAGCTATCCTAAAAAAAATAAAAATAAAAAAAAAATAAAAAAATAAAAAAAAGGAAGCTATCCTAACGTTTCATATGGAAATAAGGTTTAGGAGCGCCTGGGCGCCTCAGTCGTTAAGCCTCTGCTTTCTGCTCAGGTCATGATCCCAGGGTCCTGGGATGGAGCCCCGCATCCGGCTCCCTGTTCAGCGGGGAGGCTGCACCTCCCCTGCTTGTGCGCTATCGCCCCAGCGCTGTCTGTGTCAAATAAAATCTGAAAGAAAGAAAAGAAAAGAAAAGAAAAGAAAAGAAAAGAAAAGAAAAGAAAAGAAAGAAAGAAAGAAGAAAGGAAGGAAGGAAGGAAAAGAAAAGAAGGTTAAAATAGCAGTTTTTAGGTTTTGCCCTGCTCAAGACAGTTCCTCTGAGGAGGGACCCTGAATAGGGGGTTCTGACTCCTACCCCCTCCACCCCCCCCCAAGGATTCTAAACGTTCTGCAAGAGTTTTGAAGTCCTTCCCCGACCCCCAAGGAACCCTTCTCCGCACGGTTGGAGAGCGTGGGCATTCCGTAGCCGCAGGCCACACTCCGGGAGCTGTCGGAGCCAGCGTGGAAGCTGATTACTCAGTTTCAGGCTAGTCGGTGGGGACTTAACCCGCAACTGCACAAAGCGGTTCACCGAAGGAGGAACGCCGCACCTGGGTAGGTCGCGGCGCAGCCAATCCCGGGCGCCTCAGTCTACTTTCGTCACGAGTTGCTAGGCAGGTTCTCCTTGGGCGAAACTTGCAGCCCGGGGTCCTGCCGCAGCTCCTCGGCCCTGGCGCCGGCCTACCCTGGGGTCTGGACAGGGCAGCAAAAACGTAGCGAGGAGCGGGGGCGCCGACGGAGCCAGGTGCTGACACTGCCCTCCGGATCCGCCTCGGCCTGGCCAGGTCCGCGTCGCGGGGCCGCCGGCCCCGAAGGTCACCGGGAGAGGCCGGCAAGGCCCGGCGGCCGCGGCCGCAGCAGACCAATCGCGCGTGCCGCACAGCCGCCGTCACTCGTTGCCGGGGCCGCGCTCCCGACAGCGGCAGACGCCAGCCGCCGGTAGCGAGGGGAGACGACGACAGGTGGGGGTCTCCGCCCCGCGCCAACCCTGCCCCCCCAGCCCCTTGGTCCCCTCACCGGTCGCCGACTGGCTCCTTGTACACCGCGCAGCCCCCACTCAGCCGGTTCGCCGCCCCCGCCTCCCGGATCGCGGGACTGGGGCGTCGGAGGAAGGGGCAGGCGGAGCGCGCGGCCGCCGAGTGGGGCAGCTGGGAGGCGCCTCGGGATAGGGAGTCACGCTCCAGTCCCGCGTCCCCGGCTGACCAGTCGTCGGCCTCCTGCGGGCGGCGTCACCGGTTGCTGGGACGTCTATCTGGAAGGCCTCAGAGCCGCCAGCCCCGGGCGGAATCCCAGCGAGGGGACGGGCTAGCCCTGGGAGCCAAGCTCCGCCTCCCTCCCCGACAAGGCTCCGCCTTCTTCCCACGCTTAGCCAATCTCTGCCTTCCCTTCCGTCCGCCCGCCCCCCGGGCTGCTCCCGTCCAATCAGAGGAAGGGGCGCGCAGTGTGGGTCGGCAGGCGAGGAGTGCGGGTGTCCCGGCTGCTCTTGCAGCTGCTCGCCCCCCGGGTCCTCGCTCCTGCTGCCCCCCTCCACCCTGGGTATCGGGTTCCCGGCGTGGAGTAGCCGCGGGGTCCGCCCGACCAAATCGTCCCAGTGTAAGTTAGTGACTTTTCGTACCTCGAGGCCACACTCGGCACCCATTATCGCGCTTAATGCTCGCCACAGCCCTGCCAAGGAGGCTCCCACCAATTAATGACCCACCCAGGGGCGCACTGCCAGAGTGGAGGAGGGGAGGTCCTGCGCTGCTTTGCAGCCGCCTCTTCAACAACTGCTCGGCAGAGCTCCCCGTCCAAATGTCGAGGCTTCAGTGTCTTCCACTGCGAGATGCAAGTGCTGAGTGCTGCTTTCCGGAGATACGGTTGGTACCCTACTGATCATCTGGAACAGACTCCTCAGGATGGCTCTCGGGATCATTCTTCACCTGCTCTAATCTTCGTTCCGAAGACACTTAGCACTGCCATGCTGCTACCTATCGAGAGCTTCTGTCCCTCTGCTCAGGAGTCCCCTAAATCACCGTCCATTCAAACTCCTCACGTCCTACCCCGTGACTCAGCATGGAATGCTCCTCTGCTTTCAACTCTAACTTAAAAAAAAAAAAAAAAAGTTTAGTCAGGTGCCATTTCCACCAATCTATGCTGGAATGCAGCTTTCCACCCTCACTGTGGAACTCTCTACACGTGGTGCAGTCAGAGGATGACTGTCACCTCTGCAGTTAAAGGACAGGCCTTGTCTTACTCATAAGCAATGCCTGAAAGCCTGAGCACCACACATCACAGGTGCTCAATGAGTGTTTGCTGGTCCACCTGTGAATATGATGTAAGGAGTTCAGGGGTGGCAGCAGCAGGCAAGGAACCAAAAAGCCGACCCAGGATGCAGGCCTGGGGTGATGATGGCCTGAACCAGGAAGGGATGGATTTGGAGATGTAGAAAAAGAAAACATGCTTGTAAAGTTCCATATGCAGATAAGGTAATGCTATGCAGGATCATTCTAAAGCCCTTCAGGCCTGAAGAATGGATTAATTAGGACATCTCTGGATTCACTGTTCAGCATTGATATGTGACTTATAGGCCAATTCCAGAGGAGTGACTAGGATACTGATAAATACATTATATAATTGAAAGGGCTGGGGAAACATGTTCATGATGACTGTACACAAAATTTGACAGACTGTCATGTGAAAGAGGTCTGGATTAGACAACTTTTTTTCTTTAAGATTTTATTTGAGAGAGAGCATGAGCATGAGTGTGGGGGAGGGGCAGAAGGAGAGGGAGAAGTAGACTCCCTAAGTGGGGCTCCTATGTGGAGGCTCCATCCCAGGACCCTAGGATCATGTCCTAAGCTGAAGGCACTTAACTGACTGAGCCACCCAGATGCCCCGACAACTTTTTTTTTTTAAGATTTTATTTATTTATGAGAGAGAGAGAGAGACAGAGAGAGAGGCACAGAGACACAGGCAGAGGGAGAAGCAGGCTCCATGCAGGGAGCCCAATGTGGGACTCGATCCCAGGACTCCAGGATCACGCCCTGGGCTGAAGGCAGGCGCTAAACTGCTGAGCTACACAGGATCCCAACTTTTTTTTAAAACAACTTTCTTTTGTGTAGCTATGGAGGAAAGAACTCAATGGAGAGAAAATGCAGGGAGGTGGATTTTTGTTCCCTGTGGGAGTCATTACAGAGGGGGATAATAATTGGATCATGAATACTGAGTTTAGTGAAATAAAGAAGGTCAAGATGAAGTTATGTGCGTATTTGTCAGTTTGAAAATATTTGATCTAGATGGTTGCCTTTCACTACAAATCTCCATCATTAAATGACAACTCCCAGTATGGTCCTGTAAATATTCAAGATATTTATGGAGGATCTACTATATGCCAGGTCATCTTCCAGTCATTGGGGGATACATCTCTGAAGTGCCAGATGAATCTCCCTAAAGTAAGCTCTGAGTGTGTCATCCTACCACTCAAAAACTGTTAAATTCTATATTAGCCATCAAATGAAGTCTACTCTTCTAGTGTAACGTCAAGATCTTTTTCCTCCTGTTCCAACCTGTCTTTTTAGCCTGTTCTCTTCAAGCCTCCACTAAACAAGATCACTGCTCACCTACCTACATTTCTCTCAGCCTGGAATATACTCTTACTCCTCCACCTTTCTTTATCTGCCAAAGTCCTGCTTATCCTTCACAACTCTGTTTAAATGCCAATCCAGGGATCCCTGGGTGGCGCAGCGGTTTGGCGCCTGCCTTTGGCCCAGGGCGCGATCCTGGGGACCCGGGATCAAATCCCACGTCGGGCTCCCGGTGCATGGAGCCTGCTTCTCCCTCTGCCTATGTCTCTGCGCCTCTCTCTCTCTCTCTCTCTCTCTCTCTCTCTCTGTGACTATCATAAATAAATAAAAATTAAAAAAAAATAAATGCCAATCCACTTCAAAGTGAAAAACATATTTCTGGGGATCCCTGGATGGCTTAGCGGTTTGGCGTCTTCCTTCGGCTCAGGGCGTGATCCTGGAGTCCTGGGGTCGAGTCCCACATCGGGCTCCTTGCATGGAGCCTGCTTCTGCCTTCTGCCTCTCTCTCTCTCTCTCTTTCTGCCTCTCATGAATAAATGAATAAAATCTTAAAGAAAAAAGAAAAACATATTTCCTTTCTGACCACTAGAATTGTTCATCTAGAAATTCTGTAAATATTTATCTGAAAATGTGTTGCCTTTCAGACCACAAGACCTATGAATACCTTCTGTATTTAATATCATTTACCATATACTTCAAAACTGTGTCTGTGTCTCATCTCCCCTACTAAACCGTAAGCTTAAGGGCATTCTTACTGAATGCACTTTTCCAAATGCCTGCTTATATTCAAGGAAGTGAGTTGTTGAGTATTAGAGACAAAACAGAAATGGAGTCTTTGAGGTGTGTTGTGGGAAGACAGACCTCCATAGACTATACCTTCCCACGATATATCAGGTGTAAAGTGGTATAAAGCTAGAACAGGAAGAGTGGGACAATTCTGCTATAGGTCATCAGAAAATTTCATAGATTAAACATGTAGCCAAGATTTTGTATCAGGATGATGATGACAATTATTTCCATGTCCTGGGAGCTTTCTGCCTAGGTAGAGATACTGGGATTTGGTTGGGCAGAGAGATGGGATAAGCACGAAAGTAGTTTCCATACTCTTGCTCTAGACTGAGGACAAAATATTAGTATATGCAGATCAGAATTCTCTGGAGGATGCTGAGTGGGGCAGGACAGGAGTTCTAGAAAATGGAGATGTTGAGAAAGGAAACTCAAAGAAATTTGGCTAATTTGAAGAATCTCTCTCTTCCACACAAGTCTTTTTTTTTTTTTTTTTTTTTTTAAGATTTTACTTACTCCCGGGGCACAGTCCTGGAGACCCGGGATCGAATCCCACGTCAGGCTCCCGGTGCATGAAGCCTGCTTCTCCCTCTGCCTGTGTCTCTGCCTCTCTCTCTCTCTCTCTCTCTCTCTCTCTCTCTCTCTGCGCGCGACTATCATAAATAAAAAAAATAAAAATATTATAAAAAAGATTTTACTTTTTATTCATGAGACAGAGAGAGAGAGAGAGGAAGACACACAGGAAGAGGGAGAAGTAGGCTTCCTGCAGGGAGCCGGATGTGGGACGCGATCCTAAGACCAGGATCATGCCCTGAGCTGAAGGCAGATGCTCAACCGCTGAGCCACCCAGGGATCCCTCCCTTCCATGAATCTTTATTGAGGACACACTGAGTTTCACCTGCCTAGGCAGGTGAAATGTGCCCATAGCATGCCCTTACAGTGTGGTTAGAAGAATCTATGCCACACTCAAGAGTTTAGGCTTCTGTCACTGGGCAGGGGAGGAGCCATGGGGTGTCAGGTTTTGTAAAAACTAGGAAGTTAGGGGATCCCTGGGTGGCTCAGTGGTTTGGCGCCTGCCTTTGGCCCAGGGCACGATCCTGGAGTCCCGGGATAGAGCTCCCGGCATGGAGCCTGCTTCTCCCTCCTCCTGTGTCTCTGCCTCTTTCTCTCTCTCTCTCTCTCTCTCATAAATAAATAAATACATCTTTAAAAAAAAAAAGACTAGGAAGTTAGAGGTGAAAAGGTGAAACTATGAGAGTGGATGACATTTCCCAAAGAGGCTGTGGGTGGGTAAGAAGGGAACTAAAGGTAGAACCCTGGAGCCCTAGCCTCTAAAAGGAGGCAGCTGTAGAAGGGGCAATCAGTAAGGACTTTTAGAAAAGTGACTGCTGGGCAGTCCCAGTGGCTCAGCGGTTTAGCGCTGCCTGCAGCCCGGGGCGTGATCCTAGAGTGATCCTGGAGTCCCGGGATTGAGTCCCGCGTTGGGCTCCCTGCATGGAGCCTGCTTCTCTGTGTCTCTATGAATAAAATCTTAAAAAAACGGGACAATCAAGACAGGGTGAGTTTTTTTTTTTAAGATTTATTTATCTATTTTAGAGGCACACATAGAAGGAAAGAGAGAATCCCAAGCAGACTCTGCCCTGAGCACAGAGCCTGACACGGTGCTTGATCCCAGGACCCCAAGATCAGACCTGAGCTGAAACCAAGGGTCAGACAAAACTGACTGAGCCACCCATGAGCCTCTAGACAGGGTGAGGTTTTGGATCCCATGTGAGAAAACGGTGGTCCATGCCTAATGCTTGCATAAGCCCCATAATGTCATAACAATGTCAGTCCATTGAGTTTGATCAGAGGGCACTCTTAGTGGTTTAAAAGGAGAGATAGGGACAGAAAAGGGGAGTAAAAGCACTGAATATTTATTCATTGTGGGCATGTGGAACATAGTACATGCTTTACATTGCAGTTGAGAGGCGAATGAAAGGTAAATAAGCAGAGTTAAGGGTAGAGACCACTATTTCAATCCCTTGTTTGAAATGTGATCCTGATCAAATGAAATTTGGAAAGCTTGCTGTTACAGTGATATAAAGCCTGAGAACAGTTTCAATTTCATTTTGTTCCTGTATTACTAAATACAATTAAGTATTCCAATTTCAGTCCCATTTACAATAAAAACATTGGCCTCTAGAACATGATAGCTTCTTTTGCTTCCCAAATAACGCCACAGATGTCAACTGGCAGTTTTCCAATAGTGGAAAGAACCAAGTACAGTAAAGTGAAATCTAACAATCTAGAATGAGAACAGAAAGAACTGACAACCTAATAAAATTCTGAATTGCAGATTTTATTGTTTTAAGAATGAGGGTTTTTATTAATTTCAAGTTGCAAGCATATTGTAAAGTCAGGTCAAAATGGTTTTCAGGAAATAATAGACAGCTTACAAATTACATCAATAACAAATTAATTTTAATGACATGACAGAGTATTTTTTTTGACATAGAGTATTAAGTGTCCTTTCATTATTTTCCTTCAAATTTTTATTTAAATTTCAGTTAACATATAATATTGGTTTCAGGAGAATTTAGTGATTTATCATTTGCATATAACACCCAGTGCCTGTCATAACAAGTATTCTCCTCTAGGATTTTGATGTTTCCTCATGTAGGTCTTTCATCCATTTAGGATTTATTTTTGTGTATGGTATAAGAAAGTGGTCCAGTTTTCCCAACACCATTTGTTTAAGAGATTGTCTTTTTTTTGCATTTGATATTCTTTCCCGTTTTTTTTTTAAGATTTGATTTATTTATTCATGAGAGAAACACACACACAGAGAGAGGCAGAGACATAGTCTGAGAGAGAAGCAGGCTCCACGAAGGGAGCCCAATGTGGGACTCTATCCTGGGACTCCAGGTTCATGCCCTGAGCCGAAGGCAGAGGCTCAACCGCTGAGCCACCCAGGTGTCCCTTTCCTGCTTTGCTGAAGATTAGTTGACCATATAGTTGTGGGTCCATTTCAGGGTTTTCTGTTCTGTTCCACTGACCTACGTGTTGTGGTGCCTACACGCTACTATCCTGATGACTACAGCTTTATAATACAGCTTGAAGTCTGGAATGATCTTGCATTCACCTTTGCTTTCCTTTTTCAAGATTGTTTTGGTATTCAGGGTCTTTTGTGGTCCCCTACACATTTTAGGATTGTTTCTTCTAGCTCAGTGAAAAATGTTGATGGTATTTTGAGAGGGATTGCATTAAATGTGTAGTTTGCTTTTGGGTAGTATTAATTTTTTTTTGTCTTAAAGAGCACGCTTAGAGGGAAGCAAGTCATAGGAGAGTCTTAACTATAGAGAACAAACTGAAGGTTTGGAGGAGAGGTGGGCTGGGGATGGGTATTAAGGAAGGCACTTGTGTTGATCACTGAGTGTTTATATGTAAGTAATGAATCACTAAATTCTGCTCCTGAAACCAGTATTACATCATATTTTAATTAATTGGAATTTATTTTTTAAAATAATTTATTTATTTATTCATGAGAGACACAGAGAGAGATGGAGACATAGGCAGAGGAAGAAGCAGGCTCCCCACAAGAAGCCTGATCCTGGGCAGCCCCGGTGGCTCAGCGGTTTTGTGCTGCCTTGGGCCCAGGGCTGGATCTTGGAGACCCAGGATTGAATCCCACGTCAGGCTCCCTGCATGGAGCCTGCTTCTCCCTCTGCCTATCTCTATGTTCTCAAGAATAAATAAATAAAAAATCTTAAAAAAAAAAAGCTGATCCCTTGGATTCAGACTTGGATCAAGTCCTGGCTTGATCCTGGCTCAACTGTTGAGCCATCCAGGCACCCCACTAATTAGAATTTAAATACAATTTTAATTAATTTCTATTTCTATTAATTAATTTTTAATAGAAAATTATTGGAGGGTGCAGCTTTAAGTGTGCAGCCAACTTCAAAGTCTCAGGCACTGATTCAATCAGAGACTGCTACTTATTTTTACATTTATGCAGGTAAACTAATTGTAAAAGCTCTACTAAACTAGATACAGATAAACCGGATAAAGTTGGTGTAACACAAAACTGGATTATTAGTTGAGAGGATAAAGATCAACTTTGTTTAAAAAAGAAGCTCTTGGGATCCCTGGGTGGCGCAGCGGTTTGGCGCCTGCCTTTGGCCCAGGGCGCGATCCTGGAGACCCGGGATCGGGTCCCACGTCGGGCTTCCGGTGCATGGAGCCTGCTTCTCCCTCTGCCTGTGTCTCTGCCTCTCTCTCTCTCTCTGTGACTATCATAAATAAATTAAAAAAAAAATAAAAAAAAGCTCTTTGGCTGAATACTTACCATTTACATCAACATGGATAGAACTGGAGGGTATGATGAGTTGTGAAAAAAGTCAATCAGAGAAAGACAATTATCATATAGTTTCACTAATATGTGGAATATAAGAAACAGCATAGAGGAGCATAGGGGAAGTGAGAGAAATTGAATGGGAAGTCATTAGAGAGGGAGAAAAACCATGAGAGACTCTTAACTCTAGGAAACAGGGTTGCTGGAGGGATGGGGAAGGGGGGATGAGGTAACTGGGTGAGGGGCATTAAGGAGGGCACATGATGAGATGAGCACTGGGTGTTATACACAACTGATAAATTATTGAACACTACATCTGAAACTAATGATGTACTATATGTTTGCTAATTGAATTTAAATAAAAAACACAAGCTTTTTTCCTATTCTTTAATGATGTTTAAGTCCTTAATGGTGAAATTTCTTAGCCTTCTTTTCTTCCACCACTCGAAATTTCTTAGTCCTAATGTTAGCTTTTTTTAAAGTTATGTCAGACAAATGAAAAAAATGCTCAACATCACACTAGGCATCAGGGAAATACAAATCAAAACTGCAATGAGATACCACCTCACACTAGTCAGAATGGCTAAAATTAGCAACTCAGGAAACAGCAGATGTTGGCAAGGATGTGGAGAAAGGGGAAGCTCTCTTACACTCTTGGTGGGAATGCAAGCTGGCACAGCCACTCTGGAAAACGGTATGGAGATTCCTCAGGAAGTTAAAAATAGAACTACTCTATGACAAAGCAATTGCAATTCTAGGTATTTATTCAAAGGATACAAAAAATAGTGGTTCAAAGGGTCACATGCACCCCAATGTTTATAGCAGCAATGTCCTCTGTAGCTAAAACATGGGAAGAGCCCAGATGTCCATCAACAGATGGATAAAGATGAAGTGGTGTATATATACAATGGAATATTACTCAGCCATCAAAAGAATGAAATCATGCCATTTGCAACAACATGGATAGAACTAGAGGGTATTATACTATATGAAATCAGAGAAAGACAAGTATCATATGATTTCATTCATATGTGGAATTTAAGAAACAAAACATGAACATTGGGAAGGGAAGGAAAAATAAAATAAGATGAAAATAGGGAGGCAAATCATAAGAGACAGTAAACTTTAGGAAACAAACAAGGTTGCTGGAAGGCCGTGTGTAGGGGGAAGGGATAATCGGGTGATGGGCATTAAGGAGGACACTTGATGTAATGAGCACTGGGTGTTATATAAAAATGTTGATCACTAAATTCTACCCCTAAAACTAACAATACAGTATATGTTAACAAAATTGAATTTAAATAAATTAAAAAAAAGAAATAAAAGTTCTACCAGATAAAAATTATGTTCAATGGGCAGCCTGGGTAGCTCAGTGGTTTAGCACTGCCTTCAGCCCAGGGTGTGGTCCTGGAGACGCAGGATCGAGTCCCGTGTCAGGCTCCCTTCATGGAGCCTGCTTCTCCCTCTGCCTGTGTCTTTGCCTCTCTCTCTCTCTCTCTCTCTCTGTGTGTGTGTGTGTCTCTCTCCTAGATTAATAAGACAAATCTTTTTTTTTTTTTTTAAATTATGTTCGGGCAGCCCTGGTGGCTCAGCGGTTTAGAGCCGCCTACAGCCCAGGGCCTGATCCTGGAGACCGGGGATCAAATCCAGTGTCAGGCTCCTTGCATGGAGCCTGCTTCTCCTTCTGCCTGTCTCTGCCTCTCTCTGTCTCTCTCCTCTCTGTGTATTCTCATGAATAAACAAATAAAATCTTCAAAAAAAAAATAAAAAATTTAAAAAAATAAAAATAAAAAATTATGTTCAAAACTGACATGTAGGAATCACTGGTTCACAAAATATTTGGAAAATTAGCTTAAAATATGAGATATAACTTTTAGGGGAGAATTAAAGTAAAATACATGGTAAGAATAAAATCACTATGATTGAAATCACTTTTTTAAAAAATTAAATTCAATTAACCAACATACATACATCAGTAGCTTCAGATGTAGAGTTCAATAATTCATCATTTGCATAGAACACCCAGTACTCATCACATCACGTGCTCTCCTTAATGCCCATCACCCAGTTACTCCATCCCCACATCCACCTCCCCTCTAGCAACCTCCAGTGTATTTCCTGTCATTAAGTTTCTCATGGTTTTTCTCTGATAACTTCCCAGTTTTCTCTCCCTTCCCCTATGATCCTCTGCACTGTTTCTTATATTCCACATACGAGCAAAAACATATAATTGTCTTTCTCTGACTTATTTTGCTCAACATAATAATCGAAACCACTTTCAAGCATTTTTAGGAGCAGTAGTGTAAATAATACTGGTATCACGTGCAAACTTGTAGCATCTTTAGAAAATCTTTTGATTTTGGTTCCTTTCACAGCTTTTGAGGCATTTAAAATTAAACTAAACATATGATGTCACTAAAAATATTTTAAATAATGTTAAATACTTTTCTCTATAAAGCTTAGTTGAGGCCCTAGACTGACTTCATGACTGGTGCTGTCACTTACCAGCAGTACCACCGTGGGCAAGCTATTTAACCTCTAGTTCTTCAATTTCCTCAGTTGTAAAGTGGAGGTACAGTATACTCCAGTTAGTTGTCATGAGGAACAATGATAGATACAAACTCACGCAGAACAGTTTCTGGTAGAGAGTTAGCACCGCATATGTGTTCACTGTTTTTATGATTCAATAAGATGACAAGCTAAGGGGAAAATAACTTATTTCTCAAAAATCTAGCAGGTTTAACAAGAGTAGAAATAATTCAGGTATTTTAAATAATATAGGTTGTCCCTTTAATTAACATTTATTAGCAAACTTTACATCATATATTTCTCAGAGCAAGTTTCCAACCAATTTTTTAAAAAAAGCTTATTGAAGTATAATTGACATACAGAATCTCTATATTGAAATGTACAGTTTGAACAGGTGCCTGATAGTTCACTGTGATCCTACAGTGGTTAATACTCTGTGCTATGTACAATTTGAAAAGTCCTAACATATGTATATACAGATCATATCCTCATTACAATCAAGATAGAGAACACATCCACTACCTGCAAGTCTGCGTTATCAGTCTGTCCTCTCTCCTTCCTTTCCCCTGGCAACCACTGATCTGCCTTCTGTCACTATACATTAGTAATCAATTATGTTTCATTACCAGATGGTGGTATGTATTAAAATATTTGACTCAAGGTAGGGAAAAAAAAAAGACCATATAGAAAGGTAGTTTTGTTGGTAGGAAAAAAAACAAACTAAGAAGAGTTTTTAAAGATGAAGGTAATTTAGGGATCCCTGGGTGGCGCAGCGGTTTGGTGCCTGCCTTTGGCCCAGGGCGCGATCCTGGAGACCCGGGATAGAATCCCACGTCAGGCTCCCGGTGCATGGAGCCTGCTTCTCCCTCTGCCTGTGTCTCTGCCTCTCTCTCTCTGTATGACTATCGTAAATAAATAAAAAAAAAATAAAGATGAAGGTAATTTAGAGTATTTCTGTGAAGAAATTAAAAAAAAAGTTACCAAAAAAGGCTTGATGGGGTGCTTGGGTGGCTCAGTTGGTTAAACTT
The DNA here is from genome assembly GCF_905146905.1 of Nyctereutes procyonoides. Classification (NCBI taxonomy): domain Eukaryota; kingdom Metazoa; phylum Chordata; class Mammalia; order Carnivora; family Canidae; genus Nyctereutes; species Nyctereutes procyonoides. Next base: position 28,497,758 of record NW_026575120.1, read on the forward strand.
CCTACTCTTGATTTTGGCTCAAGTCATGATCTCAGGGTCATGAGATGGAGCCCTGCATGGGGCTCCACATTGGGTGTGGAGCCTGCTTGAGATTCTATCTCCCTCTGCCCCTCCCCACCCCAGCTTGCACTCTCTCTAAAAAATAAAATAAAAATAAAAGCTTGAGAAAAATTTTACTTCACTGATGAAGAGTTGACTTGTCACAAACACTGTCAATTTACTAGATAGTATCACATCTCTATGTGGCTTTCATATTTTTACATCTCATTTATTAACTCAGTCAACAGGGTTGATAGGTTGTTTATCTGTCAGGGCTTGGAAGAAGGCACACTTGTGGCAAAGAGATCATGTATACCTGTGCTGTCCAATGCATTAGCCTCTAACCACATATGGCTATTATTTTTTAAGGATTTTATGTTTTAAATAATCTCTACACCCAACATGGGGCTTGAACTCACAACCCAGAGATAGAGTTGCATACTACCCTGACTAAGCCAGCCAGGCGCCCCCACATATGGCTACTTAAACTTAATTTAAAATTTAGTTGAGTTGCAGTAGCCACACTTTAAAGTTTTGAGTGTCCCATCCATGGCTAGTGAACACCATATTGGACACTGCAGATACAGAAATTTCTATCATTGCTGAAAGTTCTAGTGGACAGAGTTGATTAAGAAGCCTCTTGAGGTACATGATCTACAAAGGAGGTGGGGAGGGTCTCAACTGGAGCAATGGAAATGTAATGGAGAGGAGGGATCTCTTAAGATACTTAATGTACTGCAGAGTGAAGATAGGGGGATTCATTTAGGAGGTCTTCTAGGTTTTTTCCTATGTAAATGGGTGGATGGTAGAACCATTCACCAAGAAAAGAAATATAGAAGAAGTAGGATTGGGAAGTGGAAATCAGATCTGAACTCAGGGAGAGGCAACCCTTGCACAGGCCAGAGGTCTGAGAAGCTGCTGGATCTCAGAATGTGATCTGAGGGGAGTTTGAGTGGAGGTAGGGGTCCAAGAAAGGAACCATGGATAGGGGCCATGCACTTTGGCAAGAGCTCTCACAGAAAGTAGGCTGCATGACATATAAGATGGCCATAGTGTAGCATCAGAGCCTGAGAAGTCCAGGCATGCAGGGTAAGGTTTTCAAACATGAGTGGGTAATGAAATCAATGGTCTCCACCAGCTTATATATATATATATATATATATATATATATATATATATATATATAAAGAGTATGCTTTGCATAGAATTTGAGTAAAAATCTTTTCCTTAAACTTTTGTATATTTACACAAATATATGTACACTTGTTACAAGGTAAAACATTTTTGGGTTGTGGTCCTATTTGTTTGAATGTCAACTGATTTATAAAGGGAGTACTGCACACTATAAGCTACATGCAAACTGGAACAAGTGTTTTTTTCCTCATTACCTAAAATCGTGGCACATAGTAGCTCAGTAAAGACATAATGCATGAAGGAATGAGTCAATAGGCCAGAGAAGTAAGGGAAACCCAGGACAAGGGTGACTCAAAAGCTAAAGAAGGAAGAGAGAGAATAAATAGCCCCATATCAGGTGTCGGTCATTTGGTGATATTCAGAGCATGGATGACACCTCATATCTGCAATTTCTGTGGATTGACAGAAGCTAGACTGCAGAAGTAGATGGGAAGGGAGTAGAAAGGACACATAGGACAATGGAGTAACTGGTTTTGTACTGAAATTGTGAAAGTTCAGTATGTGTCTGAAAGAGATATAGGAGAGGCAAGCTGTAGAATTGCACTGCCCAATAATGGAATCATTTGCCAAATGCGGAGATTTAAATTAGCATTACATTTAAAAAAGCTGTTCCTTCAGAATACTAGCTCCACTTCAAGTGCTCCATGGCCACATGCGGCCGGTGGCTACCACTCCTCGGAGCTGACAGAAAATTTCCAACATTGCAGTCTATTGGAGAGTGCAGTTCTAGGAGAAAGTTTTAGTTCATCGTGCCTGTCCTGGCCCCACAGGACAAGCCAGCACTGCTCCCAAACTCCTCCTACCAGAAACATTATCCAACTATAGCAGAGAAACTGCTGGAGCTATTACAATCAATAAATGGCACTATACGTGTCTCAGTGAAGGTCAACCCTAGAAAAGGCCAGGGGAGGATACCAGGGAGGCTACCGAACTTCAGGATGTGACCCAGGAGGAGTCTGGGCAAAACAGGTCTTCGTGTCGTCCCAGCCAACGCAAAACCATGTGACAAGCCTTGCTAACGACTGAATGCACAAGGAAAGGAGCTGCGGGACAAGGTGTTGGGGCGGCAGACGAGGCTTCGTGCTGGGGAGTTCGGGCTCGGCGAGACGGAGACGCAGCGTCAAGTGGGGGCATCCCTGCAGGGAAATTCCAGGTCTAATAATTAAAGTTACCAGAAGGTAATAGATACTATATCTGGTTTCCGAACGTGGCTCTCAGTAACGAGAAGGAATGCGATGGGAGACAGGTGTTAGCGTCCGTAAGCTCTGTCTACTTGGACGCTTTAAGTCGGGACTCCCACTGACCCACTGCAGAAGTCAGTTGTAGAATTTACAAAATAAAACGTCTAACTTTGTGGACAAAACAAAACAACCCCTCAAGTCGTTTTTAAAGGAATATACTTGGCTCAATTCCTTAAAAAAGTTTTTTTTTTTTTTTTTTTTTTTTTGGGTGTGTGTGCTTATTCCTGTGGTGAGGGAATGGAGGAAATCCGAAGAGAAGAAAGAATATTCAGCGCGTTTGCCTTCCCTGCCTCAGGGTCAACCTTGAGGTGGCGCTCAGTAAGTTAGGTCTTCTGCAAAAATAAAACATGAATCCTCCTGTCTTCCCCCCTAGGCTGTGCCTGTGACACAAGGTGAGGAGCGGGTCGCCGAGGTCAGGTCCTCTCACGGACACGCGTGGCAGCGCGACACACCGAGTTCGGGCGCCTGGGGTTCTGGTCAGTGCTCACCGGGCAACCAGGTCCGGGGGGGGGGGAGAGGCCCGGGTGGGCGGGGGCGGGGGGGAGAGAGAGGCCCGGGTGGGTGGGTGGGGGGAGGCCCGGCTGGAGAAGGGCTTGCGGGGCGCCGCGCCGAGGAGCACACTGGCCTGTGAGAACTGTCCGTCTGGACCGCGTTACTAAGGGCATCGCTGGCTTGGCGGAGGGACCGGTGACGGCCGGAAGACGCGCTGACGCCCGACTCCCAGGACGCTGTCCCGAGACTGCGGCCGCCGCTCCTCCTCAGGCGCCGCCCCGGCCTTCCCGCGCGAGGCCGGAAGCGACTTTCCAGCGCCCCGGCGCGCAGAGCAAGATGGCGGCGCTCTCTCCGAGGCGACTGTGCCAAGTTCGTTCTAGTTGGGCCGCTTCCCTAAGCGCCAGGGACTCCCGACTCGCATCGCCGACCCTGCTTTTCTCAGCAGAACACGCTCATGTCTCAGTTCCACCCAGCGGAGCTGGAGGCCACGCACGGCGGCGCCCAAGAGCGCCGAGCTGCACTGACTAGCACTGACAGGAGAGACCCGCGCGGAGGAGACGTGGGTGCACAGACGCGGCCCCGCCTCCCGGAGAGCGCGGGGGCGGGGCGAAAGGTCAGGAAGGCGTCATGTGCGGGTGGCGTATTTCCGCTTCCGCCTGGCCCCGTCGCTTTTTGGTTGGACGGGCTTGTTGTGGGGAGGGAGGGGGGAGATTGTTTGCGGTGGAGGAGCTTAGTGTGCGGGAAGGTAAACTGAGGTAAGGTTCTGTGTCGGGGGGCTCGGGTGTGTGGGAGTCCTGGGGGCAGGCTGTTCGGGACTGAGGGAGGGTGCGGGGTCATCCCCGCGTTTGCAGAGAGAAGTGGGGCGGGGCTGGGGTTAGGGAGTGCATTGCGAAGCCCGGGTGGGGGGTGGAGCCCGGGCGGGCGTAGGGAAGGTAGGGGCTCGCGGGGAAGTGCGGAAGGCGCGGGCGGTCCCGAAGGGCTGAGGAGAGTGGTTGCGGCGGGGTCTGGTGGACGCGTGGCGGCCGGGAGCGCGGGGCTCGGAGGCCGAGGGGCAGGGAGGGGCCGCCGGCCCGCGTGCGTCCTCATGCTGCCCGTGCGCTGGGCCTTGGTGTCCGTGCAGCTCTCCGGAGACCGTCGTCCGCAGCTTCGGGGGCCAGCCCTATCTCTCCAGCCGCCACCACAGCCTGGAGGCGCCTGCCTCCGCCCTCCCGAATGGTGCTACTCCTCGCAGGCCTCGGCCCGGGATCCACGCCCCCTCTACCCCCTGCCTTGGAGCCGGAGCTCCGGGTCCCTCCTGCCGGACGCCCCGTGACGGGGACGGAGGACCTCTACCGCAGACCCGGCTGCAGCTCCAGGAGCCCCGCCGACCACGTGAATCTTGGCCTCTAACCCAGCGTCAGGTCATACTTGTGCCCCTTCTCCCGCCGTTTGAGAAGAGAAGCCCTCCTCCTCGCTGGCCGGAGCCCAGGAAGCCCCACGCTGGGGCCCTGGTCCCAAAATGTCAGTCCTCTCTTGTGCATAGGACTGTGCCCCCTCCCCATCAGCATGGCTGAGTTCAGGCCGGCTCCGGGGGGGCGGGAGACCCCGCAGGGGGAGCTTCGTGCTGAGGTTGTAGAGGATCAAGGCCCTCGGAGCCCGGTCTCGGAGGAGCCCCCAAGAAGTGGGAGCGGCAGCACTGAGGCCAAACTGTCTCCCAGAGAAGAGGAGGAACTGGATCCTCGAATTCAGGTGAGAAGAGCAAGAGGGGGACACCTGGGTGGCTCAGCAGCTATTCGTCTGCCTTTGGCCCAGGGCGTGATCCTGGAGTCCTGGGATCGAGTCCCACATCGGGCTCCGGAGTCCCGGGATCAAGTCCCGCATCAGGCTCCTTACATGGAGTCTGCTTCTCCCTCTGCCTGTGTCTCTGCCTCTCTCTCCCTGTGTCTCTCATGAATAAATAAAATCTTAAAAAAAAAAAAAAAAGACCAAGAGGGAGGGAGACACACAGGGAGCCCAGATTCCGGTTTTCCTGAAGAGCTGTGGGATCAACGAAGAGTTAGACTTTCTCTGTCTGGTGGGCAGGAGCGGGAAGGAAAACCAGCCTGGCGGTGATCATGGCAGCAGTGTAGAGCGTGATGCCATGGAGAGAGCCGCCTGCCCCGCGCCTGGGCTGTGTTTCTCAAGGCTTCGCAGACAAGTGAAGCAGCAAATTAGCATCAGATGCAGGGCCTCGTTTAGGTCAGTGGAGAGTAGAACTGTCTGTTGTTCTCCTTTGGCTGAGAGGTGCCATATGAGAGGATGGGATTTGGAGATTGGGAGGTAGTAGGGAACCTTCCCTTCCTTCTCTCCTCATCGGTGCCTTCCAGGGATGCACACGTTTCACACCTTGTAAGGACTCAACAGATTGAGGCCTGTAAGGAAATCCCATGTGTTTAGGGAGTTGACCAGCCATGGCCAGTTCTTAATAATACAGGTTCCCAGGTCTGAGGGTGCTGCTTGTATCCAATGAGTGGGAAAGCTGATTTATTATTGCCTTGGAGTATTTACAGGCAAGTAGTTGGTAGGATGGGCAGATCTTGGAAGGCAGCCTCAGAGCAGTGGGTGAGGAGGACAAGCACCATGCGGGTGAGATGCAAGGTGGCCAAGGTGGAGTTTTATTGTTTCCCGGCATTGACTGGGAAAGTTGCTTGGGCAGGTGAGGGCAGGAAGTTGTCTGTTGGGGGCTGAATCTGCCAGAAGGTCTGGCAGTGTCTCCAAGATTCTGACGTGGCGGTGATGCACATACATCTCTAGGTGAGCAGGAGCATCTCAGGGCTTGCATTCCTGACCTTCTCTGCCATCCAGCCTTTATTAGATCGCTTCTGTGAGTCAAGAGGAGATCAGGTCTGGTCTGAGTATCCTCTCCACCCTCTTAGTGGAGCTTCCCTGGATGTTGAGGTGGGGGAACTGTGTCCATGCTTATATTGGAGCTGCGGTAAGCCATTCGTTTACTGGCGTGGGTCAGTTTATTTCTTCCACGTGTCATGGGTGTTGCATTGAAAACAGCTGAGTGTCTTCTGCTAATTCCATGGATTTGGATTTGTTATCTACTGAGGAAATAATTTGTAGTGAAAAAACGTGGTCGGGCTGAGATTGAAGCAATCTCCAGCTCCATTGTTCGTGATTTCCATTCAAGTTATGTAATCTCTGAGTTTCACCTTCATCTATAAAGTGAGGGGTTGGTCTCGCTGATTTGTGAGCACAACTCCTTGCTGTGCTTTGACATAGTCTTATGGTTCTTTCCTATCACAGCTCTTTGGCATAGCTCTTGGTGAAAGTTTGTAGGTAGTGCTTGGGGAAAGAGTCACGTATCTGTTCTGTGGTGTGGAGGGCTGTGTGATGCACTTCATACATCTCTTTCCAGTGTTCCTTAGTCTCCTCCAGGTGGGTGAGAATCTACCATGGGTGGTTTCTTTGCTCAGCCTCTCCTGCTCCTGTGTGTTTTTCCAGTGCCTACACAGGCAAAGGCCATAGTGTGAAGAGTCACACTCTTATGTTGTGCTGTTTGGTAAAGTAGCTGTGAGCCACGTATGGCTACTTAAGTAAAATAAATTAAAAATTAAAAAATTAAAATGCAGTTTTCCAGCTGCTGTTCGTATTGCAGAAGTAGAACACCTCCATCATCATAGTTCTATTGGATGAGCTCTGTGAGGGTCACAGAGTACCAAGCAGGCATAAGATTTGCCTTGAATCCAGGGAGTTTGCAGTGTTATTGGAGTGAGAAGAACAAGCAGACCATAGTCACTCTTGTTAAACCAGGAGGCACATTGTGGAGCAGTGTGGGTTATGTAGGGAGGAAGGTCTTGTAGAGGCTTCCCCCTTTGATGGCACACTTGTGGCTGGGCCAGTGCTCTCCCCTTATCAGGGCCTCTGTGTCATCTTGCCATGTGAGAGAGGTAGCCCGATGTGAGGGGCACCTCTCACAGAGAAAGCTAGTAGGATTCAGCCCTTCTGTGTTTTGGCTCCTCTAGATAAGGAGGAGATGGAGGCATGTGTCATTTGAGCTCTCTGTTGGTGTTGATGATGCATGAGACCGTAGTATCCTGATAACTGTGTTTCAGTGCTTTAAAGGGATTTTCAGTATATTTTGTGGGTCTCCGCCAACAGATCCATCATAATCCACCAGCAAGTTTTAAAAACACCCATTCCAGGGAACCCTGGGTGGCGCAGTGGTTTAGCGCCTGCCTTTGGTCCAGGGCGCAATCCTGGAGATCCAGGATCGAATCCCACGTCGGGCTCCTGGTGCATGGAGTCTGCTTCTCCCTCTGCCTATGTCTCTGCCTCTCTCTCTCTCTGTGTGTGACTATCATAAATAAATAAAAATTAAAAAAAAATAAAAACAAAATAAAAACACCCATTCCTGAGCCATGCTCAGACATGCGAATTCTGGTCTCCATGGGGTGAGAAGTGGTTTTTTTTTTTTTTTTTTTTTTGTGAGAAGTGGTTCTAACATGCAGCCCACATGTCTTCACTGAGCCAAGGATATCCCAAAGGCCAGGGACTGTGTTCAGGTATTTTCTGGAACTCCGAAAAATGGTTGCCCCTAAGGCAAGGCTTGTACTCAATAGGGAAAGGGGTTTTCTTGGCAGGCAATTCATGTCCCTGTTTTCTGGTAGGATGCCTCTGGAAGTTGGTTGGAGGCCAGCTCTAGGCCTACCTGGAGTTTGCTGTCCCCCAGGGAAGGCCATGTCTTAGTCTCCATGTCTTGACCTCAGTGTAGTAGTTCTCTGAGGCCTTCAGGCTGGTCCTCAGCTTTCTGACAGGGTCCCAGTGGAGGGAAGAAATGAAGGAGGGTGGTGCTAGGATGGTCCTGGGTCTCCTGCCCTGTGACTTTCTCAGTTCCCTTTGTGATGGGCACATTCATTCTCAGGTGAGTGGATATATAGTGCCTTACCTTCTCCCTAGACTCTTCAGAGTGACTTTGCAACCTCTTTGTCCTCATCTTAAGTTATCAGTTTAGTTCTCACAGGATAGTCATATTTTCCTTATTCTCAATTCTTGGGCCATGCATCACCCTGGCCCTGCATCACCATCGGCTTATGTGTTTTAATGGCCTGCACAAGGTGGGCAGGAGCATCTGTCTGCTGAGCACCCATGCCTTTGACTCAGTGGCCTGGCATCTTTGGAATGTGCCCGGTGTGCCCTGGGAAGGTCACCGTCCTTGCTGGTTGCGGGCTCACTGATGGATGATGTGTGCTGACTCAGACTTCATCATATTCAAATTCCGTTTCAGCCGGGTGCCAGGAGTCCCTGGTAGAGCAGGCCAAATGGAATGTATTGCCAGCTTCCCAACACAGAGTCCTGAGTGCTCGTTGACTCCCACTCACCCTTGTCCTGGGTTTGTCCCAGCCTGATTGTTCACCCTGCCCTCTAGCCTATTCTCTTTCCCAGTATCCTGGTCATGTTAGAAAGAGCTTTGTAACTTTGTGATCAAAAGATTTTTTTAGGGGGAATCCCTGGGTGGCTCAGCGGTTTGGCCCCTGCCTTCGGCTCAGGGCATGATCCTGGAGACGGGGATCAAGTCCCACATCGGGTTCCCTGTGTGGGGCCTCTCCCTCTGCCTGTGTCTCTGCCTCTCTCTCTGTGTCTTTCATGAATAAATAAATAAAATCTTTTTTTTTTTTTTAAAGATTTTTTTAATTGCTGGAAGTGCTGTGTGGATGCAAGGTCCCTTATAGAAAGAAGTACCTGCTCCTGCCCTTAGCTGATAGCTGGAGCCGTTCACATCCTTTTTCCTGTGGGGAGACTTACGTAGAGCCGTCAGCTCCTGTGATGATCTTGCTAGGATCTGGGAGCACTTTGGGCTGTGGAACTGAGTGGGATCCAGTCTTGAACCTTGGTTTGCCTATGGCAGTGTTGCAGGATGGCCTTTAGTGACCTCCTCTTCTCTAGAATCAGTGTATTGCCTCCTAAGGGGCATGTCCTCTTTCTACCAGGACTGTGGTTTTTCTAGGTGATTGTACTCCTGTCTTCTCTGAGGCATCCATCCAAGGACATGCTTAGTCCTAGGATGGTGGTCACAAGCTGGATTCCACATCAGGTCCTAAATCCAGTTTCAATTCTGCCCCTAACTCCCCACTTCATTGTTTCTTATCTAGCAAATTTGAATGAGCTGAGAAAGAATGTTCTTACAGGAGCTGCTGAAAGCACTGTTACTTCCCCTCCCAGATAGTCTGAAACCCACCACAGGCTTCATCAAGCTGGAGGAGACTAGGTCCACAGTGGGAGAGGTGGTCTCTCATCCTGACAAGAATTCCGTTTTTTTGAGGATCCTTGGAGAATTCCATCAACTGAAGGTGATGTCCTAGGTAGGAAGGCACTGTGAAACTCTGAGCTGTGTGTGTCAGGTAGGCAGGCTCTGCCCCTGGGCCTCTTCTGAGGTCCTGTGAACTGTGTCACTTTTTATGGTTCCACAGTGTTTTATTGTGATAAACTGGGATTGTGCTTAATGAAATTGCTTATGTGCACCAACTCCTAGACCCACAGTGTCCAGTATGGGAGCCACACACTGAGATGTGTCCTAAGGGTCAAACACATGAAGATTTCAAAGGCATAGGTTAAAAGGAATGTAAAATTCTTTTATGATTTATGTTGATAAACATGTTAAAATTACAATATTTTGGATATAGTGGATTAAATGGAATGTATTGTTAATAATATAATCTGTTTGCTTTTGCCTTTTTTTAAATGGTTGCCAAAAACTAAAAGTTCAATATGAGGCTCACAGTTTTGTTGGACGGTTCTGCTCTGTAAAGTTTAGAGCCAAACTTATGGTCTTCTTTGGGACAGGGGCTGCATTGTTGTAGGTGTGCATATTTTCATACCCTTGTTCCTGATTCTGTTACATGTTTCTTTCTTTCACTAACATTTGGCCATATAACTTGGCTTCCTGTATTCTTACTTGCTGACTCAAATTTTTTAGGACTTGAGGACAGGTATACAAATAAAAAGACTAAAAGAAGATCATATACTGGGTTGTTAGAAGGGCCAAATGAAGTGTGGGAGCCAGTAATGGCAGCATCACTCACTGCCAAGTACAGGTCGTGTCTGGGTTATGGGCAGCAGGCAGACACAGGCCGGTTCCACTACCCTGTCCAGGGCCTGTAAGGCTCCTGGGAGAGCATCCCAGAGCTGAGTGTCAGGTATTTCATTCCTCAGGAGTGTCCTTGGCATGGTGGGCTCATGAATTTTCCCTTAGGTTCTCCGTCCCTGCCACAGAATCTGTTGTGTGAGGACCTGGGGTCTCTGTCCATCTACTGCCCAAGCAGGCCTAGAAGCCCTTGAGCCATGTGATCTTCTCCCATCTTGACCTGAATTGTCTACCACACCCTCGTGATTCTGCTGCATCCTGCATTTGTCTGGCATTTGCCCTGTCCTCTCCTACCTGGCATACTGCAGACAGCCTCCACTTTTGTCCCTCGGCCCTTGTAAACTTGCCACATATTGCTCAGATCCGCCTTCCTAAGCCACAGACAAGGTGGTGCCAGGCTCTGAGGGGCTCCCCCTGCCATTGGGAAAAGTTATGGTATCCTTTCTCTGTGCCCCAGCCTTACTGGCTTCTCACCTGACAAGCTGCCTGTCCGAGGCACCTGCTCTCCTGATTCCTGGTCCCCTCCTCACTGGTGCTTTTCTATGTATCCATCAAAGCCCAGCCCAGGAGCAAGTACTGTGGGTGTCCGGAGCTGGCTTTTTCTGCCCAGGTAGGTGACCCTGCTGCCCCCACCATGCCTACCTCTTACAGCTGCTTGCAGTGCTGAGAACTTCCTGCTTACTTACTAGGTCATGAGCTCCTACCTCTTTGTTTTCTGAATTCTGGGATCTCAGGTGTGCCGAGCTGTGAAGTGTATGTAGAAAACGTGATGAGTGGGTGGCCATGCGGTAGTACTGTTAGAAACACAGACTAGCTCTAAGGAGACTCCTCCTGGCTGGAATATGAAGAGAAGGTGGCACTGACTGATGAAGAGAGGGCAGATTGCTGCCACTCTGCTGTGGCCCTGAGCGTGTTTCATTCCCTGAATTTTGATTTACTCATTGTTAAAATGGGGGTTTAACAACCTGATGCAGAGGTGGAGTTGGGAGGATTACAGGAGACTATGTTATTAGGTCTCCTACCAGGAGCCATCCACAGAACCTCCTGCATCTCTTCCGTTCTCTAGTCAGGTGGACCTTCCCTCTGTGGGCTGTGCTCCCATTCCACGTGGTTCACATGACGCTACTTTCCACTGCTCTCATTTTTTGCCCCTCTCTGTGGCAGGAAGAGCTAGAGCATCTGAACCAGGCCAGCGAGGAGATCAACCAGGTGGAGCTGCAGTTGGATGTGAGTGTTATTCCTTTTCTTCACCCCCTTGAGCTGGTCTCTGGAGGTGTCTCCTCTCTCTGTTCAATATGGTGGCAGGGGGAGGGGCATGTATGAAAAACAAGAGGGACTGGGACCTACACCTATGCCTTCCCTCTGCTCATGTCCCTCTCTCCCTTTGCCAGGAGGCCAGGACCACCTATCGGAGGATCCTCCAGGAGTCAGCAAGGAAGCTCAACACGCAGGGCTCCCACTTGGGGAGCTGCATCGAGAAGGCCCGGCCTTACTATGAGGCTCGGCGGCTTGCTAAGGAGGTATGGCCAGCTGACATGCATTCCAGGAGGGCCACATGCAGAGCCTGGCCCTGGACTCTTCTATCTCTGTATGAATTGTTGGAGACAGAACACTTTCTCCTTTCCTTTTTCTCTTCTGTCTCTTCCTTTTGGTTCATGTTTCTTTTCTTTGCCCACCCCTCCATTCCTTTACCCTTTTCCTTCCCTTTTTTTTTTTAACATAAATAATATGTGTTCATTATTGGAAGACTGTAATGTAACTATACGTATGAAACAAGAAGAAAATCAAAATCACCCCAAATCCTACCATGTACATGTTTCATATTTTTTGAACATAGGATTTGTTTTTTTTTTAAATAATAAATTTATTTTTTATTGGTGTTCAGTTTGCCAACATACAGAATAACACCCAGTGCGCATCCGTCAAGTGCCCCCCTCAGTGCCCATCACCCACTCACCCCCACCCCCCGCCTTCCTCCCTTTCCACCACCCCTAGTTCGTTTCCCAGAGTTAGGAGTCTTTATATTCTGTCTCCCTTTCTGATATTTCTCACACATTTCTTCTCCCTTCCCTTATATTCCCTTTCATTATTATTTATATTCCCCAAATGAATGAGAGCATACAATGTTTGTCTTTCTCCAATTGACTTACTTCACTCAGCGTAATACCCTCCAGTTCCATCCACGTTGAAGCAAATGGTGGGTGTTTGTCATTTCTAATGGCTGAGTAATATTCCATTGTATACATAAACCACATCTTCTTTATCCATCATAGGATTTGTTTTAACCAAATGTGGTAAGGTGACAGACACAGAGAGAGCTGCCTTGAAAGGAGACTGTATTACTTAAAAGTCCCAAGAAGGAAAGGCATGCCACACCATGTTAGGGCCACGTGGGGAGGCACCTGGGTCAGTGAGGAGCCAGAAGAACTGAGAGGGAAGCTTGGCTCAGAGCCTTTATTGTGCTTATCATGGGAAGGAGTGGGTAAGGCACTTTGAGTTACCTCAAAGGTAACTTTGAGCAAATTTGGAATTAGATAGCTTGAATATTTGTGAGCTCTGGGTGAGGGGTGGTCTATATAATTTGGTACCTGGCCCTGGGGTAATGTAGAGCAGGTGTGAGAAATATTAGTGTGGTGTGAGAGTTAGATAAAGGGAGTGGTGGGGATTTGGATTGGTTGGTTTGCATTTGAAAAGTGTGCTCATAGAGGAGTTTACTATCTCTAGGACTTAGCCCAGGAGGGTCATGAGGCCCCCCAAGATGTCAAAGCATTGTAAAATACAGAAATTACAATTAATACAGCACAGATAGCCTCTTAGTTTTTTTGTATGTATTTTGCCAAAATGAGGTGACATGTGCTATTTTTATTTTTTAATTATGACATAATTCTGTGTTGATAAGTATTCATCCTTGCTGTCAATTTTTTTTTTAATTTTATTTATTTATTCATGAGAGACACAGGCAGAGGGAGAAGCAGGATCCATGCAGGGAGCCCAATGTGGGACTTGATCCTAGGACTCCAGGATCGCGCCCTGAGCCAAAGGCAGATGCTCAACCTCTGAGCCACCCAGGCGTCCCACCTTGCTGTCATTTTTAAGAATTGCTTAGTATTTCCTTATTATTACTTTGTTGTTCATTCTGTAACTGAAAAGTTAAGTTTCCAGTTTTTTTTTGCTTTTTTTTGTTTGTTTTTGTAAGCATGACTCTGATGAATATTGTTGAGCACTTGTCTTACTTCCTTCGGCTTACCTGCTGAATTGGAATTGATGATTACATTGATGATGTGTACTTTCTGTAAGATTTGGTCTGTGTCACTAACCACCTTGCAGCTGAAGTGGTGTGGATTTTTCTTTTTTCCCCTTAGGTCAAAAGGCCAGTGGCCTCTGTAAGTGCTGATTTCACACCCTCTCACCCTCTAGCAGCAGCATTTTCCAATCTTTATTTCTACATTTACTTCTTTTAAGTCATATCCTTACAAAATATTCTTTATAGAATGCTACTTCTTTGATATTTATCATTAGCACAGTTTGGGAAGTGAAGCTGATGTTGCACTGGCCTTCCTCCTTATCTTGTCCTCATCCAAGATGGGTCTCCATGGGCAGGTGGGGCTCCTTGGGGCTCCCCATCCTGATAGCCCTCTCTTCCCAGGCCCAACAAGAGACCCAGAAGGCAGCGCTGAGGTATGAGCGGGCCGTGAGCATGCACAATGCTGCCCGGGAGATGGTTTTTGTGGCTGAGCAGGGTGTCATGGCAGACAAGAACCGGCTGGACCCCACGTGGCAGGAGATGCTCAATCACGCCACCTGTAAGGTAAGCCAGTCAGTGCCAACAGGTCTTCTCAGGTTCTGCTACTTCCTTTGCTGTGCTTTCATCCCATCATCTTCCTTCCTCCTTCCTCCTTCCTTCCTCTCTGCCCTGTTTGGCCTCTGTTAGTATACTTTGATTTTTTAAGTGTAATTTGTGTATTGTTTCTCAGCTATTCAAAGGAGAGTAGAGAGTGGGAGGATCCCTGGCATCAGCTCCAGTCTGCCACCTTCACCTTGTAAAGAAGTTAGTCCATTGAGGTTGTTACAACAAAATAACATAGACTGTGTGGTTTAAGCAACAGTTTATTTCTTACAGTTTTGCAGGCTAGGAAGTCCAAGCTTAGGTGCAGGCAGATTTGAGGGCCTGGTTCCTGGTTTCTAGACAGCAGGTGGTCTTTTCACTGAGTCCTCATGAGCTGGAAGGGGTAAGTGGGAGCTCTCTAAGACCTCTTTTATGAGGGTGCTAATCCCATTTAGAGACCCTCCATAACCTGATCATCTCTCAGAGGGTCCACTTCCAATGCAATCACTTTAGGGTTTAGGATTTCAACATATGAATTTTGGAGGGATACAAACATTTAGTCTCTAGCAACAGATGTCAACTCTTGAAGGATGGTCATTTTTTTTTTTTTTAAAGATTTTATTTATTTATTCATAGAGACACAGCTAGAGAGAGAGAAGCAGAGACACAGGCAGAGGGAGAAGCAGGCACCATGCAGGGAGCCTGATGCGGGACTCGATCCCAGGTCTTCAGGATCACGCCCTGGGCTGCAGGCGGCGCTAAACTGCTGTGCCACCGGGGCTGCCCCAGGATGGTCATGTCTTAAGAGATAAGAGCGTGGGTCCTAGATCAGTGATGTATATGTTCTCTGCCTCATCTGGGCCAGGTGAATGAAGCAGAGGAGGAGCGGCTTCGTGGTGAGCGGGAGCATCAGCGGGTGACTCGGCTGTGCCAGCAGGCTGAAGCTCGGGTCCAGGCCTTGCAGAAGACGCTCCGGCGGGCCATTGGCAAGAGCCGCCCCTACTTTGAACTCAAGGCCCAGTTCAGCCAGATTCTGGAGGTAGGGGAGGGGGAGTGGGAGTGGGAAGGTATGTGAACAGGCAGGAAGGGGGCAGGCATAGAGAGTGAGGGCTGTTAGAGGGGATGCCGGTGCCTCTTTGGGCCATCTCAGAGACCAGTGTGGTGGGATAGGTAGGCAGTACATGTGCTTAGAATGACCCATAGGAGTGGGAGTGCAGCTTGGGGAATAGGTGCTGGCAGAGAATGGAGTTGAAAGGAGGCAAATGAGGAAAATTGGGAATCGGGAAACCAGGGAGATTGGGGATAAGGAACTGGCCAGATAGGGAAAGGGAACAGTGGGGCGAGGAGGGGTGAGTGGGAGTGAAGACCTGGGTAGAAGGCTTAGGTGAGGAGCAGGGCAGGATTGCTGGGGAAGAGGAGGAGTGGACAGGGGTTGGCTGGGGGTGTAGAACTGTGGGTATGTGTCGAGTGGGGAGCTGCCCGTGGGTCTGGAAAAGGAGAGACAAGTAGAGTGCTAGTGGGGCTGAAGCAAGCGACTCAGCTCCAGAAACACGGAGAGTTGCCCCCTGGGTCACCTCACTCTGTTCCTCACTCTGCAGGAGCACAAGGCCAAGGTGACAGAGCTGGAGCAGCAGGTGGCCCAGGCCAAGACTCGCTATTCAGTTGCCCTGCGCAACCTGGAGCAGATCAGCGAGCAGATTCATGCACGACGCCGGGGCCAGTCCCCTCATGCCCCAGGCCAGCGGCGATCCTCCCCTGTGGGGGCAGAGGCTGGGCCTGATGGTGGGGAGGATGGGGACAGTGGGATCATGGAGGGGGCTGAAGGCGGGGGCCTGGAAGAGGGCAGCAGCCTGGGGCCTGGTCCTGCCCCTGACACAGACACACTCAGCCTGCTGAGCCTGCGCACCGTGGCCTCAGACCTGCAGAAGTGTGACTCTGTGGAGCACCTGCGGGGCCTCTCTGACCACACCAGTCTGGATGGCCAGGAGCTGGGTCCCCGCAGTGGGGGACGCTGGGGTAGTGATGGTGGGGGCCGTGGGGGCCGCCATCAGCGCAGCATCAGCCTGTAGTCCATGCTCAGGGTGGCTTGTTCCTCTTCACCACCGCTGACCCATGAGGACCAGACAGGCTCCAAGCTCCCTCTCCTCAGGTTCTTGCTTCCCTTGGAGAGGTCAGGTTGGCTCTTGTCTCTGGTGGGTTTCTCCCCGTCCTCGCCTTTCCAGGTCCCTCCTTGCAGGTGGCAGCTCTCTTTGCCTTATCCTTTCAGAAGGCTTTTCTCTGGCTCTCACATTTGCCCTCTCCCTGCTGGTTCCTCATGGTCTGATGCCCTTTGCTGCCCCCTTTCTGCCTTCCTTCCCTCTGTCTGGTTTTCCCCTCAGGGAACTTGGTCTGGAAGGCACAGGGAATCCCATCAGAGAAAGTGGGTGTGGGACCTGAGTCCTGGCAGTTTGGCCCCCTAGCTTGAGGAAGTAGACACATGTCCCTTCCACTTCCCCATCTCCCGAGGGAGTCTAAGGATGCTGCAGAGGCCTCTGTCCCAGCCTGTTCATGTGGAACCTGTAAAATGCACTGTAGGACTGTGCCTCTGGAAAACACTACCCATTCCTTCAGTGCCCCTTCGTCATGACCCAAGCCACTTTGCTATGTGTGCCGCAAAGCAGGACTTGAAGGGTACCAGTGTCAGAGAAGGTGAAACCCGACTCCTTGTCAACATGGGAGGACACCACCAACTCCATTAGGCTCCCATGTGCATGGTGTTTTCCCCAGCTGGGCTGGGCCATTAACATTGCTGAGGTGCTAGTAAGTCTCTAACAGGGTCCGTGTTAGGGGTAGATGTGGAATGAGGTCCAGATGGTGGAGGCCCTTGCCTTTCCTGCTGCAGAGTTGGGTTTACTTTTTCTGGGTATAGGATGTTGAGCTGAATCTCAGCATCCTCCTGCAGGGTGGAGTTAGGGAATTTGGTGCTCAGCTGCTGTCCCTCTCTCTTCCCCAAACCAAACAATACCTACTCCAGGATCCCTTGCAGGAGATGCTCAAGTTTGGCTGCAGAGCCTTCTCTGATGCAGGGAGGGGTTGCCCTGGGGTGAGGGAACCCACCCTCCATAGGGAGCAGCTCTGGGTGTTTGGTAGTGTTCTAGGCTCTATGGGGAAGCCACACCTGGATCTGGGTTCCTTGGGAGAACTGGTCCTTTCTCCTTTCCCACCCTAAGAGGTCTGAGAGCTGGACTCTAGGCAGGACAGCTGGTGCCTAGGCCTTTGTGCTGCTGCCATCACCTGGGAGGAGTGGGCTTTCATATGGAGGGTGTCTCCCTTTGCTAAGATGGTCACTATGAGAACCACTGGGTTTGAGGTGGCCATGGGTAGAGGGAGGAGAGGGAGGGAAACATGGGCATGTGTGTGTGCATGTGCTGGGGGTATGTGTGTGTGAGAGAGTGAGTGTGAGAGAAAGAAGAGGGTATGCCCCTGATTTTATTTAAATAAAATAGTTTATGTAACAGTTAACGTTTGCTGTCCCTGTTGGGGCGGGGAGTCTTAATTTTGGTCAGGGCGGGGGAGACCTCCCTCCTACCTGCCAGGCAGGGAGATGAGGACATTGTCAGCCACTGGTACTCCAGAAGGGATGGGGATGCCGACCCTCGATCTGGACATGTGTTGAGGAAAGGGGAGGGACAGTAGTCAGGCTGTCTGACTGAAATTTCAGATAGTTTTCCCTCCTGCAGTGTTTAGGGCATATTTATACTAAGTTTTTTGTTGCTATCTGAAATTAATATAGATGAGCTGTCACCCAAGTTGGGACTTAACCTTTTGTGGGGTGGAAAGGATTTGATTGTGTTTGGACCCACAGTCTGTGAAATACTTGGTGGCATCAGGTTGGAGAGAGATGAGAACTTCAGGAGGTGTAGATGTGTAGAGTGAAAGTTTTGGATTGAGCAGCCTCAGCCCCAGCCCCAGAGGTGCGCCTGCATTTCGAGGCAGGTCAGGAGGGATACACCAAGGGATGGAGAAGGCACTGCAAGGGAGGAGGTTAGGAGACCCCCTTGGAACCTTGATGGGAAGTGGGTGACCTGAAGACCCTCAAGGGGCAGAGGGAAGGCCAGAGTTGGGACAGGACAGCAGTGACCCTGGTGATCTCAGGTGGCATATGGGCCATCTGGAGCCACTGTGTTGTGAGCATGCACTGCGTATCTTTTGACAGGTACTGTCCAGGTATGAGACTGCCTTACTCAAGCTGGCTTTTTATTTATATTTTAAATCTATTTTGTTTATTTATCTTAAAGATTTTTATTTATTCATGAGAGATAGGCAGAGGCAGAGACACAGGTGGAGGGAGAAGCAGGCTCCATTTCCATGCAGGGAGCCCGACGTGGGCCTCGATCCCAGGACCCTGGGATCATGCCCTGGGCCAAAGGCAGGCACTAAACCACTGAGCCACCCAGGAATCCCCTGGCTTTTTTTTTTTTAATATTTTATTTATTTATTTATGAGAGACACACACACAGAGAGAGAGATGCATAGACACAGGCATAGGGAGAAGCAGGCTCCATGCAGGGAGCCCGGCGTGGGACTCGATCCTGGGTCTCCAGGATCACACTCCCGGCTGCAGGTGGGGCTAAACCGCTGCACCACCAGGGCTGCCCACCCTGGCTTTCTTTTTAAACAAATTTATCTTTCTCGCAGTTCAGAGGATAAGTCCAAAGTCAAGCTGTCAGTAGGATTAGTTCCTTCTGAGGGTTGAAAGGAAAGGATCTGTCCCAAGTCTCTTTCCTTCATTTGTAGATGTATCTTCTCCCAGTGTCATCATCTTCCTTGTGTACAGGTCTGTGTTCAAATTCCTCTCATAAGGGCACTAGTCATTTAGGATCAAGGTTCACTCTCATGACTTCATTTTACCTAAGTATCCTCTGCAAAGACGCTCTCTCCAAATGTCACATTCTGACTAGGTTATAGCTTCAGCCTATGGATTTTGAGGGAGACACAGTTCAGTCCATAACAGCACAAAAGCAAGTCATCACCATGAACAATGTAAATGGTATCTGATTCTCTTCTTTCCATTGCAACATCACTGGATTTAATCTACCGTTGCTTATCTGAATGGCCTTCATCCGACCTCTCTTCCTAATTGAGGAGTGAAGTGTGGTAAGGCAGATGGGTGCCAGAATATTCCCTTTATTCCTGGAAAAGTTGTGAGAATGCATGGCTTATGTCCTTGGACAAGTAGGCTTTCTGTGATGACACTCCAGGGTCCTACTTCCCCACCCAATCATTGCTACAGGACCTGCAAGTCTCTTGGTGTGAAGGAATCCCCAGAAGAAGGGCTGGCTGTGCCCACCCTGTTTCTTTTCACAAAATCACCTCCTAGATAAGGCAAGAGTGGACATCTAGTAGAGTTAAGAGCTAATGGCGCTGTTTCCACATGGAAGAAAATGGCCACAGCAAATATGCCCCCCCAACCCTCTCCTAACGGTGTCTTGTATTCATGTGCCAGGTGTATGTATTTGCCGATTTCCACAACAGCCTTATGAGGTGGGTAGCACCATGATTGCCTTTACAAAGATGAGAATTCAGGTGTAGTGGGGATGCTTAGTTTGCTCATAGCCTAGTAGAAGGTAATGGAAGTGTTTGGACTTGAGTGCACAGGAACCATAGGTGAGAAAGTGGAGTGGACGTATTTACCTCTTAGGAAAGTTTCCTGGGGGAGGGGAACTGAGCTAAGAAATAGGAGAGTTAAGGAATTTTGTTCTAAAATGAGCAAGAGGTGGTGAAACAGGGTGAAAGTTCCCCCATTCCTGTGCCATGTCATGTTACCCATGTTACTGAGTGGTAATAGTCTTCTGAACTATATCCTCCCCAAGTGAGCAGCTGGGCCTCAGTCTCCCCAACACTTAATACATGTCTGGCACTTAAATGTTTAGGAAACATACTTTTGCATCTCCCTCCTCCCCCCAGTCCAAATCTTTGCTAGATTACTTTGTTAGACCATGGTTAGGAGGTCAGCATCTGTATCCACAGTCCTAGGATTATATCTCCATGTCTTCAGGTGGGGAGTTCTCTAGGCTCCAATTTAATTACCTGTAAAATGAGAAAGCGTGGGTATGCCTAAAGCTATGCCAGGTAGTAGCCACATGATCTGGAATTAGTTCTCTGCAGATTCCAGATTTGGAGGGCCTCCTTCTGTCTTGTGCTAGAGAAGGAGGCTTTTTATAAAGGCCCCGATGAAGTTTGGGTTTACTTCTTACTCTGGATGTAGTTTTGGTAGTCGCCCTTTAACTTGACCTACTAGCAAGTGCAGCAAGGATGGGCTTCTCGGGCTGTCATGGTCCTGCTTGGTCGGCAGAGGGCAGCAGCCACCAGAAAATGGGTGGAGCGCAACCTGGGTTGGCTGATCCTGGTCCTGATTTTCCTGCTGTTGGGTTTGTCTCCTTGATGCTTGGCAGGTGATCCTGGGACCCTGGAGGGGTAGAAGATGGGGTGTATGAATTAGAGTCCAACCACATCCGTCCCCACCTGGGCTTCTTGCACCCCTGATGTGCTTGGGATGGTCTGTTGTGTGTGAAAGCTGGTTCAGGTCTGTGGGGCAGCAGGTCATTTGAGACCATATGTTCTGTGCTTCTTGACGCCCTGTTCTCAGCACTGGCCTCCTTCCTTGTCCTCCTTGGTGGCTTTTCACCCTATGCTTCCTCAGCCTTCTTGCATATTCCCCTCTTGGGAAGTCCCTTTGGCTTCCCTCTACCACCACTCCTGAGCCTTTGGCTTCCCCTTTGTCCACCATCCCTGCCTGGCCCCAGACTGCCACACTGCACTGTACCTTGAATTAAAGGAACCAGAGGACCATTTAGCTGGCTGGCAAAAGGGCATGTAGTTTATTAAATATTTAGCACTGGTAGCACCTGTTAGGAATACTAGAAAGTATAATACTGGGGCTGGATATCCCATTGAGAAACACAGGTGGATACAGGTAACAGGTGATACAAGGCAGCAAACAAATAGATATTTTAAGGTTTATTTGTTTTAGAGAAGGGGAGAGGGACGGGGGGAGAGAGAGAAAATCTCAAGCAGACTCCCTGCTGAGCTTGGAGCCCGACCAGGGCTCAGTCTCATGACCCTGAGGTCATTACCTGAGCCAGAACCAAGAGTTGGACACTATGCCGACTGAGCCACCCAGATGCCCCAAATGAATAGATGTTTAAGAGGGCTGCAGGCAAGGGGAGGTCTGGGAGGTTAGGAAAGGCTTTGAGCAGGAAACTACTCTCTGAAGCTCTGGACCAGCCCCTGCCCTCAGGCAGGAGAGGTGGTGGTCAGATTCCTCCCGTAACACTCTCTTCTGCCAGTTGTCTTACCCCCATGCCTTGCTCTTCTGAAATTGTCCTGTGCTCATCTGGTCTGGGCCTGTGGCTCACCTGCCTTGGTGTCCTCAGGGTGTGAGACAGCACTCTTCAGCAGACATCGTCCGTTGACTTGCTTATACTTGTGCTGCTCCTGGCACAAGTTCTCTCCTGCATAACCCATCAGATTTCTGCCTGTGATTTGAGGCTCAGCTCATGTGGACTTTGGACCAAATCTCCTGGGCTCCTTTGACTTGTCACAAGCCTGGCTCGGTGTCATTCCTGACTCCATCCCACTCAACACTTAACATAGTACAATAGACATTCTATAAAATAGAGTGACCATACACCATGTATTCTCTAAACTGAGACACTTGAGTGTGAAAGGCAGCGGCAGATGCAAGTCAGGACTGAAAAGCACCGACTGCACCGTCTAGAGAGAGCTGTCACTGGTCTGCCTCTGCCATGCAAGCATGTGTGCTTATGGATGAGGCTGTCAGCTCCTCTGGGTTTTGGTGTTCCTGGGTCAGGAAGGGGAGCCAGATGGGGTGGATAACATCTCAGGTTATCAAAGCACTAAATTATGGCTGGTGGAGGAGGTTGGGGCCCATGGGAGGTATTTTGGTGAAGGTGGTTAGATGGTAGATGTGTTTGTAGAAGATGATGGGTCTTAGCATGAGGGCTTATCTTGATGGGTCATAGCATGAGGACTCCAAGACTGGGGTTGGTCAGGGCCCAGCCTAGAGGCAGTAAAGAGCTGCTAGACATTTCTGCTTTGGATATGAGGTGGTGAAGGACTTGGCAGTGAGTTTTCCTTCCTCAGAGCAGGTAGGCGGTTACCACCACACAGTGGAGATAAGCCAGCTGATTTATTCATCAACATCATTGGGAGGAGGGGCTATAAAAATTAGTTTCTTCCCAATTTGGGACAGGAACATCCTGATCTAGGCTGGGATGGAAACTAGGATTGTGTAGTTTGTCAAGAGCAGACAAATGCATCCTTTCTTGGTTGCTGTGGTATCCCCTTTTCCTCACTCCTTGTGATTTCTGCAGTAACATGCTAAGTAGGCAGGGTCCTCTCTACACCCAATGGGGCCTGTCCTCCTGAGGTGAGGCAGGAACTCTTCTTACAGGAGTTGGGAGACTGAGAGGGGAGTGGAGGAAATAGTGGAAGCTGAGGGTTTCGTGGTATGAGGCTCCGTGAGATGCAGGACTCTCAGGGGCTGCTGCTGGTTAGGGGAGAATGAGTGTCTCTCATTTAAAGTCACCCCTTCCTTCTCCTTTAAATCTCAGTGGCACTGTTGTGGATTCAGCCTCCAATTCTCCTTGGAGAGAGAGGCCAGAAGTGCACCTGCCCATGCATTACAGAGCAGGAGGATGCATTTTCGACTCTCACACTTGGCCTTCCTCTAGCTGATCTTTACCCAACCACCAATTCCACTTTGGACACTATTTCCTAAACCCCCGATCACAAACTCTTCCTTCTTTTTCAAACAATTGCATTTAGCAGAAGAGACTGTATAAAGCTACACAGTTGGAAGGGGGACCTGACAATGACAAGAGAGGGCATGAGGCCTTAGCATGGTTTCCTTTAGAAAGGCGGAAGCTATGTCTTCGCGGCACCAACAAATATAGTTAAAAATGCAGTGAGGTATGTTCATCTGCCACTTTGGATATGCTATTGTGCACTCTTTTTCTTTTCTTCTTTCTTTTCTGAATTGAAATAGTTTTTCTTTAAAACAATGTTAAAGATCCATCCAGGGGGAAAGTGGCAAGACAAGAAGACAATCTCAAAAGGCAAATCGATCTAGAAGCATAAAAATTGGGAGAGGGATGAGAGAAAACACTGCAACTAGAGGAACCACAGAGATCGGAGAAAGTGGAGAAGAGAGGAAGAGAGACATGAAGATCTATGCTGTCAGCTGGAGGGAAGGACCAGAGATAAGAGGAAAATCCTCCCAGGTGACTGAGCCAGTAGCAGAAATGAGGTTCAGAGGTACCTGGACATTAATGATTGAGTCCAGGTAAATTTTATAGTTCTTTCCCTCCCCCCACTTTTTTTTTTTAAGATTTTATTTGTGAGAGACACAGAGAAGCAGAGACAGAGGCAGAAGGAGAATCAGCCTCTCTGCAGGGAGCCCGATGTGGGACTTGATCCTGGGATCACAACCTGAGCTGAAGGCAGATGCTCAACTGCTAAGCCACCCAGGCATCCCTTATCTTGACCTGTCTCAAGGTTGCTAGGTATGGCCCTCACATGTGTCAGAATGGCTGAAATTAACAGCATAGGAAGTAACAGATTTTGACGAGGATGCAGAGAAAGGGGAACCCTCTCAAACTTGGTGGAAATGCAAACTGGTGCAGCCACTCTGGAAAACAGTATGGAAGTTCCTCAGAAAGTGAAAAATAGAACTACCCTATGACTCAGCAATTGCAATATTAGGTATTTATCCAAAGGATACAAACATAGTAACATGAAAGGGCACCTGCACCCCAATATTATTATAGCAGCAATGTCCAGAACAGTCAAAATATGGAAAGAGCCAAGATGTCCATCGACAGATGAACGGATAAAGAGGAGATAGTATAGATATGCAATGGAATATTAGTCACCAAAAGAATGATATCTTGCCACTTACAATGATGTGGATGGAGCTAAGGGAATTATGCTAAGAGAAATAAGAGAAAGACAAGTACCATATGATTTCACTGGTAGGTGGGATTTAAGAAACACAGTTGAACATATGAGAAGAGGGATAAGAAATGAGATGGGGCATAAGAGATTCTAACTACAGAGAACAAGCAGGGATGATGGAGGTGGGTGGGGATGGGCTAAATGGGTGATGGGTATTATGAGGCACTTGTGAGGAGGACTGGGTGTTGTCTGTAAGTGGTGAATCACTAATATCGACTCCAGAAACCAATATTACCCTATGTTAACTAACTAGAATTTTTTAAAAGATTTTATTTATTCATGAGAGAGACAGAGAGAGGCTTAGACACAGGCAGAGGGAGAAGCAGCCTCCACGCAGGGAACCTGACACGGGACTCGATCCTGGGTTTCCAGGATCACGCCCTGGGCCAAAGGTGGCGCCAAACGGCCGAGCCACCCCGACTGCCCACTAACTAGAATTTAAATAAAAACAAAACAACAAACAAAGATTGCTAGGTGTGGGGGCTATTCCTTGGAGCTGCCTGCATTCTGCAGCTGACTGTCAGCTAGACATTTATGGCTCTGACATCAGGAAAATCCTTGTTTCAGACGTGCCTCACCGTCTGTTGGCTCCAACAGTAACATCTAATAAGTCATACCCTGTGAGCTGTTAAAAAAATGAAATTCAGTTGAGTAAATTTTAAAGATCTTGTTGGCTTTATTCAGTGATTCATGAATGGGGCAGTATGCGAACTAGCAAATAGGAAGGAGCTCTGAGGAACTGTATGAAATGAAAGAATGTTATAGGCAGAATGGAGCAGGACAAGGAAGCTATACTAACAAAAGTGGTTTGATTGTGTCAAGGTCATCTTTAGGGGATGGAAGGGATCTGTCCTGTCCATTACCTCATTCGTGCTGATTGACTGGTTTAAGATTCCATTTTTGGGATAGGCTGAAAGTGCAGTTAAATAGTGAATCTCAGTTTGCTGAGGGACTAACGTAAGTCACTCTGTTTTGGGTCTCATTTTATTACTAACAATTTCCTCCTTAACTGATCAAAATTTAAACCATGTGTGCTGCTCCCAGCTATTTTGCTGAAGTTCTCACAGTTTTTGAATGGTATTCGTAGGTCACAACTTCAGGTTAAGATTTTTTAAATGAGTCATTCTCTTCATTTTCTGACATTCTAGTTTCAGATCATTTGTTTGCTGGTTAGTGGTGGTGAACATGCATAGAAAGCTTTTGAGAGGGATCCCTGGGTGGCGCAGCGGTTTGGCGCCTGCCTTTGGCCCAGGGCGCGATCCTGGAGATCCGGGATCGAATCCCACGTCAGGCTCCCGGTGCATGGAGCCTGCTTCTTCCTCTGCCTGTGTCTCTGCCTCTCTCTCTCTCTGTATGACTATCATAAATAAATTAAAAAAAATTTTTTTTAAAAAGAAAGCTTTTGAGAGAATACAATATGCCAGGGAGACTGCTATGATTACTATAAGGCTAATTCCCAATGTCTGGGGTGCACTCTAGAGCCCCAGTCCCCAAGACTCAAGTGAATTAAGATTGATTAAATCAAAGAAAGACCCCCCCACTAAAGGAGTCACTTTCTTAAGCCAGGTGGCTTGCATAGTGATCTTATATGTAGCTAAGTTTTAACTTCACCAGAAGTGTTAATTTGGATGCAGCAAGTGGTGTTAGCTATAGCACAGATGCCTTCTTGCTCCACTAAAAGATAGTGAAGAACTGTCCTGTCATCAAGAACTGTTTGGCCAGAGAGTCTAAGAATTTTGTTGGGCAGTAATTGCTTTAACAGCACCTGCAGTGTCTTCAAGAGTTGAAAGGTTCCTGATTAGAGCTCATTCCTACTCCTAACCAAGGAAACAAATCCTGAATTATGACTATCTCCTGGTAGGTCTTTTCTAACTTGGTGACATAAATTTGGGGGAATGTACCAACGAAGTGTCTCAGTTTGATTGTGGACGGTTAGGCACACAATTAGATAACGTAAAAGGCATTGCCAAGTTATGTGCCAGCCTTGTAGGTGTTCATAGGCCAAAGGAGAATGATAACCCACAGACGAGGATAAATCCTGTTGGAGCACAAACCATTCCCACTATAATAGATGTGTGCACAGCAGATTTGCCCATTCAAGCCAGGAGTTATATTTTCAGCACATTCAGGAAATGAATCTCCTAGCTTGAAATAAAGGGTTCTAAATTCTTTGCAAAAATGGGTACTGCAAGAAAGATATTTTCATGATTGTGGACAGTCCCAGTTTAGATAATGATAACATCTGAGTGCAGATTTACTATGATTTGTGTAGGCATTTGTGTCTAACTGGTGAAGTACAATAGATTTAGTTGGGGAAAGGTAAAATATTGTGTGCTTTGATCATAAAAGCCATGTCATATAAGTGACTTATAAGAGGAGTTGATTGAAGTTTAAGGCGACATTGAGGATAGAAGAAACATTGGTCACAGGTAGGACCAGAGGATTTCTAGCATCATAGATCTCAGGGGTTTTTTTAATTGAAACATAATTAACTTGCAGTGTTAAATTAGTTTCAGGTATACAATATAATGATTCAACAGTCCAATACATTTCTCAGTCCTCATTAAGATAAATGTACTCCTTTTTAAAATAAATTTATTTTTTATTGGTGTTCAATTTGCCAATATATAGAATAACACCCAGTGCTCATCCCATCAAGTGCCCCCCTCAGTGCCCGTTACCCAGGCACCCCCACCCCCCACCCACCTCCCCTTCCACCACCCCTAGTTCTTTTCCCAGAGTTAGGAGTCTTTCGTGTTCTGTCTCGCTTTCTGGTATTTCCCAAGATAAGTGTACTCTTGATTCCTTTCATCTACTTAACTCATTCCCTCATCCATCTCCCCTCTGACAGCCACCAGTTTGTTCTCTGTATTCGAGTCTGTTTTTTTTTTTTGTGTGTGTGTGTTTGCTTGTCTCTTTCTTCTTTGTTTGTTTGTTGTTTCTTAAATTCCACAAATGAGTGAATCATATGGTACTTGTCTCTCTCTGACTGACTTATTATACTTGCCATTATACCCTCTAGGTCTATCCATGTTGCTGCAAATGGCAAGATTTCATTCTTTTTTATGGCTGAGTAATATTCAGTTGTATTTGTGTGTGTGTGTATAAACACACACTTCACATCTTTATCCATTCATCTATGGATAGACGCTCGGGCTGCTTCCATAACCTGGTTGTTGTAAATAATTCTGCAAAGACGTAGGGGTAGATCTAGACAGATTGGAGTTTCTGATGACAAATCAGGCAGTCTGAAAGATGATCCTCTTTAGCGGGCCTGGGAGATATGCACAATGGCATTATCATTTCAAGCCAATGTAAGAGTAAAGGAAAGAAGAAAGGACTTCGTGGTTTTTATAAAGATTTTATTTATTTATTGAGAGGAGAGTGTGTGAGAGGGGGGAGGAAAGGAGGTGGGATGGGGGGGAGAGACAATCTCAAGCAGATTCCATGCCACAACCCTGAGATCATGACCTGAGATAAAATTAAGTCAAATGCTTAATCAACTGAGCCACCCAGGTGCCCCAAAGGTTTGATAGTTAAAGTGGAATGCTTTTTTTTTTTTTTAAGTGGAATGCTTTGATTTGTCATCTTGAGAGAAAGCATTCTCCCTCTATGTCAGATAATTCTCTTCCTTATCAATTTGAGTTGGAGGTCTCTAGCATTTCACAGGACTAGATGTCAGGTGGAGCTGACTTCTTCAGCTGTGAGATATGTAGTTTCTTTAGTTTCACAATGTTTGTGGTCAAGAGTGCCTGGTAAAGTCATTTCCAGGAGTCTCACTTTTGCAAAAACATTATTAAAAAACCCCAATACCTGTCTGTAATGACAAAGGACTAAAAAATTCCATTATTAAAGATCTGATGAGAATTCATTTCATAAGGATATAGTTATTTCTGTACATATACAACATTTTAAGATAATAACTAGAATTATGACTGATACCATGATACCAGGACATAACAGATTTCCAGGAATTCCATGTAATTTCTGGAACACATTACATATAACTGTATAAATGCAACATCAAGAAGGTTTAACAGGGGATCCCTGGGTGGTGCAGCGGTTTGGCTCCTGCCTTTGGCCCAGGGCGTGATCCTGGAGACCCGGGATCGAATCCCACATCGGGCTTCTGGTGCATGGAGCCTGCTTCTCCCTCTGCCTGTGTCTCTTCCTCTCTCTCTCTCTGTGACTATCATAAATAAAAATTAAAAAAAAAGAAGGTTTAACAATGCTTAACAATGTAACATAACATATTCAGTAAGCCTAATTAGTTGAATTTCTTTTTATAAGGAGAGACAATAAGTTCTTTTCCTTTTCCTTAGTTTTTTCCTTTTTAAAAATTTAAATTCAATTAGCCAACATACAGTACGTACTTAGTTTCAGATGTAGTATTCAATAATTTATCAGTTGTGTATAATACTCTGTGATAAGGAGTACTGGGTGTTATATGAATTCTTTTTCTTTAAAGTTTTTATTTAAACTCAACTAATATTCGACAAAGGAGGAAAGACTATCCACTGGAAAAGTCTCTTCAATAAATGGTGCTGGGAAAATTGGACATCCACATGCAGAAGAATGAAACGAGACCACTCTCTTGCACCATACACAAAGATAAACTCAAAATGGATGAAAGATCTAAATGTGAGACAAGATTCCATCAAAATCCGAGAGGAGAACACAGGCAACACCCTTTTTGAACTCAGCCACAGTAACTTCTTGCAAGATACATCCATGAAGGCAGGAGAAACAAAAGCAAAAATGAACTATTAGGACTTCATCAAGATAAGAAGCTTTTGCACAGCAAAGGATACAGTCAACAAAACTAAAAGACAACCTACAGAATGGGAGAAGATATTTGTAATGACGTATCAGATAAAGGGCTAGTTTCCAAGATCTGTAAAGAACTTATTAAACTCAACAGCAAAGAAACAAACAATCCAATCATGAAATGGGCAAAAGACATGAAGAGAAATCTCACAGAGGAAGACATAGACATGGCCAACATGCACATGAGAAAATGCTCTGCATCACTTGCCATCAGGGAAATGCAAATCAAAACCACAATGAGATACCACCTCACACCAGTGAGAATGGGGAAAATTAACAAGGCAGGAAACCACAAATGTTGGAGAGGATGTGGAGAAAGGGGAACCCTCTTACACTGTTGGTGGGAATGTGAACTGGTGCAGCCACTCTGGAAAACTGTGTGGAGGTTCCTCAAAGAGTTAAAAATAGACCTGCCCTACGACCTAGCAATTGCACTGTTGGGGATTTACCCCAAAGATACAGATGCAGTGAAACGCCGGGACACCTGCACTCCGATGTTTATAGTAGCAATGTCCACAATAGCCACACTGTGGAAGGAGCCTTGGTGTCCATCGAAAGATGAATGGATAAAGAAGATGTGGTTTATGTATACAATGGAATATTCCTCAGCCATTAGAAACAACAAATACCCACCATTTGCTTCAGTGTGGATGGAACTGGAGGGTATTATGCTGAGTGAAATAAGTCAATCGAAGAAGGACAAACATTGTATGGTCTCATTCATTTGGGGAATATAAAAAATAGTGAAAGGGGGATCCCTGGGTGGCTCAGTGGTCTAATGCCTACCTTCGGCCCAGGGCGTGATCCTGGAGACCTGGGATCGAGTCCCACATCAGGCTCCCTGCATGGAGCCTGCTTCTCCTTCTGCCTGTGTTTCTGCCTCTCTCTCTCTGTGTGTCTCTCATGAATAAATAAATAAAATCTTTAAAAAAAATAGTGAAAGGGAATAAAGGGGAAAGGAGAAAGAATGAGTGGGAAATATCAGGGAGGGAGACAGAACATGAGAGACTCCTAACTCTGGGAAACGAACTAGGGGTAGTGGAAGGGGAGGAGTGCAGGGGGTGTGGGTGACTGGATGATGGGCACTGAAGGGGGCACTTGATGGGATGAGGACTGGGTGCTATTCTGTATGTTGGCAAATTGAACACCAATACAAAATAAATTTATAATAAAAAAATAAACTCTACTTAATATATATGGTAAAATTGGTTTCAGGTATAGAATTTAGTGATTCACAGTTACATATAATACCCAGTGCTCATCACAACAAATGCCCTCCTTAATACCCATAACTCATTTAGGACAACTGACCCACCTCCCCTGCAACAACCCTTAGTTTATTCTCTATAGTTAAGAGTCTTCCGGTTTACTTTTCCTTTCCCTATGTTCATCTGCTTTTTTCTTAAATTCCACATATGAGTGAAATCATGTGGTATTTGTCTTTCTCTGACTTATTTTGCTTAGCATACATAATACAATCTAGTTCTAGCCACATTGTTTCAAATGGTAACATTCCATTCTTTTTGAAGGCTGAGTAGTATTTCATTCTATATATACACTATGTCCAGGCATTGGGCATTTTAGCTCTTTTGTAGTTTGGCTAATATATATATATTTTTAATAATAAATTTATTTTTTATTGGTGTTCAATTTGCCAACATACAGAATAACACCCAGTACTCATCCCATCAAGTGCTCCCTTCAGTGCCTGTCACCCATTCACCCCCTCCGCCCGCCCTCCTCCCCTTCCACCACCACTAGTTCCTTTCCCAGAGTTAGGTGTCTTTATGTTCTGTCTCCCTTTATGATATTTCCTACCCATTTCTTCTCCCTTCCCTTCTATTCCCTTTCACTATTATTTATATTCCCTAAATGAATGAGAATATAAAATGTTTGTCCTTCTCCGATTGACTTACTTCACTCAGCATAATACCCACCGAGGCTCCTTCCACAGTTTGGCTATTGTGGACATTGCTGCTAGAAACATCAGGGTGCAGGTGTCCCGGCGTTTCATTGCATCTGAATCTTTGGGGTAAATCCCCAACAGTGCAATTGCTGGGTCGTAGGGCAGGTCTATTTTTAACTCTTTGAGGAACCTCCACACAGTTTTCCAGAGTGGCTGCACCAGTTCACATTCCCACCAACAGTGTAAGAGGGTTCCCTTTTCTCCGCATCCTCTCCAACATTTGTGGTTTCCTGCCTTGTTAATTTTCCCCATTCTCACTGGTGTGAGGTGGTATCCCATTGTGGTTTTGATTTGTATTTCCCTGATGGCAAGTGATGCAGAGCATTTTCTCATGTGCATGTTGGCCATGTCTATGTCTTCCTCTGTGAGATTTCTCTTCATGTCTTTTGCCCATTTCATGATTGGATTGTTTGTTTCTTTGCTGTTGAGTTTAATAAGTTCTTTATAGATCTTGGAAACTAGCCCTTTATCTGATACGTCATTTGCAAATATCTTCTCCCATTCTGTAGGTTGTCTTTTAGTTTTATTGACTGTATCCTTTGCTGTGCAAAAGCTTCTTATCTTGATGAAGTCCCAATAGTTCATTTTTGCTTTTGCTTCTCTTGCCTTCATGGACGTCTTGCAAGAAGTTACTGTGGCTGAGTTCAAAAAGGGTGTTGCCTGTGTTCTCCTCTCGGATTTTGATGGAATCTTGTCTCACATTTAGATCTTTCATCCATTTTGAGTTTATCTTTGTGTATGGTGCAAGAGAGTGGTCTAGTTTCATTCTTCTGCATGTGGATGTCCAATTTTCCCAGCACCATTTATTGAAGAGACTTTTTTTCCAGTCTTTCCTCCTTTATCGAATATTAGTTGACCATAAAGTTGAGGGTCCACTTCTGGATTCTCTTTTTTTAAAATTTTTATTTATTTATGATAGTCACACACACAGAGAGAGAGGCAGAGACATAGGCAGAGGGAGAAGCAGGCTCCATGCACTGGAGCCCGACGTGGGATTCGATCCCGGGTCTCCAGGATCGCGCCCTGGGCCAAAGGCAGGCGCTAAACCGCTGCGCCACCCAGGGATCCCCTGGGTTCTCTATTCTGTTCCATTGATCTATGTGTCTGTTTTTGTGCCAGTACCACACTGTCTTGATGACCACAGCTTTGTAGTACAACCTGAAATCTAGCATTGTGATGCCCCAGCTATGGTTTTCCTTTTTAAAATTC
The DNA here is from genome assembly GCF_905146905.1 of Nyctereutes procyonoides. Taxonomy (NCBI): domain Eukaryota; kingdom Metazoa; phylum Chordata; class Mammalia; order Carnivora; family Canidae; genus Nyctereutes; species Nyctereutes procyonoides. The sequence continues at coordinate 28,529,677 of NW_026575120.1, forward strand.
CCCTGGCTATTCGGGTTCTTTTCTGATGCCACACAAATCTTAAAATAATTTGTTCTAACTCTCTGAAGAAAGTCCATGGTATTTTGATAGGGATTGTATTAAACGTGTAAATTGCCCTGGGTAACATTGACATTTTCACAATATTAATTCTGCCAATCCATGAGCATGGGATATTTTTCCATCTCTTTGTGTCCTTAGTTTGGCTAATATTGATAATGTTTCTATTAACATGGGAGCACATGTAGCTGTAGTTCTGTATCCTATGGGTAAATAGCTAGTACTGCAATTGCCAAATCACACATAGGGTAGATTTAGTTTTTTTCTGGATATCTTCTTTGGAAAAGTGTTTATTCGTGTCTTCTGCCTATTTCTTAACTGGCTTAGTTGTTTTTTGGATATTAAGTTTGATAAGTTCTTTTTAGTTTTTCTCTCCCCCAATTTACTTCCAAGCACCTTGCACTTGACAGCTATCTTACTCCAACCATGAAGTCCTTCTCCCAGTACTCAAATAAATTTCTCAGGTGTTTCAATGATGTCAATACAGCTGTGTTTGAGAGATGAGAAAAGCCTAGAGTCCCCCTACCTCTCTGCCATCTTAACTCCTCTAATGTCAAGTTATTTATTTGAGATTTTTCTTGCTTCTTGATAAAGTCCTGTATTGATATAAAATTCCCTCTTAGAACTGCTTTGGCTGCATCCCAGACGTTTCAGACCATTGTGTTTTCATTTTTGTTTGTTTCCATGTACTTTTTTTTTATTTATGATAGTCACAGAGAGGGGGGGGGCAGAGACATAGAGACATAGGCAGAGGGAGAAGCAGGCTCCATGCACTGGGAGCTCGATGTGGGATTCGATCCCGGGTCTCCAGGATCGCGCCCTGGGCCAAAGGCAGGCGCCAAACCGCTGCGCCACCCAGGAATCCCTCCATGTACTTTTTTTTTAAGGATTTATTTATTCATGAGAGACACAGAGAAAGAGAGAGGCGCAGAGACATAGGCAGAAGGAGAAGCAGGCTCCCTTCAAGGAGCCTGATGTGGGACTCCATTCTGGGTCCCAGGATCACGCCCTGAGCCAAAGGCAGACACTCCGCCACCATGGTGTCCCATGTCTCCATGTACTTCTAAATTTCCTCTTTATTTCCTGGTTGACTGATTCATTGTTTAGTAGCATATTTTTTTTTAAATTTTTTTAAATTTTTATTTATTTATGATAGTTAGAGAGAGAGAGAGAGAGGGAGGCAGAGACACAGGCAGAGGGAGAAGCAGGCTCCATGCACCGGGAGCCCGATGTGGGATTTGATCCCGGGTCTCCAGGATCGCGCCCTGGGCCAAAGGCAGGCGCCAAACCGCTGTGCCACCCAGGGATCCCCTAGTAGCATATTTTTTAACCTCCAAGCATTTCTGGTCTTTCCAGATATTTTTGGCGATAAAAGATGCATGTTATATGACTTCAATCTTGAATTTTTTTGAGGCTGGTGTTGTGTGTTAAGATGTGATATATTCTGGCGAATGTTTCATGTGCACTTGAAAAAAAATGCGTATCCTGCTGTTTTAGGTTGGAATGCTCGGAATCCATCTGTTAAATCCATCTGTTACAGTGTGTTATTCAAAGCCATTGTTTACATGTTAATTTTCTGTTTAGGTGATGCACCCAGTGATATAAGTAGGATGTTAAAATCCTCTACTATTTTTGCCTCATTATCAATTAGTTTCTTTATGTTTGTTATGACCTGTTTTATGTATTTGGTGGCTCCTATGTTGGGTGCATTAATATTTACAATTGTTATGACTTTTTGTTGGACTGTCCCCCTTTTTTTTATTACATAGTGTCCTTATCTCTTCTTATAGTCTTTGTTTTAAAATCTATGTTTTCCAATATAAGTAGTACTATGCTGGCTTTCTTTTGACATGGATTTGCATGATAGATGTTTCTCCATCCCTTCAGTTTCAATCTATAGGTATCTTTAGGCCTAAAATGAGTCTCTTATAGGCAGCATATAGATGGGGTCTTTTTGTAATCCATCTGTCACCCTATGTCCTTTGGTTGGAGCATTAGTCCATTTACATTCAAAGTAATTATTGGTAGAGATGAATTTATTGTCATTTTATTACTTGTTTTGTTGTTTCTGAAGATTTTTTCAGATCCTTTCTTGTCTTCCTGCTAAGATGATTTTCTTTAGTGATATTTTTGGATTTCTTTCTCCTTATTCTTTGCATGTTTATTAGTGGGTTTTAATATATGGTTACCATTAAGTTTGTATGTAACCTCTTTTGCAAATAGCCATCTATATTAAGTTGATTATTGGTTAAGTTTGAACCCAATTTGATACCTGGGTGGCTTAGTTGGTTATGCATCTGCCTTTAGCTCAGGTCATGATCCCAGGGTCCTGGGATCCAGTCCTGCATTGGGCTTCCTGCTCAGCAGGGAGTGTGCTTTTCCCTCTGCCCCTCCCCACTGCTTGTGATCTCTCTCTCATGCTCTCTCTCTCAAATAAATAAAATCTTTAAACAAAATTGAACTCAGTCTTTTCTTCTCTCTTCCTCAAATTTCAGGTATATGTTGTTATATTTTATATCTTTTTTTTTTTTTTTGGTGAGTCCTTTAACTCATTTTTTACAGAAATTTCGTTTTTACTGCTTTTGTGTTTCCTATCTTTATACTGTCACTCTTGGCCTCTCATTTCCACTAAAAAAAAAATGTCCTTTAATATTTTCTGAAAGGCTGGTTAGTGGACACACACTCTAATTAATTTTTAAAAAATTTTTAAAAATATTTTATTTATTTATTCATGAGAGAGAGGCAGAAACACAGGCAGAGGGAGAAGCAGTCTCCACGCAGGAAGCCCGACGTGGGACTCGATCCCAGGTCTCCAGGATCATGCCCTGAACCAAAGGCAGACGCTCACCTGCTGAGCCTCCCACGCATCCCCTAATTTAATTTTTAAACTTTTTTTTTTTTTTTGTCTGGGAAGCTCCATCTCTTTCTATTCTGAATTATAGCCTTACTGGATAGAGTATTCTTGGCTGCAGATTTTTCCTATTCAGAACTCAATATATCAGGCCACTCTCTTTGAGCTTAAAAAATTTCTGTTGCAACGTCTCCTGTTAGCCCCATGGGGCTCCCTTGTTACTGACTTATTTTGTCTTGCTGCTTTTGGGATTTTTTCTTTAATTATTATATGTCTTGGTATGGGTCTGCTTTTGTTGATTTTGGTAGGATTTCTCTGTGTTTCCTGGATTTGGATATCTGTTTCTTTCTCCAGATTAGGGAAGTTTTCATTTAGTATTTCTTCATATACATTTTCTGCCCTCGTTTCTCTCTCTTCTTTTGGAACTCCTACAATAGGAACATTATTATGTTTGATGAAATCACTCAGTTCCCCAAATGTGTTCTTATTTTGTGCTTTTCCCCCCTCTTTTTTGTTCAGCTTGATTTCTTTCCATTACTCTGTCTTCTAGGGCACTCATTTATTCCTCTGTTTTTCTATCCTCCTGTTCATTTCATCAGGCATATTTCTGATCCCATTTATTGAGCCTTTTATGTCTGCCATGTTATTCCTGATCTCTGTGTGTCAAGGGTCTCGCTCGTCTTTTACTCTTTTTTTTTAATTTTTTTAAATTTATTTATGATAGTCACACAGAGAAAGAGAGAGAGGCAGAGACACAGGCAGAGAGAGAAGCAGGCTCCATGCACCGGGAGCCCGACGTGGGATTCGATCCCGGGTCTCCAGGATCGCGCCCTGGGCCAAAGGCAGGCGCCAAACCGCTGTGCCACCCAGGGATCCCTCGTCTTTTACTCTTTTCTCAAGTTCAGTGAGTATCCTTATGATCATTGCTTTAAATTCTGTATCACGCATGTAATTATTTATATATGTTTTGCTTAGAACTCTGTGGCCTTGTTCTGTTGTTTCATTAGGAATAAATTTCCCTGTCTCTTCATTTTGTTTGCCTCTCTGTGTCTCTTTCTGTGTGTTAGTAAAGCCAGCTGCCTTCTGCTGTTGAGTGTAGTGACTTTATGAAAAGGTGGTCATGGAGTGTTCTGTAGTGCAGTGTCCACTTTTCGACAGAATCTTGCACTTCAGGAGAGTATTCTATGTATGTTGCTTACACCCTGCTGTTGTGTCTGAGGCACTTTTCCTTTCAGTACAGTCATCTGCACTGCTTGTGTGCCTATTCTGGGCTATGCTTGTTCTCTGTGGTGTCAGTAGGATCCAGACAGGCCAGCACTGAGGGGCTGTTCCCTCCAGAGAACTTGGGTCAACATTGTTAGCCAAATTTGTTGGGCCACTAGTCCTATGCTGGATCCCCAGAAGCACTGAAGTGACTGGGGCCTGCATGCTGGGGTAGCTGGAGATGTGAGGCTGCAAGCAGGGATCCCTAGGTACAGCTGTATGTGGCACAGTGGCAGCAGTGGGCATGGCATGCAGTGGTGTCTGGAGGTGAGGTTGGGCTGAGTACAAGTTGGCAGCTGTGTACCCAGTGACTGGTGGGGTGTGTATGCAGCTTTAACCCAAGTGTGATCTGAGCTCTGGGTGGAAGCTACAAGTATTTGTGCAGCTCCACTTCCTGCAGGTGGCTTTGTGTGGTGAGTTTGGGTTAGGAAAATGATGCCTTCCAACTTCTCGTTTTCAAGGATATCCCTCAACATGTTCCAAAATCAATATGAAGAGATCTGTCTCCCATTTGCCCCTAACATTGTGTAAATTGCCACTTTTAGCTTTTATGTTGCCTCCCCATGCAGGTTGCCATCTCTCTAGTGGCAGTGACGCAGCTATCACGTGCATTCCCATCTTGCCCAGGATTGAGTCAGCAGATTTTTAAAGCTCCAGGCTCTAAGTCCCACTGGTTTTACAAACTCATGGATTTCAGCCTCTCTGGTTTTTGAAGCTAAATATTATGAGGATTAATCTTCCCATTGTGAGCTCCCTGGGGTGAGGGTCCATTTCTCTGCCCTCTCAGTATGTGGAGCTACATCCCTTTATGGGCAGTCATCCTCTGTCTGACTTTCCTTATCTTTCAGTTGCAGCTTCTTCTCTGTATTTACTTGTGGAGTTTGTTCTGTCATTCTTCATATTGTTCTCCAGTTTATTGACATGGAGATAAATGATATCTGGTTGTAAACATGGGATGGTATGAACTCAAGGTCCTCCTAATTCAGCCATCTTGCCCCATAGTCTCAGAAGTATTGACTTTATGTCATAGTATTTACGTATTGTTAATGTTACATCATAGTATTTACTTTATGAAACATCAAGACAAGTAAACATCACCCAAGGACTTTGCATTCTTTTCTGGAGAATGGCCTCTGTGTTTTCAGTTGTATGTAGAATAGCTGTATCATGTCAGGTAGAACTGTGTCCTTGTTCTTGATTTATTTGGAGATTTAGAATGATTTAAAGAGATGTGTATAGGGACACCTGGGTGGCTCAGCGGTTGGGTGTCTGCCTTCAGCTCAGGTTGTGATCCCAGGGTCCTGGGATCAAGGTCTGCATCGGGCTCCCTGCATGGAGCCTGCTTCTCCCTCTGCCTGTGTCTCTGCCTCTCTCTCTGTGTCTCTTATGAATAAATAAATAAAATCTTACAAAAAAATAAAGAGATGTGTATAGGTACAAGTTGATAAGAGATGGAAATCCAATAGTAAATTTTGTATTATCTTGGCTCGGCCATGGTAAATAGATATTTGATCAAATACTCTAAGTGTTGGTGTGAAGGTATTTTTTAGGGTTAGTAAACTTAAGAGATGCCTGGGTAGCTCAGCAGTTGAGTGCCTGCCTTCAGCTCAGGGCCTGATCCTGGTCCTGGGTTCGAGTCCCACATTAGGCTCCCTGCATGGAGCCTGCTTCTTCTTCCTATAACTCTGCCTCTCTGTGTGTGTCTCTCATGAATAAATAAATAAAGTCTTTTAAAAAAGGATTAGTAAACTGAATAAAGCAGATTACTCTCCGTAATGTAGGTAGGTCTTACTCAATTAATTGAAGACCTTAATAGAAGAAAGACCAACCCCCCCCAGGAGTATGAGGAAATTCTGACAGCAGATCACCTTTGAACTTGAACTGCAACCCTTCCCTGGGTCTCTGGCTAGTGGCCTGCTCTGCAGATTTGGAATTGTGAAGCCCCTGTAATCCCATAAGTCAAATATTTGAAATAAATATATGTCATCTGTTTGTTATGCTCCTCTGGAGAACCCTAACACACCATTCATATAGATAGTTTCTATTGCTTGCTTTTTCTATTGTATATGGGTTACATTTTCTCCTTTCTTTGCATATCTCCCAATTTTTTGTTGGAAACTATGCATTTTAGATAATATATGATAGCAACTGTGGGTAGTCCTCACTTCACTCTGGGGCTTATTATTTGCCTGCTTACTTGTGTAATAGTTGGCTGGCTTACCTTTATTATATCTATTATCCACCCATCTCCCCTGACTATTCTTCCCCACCTCTGCAGTGGGAAGCCTCAAATAATTGTGCTCAGAGGACATTATATGCCCCTTGTGTATGCCCATAGTCTTGAGATGACAGTGGTTTTGGCAGGTCTTTATTTACTATCTCTTCTCCTGACTATACTCAGCTATGGCAGGCTGCTTACTCTATTTTTTCAGCATGCCTTGGACTTAAATTAACCCATAAACTCATCCGACTAAATTCAGACTCTTTTTGAGATGGTACAGAGAAAAGAGGTGGAGAGAAGGGGAAGATGCCAACACTTTCACTTGTATAGTAAGGAGCTAAGAGATATGGTTTACAGTTAGTGGAAGGATTTAAGTGCATTAATTATTGTTGCAGTTACATATAATTAAAAACACAGCTAAAACATTGATAGAACTATATTGAGAAGTGGTGGTAGTGGCAGAGGGACCTAATCTATCATAATAGGAACCTTATGTATCATAATAGGGACATAAACAATGCCTAAAATTAATCAAGAAATAGTGATTTAACTTTACCAAAAGGGATGCCTGGGTGGCTCAGCTGTTGAACGTCTGCCTTTGGCTCAGGGTGTGATCTTGAAGTCCCTGGTTGGAGTCCCGCATCAGGCTCTCTGCATGGAGCCTGCTTCTCTTCCCTCTTCCTACGTCTGTGTCTCTGTCTCTCTCATGAATAAATAAATAAAATCTTTAAAAAGAAAACTTTACCAAAAGATGTAGAAGTGACTTTAGAATTAAAATCATAACGTGTTATATGTGATTATATCTGAGAAGCAAGATTAGAGGTGAGGAAGTCATTTAGAGGCCTTCCTCCCTCTCTCCCTTCTTCTCTTTCTCCCTTTGTTCCTACATCCCATTCCCTCTTTTTCTTACTTTCATTAAAGTTTAAAATATTTAGAGATTTAGAGATTTGCTGAATAAGTAAACATTAGAATTAGGTTATTCAAGAGAAAAAGAGTTTTCTTTGAGTACTTCAATTCCTTTTTAAAATTTGTTTATTTATTGCTTAACATTTTAAATTTTAATTCCAGTATAGTTAACATACTATATTATATATATATTATAATATATTATGTATATATATATAAAATATTAGTTTCAGGTATACAACGTAGTGATTCAACAATTCTGTGCATTACTCAGTGCTCATCATGATAAGTATACTCTTTAATCCTCATCACCTATTTAACCTATCTACCTCTGGTAACCATCAGTTTGTTCTCCATAATTAAGGCTGTTTCTTGGTTTCTCTCTCTATTCCTTGTATGTTTGTTTTGTTTAAGTTCCAAATATGAGTGAAATCATATGATATTTGTCTTTCTCTGATTGATTTATTTCATGCAGCATTATACTCTCTAGATTTGTCCATGTTGTTGCAAATGGCAAGATTTCATTCTTTTTATAGCTAAATTATATCTATATATATATCTCAACTTCTTCATCCATTTGTCTATCAATCAGTGGGCATTTTGGCTGTTTCAATAGTTTGGCTATTATAAGTAATGCTGCAATCAACAGGATGCATTTATCTCCTTGTATTATTGGTTGTTTTTTTTTTGGGGGGGGTAAATATCCAGTAGTGCAACTACTAGGTCATAGGATAGTTCTAATTTTAACTTTTTGAGGAACCTCAACACTGTTTTCACAGTGACTGCACCAGTTGGCACTCACAGCAGTGCACAAGAGTTTCTATTTCTTTACATCTTTGCCAACGCTTGATGTTTCTTATGTTGTTGATTTTAGCCATCCTGACAGATGTAAGGTAATATCCCATTGTAGTTTGGATTTGGATTTCCCTGATGATGAGTGATGTTGAGAATCTTTTCATGTGTCTGTTGTCCATCTGGATGTCTTATTTAGAGAAATGTCTATTCATCTGCTCATTTTTAATTGGATTATTTGTTTTTTGGGTGTTGAGTTGTGAAAGTTCTTTATACATTTTGGATACTAACACTTTACCACGTATGTCATTTACAAATATTTTCTCCCAGTTTGTAGGTTGCCTTTTAGTTTTATTGATTGTTTTCTTCTCTGTGCAGAGTTTATTTTGATGAAGTTCCAATAATTTATTTTTGCTTTTGTTTCCTCTGCCTCAGGAGACATATCTAGAAAAAAGTTGCTACATCCTATTTTAGAGAAATTATCTGCACCCTCTTATAGGGTTTTTGTAGTTTTTAACTCTCACATTTCAGATCCTTAGTCCATTTTGAGTTTATTTTTTGTGTGATGTAAACCAGTGGTCCAGTTTCATTCCTTTGCATGTAGTGGTCCAGTTCTCCCAAAACCATTTGTTGAAAAGACTATCTTTTTCCTGTTGCATATTCTTTCCTCTTTTGTCAAAGATTAATTGTATAAATGTGGGTTTATTTCTGGCCTTTCTAGTTTCTTTTATTGATTTGTGGAGGGGCACTCAATTCTCAATAATTGATAATGTAAGTTAAACATCATTCTTACCTATTTATTAAGTCATGTACCCATGTACCTAGTCTTAGGATGCTGTTAGTGCTAGTTATGGGTTATTGTCTGCCCTTGGGAATTTTGAAACTGCATTATTTGAGAAGAGCCCTCCTCAACCTCTGGCCCCCAAATTAACCAAATTCAGGCTCCTTTGAAGAGATAAGTTTCAAAGTTAGTGTTTGAAATTTGCTTTGACCCCAGGAAGATTCTTGGCTCCCTGTTTTCCTGTTTCTTTCTGGCAAACTAACTGGCCTAAAGTTTAGCTTGTATCTTTGATGAATGCATCAATTGATTCCCAACTGCATTTTACCACAGGCTTCACTGGTTTTAGAGCTCTCTTAGGTTTGACTATTTTTTACAACCTATTGCAAATGAGGTCATTTCCTTTGGAGGGAAATTTGGAACTCTCTGTTCTGTGGTTTGCTTCTCTCCACTGGAAAAATGTCTGAGCCATGGCTCTTGTGCTGATTTCTGTCTTTCCTAGGAAGACAGCCCTCTGACTAGAGGCAGGAGTGAGAAGGAGCCCTGTGTTCTTGGCTGTACCAATGGCGAGGGGGAAATTCCATCTTGCTGAGCTAGAATAGGGACAAGGCATGGATCTTGGTTCAAGTAATGTTGGGACTTTCTCTCTCTCTCTCTCTCTCTCTCTCTCTTTTTTTTTTTACTAAATATAGTAGACTTCCTGAATAACTTTTTATTTACTATATGCCCTTATGACAATTTACAGACTTAATTTTTTTTCACTAGTTTACTGGTCTACAGAGGTCTTTTTTTATACTAATGTACTAAAAGTGGAACTTTCACTAGGATGCCACTTTAATTTGGTCTCAGGAGTCCCCAAAGCTTGTTGGAGCCAGCACATGCTGATTACATTTAAGTTCAGAACTAAACCACCATGTTCCCATTACAATTATGTATGTGGGAAAGGATGGTATGTAGGGAGAAAGGGTCTTCCTTCCAACTGCCTTCCAGATATAGAAGATGGCAGGTGACTCTCACATACACATACACAGTCACCTCCTCAGTCACTGACACATTCATGGTGATCTCTCCTTCCACCCTAACTTAACTCATGGCATTCCCACCCTAGTCTGTCACCTAAGCCTAGTTCTAACTGCTATCCTACACATCAGTTCTATGTTGATTATAGTAAGTGCGATCAAGTATAAGAGGTTCCAGTGAGGAGCCCAGCCCTGGACTCCAGAAGAGGACTAAGTTCACTGTGCTTCCTCATTCTCTATCTTGAGCCTCTCTGCCCACCCTTGGCTAGGTAGTGGCATGGAAAAGGTTATAGGTTCCAGGGATCCTTCTATGCCTATGGACCATCATACTGACTGCTACCAGAGCAGAAAGGAACCTGGGCTTCTGATCTCCCAGGAAGGAAGCATCTGTGGATATAAAGATCTTTGAGTGCTCAGAGATGGATCTTGCAGTCTCTTTGAATGTGGATGTCCTTCTACCCTTGACACTTTAGTTGGTGGACAGAGACCAAACTTCCTTTGTTCTTTTCTGCCCAGAGAACCTAGTCTGAATCCTACATCATTGCCTAGTTTCACTTGAAACTTCTCCCTTTGCAGTACACAGATCCTGAGTCAGGAACAGCTATCTATCTATCTATCTATCTATCTATCTATCTATCTATCTATCTATTTAATGATAGTCACACACACACACACACACACAAACAATTCAAAACAAACAATTCAAAATTTTATTTATGCTCACCACAACCTGAAAATAGCTGTGGTTATTAGTTACACACAGAGGCAGAGACACAGGCAGAGGGAGAAGCAGGCTCCATGCACCGGGAGCCCGACGTGGGATTCAATCCCGGGTCTCCAGGATCGTGCCCCGGGCCAAAGGCAGGTGCCAAACCGCTGCGCCACCCAGGGATCCCAGGAACAGCTCTTTTTTTTTTTAATATTTTTTTTAATTTTTTTTTAATTTATGATAGTCACAGAGAGAGAGAGAGGCAGAGACACAGGCAGAGGGAGAAGCAGGCTCCATGCACTGGGAGCCCGACGTGGGATTCGATCCCGGGTCTCCAGGATCCGCCCTGGGCCAAAGGCAGGCGCCAAACCGCTGCGCCACCCAGGGATCCCCCAGGAACAGCTCTTAACACTGTCCTCAGACTTTTGGAAATTCCCACATCCTGCTCAGCTCTACATATAGATAGATTTTATGACAGAAATATGTCAGGGCCATAATGGGTGGCAGAAAAAGTCAGAAGGTGGAAGCATAAGCTCCTTCCAGTCTTTCTCTTCCCAAGTTTATGGTTGTGGGAGCCAAATGAGGTCTGTTTACTTACCTAGAAAAGAAAAATACATGAATAGGATGATTTCAAAGATCTTGCTCAGATAGAAAAGCTTATTATTCTATTCAATATGTATCTTCTTAATGCCTGTTTTGCCCAGGCACTGTGGCAACAGCAGTAGATAAGGCAAGTAAGAAGCCCAATTACAGAGCTCACCATTCCCAGAGGAAATGAACAGTTATTCACCTTTTTACTTCTGCCTATGTCTGCCTAGCAGTTCCTTCTTCCATGCCCTGAATCTAGGGACTATTAACCTCAGTTAACACACTGGCCACCCATTTGCAGCTGCATCAAGTTGTCCACGGACTATGACTTACAGGTCCATAGTTTCCAGTCAGATGACTGCACCTGCTGATTGCTCTCTTCCAGGAATGGCCATTTGCACTCCAAGGGGGTGGTGGTGGTGGTGGTGGTCTGACTCCAGTCCTGATGGTTGGAGCTCTTTTATTTTACTTCCCATCTACTGGATGCTGTGGATGGAATTCCAGAGTACAGTAAAGATTCCTTGAGCCCATGTAGGCTGCTTCTTCAGAAGTTCTTTACCTAGGGTCTACAGACTTCCAGTCTATGGACAACATTTAGGGGTCAATTAATGTGGATGGTTAAAAGTATTTATTTTCCCCAGACCTTACAAGAATCATTGCTTTCTCTTCCATGATGAATGGAGCCAACCAAAGAGAAGGATTAGAAAGACCAGTGGATTGGATGCCAAGAGAAACCACAGGTCATATTATGCCATAGTTGTTTTTTTTTTTAAAGATTTTATTTATTTATTCATAGAGACACAGCTAGAGAGAGAGAGGCAGAGACACAGGCGGAGGGAGAAGCAGGCACCATGCAGGGAGCCTGATGTGGGACTCGATCCGGGGTCTCCAGGATCATACCCTGGGCTGCAGGCGGCGCTAAACCGCTGTGCCACCGGGGCTGCCCTATGCCATAGTTATTAACAAACAATTCAAAATTTTATTTATGCTCACCACAACCTGAAAATAGCTGTGGTTATTAGATCCTCAGGCAGGCTAATGCTTTAAAAAATTAATAAAGAAGTACACATAACTATTTTTTTTGTAAGGTTTTAAAATTTCTGCTATCTTTATTACTGTATTTTAATATAATTGATTTCCCTTATGAGGCTCTGTACCTCATTTTATGCATACAAGCACATTTCTGAAGACTTTTTACAAAATGGCTAGAGGAGTCCATGCTCAAAATGAGTTAAGAAGGCCTGTCCAAAGTTCTCCAGAATAGATTACATATTAGCTTTAAAAACCTGCCTCAAAAAATTCAAGAAGATTGAAGTCATCCCATACATACCTTTTTTTTTTTAAGATTTTATTTTTAAGTAATCTCTACACTGAATGTGGGGCCTGAATGATCCCAAGATCAAGAGTCCCATGCTCCACTGACTGAGCCAGCCAGGCTCACCACCATGCATCTCTTCTGGCCAAAGTCCTATGAAGCTGGAAGTTAACTACAAGAAAAAATCTAAAGAGACCATAAATACATGGAGGTTAAACAACATGCTACTAAACAATGAATGCATCAACTAGGAAACAGAAGAAATTAAAAAGTACATGGAAACAAATGAAAATGAAAATACACTGCAAAAACTTTGGGATACAGTAAGTGGTTGTAAGAGAGAAGTTTATAGCAATACAGATCTAGCTCAAAAGAGCAAGAAAAATCTCAAACTAACCCTATACCTAAAGAAGCTAGAGAGAAACCCCTTAAAACCAGCAGAAGGAATGAAATAATAAAGATTAGAGCACAAATAAATGATATAGAAACTAAAAAAGAACAATAGAATGATCAATGAAGCCAAGAGGTGATTCTTTGAACAAATCAATAAAAACCTCTCACTAGATTCATATAAATAAATACATATCAAAAAAAAGTGTCAAATGAGAGAAGAGAAATAACAACCAACACTACAGGAATACAAAGTATTGTGAGAGAATAGTATGAAAGATTGTACAACTTGGAAACAATAAATTCCTAGGAACATATAAACTACCAAAACAGAAGCAGAAATAAATAGAGCATTTGAAGAGACTGATAACCAGCAAATAAATTGAATCAGTAATCAAAACCCTCACAGCAAACAAAAGTCCAGGACCAGATAGATAGCTTCACAGGCAAATTCTACCAAACATTTATTTTTTAATTAATTATTTTTTAGATGTTATTTAAATTCAAATTAGTTAACATATAGTGTATTAATTTCAGGGGTAGAATTTAGTAATTCGTCAGTTGCATATAACATCTAGTGCTCATTACATCAAGTGCCCTCCTTAATGCCCACCACCAAATTACAAAATCCTCCCACCTACCATCTGTCTAGTAACCTTCAGTTTGTTCCCTATATTTAGAAATGTCTTATGGTTTGATTCCCTCTCCATTTTTATTTTTTCTTCCCGTCCCTTATGTTCATGGGTGGTTTTTTGTTTGTTTCTTAAGTTCTACATATCAGTGAAATCAAATGGTATTTGTCGTTTTCTGACTTGACGTATTTAGCTTAGCATAAAACCCTCTAGTTCCATCCATGTCATTGCAAAGGGCAAGATTTTGATGGCTGAGTAATATTCTGTGATATATATACATAACAATGTGTATATATTTATACTATTTCTTTTTAATCCATTCATATATTAATGGAAATCTGGGCTCTTTCCGTATTCTGACTATTGTGGACATTGCTGCTGTGAACATTAGGATGCATGAGCTACTTCAAATCATTATGTTTATATCTGGATAAATACTTAGGAGTGCAATTGCTGGGTGGTAGGATGGATTTATTTGTTACTTTTTGAGGAACATCTATACTGTGTTTTCCACAGTGGCTATGCCAGTTTGCATATTCAGTACAGCTTTCCTCTGGAGAAAGTTGTGCACTTCCAAAATCTCTGAACTTGAGCTCCACTCACTGTTTGCAATAACTTGTACCACTCAGTTCCTCTGGCTTCCCAGTCAATAGTCCAAGAAGTTTTCTTCTTGTGCTAACCTGATGCTGCACATTCTCAACCGGTCTCTCCCTCTTTCCCCTTTCCCTGGGGAAAGATATCCTTCCCCATTGCAGCAGGGCAGATTTTCTCTCCCCTAATTTACTCACACACACCTTGCACCTGCCATGCTGTCTCCCTCCAGCCGTGGAAATCCTTCTTCCAATCTTCAGATTGATTTCCTGGGTGTTCCAAGTGATCTGACCTCAATACAACTATGTTCAAAGGATAAGGAAAGCCAAGGATCCCCATACTACTCTTCCATCTTAACTCTTCTCTACCAAACATTAAAGAAGTATTAATTCCTATTCTTCTCAAACTATTCCAAAAAATAGAAAAAGAAGGAAAACTTCCAAACTTATTCTATGAGGCCAGCATTATCTTGATACCAAAACTAGATAAAGACATTACTGGAAAAGAGAACTACAGGTCAATATCCCTGATGAATATAAAAGCAAAAATTCTCAATAAAATACAAACAACACATTTATTAAAAAATAATTTACCACAATCAAATGGATGGCTCAATATTTGCAAATCAACCACCATGAAACGTCAGATCAGTAAAAGGATAAAAACCATATAATCATTTCATAGATGCAGAAATAGTATTTGACAAGGTATAGCATCTATTCATGATAGAAACTCTCAACAAAGTAGGCTTAGAGAGAACGTATCTCAATATAATAAATGTCTTATGTAAAAAACCCACAGAGAACACCATCATCAATGAGGAAACTGAGAACTTTCCCCCTAAGGTTAGGAACAAGACAAAGATGTCCACTGTCACCACTTCTCTTCAACATAGTACTCTAAATTTTAGCCACAACAATCAGACAACAAAGAGAAATAAAGTGCATCCAGATTGGCAACGATGAAGTAAAACTTTCACTATTTGCAGATGACATAATAGTACACACAGAAAACCTTAAATACTCCTTCAAAAACCTTCTAGAACTGATAAATAAATTTGGTAAAGTCACAGGATACAAAAATAACACGCAGAAATCTGTTGCATTTCTATACACTAATAATGAAACAGCAGAAGGACAAATTAATAAAATAATCCCATTTACAATTGAACCAAAAATATTAAAATACCTAGGAATAAACTTAACCAAAGAGGTAAAATACCTATACTCTGAAAACTATAAAACAATGATTAAAGAAGTTGAAGATGACACAATTGGAAAGACATTCCATGCTTATGGATTAGAAGGCCAAATATTGTTAAAAGGTCTATGCCAACCAAAGAAATCTACACTTTGGATGCAATTCCTATCAAAATATCACCAGCATTTTTCACGGAGCTAAAACAATCCTAAAATTTATATGGAACCACAGAATACCCCAAGTAGCCAAAGCAATCTTGAAAAAAGAAAACAGGAGGTAATACATTCCAGACTTCCAGTTATATTACAAAGCTGTAGTAATTCAAACAGTATACTGTTAGTACAAAATGGACACAGATTAATAAAACAACACTAAAAAATCTATAATTATATGATCATTTACTCTCTGACAAAGCAGGAAAAAATAGTGGGAAAAAGTCTCTTCAACAAGTGGTGTTGGGAAACTGGATAGCTACTTGCAAAAACAATGAAAGTAGGCCATTTTCTTACATGATACACAAACTCAAAATGTATCAAAGACCTAATTGTGAGATGTGAAATTATAAAAATTCTAGAAGAGAGCAATTTCTTTGATATTCCTGTAGCGACATTTTTCTAGACATGTCCCCTGAACTATAAGGATGCAGCAAAGGTGGTCCTAAGAGGGAAGTATATAGCAACACAGGCCTTTCTCAAGAAACAAGAAAAGTTGCAAAGACACAACATAACCTGAAATCTAAAGGAGCTGATAAAAGAACAACAAATAAAGCTTAAGTCTAGCAGGAGAAGAAAAATAATAGAGAGTGGACCAGAAGGCAATGATATGGGGAAAAAAAAAACAGAAGAGATCAATGAAATCAAGAGCTGATTCTTTGAAAGAATTAATAAGATCGATGAATCCCTAGCCAGACTTTTCAAAAAGAGAAAAGAGAAAGGACTCAAAGAAATAAAATCATGAATGAAAAAGAGATCACAAACAACACTGAAGAAATAAAATTATAAGAGAATATTGTGAGCAATTATATTCCAACAAATTAGGCAATTTGGATGCATTCCTAGAAATATATAAACTACTAAAATGGAAACAGGAAGAAATAGAAAATCTGAACAGAGCCATAACCAGCAAAGAAATTTAATCAGATATCAAAGATCTCCTAACAAACAAGAGTCCAGGGCCAGACGGCTTCCCAGGGGAATTCCACCAAAAATTTAAATAATTAGTACCTATTCTGAAACTGTTCCAAAAAAATAGAAATGGAAGAATAACTTCCAAACTCATTCTATGAGGCCAGCATTGATTCCAAGACCAAATAAAGACCCCACCAAAAAGAAGAACTACAGACCAAAGATCCCTGATGAATATGGATGCAAAATTTGTCACCAAGATAGTAGCAAATTGGATCCAAAAGTTCATTAAAAGGATTATTTACCATGAACAAGAGGAATTTATTCCTGAGATGCAAGGGTGGTTCAACATCTGCAAATCAATGTGATACACAACATTAATGAAAGAATAAGAACCATATGATCCTTCTCAGTTGATGTAGAAAAAACATTTGACAAAATACAGCATCCTTTCTTGATTGAAACTCTCTGCAGTATAAAGATAGAAGGAACTTACCTCAGTATCCTAAAAGCCATACAAAAAATCCACAGTGAATATCATCCTTAACAGGGAAAAACAGAGATTTTCTTCCAGGGTCAGGAATAAGACAGGGATGTCTACTCTCACTGCTGTTCAACATAGTGCTAGAAGTCCTAGCCTCAGAAATCAGACAAAAAGAAATAAAAAGCATCGAAATTGGCAAAGAAGTCAAACTTTCACTATTTGTAGACATGATACTTTATATAGAAAACCCAAAAGATTCCATCCCCAAATTGCTAGAACTGAGGTAGGAATTCAGCAAAATCGCAGAAAATCAATGCACAGAAGTCAGTTGCATTTCTATACACTATCAATGAACAGATGAAAGAAATCAAGGAATGGATCCCACTGACAATCGTCCCCCAAACCATAAGACACCTAGGAATAAACCAAAGAGGTAAAGGATCTGTACTCTGGATACTATGGAATGCTTATGAAAGAAATTGAGGAAGACATAAAGAAAAGGAAAAACATTCCATTCTCATACATAGGAAGAACAAATATTGTTAATGCTACCCCAAAAATTGTCTATTGCTACCCAGAGCAACCTACATATTCAGTGCAATCTCTATCAAAATACCATTAGCATTTTTTAAAAGGTTTTATTTATTTATTCATGACAGATACACAGAGAGGGAGAGAGAGAGGCAGAGACACAGGCTGAGGGAGAAGCAGGCTCCACACAGGGAGCCCGATGTGGGACTCGATCCGGAATCTCCAGGAACCGGCCCTGGGCTGAAGGCGGCGCTAAACCGCTGAGCCACCCGGGCTTCCTGCATTACCATTTTTTATAGAGCTGGAACAAACAACTCTGCATTTTTAAAAAATAAATTTATCTTTTATTGGTGTTCAATTTGCCAGCATATAGAATAACACCCAGTGCTCATCCCGTCAAGTGTCCACCCCAGTGCCGGTCACCCAGTCACTCCTACCCCCCGCCCACCTCCCCTTCCACCACTCCTAATTCGTTTCCCAGAGTTAGGAGTCTTTCATGTTCTGTCTCCCTTTCTGATATTTCCCACTCATTTTTTCTCCTTTACCCTTTATTCCCTTTCACTAATTTTTATTTTTATTTATTTATTTAATTAATTTATTTTTTTAATAATAAATTTTTTATTGGTGTTCAATTTGCCAACATACAGAATAACACCCAGTGCTCACCCCGTCAAGTGCCCCCCTCAGTGCCCGCCACCCAGTCATCCCCACCCCGCCCTCCTCCCCTTCCACCACCCCTAGTTCGTTTCCCAGAGTTAGGAGTCTTCCATGTTCTGTCTCCCTTTCTGATATTTCCTACCCATTTCTTCTCCCTTCCCCTCTATTCCCTTTCACTATTATTTATATTCCCCAAATGAATGAGAACATGTAATGTTTGTCCTTCTCCGATTGACTTATTTCACTCCCCATAATACCCTCCAATTCCATCCACGTCGCAGCAAATGGTGGGTATTTGTCATTTCTAATGGCTGAGTAATATTCCATTGTATACATAAACCACATCTTCTTTATCCATTCATCTTTCGATGGACACCAAGGCTCCTTCTACAGTTTGGCTATTGTGGACATTGCTGCTAGAAACATCGGGGTGCAGGTGTCCCGGCGTTTCATTGCATCTGAATCTTTGGGGTAAATCCCCAACAGTGCAATCACTGGGTCGCAGGGCAGGTCCATTTTTAACTCTTTGAGGAACCTCCACACAGTTTCCCAGAGTGGCTGCACCAGTCCACATTCCCACCAACAGTGCAAGAGGGTTCCCCCTTCTCCGCATCCTCTCCAACATTTGTTGTTTCCTGCCTTGTCAATCTTCCCCATTCTCACTGGTGTGAGGTGGTATCCCATCGTAGTTTTGATTTGTATTTTCCTGATGGCAAGTGATGCAGAGCATTTTCTCATGTGCATGTTGGCCATGTCTATGTCTTCCTCTGCGAGACCTCTGCTCATGTCCTCTGCCCATCCCATGATTGGATTGTCTGTTTCTTTGCTGTTGAGTTTAATAAGTTCTTTATAGATTTTGGAAACCAGCCCTTTATCTGATATGTTATTTGCAAATATCTTCTCCCATTCTGCAGGTTGTCCCTTAGCTTTGTTGACTGTATCCTCTGCTGTGCAAAAGCTTCTCATCTTGATGGAGTCCCAACAGTTCACTTTTGCCTTTGCTTCCCCTGCCTTCGTGGATGTATCCTGCAAGAAGTCACCGTGGCCAAGTTCAAAAAGGGTGTTGCCTGTGTTCTCCTCCAGGACTCTGATGGAATCCTGTCTCACATTTAGATCTTTCATCCATTTTGAGTTTATCTTTGTGTATGGTGCAAGAGAGTGGTCTAGTTTCATTCTTCTGCATGTGGATGTCCAATTTTCCCAGCACCATTTATTGAAGAGACTGTCTTTCTTCCAGTGGATCGTCTTTTCTCCTTTATCAAATATTAGTTGACCATAAAGTTCAGGGTCCACTTCTGGGTTCTCTATTCTGTTCCACTGATCTATGTGTCTGTTTTTGTGCCAGTACCACACTGTCTTGATGACCACAGCTCTGCAGTACAACCTGAAATCTGGCATTGTGATGCCCCCAGATATGGTTTTCTTTTTTAAAATTCCCCTGGCTATTCGGGGTCTTTTCTGATTCCACACAAATCTTAAAATAATTTGTTCTAAGTCTCTGAAGAAAGTCCACGGTATTCCGATAGGGATTGCATTAAACATGTAAATTGCCCTGGGTAACAGTGACATTTTCACAATATTAATTCTGCCAATCCATGAGCATGGAATATTTTTCCATCTCTTTGTGTCTTCCTCAATTTCTTTCAGAAGTGTTCTATAGTTTTTAGGGTATAGATCCTTTACCTCCCTGGTTAGGTTTATTCCTAGGTATCTTATGCCTTTGGGTGCAACTGCAAATGGGATCGACTCCCCAATTTCTCTTTCTTCAGTCTCATCGTTAGTGTACAGGAATGCCATTGATTTCTGGGCATTGATCCCGCATCCCGCCACGCTTCCAAATTGCTGCATGAGTCCTAGCAATCCTGGGGTGGAGGCTCCTGGGTTCTCCATGCAGAGCATCATGTCATCGGTGAAGAGGGAGAGCCTGACTTCCTCCTTGCCAATCTGAATGCCCTCAATGTCTTCTTGTTGTCTGATTGCTGAGGCCAGGACCTCCAATACTATGTTGAATAGCAGTGGTGAGAGTGGACATCCCCGTCCTGTTCCCGATCCCAGGGGAAAGGCCCCCAGTGCTTCCCCATTGAGAATGACACTTGCTGTGGGCTTTTCGCAGATGGCTTCCAAGATGTCGAGGAAAGTTCCCTCTATCCCTACACTCCGAAGAGTTCTGATCAGGAATGGATGCTGTATTCTGTCAAACGCTCTCTCTGCATCCAATGAGAGGACCACACGGCTCTTGGTTTCTCTCCTGCCGATACGATGAATCACATCGATTGTTTTTTTTTTTTTTATAAATTAATTTTTATTGGTGTTCAATTTACCAACATACAGAATAACACCCAGTGCTCATCCCGTCAAGTGTACCCCTCAGTGCCCATCACCCATTCACCCCCACCCCCCACCCTCCTCCCCCTCCACCACCCCTAGTTCATTTCCCAGAGTTAGAAGTCTTTATGTTCTGTCTCCCTTTCTGATATTTCTCACACATTTATTCTCCCTTCCCTTATATTCCCTTTCGCTATTATTCATATTCCCCAAATGAATGAGAACATACACTGTTTGTCCTTCTCCGGTTACTGTGGCCAAGTTCAAAAAGGGTGTTGCCTGAGTTCTCCTCTGGGATTTTGATGGAATCTTGTCTCACATTTAGATCTTTCATCTATTTTGAGTTTATCTTTGTGTATGGTGCAAGAGTGGTCCAGTTTCATTCTTCTGCATGTGGATGTCCAATTTTCCCAGCACCATTTATTGAAGAGACTGTCTTTCTTCCAGTGGATCGTCTTTCCTCCTTTATTGTATATTAGTTGAGCATAAAGTTCAGGGTCCACTTCTGGGTTCTCTGTTCTGTTCCATTGATCTATATGTCTGTTTTTGTGCCAGTACCACACTGTCTTGATGAACACAGCTTTGTAGTACAACCTGAAATCTGGCATTGTGATGCCCCCAGATATGGTTTTCTTTTTTTAAAATTCCCCTGGCTGTTTGGGGTCTTTTCTGATTCCACACAAATCTTAAAATAATTTGTTCTAAGTCTCTGAAGAAAGTCCATGGTATTTTGATAGGGATTGCATTATACGTGTAAATTGCCCTGGGTAACATTGACATTTTCACAATATTAATTCTGCCAATCCATGAGCATGGAATATTTTTCCATCTCTTTGTGTCTTCCTCAATTTCTTTCAGAAGTGTTCTGTAGTTTTTAGGGTATATTTTGAGAACCATTTGAATGGTAAATGGTTCTCCAACCTTTTATTTTCAGGTTGTAGGTGTCCTTCTGTCTAAAATGAGTCTCTTGTAGACAGCAAATAGATGGGTCCTGTTTTTTTATCCAGTCTGAAACTCTGCGCCTTTTGATGGGGTCATTAAGTCCATTCACGTTCAGAGTTACTTGAACTTCTTCTTAAAGGGGAGTTTTAAGAGTCCCCCTTAAAATTTCTTGCAGAGCTGGTTTGGAGGTCACATATTCTTTCAGTTCCTGCCTGTCTTGGAAGCTCTTTATCTCTCCTTCCATTTTGAATGAGAGCCTTGCTGGATAAAGTATTCTTGGTTGCATGTTCTTCTCATTTAGGACCCTGAATATATCCTGCCAGCCCTTTCTGGCCTGCCACGTCTCTGTGGAGAGGTCTGCTGTTACCCTAATATTCCTCCCCATGAAAGTCAGGGACTTCTTGTCTCTTGCTGCTTTAAGGATCTTCTCTTTATCTTTGGAATTTGCAAGCTTCACTATTAGATGTCGAGGTGTTGAACGGTTTTTATTGATTTTAGGGGGGGATCTCTCTATTTCCTGGATCTGAATGCCTGTTTCCCTTCCCAGATTGGGAAAGTTTTCAGCTAGGATTTGTTCAAATACATATTCTGGCCCTCTGTCCCTTTCGGCGCCCTCGGGAACCCCAATTAAACGTAGGTTTTTCTTCCTCAGACTGTCATTTATTTGCCTTAATCTGTCTTCATGGTCCCTTAATTGATTGTCTCTTTTTTCTTCAGTTTCCCTCTTTGCCATTAACTTGTCTTCTATGTCACTCACTCGTTCTTCCACCTCGTTAACCCTCGTCGTTAGGACTTCTAGTTTGGATTGCATCTCATTCAATTGATTTTTAATTTCTGCCTGATTGGATCTAAATTCTGCAGTCATGAAGTCTCGTGAGGCCTTAATGCTTTTTTCTAGAGCCACCAGTAGCTGTATAATGGTGCTTCTGAATTGGCTTTCTGACATTGAAGTGTAATCCAGATTCTGTAACTCTGTGGGAGAGAGGGCTGTTTCTGATTCTTTCTTTTGAGGTGAGGTTTTCCTTCTAGTCATTTTGCTCAGTGCAGAGTGGCCAAAAACAAGTTGTATTGGAACACGGGGGAGTATCACTGGTCCGTCCAGCTGGTCTTCTGGGGGAGGGGCCTGCTGTGCTGATTTTCAGGTGTTAGCACTTGGGGGAGCTGCTCAGCCCCTGCCTGCTGGGCTCAGCGGGGGTTGTTTACCCCGTGGGGCCCCAGGAGGAACAGCAGCAGTTGCTATGGCAACTCTGGAAGCCTGGATTCAGCCTCCGCAGGAACTACGGGCTGGGGCTCTCGGTTCTCCGTCTGCAGGGCCTGGAGGCTCCGGGGCGGGGCCGCTGATCTGCTCAGCTCGGGGCAGGAGCGTCCTCGCTGTCTCGGGCCCTCCCGGCCTCTGCCTGTCCCGGGGGAGACCGGATCCTGGGCTGTGTCCCGGCGCCCTGTGCTCCGGGGCCTGCGCTGGTGGATTCGCGCTCCCGCCCTGCAGCTCCCTCCCTGGAGCCGCTCCCGAGCCCCTCCGAGCTGCTCCGGTCGGTCCCTCCGTGCGCGCTGCAGCCCTTAGGGAGCTCGGCGCACTCTCCTGCGCTCGCAGGTGTCTGTTAGTGTCCCCGGGAGCCCGAGGGCATCCCCGCTCTCCTGGGTCCTGCTCCAACTCCCTGCGAGCCCTTTGCCGCCCGGGAAGGTTGGTGCAGCTCCTGCTCCTCCGGGACAGGGCTCTCCTGTCCTGGGGCACACTCGCCCCGGCCTCAGCCCGGCTCCTCGCGGGGCCCCTCCCCCTCGGAGGCCTTTTGTTTCTTTATTTCTTTTTCCCCGTCTTCCTACCTTGATAGAAGCGCGAACTCTTCTCACTGCAGCATTCCAGCTGGTCTCTCTTTACATCTCAGGCCGAATTCGTAAATTTTCAGGATGGTTTGAAGGTTATCTAGGTAATTTGGTGGGGACAGGTGATTTGGGGACCCTGCTCTTCCGCCATCTTGCCCCTCCCTCTCCACATCGATTGTTTTACGAGTGTTGAACCAGCCTTGCGTCCCGGGGATAAATCCTACTTGGTCATGGTGAATAATTTTCTTAATGTGTTGTTGGATCCTATTGGCTAGTATCTTGTCAAGAATTTCCGCATCCATGTTCATCAGGGATATTGGTCTGTAATTCTCCTCGGTGGGGTCCCCGTCTGGTCCTGGAATTAAGGCGATGCTGGCCTCATAGAATGAACCTGGAAGCACTCCATCTCCTTCTATCCCTCCAAACAGCTTTAGTAGAATAGGTATGATTTCTTCTTTAAACATTTGATAGAATTCCCCTGGGAAGCCATCTGGCCCTGGACTCTTGCGTCTTGGGAGGTTTTTGATGACTTCTTCAATTTCCTCCCTGGTTATTGGCCTGTTCAGGTTTTCTATTTCTTCCTGCTCCAGTTTTGGTAGTTTGTGGCTTTCCAGGAATGCGTCCATTTCTTCTAGATTGCCTAATTTATTGGCGTAGAGCTGTTCATAATATGTTTTTAAAATCGTTTGTATTTCCTTGGTGTTGGTAGTGATCTCTCCTTTCTCATTCATGATTTTATTAATTTGAGTCTTCTCTCTTTTCTTTTTAATAAGGTTGGGTAATGGTTTATCTATCTTATTAATTCTTTCAAAGAACCAACTCCTGGTTCTATTGATCTGTTCCACAGTTCTTCTGGTCTCAATTTCGTTGAGTTCTGCTCGAATTTTAATTAACTCTCTTCTTCTGCTGGGCATCGGGTCGATTTGCTGCTTCTTCTCTAGCTCCTTTATGTGTAAGGTTAGCTTTTGTATTTGAGTTCTTTCCAGTTTTTGAATGGATGCTTGTATTGCGATATATTTCCCCCTCAGGACTGCTTTTGCTGCATCCCAAAGATTTTGAACAGTTGTATCTTCATTCTCATTAGTTTCCATGAATCTTTTTAATTCTTCCTTAATTTCCTGGTTGACCCTTTTATCTTTTAGCAGGATGGTCCTTAACCTCCACGTGTTTGAGGTCCTTCCAAACTTCTTGTGATTGAGTTCTAATTTCAAGGCATTATGGTCTGAGAATATGCAGGGGACGATCCCAATCTTTTGGTATCGGTTCAGACCCCATTTGTGACCCAGTATGTGGTCTATTCTGGAGAAAGTTCCATGTGCACTTGAGAAGAATGTGTATTCAGTTGAGTTTGGATGTAAAGTTCTGTAGATATCTGTGAAATCTATCTGGTCCAGTGTATCATTTAAAGCTCTCGTTTCTTTGGAGATGTTGTGCTTAGAAGACCTATCGAGGGTAGAAAGAGCTAGATTGAAGTCACCAAGTATAAGTGTATTATTATCTAAGTATTTCTTCACTTTGGTTAATAATTCGTTTAAGTATTTGGCAGCTCCCACATTCAGGGCATATATATTGAGGATTGTTAAGTCCTCTTGCTGGATAGATCCTTTAAGTATGATATAGTGTCCCTCTTCGTCTCTCACTACTGTCTTCGGGGTAAATTTTAGTTTATCTGATATAAGGATGGCTACCCCTGCTTTCTTTTGAGAACCATTTGAATGGTAAATGGTTCTCCAACCTTTTATTTTCAGGTTGTAGGTGTCCTTCTGTCTAAAATGAGTCTGTTGTAGACAGCAAATAGATGGGTCCTGCTTTTTTATCCAGTCTGAAACCCTGCGCCTTTTGATGGGGTCATTAAGCCCATTCACGTTCAGAGTTACTATTGACAGATATGAGTTTAGTGTCATCATGATATCTATTCAGTCCTTGTTTTTGTGGATTGTTCCACTGAACTTCTTCTTAAAGGGGAATTTTAAGAGTCCCCCTTAAAATTTCTTGCAGAGCTGGTTTGGAGGTCACATATTCTTTCAGTTCCTGCCTGTCTCGGAAGCTCTTTATCTCTCCTTCCATTTTGAATGAGAGCCTTGCTGGATAAAGTATTCTTGGTTGCATGTTCTTCTCATTTAGGACCCTGAATATATCCTGCCAGCCCTTTCTGGCCTGCCAGGTCTCTGTGGAGAGGTCTGCTGTTACCCTAATATTCCTCCCCATGAAAGTCAGGGACTTCTTGTCTCTTGCTGCTTTAAGGATCTTCTCTTTATCTTTGGAATTTGCAAGCTTCACTATTAGATGTCGAGGTGTTGAACGGTTTTTATTGATTTTAGGGGGGGATCTCTCTATTTCCTGGATCTGAATGCCTGTTTCCCTTCCCAGATTGGGAAAGTTTTCAGCTAGGATTTGTTCAAATACATATTCTGGCCCTCTGTCCCTTTTGGCACCCTCGGGAACCCCAATTAAACGTAGGTTTTTCTTCCTTAGGCTTTCATTTATTTCCCTTAATCTGTCTTCATGGTCTTTTAATTGTCTGTCTCTTTTTTCCTCGGTTTCCCTCTTTGCCATCAACTTGTCTTCTATGTCACTCACTTGTTCTTCCACCTCATTAACCCTCATCGTTAGGACTTCTAGTTTGGATTGCATCTCATTCAATTGATTTTTAATTTTTGCCTGATTGGATCTAAATTCTGCAGTCATGAAGTCTCGTGAGTCCTTAATGCTTTTTTCTAGAGCCACCAGTAGCTGTATAATAGTGCTTCTGAATTGGCTTTCTGACATTGAATTGTAATCCAGATTTTGTAACTCTGTGGGAGAGAGGGCTGTTTCTGATTCTTTCTTTTGAGGTGAGGTTTTCCTTCTAGTCATTTTGCTCAGTGCAGAGTGGCCAAAAACAAGTTGTATTGGGAAAAGGGGAGAAAGAGAGAGAAGGAAAGAAAAGAGAAAGAGAAAAAAGAAAAAGAAAAAAAAGGAAAAAAGAAGAAAAAGAGAAAGAAAGGTGAAAAAAAAAAAGGGGGTGGGGTGGGGGAAGCAATCCGAAATCAAAAAGAAAAGAAAAAAGAAAAAAAACAAAATACATGGGGGAGTATCTTCTGAATCTGTAGACTTTAAGTCCCTTGACTTCCCCTGGAACTGGTCTGTCCAGCTGGTCTTCTGGGGGAGGGGCCTGTTGTGCTGATTGTCAGGTGTTAGCCTTGGGGGAGCTGCTCTGCCCCTGCCTGCTGCAGGGCTCAGCGGGGGTTGTTTACCCCGTGAGGCCCCAGGAGGAACAACCGCAGTTGCTGTGGCAACTCTGGAAGCCTGGATTCAGCCTCCGCAGGGCAGGAACTACGGGGGCTCTCTGCAGGGCCTGGAGGCTCCGGGGCGGGGCCTCTGATCTGCTCAGCTCGGGGCAGGAGCGTCCTTGCTGTCCTGGGCCCTCCCGGCCTCTGCCTGTCCCGGGGGAGGCCGGATCCTGGGCTGTGTCCCGGCGCCCTGTGCTCCCGGCCTGCGGCCTGCGCTGTTGGATTCGTGCTCCCGCCCCGCAGCCCCCTCCGTGGAGCCGCTCCCGAGCCCCTCCGAGCTGCTCCGGGTCCCGCCCTGCGCGCTGCAGCCCTTAGGGAGCTCGGCGCACTCTCCCGGGGCGCAGGTGTCTGTTAGTGTCCCAGGGAGCCCGAGGGCATCCCCGTCCTCCTGGGTCCTGCTCTAACTCCCTGCGAGCCCCTTTCCCCCGGGAAGGTTGGTGCAGCTCCTGCTTCTCCGGGACGGGGCTCTCCTGTCCTGGGGACACTCGCCCCGGCCTCAGCCCGGCTCCTCGCGGGGCCCCTCCCCCTCGGAGGCCTTTTGTTTCTTTATTTCTTTTTCCCCGTCTTCCTGCCTTGATAGAAGCGCGAACTCTTCTCACTGTAGCGTTCCAGGTGGTCTCTCTTTAAATCTCAGGCCGAATTCGTAGATTTTCAGGATGATTTGAAGGTTATCTAGGTAATTTTTTGGGGACAGGTGATTTGGGGACCCTACTCTTCCGCCATCTTGCCCCTCCTCCGAGAGTGGTCTAGTTTCATTCTTCTGCATGTGGATGTCCAATTTTCCCAGCACCATTTATTGAAGAGACTGTCTGTCTTCCAGTGGATAGTCTTTCCTCCTTTGTCGAATATTAGTTGGGCATAAAGTTGAGGGTCCACTTCTGGATTCTCTATTCTGTTCTATTGATCTATGAAACAACCCTAAAATTTGTATGAAACCAGAAAAGACCTCAAATCACCAAAGTAATGTTGAAAAAGAAAACCAAAGCTGAAGGCAGCACAATTCTGGACTTCAAGCTATATTACAAAGCTGTGATCATCAAGACAGTATGGTAACTGATATAAAACAGACACATATATCAATGAAACAGAATAGAGAACCCAGAAATGGACCCTCAACTCTATGGTCAACTACTCTTTGACAAAGCAGGAAAGAACATTGAGTGGAAAAAGACAGTTTTTCAACAAATGGTGTTAGGAAAATTATACAGCCACATGCAGAAGAATGAAACTGGACCACTTTCTTACACCATACACAAAGATAAGCTCAAAATGGTGAAACACCTAAATGTGAGACAGGAATCCATCAAAATCCTAGTGGAGAATACAGGCAGTAATCTTGTTGAACTCAGCTGCAGCAACTTCTTTCTAGACATGTCTCTGGAGACAAGGGAAACAAAAGCAAAAGTGAACTATTGAAACTTCATCAGGATAAAAATTTTGCACAATGGGATCCCTGGGTGGCGCAGCGGTTTGGCGCCTGCCTTTGGCCCAGGGCGCGATCCTGGAGACCCAGGATCGAATCCCACGTCGGGCTCCCGGTGCATGGAGCCTGCTTCTCCCTCTGCCTATGTCTCTGCCTATGTCTCTGCCTCTCTCTCTCTCTCTCTCTCTCTCTCTCTCTCTCTGTGACTATCATAAAAAATAATAAAAAAATAAAAATTTTGCACAGTAAAGGAAAATATCAAAACTAAAAGGCAACTATGGAATGGGAGAGTATATTGACAATTATGTTATCAGGTAAAGGACTAGTATCCAAAATCTATAAAGAACTTATCAAACTCAAACAAAAAATTCAGTTGAGAAATGGATAGAAGACATGAACAGACATTTCTCCAAATAAGACATACACATGGCCAAAAGACACATGAGAAAATGCTCCACATGACTTGTTATCAGGGAAATACAGATCAAAGCCAAAATGAGATGCCACCTCATACCAGTCAGAATGGCTAAAATTAACAAGACAGGAAACAATAGATGTTAGCAAGGATGTGGAGAAAGGGAACCCTTTTACACTGTTGGTGAGAATGCAGAGTGTTGCAGCCTCTGTGGAAAACAGTATGGAAGTTTCTCAAAAATTGAAAAATAAAACCATCCTACCACCCAGTAATTGTACTATTAGGTATTTATCTAAAGGATACAAACATAGTTATTCAAAGTAGCTCATGCAGTCCTATGTTTATAGCAGCAGTGCGTACAACAGCCAAAATATGGAAAGGGCCAAGATGCCCATTGAGAGATGAATGGAGAAGCAATATATATGGATATAATATGTAATATTACTCAACCATCAAAAATAATGAAATCTTGCCATTTGCAGTGATGTGACTAGAACTAGAGGCTATTATGCTAAGTGAAGTAAGTCAGTCAGAGAAAGACAGATACCATAATATTTCACTCATATGTAAAATTTAAGAAACAAGACAGATGAACATAGGGGAAACAAAGGAAAAATAAGATGAAAATTGAGAGGGAGGCAAACCATGGGAGACTCTTAACACTAGGAAACAAACAGGGTTGCTGGAGGGGAGGTGAGTGAGGGGATGAGGTAAATGGGTGATGGGCATTAAGGCAGGCACATGATGTAATGAGCACTGGATGTTATATGCAACTGATGAATCACTAAGCTCTACCTCTGAAACTAATAAAATTATTGGGACGGTATCAAAACAAAATGCTTCTGCACAGTGTAGGAAACATCAACAAAACTAAAAGGCAACCTATGAAATGGTCTGGGGATATAGTGCACAGCATGGTGACTATAGTTAACAATATTATATATTTGAAAGTTGATAAGAAAGTAAATCTTAAAAGTTCACAAGAAAAAGAATTTGTAACCATGTGAGGTGTGGATGTTAATTAAATTTATTGTAGTGATTTCACAGTATATATATATATATATATTTCAAATTAATATGCGGTACACTGTTTACTGGAATTTAAATAAAAATATTTTTTAAACTGTTATATTCTTTTTTTTAAAGATTTTATTTTTACTTATTTATGATAGACATAGAGAGAGAGAGAGAGAGGGGGGCAGAGACACAGGCAGAGGGAGAAGCAGGCTCCATGCCGGGAGCCCGACGTGGGACTCGATCCCAGGACTCCAGGATCGTGCCCTGGGCCAAAGGCAGGCGCGAAACCGCTGAGCCACCCAGGGATCCCCTAAACTGTTATATTCTTTAAATTTATGCAATATTACATGTCATTTATATCTCAATAAAGTTAGAAAAATTAATTTTTAAAATTGTTTTTAGGTTTTCCATCCACACCTCAGAGACAGTGCTATTATCCTTATTGGTCTTTTTATTGGTTAATTTACATTCTTGAATTTGTACTATCTCATTATTCCTTGGCTCAAAGACTTCCAGTAGGCAGAAAGATACAAAACAATAATAAAAGTAGCCAAGACTTACCATGTTTGTGAAATCATTTAATTCTCACAGCAACTCCATGATATAGGGACTACTACCATGGTCATTTTGTAGTTTTAAGATAAAGAGAGGCATGGAAAGCTGAAATAGCATTCAGTTTGGAAGAGCTAGTAACAGAAGGGGTAGGAATTTGAACCCAGTTAGGGATGAATCTTATGTTCATAT
Organism: Nyctereutes procyonoides; assembly: GCF_905146905.1. Lineage (NCBI taxonomy): Eukaryota > Metazoa > Chordata > Mammalia > Carnivora > Canidae > Nyctereutes > Nyctereutes procyonoides. Next base: position 28,559,744 of record NW_026575120.1, read on the forward strand.
ATAAACCCACTTCCTTAAACTACCTCACTACAGTTTACAGGAACAGTTGTTGCCTCAGGAAGACCACACTCTGGAACATCCTCACCCAGAAAACAATCACAGGATGTAGAAGCCACCAGAAGGCAGGTAACTTCCACTCTTTATTCTATACTTCTACATTCTGAGTTTTTTTTGCAACAAACATGTATTCTTTGTAATGATCATTATCCATAAAGATGGTACTTAAAATGGAAGACAGGGCATGAAAAGTTTTTCAAAGAAAAAGGTAAATTTAGCCCCAAGGTCACAAAACTAAGGAGTATGCCCCACACTCTCCCTCTACCTCTGGTAAGCACCAATCTATTCTGTTTCTATCAATTTATTATGTAAGTGAGATTATAAGTGTTTGTCATTCTCTGACTTATTACACCTAGCATAATTCTGCCAATGTCTATCCATGTTGTCATAAATGGCAAGATTTTCTTTATGGCCAAATAGTATTCCATTGTGTGTGTGTGTGTGTGTGTGTGTGTGTGTATACACACACACACAAACATACTTCCTTCATCCATTCATTTGTTGATAGATACTTAGGTTGTTACCATTGGTTAGCTATGGTGAATAATGCTGTGATGAATATGGGGTGTAGATATATTCAGGGTGGTGATTTTGTTTCATTAAGTTGTATACCCAGAAGTGCATCTATTTATAGTTTCTTGAGGACCCTTCCTACTGTTTTCCTTTTTTTTCCCTACTGTTTTCCTTTTTTTTTCCTACTGTTTTCCATAGTGGCTGTCCCAATTTCCACTCTCAGATGGACTCCTTTCATACAGTAAAGAGTGTCCCTGAGGAGAGCAGTGCTAGCCATTTGGATGGACACATGAAAGGACAAAGTTAGAGGGATCCAGGTAGAAGGAATGAGGCACTGAGAGGGGGGAATCCAAGGGCTTCTGTTCCTGTTATGACTTTGATTTGCACCTCCAAAAGAGATATATTGAAGTCCTAAGCCCTGGATACCTGAGAATATGATCTTATTTGGAAATAGGGTCATTGCTGATGTTATCAGTTAAATGAGGTCATACTGAAATAATGTGGGCCCCAACCTAATATGGCTAGTGTCCCTATCCCTATAAAAAGAGGAGGGAGACACACAATGGAACTCCATGTGAAGATGGAGGCAGAGATCAGAGTGATGTGTCTATAAGCCAAGGGGTGACAAAGATTGCTGCAGCCACCAGAAGCCAGGAGAAAGGCATGGGACAGTATCTTCTCCACAGCCTCCTGAAGGAGCCAACCCTGCCAGCTCCATGATTTCTGACTTTTAGATGCCACAACTGTGAGAGTACACATTTTTGTTGTTTAAGCTACCTAGTTGGTGGCACTCTGTTATGGTAGCCCTAAGAAACCAAGACAGTTACCTTCATAATTTGAACCCAAGATGCCTCCCTGCTGCACACCTTCACACACACACCACCCTGTCCAAACTTTCATTCATAGCCCTCACATGAAACTTTTATTTTTTGACTTCTAGGCTTATTTTGTTAACTGTAAAACTTCCATATCTTCATCCTAACTCTTTTTCATTCACCCTTATATGTTTGCCCATTACATGTTCATATGGGGTTAGAAAATACCTTCTGGTCCTGTGAATTAGTGAGTGGGGAAGAGTGCTTTAAGCTGGTAGTAAGAAGTAGTTAGGGTGACATTTTCTCTCTTATAGTCATTTCCTTTCATGCTCCCATGGCAGCTGGATGTAGAGTCGTGATTCTCACCGAGCAGTGGTCTCAGGTAAGCATCCCTATGCTGGGCCAAAATTCCCACCCAGACCTGCACATAACCTTTATCTCCCCTGGTATACTGGCAAGATTGTGTGAGCATCACAATGTTGTGCACAATGCCCTGCACATCAGGCCCTACCGCCCTACTTCTTGTTATTAGGCCACTTGCCAGTACATCCTTACTCTGACTTGCCCACTTCTCAGATGAACAGTGGTGGGCCTCAGGATGACACCTTACTCTTGGCTCTCCAGACTGGCTTTTGAGGAGTTCCATTCCCACCCCTTGAAATAACCAAAAAGCTGGGATTCAGGATTGGGATTCTCATTCTTGGTGTTGGTGGTTTCTCCACAAGACAACTGCCTCTTCATTTTCCCTCTAGGCCTCAGGGAGTGGGATTTTCACAGGCCAAGGGCCTGTGAACTTACCTGAATCTCATTTATCTTCCAAGCCTCAGGTTCAGAAAAATGCTGCATATCTGTGCTCTTGAATTATGAGTTCTATGAAAAGTGATGAGTGAGAGCATTGTAGCAGCAGCTATAGCTAAACTTTATTCAAATCTAGTCATGCTGGCATTGTTCTAGGTGCTTTGAGTCTAGGCACTCTGGCTCCAGAGTCCAGGTAAAAAAACTGTAAGCTTTTATACTTCCCTTAGGCCCACGTTCTTAGAAGGGATATGATAGATATTGGTGAGTACATCAAGGGCCAGAAATTGAGGGGGAAATGTGTAATTGGTTGTCTTTCTCTAGGGTGGGTCCCACCATGAACACTGCCTGTGCTCAACCCAATTCTATCACCTCCAGACCCTTCTCTGCCTTCTCAAACTTCGACCTAACTTTGGTCACTTGACATGTTCAGGAAAGAGTGGGATTTTGATGAGTTGGACATCTGCCAGGTATATAAGTGAATACCATAAAGAGGGCTTGAGTGTGTTTATGAAGCTTTTATTTCCTCCTCCGCCTATGCATGACATAGTCTATCCTTGAAAGAAGTACAAACACCATCTGTCCCTTGTCAATGAAGGGCAGAGGGCTTGGTCACTCAAAGAACCTGTACTCTTGGGTGGCAGGCTACCAGGGATTGTGCAAGCATTGGGTGGCCCCAGGCTGAGGGTGGACAACTTGACACCATCACATCTCTTTGGTCTGTCTTCCTACATGTTTTTAGGGGTAGACAGTAATAAAAATTCCCTGCCTGAAGTGATAGTCAGTGACTGAAGAACTTATTTTTCCCAATGCCCTGGCTTCTCTTCATTTCTATCCTTCTCTTTAGAATGAGAAAGTTGGCTGTGACACCCTGTTTCAAAGAATCACATCTGAGGAAAATCTGTTCTCAAGAAGTCAGAAGATCAGGCTATTTGAGCATGCCCCGTGCCAATGAAAGCACATGTTCAGTTGTATACATTTGCCCTTGCTTTCAGATGTTTTTATTCTTGGTCTGCATCCTTCACCTTGAGATTTTAGAAGCTAGAAACACTTTCTTCTACTTAGTTGTAAGTCAGATGCTATTGCATGGAAACTTCATGGTCTTTAGCCAGCAGGGTGGATAGCAAGTTAGAGATGACAGCCATGTGTTATCCTGGTATCAGCCAGACTGAGTACTGCTAAGTACTAAGAGGCTAAGTACTGCTGCTATACTAAGTGACTCCAAGGTGTCAGAAGCTACAAAATTAAAGATTTATTTCTGGCTCACACCATCTAGGTCAGCTGCATGTCTACTCTAAGTCACATTAACCTGGGACTCAAGTTGATGGAGAAGATGCTTTCTAAAGAATTGCTGGTTGTCATGGTGGAAGGAAAAAAGAGCATGGATATTAACACCACTGAACTGTGCATTTAAAAATGTTTAATATAGGCAAGCCTGGGTGGCTCAGCTGTTGAGCGTCTGCCTTTGGCTCAGGGCATAATCCTGGAGTCCCAGTATCAAGCCCCACATTGGGCTCCCTGCATGGGGCCTGCTTCTCCCTCTGCCTGTATCTCTGCCTCTCTCTCTCTCTCTGTGTGTGTCTCTCATGAATAAATAAATAAAATCTTTAAAAAATTTAAGATAGTAATTTTTTACCTTATATGCATTGTACTAAAATCTTTAAAAAAAGGAAAGTACTGTCCCCCGAAGAGTGTTTTTGAGATTTATAGAGGTGTTTTAGAATTGTTACAGTTATTACTCATGGTGGTGGTAGTACGTGACATTTAGTGGGCAACAGAGATGCCAGACATTTGTAATTCAGTCTTGAATAACAAAGGTATATCCCACATACCTCTTGACTCTGGAATGTCCAAGAGGACATTCATGTTAGTCAGAAGCTTATAATTATTGTTAATAGGATCCAACTCAGTTTTATATATAAATACAAAGCATTTGGGGGCATGGTTTTTGGACTGAATTTTCTTTTTTTTTCTTTTAAAGATTTTATTTATTTATTCATGATAGTCACACACACACACACACACACACAGAGAGAGAGAGAGAGACTGAGAGAGAGGCAGAGACACAGACAGAGGGAGAAGCAGGCTCCATGCAGGGAGCCCGACGTGGGATTCAATCCCGGGTCTCCAGGATCGCGCCCTGGGCCAAAGGCAGGCGCCAAACCGCTGCGCCGCCCAGGGATCCCTGGACTGAATTTTCTAAGCATACAATTGTCATGTAAAGAGGACTAAACATTATGCTCAGAACTTTACTGAGAATCACTCACTTTGGAAAGCTCCATCATCCATAGCAACAGCATTCGTGGTAATTTGAGAGGCCAAAACATCACATACACATGCTCCAGCTGGACTCTGTTGCTCTGGCATTCATTATGGCTCTATGCATATTTAGCCTTTTTTTTAAAATGTCAAAATATATCTCTCCTAAATCTAGTCTCTTAAATCCAGTCACCTGGCTTCTTTGTTATATCGTCTACTCTAGTTGCTCTTAAGCATTTCCACATTGAAACACTCATCATTTTATTATAAATGACCTTTCTATTGTTGATCCATTATATGAAAACTGAAGGCATTAATCTATTAAAAAGGACAACGTTTGTAGATGGGTGAATTTATCCATGAGTTGCATTTCCAGACAGTAATGGAGTATTGTACAGTATCTATTAGTGACAGGCTTTGGGTCTGAGTTATGAACTCTTAGGCTAGGTCTTTGTTGTTTGATAGATTTTTTTCTAAAGACTACTAGATGTAGAGAAAAGAAAGGTACCACTTCTGAGCAGGTACTAATATTCTTCTACTTGCTGACAGAAAGCCAGAAGCTCAAAGAAGGCATTAAGTATCAGCACTGGGCAGCACAATGGGTGCTCCTTTACCCAGTGTCCTGGGTACTATGGTGCTCCCAGCACTATGGTCCTCCCAAAGAAGCATGCACATTGTAGTTCTGAGAGTCAAATTAGAAAGCATTAGTAATAGGTACATTGCAGAACTCAAGTAGCATGAGCATCATGATGTTCATGCATTTATCATTTCAGGAAGCTTTTCCATTCCCTCAACAATGAAAGTCTCTTCCTATCACTTCCATCGCAGGGCACATGCTAAACTGTTCCTTGTGCTTCCATGTATTTGGTGTTCTACAGTTCATAAAGCACTTTGATAACCACCTGCAAAGGGCAAGATGCCCCCTGCACAGTGCTGCTGGATGCTGCTGCCTGGTAGGGTGAGGGAGTGTGTCACAACATGGTCAGGAACTGAGGCCAAGAACAGGGACTCTGTCTCTCAAGGCCTGGGCTGCCTGGTGCATCTATGTGTCCACCTCACAGAGTATTTCCTATGTGCTGGCCTAGATCAGTCTCTTCTGGAGGTAGGAATGGTAAGCCCCTCCTTCCTGGAAACCTCCAAGCTGGAAATCCACAGTGACAGGTAAAACCTCACCTTGTACAAGTACAATGTCCTTCGAGCTAGGAGCTCAGTAGCTCCAATTCAGAGTTGTGTGAATGCAGATCACAAACTCCTCTCAAATTGCTCCCAGGAACAGTTTGGGTGGAAAAGACAGGGTGAAAGCATTCCATGGTAGGGGATCCCATGTAGGTGCAACCAGTGTGGAGGACTCTCTTTGGTGCTAGCTATGGGAAGCTTAAGCTGGAGGTTCCAGAGATAGGCTGTTTAATTCCACAATGACATCCCTCTGGCTTAGCCTTCTTTTATTGTTGGGTGTATGAAATCATATCACCTGGTTAGAACACAGCAGATGGTCACTGTGGACACTGCTGTTCTCACCCTGATCTATAAGGGTGGAAGCCCTGACAGGTTACATAGGCACCCACTCTTCTGTGAGGGTGACTCGAGGGCAAAGACTCAATGCTTTACTTCTGTGAGTAACTAACCAGCATTGGGATTGTCTAAGTCTGGGCTCATGCCTGAAGTGTGAAGCTGAGAGGGAAGCAGAAAGAGTGGAGTAAAGCTGCCAGAGAGTAGGTATAGAAGTCTAGAAGAGAAGGACAAACATGCACTGGCCCTCTTTGGTTCTGGAAAGGAGCCTCTTTGATCTTGTTCCCTCATGAGGAGATAAACATCAACAGAAACTAAAACTATGGGCCAGTAACCCAGCTTAGGGCTGTGTATGCCCCAATTAAGAGACAAGAAGGATTAGTAGGAGAGGGAACAATTTAAGGTGACTCCCTGGCTTCTGACATGGCTAACTGGCTGGAGGATTATGGTTCCATTACCCATAACGGGAGGGGGGATATGAGAATAAGATTTGACAGGTAAAGTAGGAGAGGGGTTGAGTTTACCCAGAGTGGTATTGAGTTTCACTTTCCCATCAATATCCTTGTGGAGATAGAGATACTGGAATGACACTCAGGAGAGAGGTCTGCGATGGAGGCACAGACCTGTGGAAGGGGTAACCATGAGTCCCCTTCAATGGGAGGTTCTTTATCTTCAGTAATTATTTATTAAAGGTTGCTTTGGAAACACCTCACAACTTACTGGAAACCTGTACAAAACACCATATTTGAGAGGGGCTGCTCCAGGAGAAATCTCAGTTTTCTGGACTGAATGTATGTATTTGTGTGATGTTGATTTTTTTCCAGGTTATAGATGTTAAAACCCAACTGAAAGCAATCCTATGCCAAAAGTAGTTGAAAGGACTAATTCCACTGAGGAAGAAGCTTTTCAAGTAGGGTTCTATAATAACCTGATCGAAGGGTCGTTGTCAGGAATTATCTGGAATTCCTTTCATATGCTGAGCTTCTGATTTTCACACAGTAGCTCCATTATAAATGCCCAGGGAAATGCAGTTGATGGTTAACCTACTTCTCTGCCTGCTCTTAGCCTTCAGTGTAAGTGGATGACATATATATATATATATATATATATATATATATATATATATGAAGGAGACATGAAGACCAGGTAGGATAAGCACTACAGAAATGTTAGGAAGGGAATTCAAGACCTAACATAAAGCTGGGCTTCCCCTCCGCATTCATTGTCTTTAATAAAATCTTGGAAAAAAAAAAAAAAGAAATGGGAAGAGAAGGAGGAGTTGGAGGGCACCTGGTGCACTTTCTAAGATCTCTGGAATGGCCTGAGACATTTGCCAAAAGTGGACAATGCATGTGTCAGGATCACTGTAGAATGTTTCAAGGACCCAAGCTGGGTCTGTAGGGACCCAAGGTGTGCAGGAGTGGGACCTGTGGTAGAGGCAAGGTGTGGCTGTGGTCTCTGGAGGTGGTTTCGAGTTGGAAGTCTTGATGTTGACTTCTAGCTCTGCCCCTTCACAGCTATGGATTCTGGAGGCTCCTCTTCTTTAGAGGGTCAGCCTTGCCCCTTTTTAGGTCTACGGAAGTATCCATGTTTTTCACAGTATGTTTTTGGTAGTATTCTTGACTACGTGGGGAAGGACATGATATCTTAGATTTGCTATAAGGAGTTGTAGCCACGGCTGGAGACACCACCTGGAATGGAGACACAGGAGTGATTAATCTGCTATTTCCCTTCATCCAACCTCTGGTATCCCACTTCTTAGGGTTTGCCTCCTTACGAGCATTCTACTGGCTGAACCTCATTGAAGTCAGTGGGCAAAAGATCCTGGGAAATGTGGTTCATAGGAAAAGACTGTTGTAGAACTGGAGAAGAGCACAGAATGGATCTATGAGGAAGCAGGTTGTAGATGATGAGCTTAAAGATATGGTAGTTAGGGGTGATGACTCTCCAAAAAGATCTGTTGGAACTAGAACCAGTAACTAGGTAAGGATGACTCCATCCATGCAGGGGATGAAGAGGCTTCTCCCTTAGAGACCATTGCCTCTCAGGGCTGACAGCTTGGAAAGGCGATGCCAGAGGTTTTGGTCAACGTAAGACTGGAAGGCCATAGAAAAGTTCATCTTGAATCTTGCCATTAATTCTACTCTCAGAATTCTCCTTCCCCAAACCCCTAGAGAACTTTGAGAGTTTTAGGAGAACTAGAGGAACTGGACTTCCACATAAAATGTGATGATTTGTTTCCATGTCTCTGAATCTTTTGTTAAACTGTCAGACCCTTAAAATTAGGCCTATGCAGCCTTATCCTGTAAAATTTTAGAACATGTGTATCCAGCCCTCCCCATCCCACCCTTAGCAGCAGGAATTGGAAGGGACATGGCTCTTTATAGTTCATGAAGCACTTTGATGGACACATGGTGTTTCTGTTAGGAAAACTGGAACAATGACCTCATTTTATGAGTCTGAAGTCCAGAGAGATCCATGGTGAGGCCAAGGCCAGAGGCCTAGTGTGGGGAGAGATGCCCTTCTAACATTTTCTTTCTTTCTTTCTTTCTTTCTTTCTTTCTTTCTTTCTTTCTTTCTTTCTTTCTTTCTTTCTTTTTTCTTTCCTTTTTCTTTCTTTCTTTTTTCTTTCTTTCTTTCGTTTGTTTCTTTCTTTCTTTTTGAATTTAGAGAATGTTTTACTTTAGCATTTTGTGAAATGGGCCTCTTACTACCTGGAGCATCTAGAACTTAAAACAATTTTTTCTAAATTTTAAAAAAGACTAGCTCACTAGTTGTTACAAAATGATAAGGTTATAATGAAAAAGATCTTCCAATGACGTGGTGGTCATGAACAGCAGTTTACACCCCACGGTACTGAATGAGAGGTCTGCTAAATTTACCCTTTCCAGAAAGGCAAGGAGTGATGAGTGGGAATGAAAATTAAGCACATTTCAGCACCAGCAGAGAAGCCATTAATCAGACATTCCACTCTCGCTTTGGTAACTATGTTTGCTGTTTGAGGAAGGAGATTTTTTTTAATAATACATTTATTTTTTATTGGTGTTCAACTTGCCAACATACAGAATAACACCCAGTGCTCATCCCGTCAAGTGCCCCCCTCAGTGCCCATCACTCATTCACCCCCACCGCCTGCCCTCCTCCCCTTCCACCACCGCTAGTTCGTTTCCCAGAGTTAGGAGTCTTTATGTTCTGTCTCCCTTTCTGATATTTCCTACCCATTTCTTCTCCCTTCCCTTCTATTCCCTTTCACTATTATTTATATTCCCCAAATGAATGAGAACATATAATGTTTGTCCTCCTCCAATTGACTCATTTCACTCAGCATAATACCCTCCAGTTCCATCCACGTTGAAGCAAATGGTGGGTATTTGTCATTTCTAATGGCTGAGTAATATTCCATTGTATACATAAACCACATCTTCTTTATCCATTCATCTTTCAATGGACACCGAGGCTGAGGAAGGAGATTCTTTATCCTCAAGCAAATAGATTTGCAGGAAGGGGGTTAGAGGGAGTCACACAGGGTCGGAATGTGTATAATCTGGGCGCCCTGTGCACACAAATCCTCAAAGCTACTGAAATTGCATGAAATCAAACTGAAATGATTCAAACAAAAATGTTCCTGAAAACTGATTATAGAGAGTAATCAGCTAAAATACTACTGAACTCTAACTGTTCAATGTAACTTAACAGCACCTATAGCTGATGATATACAATTCTGCAATACACCTGATGGTTCACCTTCAACCTCCTTCTAACATTCTGTAGAGTATCCATAAATTACTGGAGGATGATTCACAGTCAAGCCTTGAGTCAGATGAATGACATGACATAGCCAGGTTTCCTCATACCACATATCAGTGTGGGAAATGGATGACTGACTGTGAATGGAGGGTTAGAAGTGGGTGGGAGGTAACCCTAACTTCCAGGTTTTAAAGAGATACAGGTAGAGAGAGATGAAGAGGCATTCTCAGTCCGGGCTTTCCATAGCAGGGACCAGAACTTAGCCTGGCTGGGGCCTTTGCTACTCATATCTGTTCACCATATTTCCCACCCCGTTGTCACTGCCTGGTCTTCTGAACTTGGATTCTCTTCTTGGGAAGAACACATGCTTGAGAATTGCTTCATGGGGATTGGAGTGAGGGGTGCAGGTGAGGGGCAACATCCAGGACCTGTGAATGTCTCCCTACTTGCTCTGCCTAGAGAAACAGAAACAGTGATTCATTCTCCTGTTTCCCCACAGGGAGAGATCGTCCGCATTCTGGGGTTCCCTTCTGCCCAGCCAGATAGGCCATTGCCTGTCACGGGGCTCACCATAGATAAGCCTCGCCTTTCCTCAGAACTCAGGAAACTCCCTTCATTCTAGATTCTCTCTCTTTCCAAGGAGGAAACAGTAAAGTTGTGTATCACACTTCATACCTCCTAGAGTTCATCATCGGGGAGAATTCTGTAATGTCTGAGGCCCAGCACACACTATTTAATCTTATGCTATCAGACAACTAGCCTCTTCAGCAAAGTAAACAGTGAATAATCCCCTAAGTACCTGCACTGAGTTTACCAAATTATATTTCCCCAAATGTACAAATATCAATTGTAAAATGTTTTTTTTAAATTTTTTAAATGGAGTTCAATTTGCCAACATTTAGCCTAACACCTAGTGCTCATTCCATCAAATGCCCTCCTCAGTGCCCATCACCCAGTCACCCCAACTCCCCCCACCTCCCTTTCCACTACCCCTTGTTCGTTTCCCAGAGTGAGGTGCCTCATGTTTTGTCACCCTCCCTGATATTTTCACTCATTTTCTTTCCTTTCCCTTTATTCCCTGTCACTATTTTTTATATTCCCCAAATGAATGAGACCATATAATGTTTGTCCTCCTCTGATTGACTTATTTCACTCAGCATAATACCCTCCAGGTCCATCCACGTCAAAGCAAATGGTGGGTATTTGTCGTTTCTAATGGCTGAGTAATATTCCATTGTATACATAAACCACATCTTCTTTATCCATTCATCTTTCGATGGACACCGAGGCTCCTTCCACAGTTTAGCTATTGTGGGCATTGCTGCTATAAACATCGGGGTGCAGGTGTCCCGGCGTTTCATTGCATCTGTATCTTTGGGGTAAATCCCCAGCAGTGCAATTGCTGGGTCATAGGGCAGATGTATTTTTAACTCTTTGAGGAACCTCCACACAGTTTTCCAGGGTGGCTGCACCAGTTCACATTCCCACCAACAGAGTAAGAGGGTTCCCTTTTCTCCGCATCCTCTCCAACATTTGTGGTTTCCTGCCTTGTTAATTTTCCCCATTCTCACTGGTGTGAGGTGGTATCTCATTGTGGTTTTGATTTGTGTTTCCCTGATGGCCAGTGATGCGGAGCATTTTCTCATGTGCGTGTTGGCCATGTCTATGTCTTCCTCTGTGAGATTTCTCTTCATGTCTTTTGCCCATTTCATGATTGGATTGTTTGTTTCTTTGCTATTGAGTTTAATAAGTTCTTTATAGATCTTGGATACTAGTCCTTTATCTGATAGGTCATTTGCAAATATCTTCTCCCATTCTGTAGGTTGTCTTTTAGTTTTGTTGACTGTTTCTTTTGCTGTGCAGAAGCTTTTTACCTTGGTGAAGTCCCAGTAATTCATTTTGGCTTTTGTTTCTCTTGCCTTCATGGATATATCTTGCAAGAAATTGCCGTGGCCAAGTTCAAAAAGGGTGTTGCCTGTGTTCTCCTCTAGGATTTTGATGGAATCTTGTCTCACATTTAGATCTTTCATCCATTTTGAGTTTATCTTTGTGTATGGTGCAAGAGAGTGGTCTAGTTTCATTCTTCTGCATGTGGATGTCCAATTTTCCCAGCACCATTTATTGAAGAGACTGTCTTTTTTCCAGTGGATACTCTTTCCTGCTTTGTCAAATATTAGTTGACCATAAAGTTGAGGGTCCACTTCTGGGTTCTCTATTCTGTTCCATTGATCTATGTGTCTGTTTTTGTGCCAGTACCACACTGTCTTGATGACCACAGCTTTGTAGTACAACCTGAAATCTGGCATTGTGATGCCCCCAGATATGGTTTTCTTTTTTAATATTCCCCTGGCTATTCGGGGTCTTTTCTGATTCCACACAACTCTTAAGATGATTTGTTCCAACTCTCTGAAGAAAATCCATAGTATTTTGATAGGGATTGCATTAAATGTGTAAATTGCCCTGGGTAACATTGACATTTTCACAATATTAATTTTTCCAGTCCATGAGCATGGAATATTTTTCCAATTGTAAAATTAGCGAAGCACCTCTAAATAATGAATTAGAATTAATGCCTGGATGTATCAGCTTCTCATGAAATACTTTAATCTTCTAGTGCACACAGAAGAAGGCACACAGCGTTTTCCAGGATTACAAAGCTCACCAGCATGGAGACAGCACCACTTCCGACTGTTCTAATGCAAGTGATTGACAACTGTTTACTTTTTCCATAGGGTTTGCCTCTCTCAGTTCTTAGGAATTCCACTATTCTTGCTCTTCCCCATCGTACTGTAATCTTACAGACCTTTTAAAGTAGAAAGAGCATCCTATGTATTAGCTATAGTCCTGGGATCATTTTCTTTCTTGCTTGCTTGCTTTTATATTTTTTTTATTGGAGTTAGATTTTCCAACATATAGTATAACACCCAGTGCTCATCCCACCAAGTGCCCCCTCAGTGCCCATCACCCAGTCACCCCATCTCCCTGCCCACCTCCCCTTCCACTACCCCTTGTTCATTTCTGGGATCATTTTCTATAGGTGATCTCCACTAGATGCATTTCAGTAAGACTTTTAAAATCCACGCTGTTCTCATTGTTTGTTTTACAATGTTTTTCCCCCAGCTGTGTTCTCCTGGCCAGCATTGTGTATCCAAGGGCCTGATCAATATGATATGGAAACCTGATCTGGTAGCAGAGTTAAATGCCCTAGAACCTTCCTAGTATTTTATTACAATTAGCAAGGGCCCTGATTTGATTCCCAGGAGGTAGGGATGTCAAAATGAAAGAAAACTGGACATTGGTTAAAGTGGTAAGGACAGATTTCAATCAGTAATATTCTATTGCAATAGGGAATAGTCCGGTATGAACTGAACTCAAGTTTGATTTGTGCAGAGGTGACTGGGCATTTTGAAGACAGAATTGAAGGAGTACGGAGGGGAAATGGGGGACTGAACAGAGTCAGGGAAGTGAAAACTTACACAAATAGGGAAGAGGGCATTGATCCACATTAAAGCCACCTGAGTTTGCTAACTGGTGCATGTGGCAAAGGCTTCTCCCATAGAGGTGAGGGGACAGTGGCCCTAGCTTCAGGCTGGCTGACTGCCCCAACCATCAACGTCCTTTGCAGCCTTAAGTTTTCTCAGGAAGGCATTTTAAGGGGCTTGGGGGTTATTCTAGCAATACAGGCTTGAATTTTTAGGGATTATGTTCGTGTTTTGTTCAAGTCTTTATAGGCCAGGGCTGAGGTCAGTCCAGAAGAGGGCTCAGAGTAACCTGGCTGGAGTTTGATCAGGGAATCTTTGCAGGATGGCCCTCTTTGGCTCCTATCTTTTCCCATTGTGTTGAGGCACTCTTCTTAGAAAGAAAGGGGGAGCATTTCAGCAGACCTCTTCTCCCCTGGCAACAGGCTCCCAATTCCCTGTCTCTGGCCATAATTGGCAGAAGAAGGAAATCTTACCATCAACATATCCCCTTTTATGTTGTCATAGGAGCAACATATTTCTCATGGATGCGTCTTTTCCATTCTAGAACAGACTCCTTGTGGGCAAGCACTTAGATAGAGCAGTTCTTAAGGTGTCCTGGTGAGAGTACTATGGTGAGGGTGCAGACATCATGGCATCACTGTCTGTGCATCAGGCTCCTGCTGTGCCAGCTGCTGGCTTGGAGAGCCTGCTGATACAGGCTATAGGCACTTTGCCTTTTGAGTGCTGTGAGGCTTGTGATCTGAAGGATACAGTCTAGGTTATAGCATAGTCTATGTTTCTTAACTGCTGGGTTTGACTTGTCACTGGGTCATGAAATCAGTATAGTGTGTCTTGACTAGCTTTGAGAAAGCTAGTACAAATTAGTACAAACATGTACATATCCCTCACTGTTGAGCTCAGCCTAAGTGCTCTTTGTGTATTTCCTCATTTAATCTTCATATCTACCCCTGAGCAGGTGCCTGAGGTACAAAGCCCTTAAGTCACACAGCTAGCACCTGACAGAACTGGGATACTCATTTATTTTAATTGAAATATATTGATATGTAACCTTGTGTAAGTTTAAGGTGTACAATATGTTACATTTACATATTATAATATGATGACCATTGTAGTGATAATTACCACCCCCTCACATTACATAATTATCCTTTCTTTTTAGTAGTTGGAATAATTAAGATCTAGTGTCTTAGCAAGTTGGATGATCATAATACAATATTGTTGTCTACATTCATGGTATTGTGGATTATATTTCTAATGTTATTTACTACTTGTAGATTTTTACCCTTAAACAGTATCTATCCTGTCTCCCCACCCTCCTTCCCTGGTAATCATTATTTTATTTTCTATTTTTACAAGTTTGGCATTTTTTTAAATTAAGTTTGTCTTTTTTAAAATTCCACATGTGAGTGATATCATACTGTACTTGTCTTTGTCTCTCTGACTTATTTCACTTAGCATAGCACTCTTCAGGTCTATCCCTGTTGCAAATGGCAGGTTATCTATCCTTCTTTATCATTGCTAAATAATATTTCAAATACTATTCGAACATACACACATTCAAACCTCTGCCTTATCCATTCATCTGTTGTTAGACACTTAGATTGCTTCTATATCTTGGCTATCATGAATAGTGCTCCAATAAACAGGGTAATTTGTATATTTATTCAATATCTTGTTTTTATTTCCTTTGGGTTTAGACCCATAATGGAACTGCTGGATTATATGGTGGGTGTATTTTTAATCATTTGAGGAAACTCCATACTGTTTTTCATAGTGGTTGAACCAATTTACATTTCTACCAACAGTATAGGAGTTCCCTTTTCTTCACATACTTGCCAGCACTTGTTATTTCTTGTTTCCTTTTCCTTTTTTTTCTTTAAAGATTGTATTTATTTTTTCATGAGAGACACAGAGGCAGAGACACAGGCAGAGGGAGAAGCAGGCTCCATGCAAGGAGCCTGATGTGGGACATGATCTCAGGTCTCCGGGATCACCCCTGAGCTGAAGGCAGATGCCCAACCACTGAGCCACCCAGGTGTCCCCCTATCTCTTGTTTTCTTGATAATAACTGTTCCAATGAGCGTGAATTGAAATCTCATTGTGGTTTTCTTTTTTTATACCTTCACTTTTTATTTCTTTTTATCATTATTAACTTTTACCTCTGATAATTTTTTATTTTATCATTTTACAACATTTGAAGATCAATATTAAATTCCTTTATTTAGTTATTGCCCCTTAACAAAGAAAGAATACAAAGCTATAAATTTGATCTTGTCCTAATTGTTTTTGAAGTATTTCACTTTTTTATTTTTATAGGCACTGAATTAGTTCCTTTATTTTAAATATTTCTTTAAGAAGGCCTAACTTATACACTCTAAGATGCACAAATTTTAATACCTCTAGATGAATTTTACATATCCATATGTCTGTGTAACCACCATCAACATATAAAACATTTACATCACCCCAGAGTTCTCTTGTGCCCCTTCACACCAATATACCACTTCCAAGAGATAACCACTAGATTGATTTGCATTATCAGAGACAAGTTTTACATTTGTATAAACAGAATCATCCAGCATGTACTCTATGTGTCAGACTTTCTTGACTTTTAATATCTGTAGGGGTCATATATGTCCTGTTTAACAATATTTCATTCTTTTTTATTGTTTGGAATTCCATCATATGAATATATCATGATTTACTTACTCTTTTAGTGGTGGCAATTTGGTTTATTTCTTGTTTAAGGTTATTATACACAAACTGTTATGAACATATTTCTGATAAACATGCATTTATTTCTTTAGCATATATACTTAGGGAATAGAATGACTGGATTGATTCAAAAGTTACTTTAGAAGTATATTACTAATTTTTGAATCATTAAGTATTTTAATTCATCTTCATTTTTTTTCTTATTTTATTTTTTTAATAAAATTTCTTTTTTATTGGTGTTCAATTTACCAACATACAGAATAACACACAGTGCTCATCCCGTCAAGTGCCCCCCTCAGTGCCCGTCACCCATTCACCCCCACCCCCCGCCTTCCTCCCCTTCCACCACCCCTAGTTCGTTTCCCAGAGTTAGGAGTCTTTATGTTCTGTCTCCCGTTCTGATATTTCCCACACATTTCTTCTCCCTTCCCTTCTATTCCCTTTCACTATTATTTATATTCCCCAAATGAATGAGAACATACCCTGTTTGTCCTTCTCCGATTGACTTACTTCACTCAGCATAATACCCTCCAGGTCCATCTATGCCAAAGGAAATGGTGGGTATTTGTCCTTTCTAATGGCTGAGTAATATTCCATTGTATACATAAACCACATGTTCTTTATCCATTCGTCTTTCGATGGACACCGAGGCTCCTTCCACAGTTTGGCCATTGTGGATATTGCTGCTATAAACATTGGGGTGCAGGTGTCCCGGTGTTTCATTGCATCTGTATCTTTGGGGTAAATCCCCAACAGTGCAATTGCTGGGTCATAGGGCAGGTCTATTTTTAACTCTTTGAGGAACCTCCACACAGTTTTCCAGAGTGGCTGCACCAGTTCACATTCCCACCAACAGTGTAAGAGGGTTCCCTTTTCTCCGCATCCTCTCCATTTGTGGTTTCCTGCTTTGTTAATTTTCCCCATTCTCACTGGTGTGAGGTGGTATCTCATAGTGGTTTTGATTTGCATTTCCCCGATAGCAAGTGATGCAGAGCATTTTCTCATGTGCATGTTGGCCATGTCTATGTCTTCCTCTGTGAGATTTCTCTTCATGTCTTTTGCCCATTTCATGATTGGATTGTTTGTTTCTTTGGTGTTGAGTTTAAGAAGTTCTTTATAGATCTTGGAAACTAGCCCTTTATCTGATACGTCATTGCACATATCTTCTCCCGTTCTGTAGGTTGTCTTTGAGTTTTGTTGACTGTATCCTTTGCTGTGCAAAAGCTTCTTATCTTGATGAAGTCCCAATAGTTCATTTTTGCTTTTGTTTCTTTTGCCTTCCTGGATGTATCTTGCAAGAAGTTACTGTGGCCAAGTTCAAAAAGGGTGTTGCCTGTGTTCTCCTCTAGGATTTTGATGGAATCTTGTCTCACATTTAGATCTTTCATCCATTTTGAGTTTATCTTTGTGTATGGTGCAAGAGAGTGGTCTAGTTTCATTCTTCTGCATGTGGATGTCCAATTTTCCCAGCACCATTTATTGAAGAGACTGTCTTTTTTCCAGTGGATACTCTTTCCTGCTTTGTCAAATATTAGTTGACCATAAAGTTGAGGGTCCACTTCTGGGTTCTCTATTCTGTTCCATTGATCTATGTGTCTGTTTTTGTGCCAGTACCACACTGTCTTGATGACCACAGCTTTGTAGTACAACCTGAAATCTGGCATTGTGATGCCCCCAGATATGGTTTTCTTTTTTAATATTCCTCTGGCTATTCGGGGTCTTTTCTGATACCACACAAATCTTAAAATAATTTGTTCTAACTCTCTGAAGAAAGTCCATGGCATTTTGATAGGGATTGCATTAAACGTGTAAATTGCCCTGGGTAACACTGACATTTTCACAATATTAATTTTGCCAATCCATGAGCATGGAATATTTTTCCATCTCTTTGTGTCCTCCTCAATTTCTTTCAGAAGTGTTCCATAGTTTTTAGGGTATAGATCCTTTACCTCTTTGGTTAGGTTTATTCCTAGGTATCTTATGCTTTTGGGTGCAATTGTAAATGGGATTGACTCCTTAATTTCTCTTTCTTCAGTCTCATTGTTAGTGTATAGAAATGCCACTGATTTCTGGGCATTGATTTTGTATCCTGCCACGCTACCAAATTGCTGTATGAGTTCTAGCAATCTTAGCATGGAGGCTTTTGGGTTTTCTATGTAGAGTATCATGTCATCGGCGAAGAGGGATAGTTTGAGTTCTTATTTGCCAATTTGAATGCCTTTAATGTCTTTTTGTTGTCTGATTGCTGAGGCTAGGACTTCCAATACTATGTTGAATAGCAGTGGTGAGAGTGGACATCCCTGTCTTGTTCCTGATCTTAGGGGAAAGGCTCCCAGTGCTTCCCCATTGAGAATGATATTTGCTGTGGGCTTTTCGTAGATGGCTCTTAAGATGTCGAGGAATGTTCCCTCTTACCCTACACTCTGAAGAGTTTTGATCAGGAATGGATGCTGTATTTTGTCAAATGCTTTCTCTGCATCTAATGAGAGGATCCTATGGTTCTTGTTTTTTCTCTTGCTGATATGATGAATCACACTGATTGTTTTATGAGTGTTGAACCAGCCTTGTGTCCCGGGGATAAAACCTACTTGGTCATGGTTAAGAAACAGAAAATAGGGAATAAAGGGGAAAGGAGAAAAAATGAGTGGGAAATATCAGAAAGGGAGACAGAACATGAGAGACTCCTAAATTTGGGAAACGAACAAGGGGTGGTAGAAAGGGAGGTGGGCGGAGGGTGAGGGGTGACTGGGTGACGGGCAGAGGCAGGCACTTGATGGGATGAGCACTGGGTGTTATGCTATATGTTGGCAAATTGAACTCCAATAAAAAAATAATAAAAATTAGAACCTTGACCCCCTACCCCCTTCCCAAAAAAGAAGAGGAATAACATTTCCTGAGGTGTTTCTGGAGTATGCTGTCTGCTGCTGTTTTGGCTGCTCTTTCCCTCAGGTCAGTCCTCTGCAGAGTTTCTCATTTCCTGCAACGAGGAGTGCTTGGACCTTGGCCAGTGTGTGGCAAGTTTTAACCAGCTGTGCTCTGGTCTGCTCACTAAAGAGATCTGATCCTATTTCCACCAGAGCTAAAGCTTTGCAGCACTGGATGGTCAGTACACTTGGTGCATGTGAGGAGTTTGTGCTGGTCTTCTGGGGGAGGGATTTGCTTCTCTGGTTCTCAGGCATACTTGCCTTAGGAAAGAAGCATCTATCATCTGCTGAGCATAGGTGGTTGGGGTTTGGTGTAGGTAGCTCAGGCCTCTCCTTTGGGTGCTGTGCTGCTCACAGAAGTCAGTCCATGCTGTTGGGTGGGGGAGATAAATGGCACCTGCTCTTTACCTTGTTCCTGGAAAGAGGAGTTCATATCTATCACTATCTGAGAAGTCCTCACAGAAGAGCAAACAGTTTCTCCTCTTGTGTCTCTGTTCCTCAGATCCTGCCTTTACCTTATCTGTATCTAGGCTATGTGCTCACCACATACCCCAGTGCACCTGTGTTTTATATCAGGCACACTGGCTGGGTTTTAAAACTCCAACCTTTAGGGACTGGGAGAGGAGTGGACTCATGTTGATCCTCTGGGAGAGGGTCTTATCATGCTGGGACTGGTGCCAGTTTGTCCCAGAAGGGAAGTCGCACCAACCAGCAGGAGCTTGGAGTTTAGAGTAAAGCACAGCAAAAAACTGGTGTCCAGGTTAGCTGCCTTCAGCAGGTGTCTCTGTCCCTATGCTAAGGAACTGGTCAGCACACTGGTGCCTGCAGCTCTGTTGTCCCTGGAGAGGTGGTGCCACCTCTGTCAGATGCACTCCAAGGAGGGGGAGACTTCTCTCTCCATGGGTCTCAGGGGATCTTCAAATTGCTCCATCTGCTCTCAGGCTTCTGTTCTCTTTCTCCACAGATGCACCGCTGCACGTGCTGGGCTCCACACCAGCCACAGCCATACTATGGACTTCTGAAACTTTAGTCTTTGACATCTGGTGGGTGTAAAATCTGATGATAACCTCTCTTGTTTTCCTGGTGAATGGTTTTGGGAAAATGTTTTTCTTGGGTGATCCCCTGTGCACTTCTTGCTCTCTTGCTCTCTCTCTTACTCTCTCTCTCCCCCTCATCTCTCTGTGACCAGGGCTCCCTCCCCTCCTCAGCACCAATGATTCTTTTCTTCTCCAAATCACATCTCTGCACATCCTACCTTCCATGGTGTGGTCTCTTCACTGTCCCTAGTTGTGCTGTTTGGTCTCTCATTCCTCAAGTCAATTTCTTGGGTGTTCAGAATGTTTTGATATTTATCTAGCTGTGTTTGAGGGACAAGGCAAGCATAGAGTCCCCCTGCTGATCTGCTATCTTAGCTCCTCACCCCTGCCTAATCTTAATGACCGTATTTGGACTCAGAAAAGAGACCTGAACTCTGGGACTGAAGCCCCAGAGCAGTTAGCTCTGTTGGAATAATACACTTAAAACTAGACTGAATTCTGCACTATGGTGTCTTTCCTGGGGTAGAAAAAGAGGAAGGACATGGGTTCAAGTCATACAGCCTATGAAAACCAGAAATAGAAATCAGCTCTGTATTCTATATCTTTTATTGCCACCAGCATCAATATAGGCCCTTAACTGTTTCACCCTTTAATAAGTCATTTAGTACGTCTGAAATGACGTTATATTTTTCTTTTCTTTTAAAGATTTTATTTATTTATTCATGAGACACACACACACACACACACACACACACACACAGAGAAAGGCAGAGACACAGGCAGAGGGAGAAGCAGGCTCCATGCAGGGAGCCCGATGCGGGACTCGATCCCAGGACTCCAGGATCACGACCTGAGCTGAAGGCAGGTGCTAAATCGCTGAGCCACTCAAGGATCCTCTGACATTATATTTCTAAATGAAAATTCCATTTCAATGAGTCACAGAAACATAAGAAGCCTATCCTTTTCTTTTTTTAAATTTATTTATTTATTCATGAGAGACACACAAAGAAAGAGGCAGAGACATAGGTAGAGGGAGAAGCAGGCTCCCTGCAGGAAGCCTGATATGGGACTTGATCCCAGGACCCCAGGATCATGACCTGAGCCAAAGGCAGATGCTCAACCACTGAGCCACCCAGGTGTCCCAGGAAGCCTGTTCTTATACCCATGAGCCAATAGACAGAGCTTTGGAAGCAACCTGCAGGAAGTAGTCTCATTAGTTGTCTGTTTTCAGCTGCCTTTTCTTGTTTTTTCTTCCTTTAGGCCTGACAATCTTTCTTAACTCTTCCCTATTCTAGTTTCTGTCTTTAGGACAAACTGAATAAAAGAATGAGGTCTATGCCCTAGGGGTTCCCAAACATATATCTGAAATTTCCATAGAGTTTCTAGATTTTATTTTCAAATATATAGTAAAAGAAAAACATACAAAACCCAGCACTACTGTTTGTCATCACCATCAGAGTGATTGAAAATTATTTGTTGCACCTCACTGAGGTAGGCCAGTCTTGCCTCCTGGTGAAAGAGCATTCAGTCACAGGTCAGTGGGATGGAGCAGACAACTGTATCAAGAAAGAGACTGAGTCAACTCACTCTTGTCCTGGGTCTCACAGAGGAAGCAGGAGGGAAGGAAGGTCCTGAAAGATCCTTCTTCTGCTTCTACCTCCCCCCTGCCCCAGTTCTCCCTGATTTCCATCCCTCTGTATCTTTTTTTGAAGCCTCCACTCTTATGTCTCCTCTACCTTCTTCCCATTCCCCAGAGAAACTCAACTCCACTGTATCCCAAGGGACACAGAGCCTCATCATTTATTTACTTCTGGAGTTTCCCCAGTACTAGCACTTTGGGCTCTGACCAGCTGCTAATGGAGGTGGTTTTCTGTCCAGGGTTTGTGGATTTGATGAATGGACAGACGAGTGGAAGATAAGTAAACAGATTCAATTCAGACTCCTTAGGAGTGAAAATACCTGCAGGTTACCTTGCTCATTACTCAGAAGGCAAAAGTGAGTGTTAATAGTTTTCCCAACATATATAATTCAGTCTTATATCAAGAAAACACATCTTCCTGTCAACATGACTTTGTCTCTGCTCCACATGGACAAAATAACCTTGGCACAAAGTTTAATGGGTACTGGTTAGTCCCACTAACATATCACATTCATTAGAAATAATGTAACCAGTGGAAAATTGATTATTTCTCATTATGTTTTGTAGACAAGGGGCAGGAAGTCACCACCTATTTTCTCTGGATAAATATTACCTATTTTACCATCTTATAGATAAGGAAATTGTGACTCATGGAGAAAAGTTAACACAAAGCTAGTAAATTGCAAAACTAAAACACTTTTGCCAGCAGACCCAGTGTTCTTTGTACCTCACCTAAGCCGCTTGTGAGAAATAGCAGCATAATGTTGAAATGAGCTGAGGAGGGTGTGAATACTGACCTCGTGATTTTCCCATAAACTGGTATTCCTTTACTCAGTTCCTTAAGCAAGGCACGTTCTTCACCAATGAGCCGTTTTTGCTCATGCTTTTTGCCCTCTTCAGGGAGCCATCTGACCTCCTTCCTTTGTCTGGTCTCTTCTCATCGCTTAGAGAGGTCTCCCTGCCTCACTGTCATTCTTTCCTTTCTCAGCTGCCATTTGTTTCCATTACAATTCTTCAATTTGCGATTATCTTGTCTGTTTACTTGTATTTTTAAAATGTTTCCTTGTTTGTTTGTAGTTGTCAGCTTAAAATCTTAGGGCAAGGAACTCATCTGTCTCATTAACTTTGTGACCCCACTACCCAGTGAGGTTACCCTAAAGACAGTAACAATATTTGTTGAATCCTGAAGACATTTAGGTCTATATTGGCAGAGAAAGATGAGGGGAAAGAAATAGTCATTTTCAGGGAGTGCTTTTTGTGTGCCAGCATCTGCATGAAATAGCATTGTTTTCTTTTTGTTTTGATGCAGATGCTCAGAATCTTTTTTTTTAAAGATTTATTTATTTATGATAGAGAGAGAGAGAGAGAGAGAGAGAGAGAGAGAGAGAGAGGCAGAGACACAGGCAGAGGGAGAAGCAGGCTCCATGCCGGGAGCCCAATGCGGGACTCGATCCCAGGACTCCAGGATTGTGCCCTGGACCAAAGGCAGGTGCCAAACTGCTGAGCCACCCAGGGATCCCCTGGATGCTCAGAATCTTAAACTAGGTTACAGAGCTAATAACTGTAGCCAGCTGTCAAGCCAGACCTGTCTGTTGGTTTTTGTTTTTCCTTACCAATCCAGTGAAGGTCCACAATAGTAGATCATGCAAACAAACTGGTTTTATAATGTTGGATGCAACAATTCTTCAAATATGCCTTGTATTTAGTGCCTAGAGTTTTTAGGAAAATGGTCATATTTAAGATTTCCTAAGATGATGATTGATTTAGTACTAGACATCTCCCCTGCCACAAAGGAAGCCCAGGTAAACTGCCAGTGACTGAGTTAAGGGTAAAAATAGCTAAATTTTCTTAGGCTAAATTCTTAGCCTAATTCTTAGGCTTTGTATATTTCCCCAGGCTGCGGTGCCTCTGGTGTAAGCTCAGAGTGGGAACCATTATTTTTGGAGCTCTTACAATATGATAAGTACATACTAATGTCTGCTTAAGTGGTCTCCTCTAACCCTCAGAACAATTCTTAAGAAGTGGGTGGCATTGCTTTTTCCATTTGACAGATGGGGAACCCAAGACTCAGAGGTTCATTAACCGGCACAGGGCATGGACTATTGGCAGGCTTATCTCTCAGAGCACTCACATTTTCCCTGAGTGGTGTCTGCAGGTCAGGAATACTGGGAACAGTATCTTCAGCTTATTTTCACATTTCCAAGCTGGAAGAACAAGCCAGTCAGTGAAAGCTCCCCGAAGTAAACACAGATGGAGGGATGTTCTCAGTTGGGACACTTAGCTGAGTTTTTGGCTTGGACACCTATTGGAATTTATTGGAGTATCTGCTCTGACTGTCTTGCCCCAACCCTGCTCACCTCTGCATATTTATTCCAAAATGGAATGGATTCCTTTGAGAACTCACCTCTAAACTTTACTGATAGTTTAGGGAAACTCAGGAGAAGCCTATTTCCCACATGGGTTTCAGCCCAGATTCTCCAATATCTGGGTAAGTTTTAGCTTACACCTGCTGAATGGTCATGAGGACAGCCATCCTTGTTCTCTTATAAGGGGATAATACAGCCGTAGTGCCTTAAATGTGCCAAGTATCCTTAGTTTAAGAGCAAAACTTAGTGTGTTGAGATCCTGCTTCTCTTGGATCCCTGGACTTCTTGGCTAGTGAGAAGGAGAATCTGCTTTAGCGGATACTTTTTTTATAATGCCTTATGACTGATCCCAGCTTCTGGCTCCATAGTCCCATGCTGACTACAGAGAGGAACAGGAAGGAGGAAAGTGGGTCAGTATTCCCAACACTTTGGACCGAGGTGGGTCCCCACATGAGTTGTGGTGGAGTGGAAGGAAGTTGACCTAGGTGTCTTAAGGCCTAGAGGAGAGAATTCTCTGAGGTCAGCCTCCTCATCTGTCAAGGAGAGTTTATGATACCCATCTGCACACTGTCTAGACCTCAGGATGGACAAATTCAGGATTACTGTAAGTGGCTGTGTATAGCAACCACATCACACATGATCAACTCCCACCTCCCATACCATTATTGTTACATGACATTAGGAAACAATACAGTGAGGTGGGGTGAGGACTCCAGGAGGAAATAAATAACCAGCAACCATTTCCTCAGGGTCTGATGTTCCCATTTTATAGAGGGGAGCTCAGGCCCAGTGAGCCAGGTTAATAAGTGACTTATTTATGAGGGGCAAAGACTGGATTCAGGAAGTTGTTGCCTTTGGTCCATTTGCCTTCTGAGAAGGATTAATAAAGATTAGCCTGAGTCTGCTGTCAATTTTCAGTGTGTTACCAGAGTGGCCCCTGAGGCTGTTACTGTGTCTTTGAAGTCCTCCAAATTGGCTGGGGAAAGCCCAGTGCATGGGACCTTTCTCTCACACACATCCTGTTGTGGCTTCTGCTGCCACTTCTCCTATTGGGCTATCCCAGGTGGTTGGAAGAAAGACATAACAAAATTCTGTTAGGGAGGGAATTGCCTTTGTTTAGGAAAATCTGTTGTAGTCAGCCTGAGGACAGAAGGGGAAATGAAGAGAAAATGAGAGATGGCCAGAGGCTCTGCTTATAAAAATGACCCAAATTTTGTCTTCTCTACAAGACCAATGCAGATCTGACTATTTAAAATTGAATCTTATTTCCCCCAGCATGGTTGGTCCTTCACCTTTGCATCTTCTCTGTCTTTTTGTGAGAGTAATTACCACATTCCAGTCTACTCTATAATTTGCTTATTTATCACTTTATTTATGTTGTCTATCTCCCATTCTGGACTACATTCCAGGAGAGAAGTCTCTGTCTCTTTGCTCAGATACCTCCCAAATGCCTGGGCAGACCCAACGCATGAACAAAACAAAAAACTCACAAATGTTTGTTGGATGAATGAATGAGTTTGGGAAAGGAAGGAGAGTTGAGCCACAGACTAGGGCAGAGTAGCAGCAAGTGTATAAGGGGTATTTTCAAGAGCAAGGAACCAAAGTCTAACTGCAGGCAGGGGGTGCTGGCCTGATATATACCCCAACCCCTGTTTCCTTGGTCCTCCTCCACCAATCATGTGTGTGTGTGTG
Source organism: Nyctereutes procyonoides (assembly GCF_905146905.1). Taxonomy (NCBI): domain Eukaryota; kingdom Metazoa; phylum Chordata; class Mammalia; order Carnivora; family Canidae; genus Nyctereutes; species Nyctereutes procyonoides. Next base: position 28,585,294 of record NW_026575120.1, read on the forward strand.
TGTGTGTGTGTGTGTGTGTGCGCATGTACGTTTTATGATGTATGTGAATACATGTTTGAGTGTGTATGAATGCAGAAAGATGGAGAGGCCAGGGAAGTCCAGTTTACACTCAGTGCCAGGGGTACCTAGGGCTTAGTGTGAAGGTGCTGGGAAGGGCTGATCTAGGCTCTCCCCAACAGTGGCTTCCCAGACAGCCAGGCCAGATGAACTGCCTGGGGTGTTGGAGGTGGCAGGAGCAATGGTGTGGGCCCTTCATATTGGTATGTAGAACATGCTGCAAGCAGGGGCTTCATGGCCTCTCTGCCCTGTGAGGCTGTATCATGGGTTTACTCTCATCCTGGTTAAAACAGTTGCTCCAGGGGGCCTGACCCCCTTTCCTGAGCTGCAAGGACCCCATGTGGCATGATTCTGAGTTCTGACTATCCGAGCTGTGTGAGCTTGGGCAAGTCTCATATGTTTCTCTTCTGTGCCTTGGTTTCATTTGTAAATGGTCTAATCAAGGTGACTTCTTTATCAGGCTGGTAAAAAGTGATGCTTATGATTTATTAATAGATACTGGAATACATTCAGTGGGCACAGCCAACATGAGACAGCATCAAGGACACACCTTGTTCTCTTGTATGTTTTGCCAAAGGCAGGCCTTAACCAAAGTTGCACCCGATTTTTGGAGGCCTAAGAAAGTTGACCAACTGCACAGCTGCCAAAAGGTTAAGCTGCCTGTGGCTCTTTGGCTTTGGCAGAGCTGATCCTTAAACCCCTCCCTGCAGGCAGTGGTGCTTTCTGATTGTTCAGTCACCTGCTATATAAGGCCCTTCACACACCTGCTCTTATCCTGTACTGGGATCCACCTTCGGGAGAGCAGTCTCCAGGCCAGACTCTGAAGGTGAGGGGCTGAAGCCAAGCTGTGGTGGGGGTGCCAGCTTTAAAAAGCTAAAACCAAGAGAAGGCCAATGTGGGATGGCTGGGGTTCAGGGCATTATCATGGCCCTTGCTCCTTTAGCAGTGCTCAGGGGAAGGAAGTCTGGAGGGGAGAGCTCTGTGCCTGGGGTTTGCTCTCTGTTTCGTGCTGTGTCCTTTTCATAGCTGCTCTGAACTTGCTTATGTATAACATGAAAGGAGTTGTAATAGGATGCACTCAGAAAATATTCAATGATAGATGAGTGGGAAGGAATTTGCAAAGGGGTTTTTCAGATGCTACTTGTTTTTATTTTGCAGATGAGGCCTCCGGCACCAACGGCCACCTCCCTGGTTTCTCTTTAGAGGTGGTGAGCAGGGCAACTTCTAGGCTCTCTTTGCTGTGTGTCTCTAGGCCAGATCCTGATCTCTGTGGGCCTCCTTTATTTCCCTCTGAAGATGAGGCTAATAATCAGGGGTATACCACAAGAAGAAGTGGTTGATATATCTGACATGGCTGCTGTGACCTCCTTACCCTCATCTCTTTCTTTCCTTTTCCCTTCTCCATACTTACAAGGCTTGAGAGGCCCTTCCCAGGAGGCTCGACCTCTGAGCCTGTCTCTGTACTGGGGTTTCAGGCCTGAAGTGGTGATCAGGCGTGGGGGCATGTTGGGTGCAACGTATGGAACATCTGCCACAAGTTCCAAACCAGATATACTTAATTTTTCTCCTTGGATTTCTGTACTATGTGGCCCTTACGTAATAGATATACCCCACTACCTACCCTGATTGAACTAGTGTCTCTTCCTTTTTGCCAACCTCTAATAAGTCAATTAAGTGATCACAGTTGCAGTGGTATGTGTGTGTGGTTGTGGTATGCTGAGATGAGAGGTGGGGGGCTGACTGCAGCCTCAGGTGTCAGTTGTCTTGGTAAGCAGCAGCTATCATGAGCTGGAAGGATGCAGAATGAAGTCCCAGTTTTGGCCTCATGAGCTCGGTGAATTTGGGCAGCTTCCCTTATCTCTCCATTGGCAGGTTCCTCACCTGCTGAGTGGGACAGTAAGCCACACTATGCCCTGGGACTTTCTGTAATGAAGGGAATGTTCCAAAGTTGTGCTGGCCAATAAGTAGTAGCTAGCCAGGTGAGACTGAGAAATAGAATGTTTTTTCTTTCATTCCTTCAATGACTTTAAATTTAAGTAGCCACATGCAGTTTGTGGCTACCATTTATAGGATCAATGAACTAACAATTAGGAAGGACTCAGGGCAGAGACAGATACTTCTACTCCCTGCTGCTCTGATACATGGGCAAGCGGAAATCCTGGGAGCTCTGATTCGGGATCCTAATGAATACAGCAAACCTTAGCTATCAGATGACTGTCAACACAGAAAGATTTGGAGATTGGAGATCAGTTGGAGGTGTGCTGGGGCCTCTGGTTCTGTCCTGCAGGTTGAGTGTGTCCAGGCCTGGGGCTCTGGGAGTCCCATCTGTTGGAGGCAGTGTGGGTCGTGGTTAGGTGCCTGGGCCAACCCCAGCTCTAATACCTCCTAGGAATGTGATCTTGACTTTGAGTGGTTTATTTGATCTCTCTGGGACTTGATTTCCCCTATGAAATGAGAGTGGTGCTAATAATAGCACCTGCTTGCTAGGGTGAAGGCAGCACATGAATTAATGAACATAAAGTGCTTGGAAGAAAGCACGTGCTCAATAGGTGTGGTGATGACAACGACAGAGCTCCTAAGTGAATTATGTGAATGTGGTGAGATATTAGCTAGAGGACTACATTATACTTTATTCTTGGACCCCATCCCCAGTGGGGCTGGCAATCATCTGTCTGCCCATGTTGTATCTGAAGTGGCTGTGGGGAATGTCCAGGCTGTGTTTTGTAGCTGTGTGTAGATGTGCAGGCATCCAGGATTGGGGGAAACTCAGACTGGCACAGGTGAAAGGGCAGCATAGAAACTGCATCACAGTTCTGTGCTCCCAGCTGAGAGTGCTGATTTTTTCTGTAACATGGGATGTTGTGCCCCAGCACCCTTGCCAGCCCCCAGACTGCCTTCTTTGTGTCTCTTCAGGCATAAGGCTCTGCACCACAGTCTTCTTCCTTGGGAGACACCAGGTCCTGCACCATGAAGGGCATCCTTGTTGCTGTTATCATCACAGCATTTGTGGTTGCAGCTGTAGGTGAGAGAAACCACTGACACCCTTTGGGAATGAAGACCTCTTCTGACACACTGTATCAAAGTCTTCTCACTCTTGGTATTCTGGGGTCCTGTCCCATGGCATTTCATGTCAGGGTGTGGTCAGTGGAAAATATGAGACCCCTCTGGGCACACTGCCCTCAGAGGAGCCTCTCTGTGCTATGGGTCTTCCCACTGGGAAATGGTGCACAGTGCGGAGAAAGTAATGGAGGTGGCTCCATCTCACAGCCTCAAGTTTGGGGGGTCCCAGAGGGAAGGGATGCCATCCCCACTATTCTTTGGGGGGTGTGGATGTGGTGCTTTGTCCAGAGTACAGTCTATAAGTGTCCCCTGAATGTTGACAGTGCTGCCCATCTTGTCTCACCAGAATCCCTCAGTTGCGTGCAGTGTAATTCAGTGACAAACTCTTGTGAAAACAGCAGCGTCTCTCAGTGTCCCGGCAATGCCAATGCCAGCTGTACCAGTTTGGTGGCCAGCTTTTCTCAAGGTGAGCCTGGGAGACCATAACCCCCATTTCTGGGATTTGCACAGGGCAGAAGCTGGATAGAGTAGCCAGGGAGGAAAGGAAGGCTGAGAAAGGGCTAGGCTGTGCAAGGAGACAGATGGGGTTGTGAAGACCCTTCTGGAAAAAGCAACATGCAGGAGTCAGGTGAGAATGTGGGGCAAGCTGACAAGCTCTCGTGACTTCTTGGAATTGCTGTTCTTGTCTCTAAAATCCCATTCTAGACCTATATTGGTGGATGTGAGAAACAAGGGCAGCTCTTAGTTAAATTACAAAGCAGGCAGTTTGCTCTGGGTGCTTGCATTCTTCCATTTTTCTGGCTCCCTTTCCTCTCCTCACTGCTCCTTCCTTTTCGAGATCCAACACGCTTGCACCCACGGTGATTTGCTGCATGATTTTTACCTCTTTCCCACAGCACTTAGATTTCTTTTTAATGTTTTATAATGGACATTTTCAAATATGCATAGAAGCAAGAAGAATATAATGAATTGCCATGTAACCACTATCCTGTGTCAACAATGATCATTTTGCTTTTTTTAATGGTATTTTATATTTTTTGAGATTTTATTTATTTATTTGAGAGAGAGAAAGAGAGCACAAGCTGGGAGGAGGGGAGGAGGGAGAAGGAGAGAGAGAATCAGACACTCTTCACTGAGTGTCGAGCCCCACACAGGACTCTATCCCAGAATCTGGAGATCAGGATGTGAGCCAAAGTCTGATGCTTGACCAACTGAGCCACCCAGGCACTCCTGCAATGGTATGTATGTATGTATGTATGTATTTAAAAGATTTTATTTATTTATTCATGAGAGACATGGAGAGAGAGAGAGAGAGAGAGAGAGAGAGAGAGAGAGAGAGAGAGGAGAGACACAGGCAGAGGGAGAAGCAGGCTCCATGCAGGGAGCCCAATGCGAGACTCGATCCTGGGACTCCAGGATCATGCCCTGGGCTGAAGGCAGGTGCTAAACTGCTGAGCCACCTAGGGATCCCCTGCAATGGTATTTTAAAGCAAATTTAGGTATCATGTAATTTCTCCTGAAAATACTTCATTATTCATCTCTAATAAGGACTTTTTTTTTTTACATAACTACCATACCACTGGATACCTAAGAAAATTAGCTGTGATTCTTTAATTTCTTCTAATACCCAGGCCATCTTAGAAATATCCTAGTTGTTTCAGATGTTGTGTTATAGCCAATGTGTTAGATTTCAGATACAAACAAAACCCCACATACATTTTGCTGTTAGGTCTATTAAGTCAAATTTGTTTTATAATAGCTACCATCACTTTTTTTTTTGTTCAATCCCATTGATTTGTTGTATAAAATTTGTTGGGCCAATTTTCCTATAGCTAGCTGTCCCATATTCTGGCTTTGGCTGATTATTTTCTTGTGGTGTCATTTCTTTGTTTCCATATTCCTGGTGTTTCCTTGTAAATTGGACCCCTTGTAAATTGGACCCTTGTAAATTGGCTGATTATTTTCTTGTGGTGTCATTTCTTTGTTTCCATATTCCTGGTGTTTCCTTGTAAATTGGACTTGTAAATTGGACCCATACTGCTCAATAGAGCTGTCTTCAATAACAGAAATGTTGGGGATCCCTGGGCAGCTCAGTGGTTCAGTGTCTGCCTTTGGCCCAGGGCGTGATCCTGGAGTCCCGGGATCAAGTCTCTCACTGGGGTCCCTGCATGGAGCCTCCTTCTCCCTCTGCCTGTGTCTCTGCCTCTCTCTCTCTCTCTCTCTCTCTCTCTCTCTCTCTCTCTCCGTGTCTCTCATGAATAAATAAATAAAATCTTTTCAAAAAATGGAAATGTTTATATCAATGCCGTCCTGTACAGTAGCCACATGTAGCTATTGGCCACTTGAAATATAGTTATATGACTGAAGAGCTGAATTTTAAATAGCCACATATAGCTACTGGCTACCATATCAGATAGCTCTGATCTAGAAGCTTGACTGTATTCAGATTTAACATCCTATTGCACGTGGAACCATCTTCTGCTTGGCTGTTTTTAGAGATGCTAAGACTGATCAGTGGCTCTGGATGTTGGCCTGAACCACCATTTCCAAGCTCCCCATCAATCTTTGATCTGAAATTTAGCCTGCATCTCTGCTCATCTCCTGCTAAAAGAAGGAACTACCTCACGAGGAAGATTTTTCTGTTTGCAAGGAAACCCTCCTCAGTGTCTCTGAAATCACATTGAACTGGGGGTGTGTTTTCTGCTGTTGCCTGAAGCAGTCACTATTCAGAGTCTCTACCCTTTCCCAAGCCTTACACCCAGGACTGACAGTCTTTGTTTGCCTTTTAATAGATCCAGACCACACATACCAGGATAAGGCCTGCTCTGTGGACAACTGCCTAGGAGAGAGAGACATGGTTGAAACCATCATGGTCCATGTGTCCAATACAGAATACTTCCATTTTACAAGCCAGTGCTGCCAAGGAAAGAAGTGCAATGACACCAGTGATGCTCTGGGTGGGTGCTGGCAATGTGCCATCCTCCCTCTGGCCTTTCAGCTCTCTCCTTTCCTTTGCCACCTGTAGTCCTCACCTTCTGGTGAACATCTCAAGTCCAAGCACTTCACTGCATATCTGGGTAACATCAACAGCTGACTTACAGCAATTACTTGAAAAACAAATGGGAAAATCATCACTACTTTCATGCTTTCCTCTTTATCAGAACAGATAGAAATCATAGTACTCCATGTTGCATAAAATTAGAGGCTTATTAGTATTTCTCCAACTTTGTGGTTTCAGCCTCTCTTTTAAGACTCTAAATCTTAAAAATTATTGAGGACTCTAGAGAAATTTGATTTATGTGAGTCATACTATCAATATTTACACTCAGAAATTTTAAAAATTCAAAGAATTTCTAAACAAATTTAACATCTTTATTTATAGTTCGCTAAGAAATCATAAACCCATTACATGTTAACAATAACATTTTTGCATAGAAATAACTATATCTTCCAAAGCAAAAAAATATTTTGTGAGAAGAGCTGCATTGTTACATATTTTCTCAAAGCCCTTTAGTTTCTGGCTTAATAGAAGACAACTGGATTCTCAAATTTGCTTGTGCATTTAGTCTGTTACAATCTCTTATGTCATGTGGTCTCTCAGAAACTCCATTGTACATTCATGAAAGAAAGAGTGTGAAAGAGGCAAGGAACATCTTAGTATTGTTATGAAAATGGTTTTGACCTTGTGGTCTCCCTGAATGGTTCTTTGGGACCACAAATTGATATTGAAAATTGTTGGTTTATACCAAAACTCTCTTTTTGAAGAGAAGAAACCATGGCCAAAAAGGCATCATTCTAGAGTACAAGTCATTAGTAGCACAGCTGTATCTCAATATAATTTTGTATTAAATGTTAAATAAAGGGGCACGATCATTTATTGAGAGAAAGATTTAGTAATAATTACACATCTGTTGGCCGATGTTCAGAATATCTGGCTAATGTTGACATTGCTTGGTTTTCTTTTCTTTTTTTTTTTTTTAAAAGATTTTATTTATTTATTTATTCATGAGAGACACAAAGAGAGAGGCAGAGACATAGGCAGAGGGGAAGCAGGCTCCCTGTGGGGACCCTGATGTGGGACTCGAACCCAGGACCTGGGATCACGACCTGAGCAAAGGCAGACGCTCAACTACTGAGGCACCCAGGTGCCCCGACATTGCTTGGTTTTAGATCAAAATCTTACGTTTCCCTTCTCAGCCCAACACACCCACTGACCACAGTCCTTGAAGACTGGATGGCTTGTAAGGGAAGGTCTGTGAGGTTGTGTGCTGTAACTATTTTGGTGGGATATGAGGTTAGGATGACTGCTGTCTTTATGCAATTGTCCCATTTTCAAGATCCCTCTGGCTAGCATCTTTGTTTGCTTGTCCCCTTCAGTACAAGGCAGTACCATGTTCTATGTTACAACCTTGTTCTAAATTAATGGCTCTTATTCTATCCAGCTCCTCCACTGGAAGATTCATCCAGCAACATAGAATGTCCTGCATGTTATGGATCTAATGAAAGTTCCTGTAGTGTGAAATCCAGGAAATGTCATAAAGAAGAACAGTGTGTCGATCTAGTTGCGGAATTTAAGAATGGTTTGTCTTGGGGTTTCAATTCCCTTTTATGGGACTGGAGTTGAAAACATATTAAGCCTTGGGTAATAAGTTCTGAGTTAGCAAAAGGAGGCTGGGGGAGGTTAAAAGAATAAGGTCAGAATGCTTTTGACATAATGAGGCTGTTAATGTAGCCCTGAGCTGTTTTGCCTATTTTGCCTCCTTAGTCCAGAACCATTCTTTCTGGGCTGTACATCTCTTGAACCCTGTTCTCTTCTGGCTCATAATCAAGCCAGACTCATTTAAGCTCCTCATGCTATTCCTGACATTTACTTCTTTACCAGATTGCATTGCTCTGTGGGTGTGTGTGGGATTTGTCTTTTATTTCCTTTTATACCTACATTTTTTTCTATCTGTCACTGAGAGGGGCTGCCTTATGACAACTTGGGTCACCTGATTGAAGAGTCAAATTGGATTTTAGCATCCAACCAATTGTTCTTTCCTACAGAAGTAATTTGATACTAACCATCAAATTAACCACTATAAATAGAAAACTGATACGTATATTATGCTTTAAATATTCAGGCAGATGTTACATCTGAATATTTAAAGAATAATACATTTATTAGCAAGGATAAGTTCGTTACTGTTAAAAAGCAACCTCTAAATCCTCAGGATCAAGGTAACAGATACTTATTTCTTGCTCATATGGCAGTTCATTGCAGAGTCCTGGGGCCTGTGGTCCTTTTCATCTGGAGGATCTGGTCCCCAGCCACCCAGGACGTAGCAGCTCCCTGCTGTATTCTTTGTCTCTCATCAGCAGTTGGGGGAAGACAGGGAGTGGAGGGAGGCAGAAGGATTTCTATAGGCAAAACCTGGAAGTACATGCATCACTCTCTCTCACATTCTGTTGGCGGGAAATGCAGTCTCATGGTGTCTAGTGTGGTCCAGCAAGAAAGGAAGAGACATGAAGCTAAAATGAACAGCCAGCCAGTCTCTGCCACAATATGGCTCAGCTTAATAACAGTTTAAGAGCACCAATACCCAGGTACAATTTGATTTCTACTTTTACAAATGGCAATTATAGTACTGGAAATCCATGCTTAACTGTAATTGCAGGCTGAGAAGTGGGGCCAAACATCACAAGTATCCCGAGCCTCTTTTTATTTAAAAAAAAATAAATTTTATTTTTTAGAACAGTTTTAGGTTCACAGTAAAACTGGGAGGAAGGTAAAGAGATTTCTCACATACCTCTGTCCCCACACACACAGCCTCCCCCACTGTCAACATTCCCCATCAAAATGGTACCTCATGAATCCATGAACCCACACTGATGCATTATTATCATCCAGAGTCCAAGGTTTACATTAGGGTTACTGTTTAGGTTGCATATTCTATGAGTTGTGACAAATGTATAATGAAGTATATCTACCATTATAGCATCATACAGAATAGCTTCACTGTCTTAAAAATCCTCTATGCACTATTAATCTGTAGCCTCTGGCAACCTCTGATCTTTGTTTTGTTTTATTTTGTTTTGTTTCTGTTTTGTTTTGTTTTTTAACCTCTGATCTTTGTACTTTCCCCACAGTTTTGCTTTTATCAGAATATCATATATTTGGAATCATATAATAGGTAGCCTTTTCACATTGACTTCTTTCACTTAGTAATATGCACCTAAAAGTTTTAATTTAAAAAATCTCTAGCATGTCTACGCAGCTTTGATATTTAATTCTTAAGCTATGTCTGAGGATAACAATAACATCTGAAACAATTTCTCTTTCTGTTCACATTGTTCCCAGGTGTCTTCTGATGCCAAGGATGGAATTTTAAAAATATTCCTTTGATTTAATCTGAAGCCAGATAGATCAAAGCCATCATACATGTGGGGGTTTTTCCTTTATTTATTTTTGCCCAAGATCACTTTTTTTTTCAATATTGTAGACATGTGCCAAGCAACACATTTCTCTAGCTTACTGTAATTCAATCTCCAGCACTGCTATTTGCTATAAAAAAGGAATTAGTCATTTTCTTCTAAGGGATGTAGAGATTTCTCTTTCCTTCTCAGAACAAGTTAATAGCCCTTCTGATAAGTAGCCAGTCCTGTCCTCCACTTCCTTCCACCCCTGTGTAACTGCCTGTCCTTCAGACCTGTTTAAGTCATAGAGCAATTGGCACATAGTAGCAGCTCAATAGAGGTGGCTGCAGTCACAGCCACATTTTCTTTGCAAATCCCCTTGGCCTTTTTCTAGGACCTACACCTTTTAACAGAGTTAAACATAATATAATTCAGATTTAGAATGAAGACCACCTCCAGCTATTTTTTTCCTCTATTCAGATAAAACTCAGGCAGAGAGAACTCAGGTCCAGAGAACCGTGGGGATAGAAAACGGAATTCATAGGACAGGAGCCTGGGAGGAGTCCTTCTTGGATTGAGAGGAGAGGGCTCTCTGAGCCCATCTCCTGGGTTTTTAATCACCTGCCAGCCCCTCAGGAAAACACCAGAGACTTGGGTCCCAGGCCCATTTCTGGCCTTCACCTGTGAGCTCGGGCTTGCATCCACCTTCTGGAGCCTGTTTCTTTTGAGTTTAGGTGGGGGAGAGTGTCTGGGCATTGACCTCCATGGTACCTCTGCCATTACCGTGTGGTCTTCTTGATCCTGGGGTCCTTCCTCCAGGCTCCTGTTTTAGAACCAGACGTAAAGCAGGTTGCTGAACCAGACCTAAAACAGGCTTAAGGAGGAAGGGCAAGAGTGTTGTGAAGTCCTTACTGTTCGCATTACATTCACAGAGACCAAGAAGCTCGTGCTGAAAGGCTGTTCCAAAATCAGTAACTCCACCTGTCAGTTCCTGTCTGCTGAGAACCAGACAATTGGAGGAATCATCTTCCGAAAGTTTAAGTGTGTAGACGGTTTCAGCTCCTCCTCAACTGACATTCCTAATCCCCCCCCAACCAACCCTCCTGTCAGCAACTCCAGCACCTCTTCAGCACCCAATTCCAAAAAGCCCACCAGCCTGGACTCGGGCTCCAGAGTCTCCTTCACTCCTGCAGCCTTTGGCAGCCTCCTCCTGCTGAGGCTGCTGCTCTGAGACCCATCCTGCCCTCAACTGCCCCTCCCTCCCCCTATTTAACTGCTCAGTTAATTGCAGCCACAGCCCTTCTGGCAAAGCTCAGTGACAGCCACATTTTTCTCCATTATTAAAGGCTGGCCAAGTCTGTCCTGATAGGTTCCTTTGAGCTGCTGTCCATCACCACTTCCCAGTCCCTTGCATTTGAAATCTGTGCACTTTAGTGTGTGGCTCCCAGGACTCCCCTAAACCCTGCCCACCTTACTTCTGAGAAACAGACCTTTTCACCTTGTTGGCATTTTCTGCCTACAGCCCTGCACTTCTGGGGACTAACACGCCACCATTCCCACCCACACACTGAGGGCATGCCCAATTGTGCCTGTAAAGCCCTGTGTTGACCCTTCTGTGATTGTCCTGGTTCTGGTGACAGGTCCACAGGGACATTATCCACAGGGCCCAAAGAAGGGTGCAGAGGGGTTGCTGAAGGCTGGCAGTCTCCCTTGCCTAACCTCTTGGGGAGAGACATAATGCTTTTGGTGCTCCCACTGACCAGATGTCTCATAGCCTTGTTCAGAATGAAATAGCTACAGAACCCTAGTCCCCCTTCCCAGAGAACCTGCAATTGAAAGCAGAGCTTTTGACTCCATATCAGAGACCTGGGGAGCAAGAAAGCTATTCAATCCAACATGCACAGAAGTCTAGGTTTGGTAAATAAGGTGGGCCTTGAGCTGGACTTGCAAGAATGGAATTTTCTGTAATAAAAAATTTTAAAGGTATAAACTAGTGTGTGTCTTTATTGTCCAGACTTGCTAACAATGCATCAAAAGAAAAGCCTCCAGAAAGGTATCTTGTGGTACCTCATCAACACATTCCTTCTTTTAAAAAAAATCAATTAATTAGCATCTAGTGTATAATTAGTTCAGAGGTAGAGTTTAGTGATTCATCAGTTGCATTCAACAGCCAGTGCTCATCACATCATGTGCCCTCCTTCACGCTCATCACCCAGTTACCCTATCCCCACCCCACACCTCCCTTCCAGCAATGCTGTTTGTTTCCCAGAGTTAAGAGTCTCTTATGGTTTGTCTTCCTCTCTGATGTTTTTCCCCATTCAGTTTCCCCTCCTCTTATGGTCCTCTGCACTATTTCTTATATTCCACATGTGAGTGAAACCATACGATAATCATCCTTCTCTGACTGACTGATTTCACTCAGCATAATATTTCAAGATAGTTTTAGACTTACCAAAAGTTGCAAAAATAGCACAGAGAATTGCAGAACCCCCTCATCCACCTTCCTCTCGTGTTTGCATCTTATATAACACACTACAATTACTGAAACCAGGAAATCAGCATTAACACAATACTATTAACTAATAGATCTTCACATTTCACCAATTTTTATTAATGTCCTTTTTCTGGTCCAGGAACCAATTCTTTGCATTTAATAGCTATGTCTCTTCAGACTCCTATGATCTGTGACAGTCCTGGGATTTTTCTTTTGTGTGATGTCTTCTCATCATAAGGTCAAGTTTGCACATTTTGGCAAGAATCCCACAGCATAATTGTGTTCTCCTCAGTGGGTCCTACAGGAGGTATATGATGTTTATGTGTTGTATTGCTGCTGGTGTTAACCTTGATTGCTTGGTTGAGGTGGAATCTGCTGAGCAGAGCCACAGCATAAGCACATGAGTAGGACTGGGGTTAGGTTTCCATTCTGGGAGGTTTTCCAAGGGTGCAGGTGAAAAGACAGCAGAATGATGGGACAAGGAGGGAGTTTTTTTTTAATTTTTATTTATTTATGATAGTCACACAGAATGAGAGAGAGAGGCAGAGACACAGGCAGAAGGAGAAGCAGGCTCCATGCACCAGGAGCCCGACGTGGGATTCGATCCCGGGTCTCCAGGATCGCGCCCTGGGCCAAAGGCAGGCGCTAAACTGCTGCGCCACTCAGGGATCCCAAGGAGGGAGTTTAAATAGAGAGGTAGTGGAGACCTACCCAGGCAGCTGCTCTGTTATCCTGCTGTAATTGAGAGCACGCCATACCCTAAATACACTTCTATTTGCACTGGCGCCTCCTGACTTCTCACCCAGAGAAGGGAAGAGGGCTAAGCATCACTTGTGCTCAAAGTCTACCTTACTTCCCCGCACTGTCCATGCTTAATTCCTCTGGTCCTTTGGGCTAGGCCTTGGACTTCTCCTGAGGTAAAGCCCTTTGCTGCTGGTCTAGGCTCCAGGATAAAGTCCTATGTTTGAGAAGCTCCACAGAATTCTTTTTTTTATATAATAAATTTATTTTTTATTGGTGTTCAATTTGCCAACATACAGAATAACATCCAGTGCTCATCCCCTCAAGTGCCCCCCTCAGTGCCCGTCACCCATTCACCCCCACCCCCCGCCCTCCTCCCCTTCCACCACCCCTAGTTCGTTTCCCAGAGTTAGGAGTCTTTATGTTCTGTCTCCCTTTCTGATATTTCCCACACATTTCTTCTCCCTTCCCTTCTATTCCCTTTCACTATTATTTATATTCCCCAAATGAATGAGAACATATAATGTTTGTCCTTCTCCGATTGACTTACTTCACTCAGCATAATACCCTCCAGTTCCATCCACGTTGAAGCAAATGGTGGGTATTTGTCGTTTCTAATGGCTGAGGAATATTCCATTGTATACATAAACCACATCTTCTTTAAATCTTTCTTTTTTTAATTTTTATTTATTTATGATAGAGAGAGAGAGAGAGAGAGAGAGAGAGAGAGAGAGAGAGAGAGAGAGGCAGAGACAGGCTCCATGCACCGGGAGCCCGACGTGGGATTCGATCCCAGGTCTCCAGGATCGCGCCCCGGGCCAAAGGCAGGCGCCAAACCGCTGCGCCACCCAGGGATCCCTAAACCACATTTTTTTTATTCATTCATCTTTTGATGGACACCAAGGCTCCTTCCACAGTTTGGCTATTGTGGACATTGCTGCTATGAACATCGGGGTGCAGGTGTCCCGGCGTTTCATTGCATCTGAATCTTTGGGGTAAATCCCCAGCAGTGCAACTGCTGGGTCGTGAGGGCAGATCTATTTTTAACTCTTTGAGGAAGCTCCACACAGTTTTCCAGAGTGGCTGCACCAGTTCACATTCCCACCAACAGTGCAGGAGGGTTCCCTTTTCTCCGCATCCTCTCCATTTGTGGTTTCCTGCCTTGTTAATTTTCCCCATTCTCACTGGTGTGAGGTGGTATCTCATTGTGGTTTTGGTTTGTATTTCCCTGATGGCAAGTGATGCAGAGCATTTTCTCATGTGCATGTTGGCCACTGTCTATGTCTTCCTCTGCGAGATTTCTCTTCATGTCTTTTGCCCATTTCATGATTGGAGTGTTTGTTTCTTTGCTGTTGAGTTTAAGAAGTTCTTTATAGGGATCCCTGGGTGGCGCAGCGGTTTGGCGCCTGCCTTTGGCCCAGGGCGTGATCCTGGAGACCCGGGATTGAATCTCACGTTGGGCTCCCGGTGCATGGAGCCTGCTTCTCCCTCTGCCTGTGTCTCTGCCTCTCTCTCTCTCTCTCTCTGTGACTATCATAAATAAATAAAGATTTAAAAAAATAAGTTCTTTATAGATCTTGGAAACTAGCCCTTTATCTGATACGTCATTGCAAATATCTTCTCCCATTCTGTAGGTTGTCTTTTAGTTTTGTTGACTGTATCCTTTGCTGTGCAAAAGCTTCTTATCTTGATGAAGTCCCAATAGTTCATTTTTGCTTTTGTTTCTTTTGCCTTCGTGGATGTATCTTGCAAGAAGTTACTGTGGCCAAGTTCAAAAAGGGTGTTGCCTGTGTTCTCCTCTCGGATTTTGATGGAATCTTGTCTCACATTTAGATCTTTCATCCATTTTGAGTTTATCTTTGTGTATGGTGCAAGAGAGTGGTCTAGTTTCATTCTTCTGCATGTGGATGTCCAATTTTCCCAGCACCATTTATTGAAGAGACTGTCTTTCTTCCAGGCTCCACAGAATTCTACACTCACACTGTACAGCTGGACTGATCACAAATCACTGCTTTGTCTTTCCATAGCACTTTAGCGTTTGTAAAACTTTTTTTTTTGGCCAGGTTATTTTATTTAATTTATAATCAGCTTTATTCAGATATGATTTACATATAATAAAATGCATGCAAACAGATGAATTTTGATAAAGATGCCCTCTCCTCCAGTAAGGCCCCCTGAGCTCCCCTTATTATTCCTTATAATCCATCCTACTGCAACCTGAGGCATCCACCTGCATCTCCACTGTCCCCTTCGGGGAGTGACAGGCAGCTCTTCTCACATTCCATTAAGCTGAGCATTTATTAATCACCTGGATGCAGGGCAATGACTCTGGGTTGGGGTGTCAACTATTCCCAACAACAAGTCTGCTCCTTGAAAGGGAGGTCAAGGGACCATTTCCATTAGACTCCAATCCCTTCCAACTACTCAGTGCCTTGGCTGGGAAGATGGAAGTAGGGTATGGGGTTCTCTTCTTTGTGGGCTGGATATAGCACTTCTTGGCTGAATTATGATCTGAACTAAATCTCCAAATACTTGATCTGAAATATGAACTGAACTAAAGCTAAACCCACTAATCACTGTAATTGTCATCAATGTTCATTTTTAACTGGAAGAATGAATATGCCCCAGTGGGACGTGAGAGGGATGGTGGTCTTGAGGTATTAAGGGTCTTAAGGTTCAAGGGTCTTAAGCACCTGAGTGTGATTGTAGACTGAGCACCAGACCAAGGAGGGTTGAGGAAAGGAAGTCTCACACAGGATGGACAGTGGGATCAAGGCATGGTTGTTCTTAGGCTGGGGAGATCAGCTACTAGGCCAAGTGATTCCAGAGATTCTCATGTTCCCAAAAGTGCTGTCACTAGTAAAGTTAATAAAAGATACAAGGCTGCCCAGTTTTAAATTGGATTATTTGGTTTTTAGGTGTTGAGTTATATCAGTTCTTTGCATATTTTGGATACTAACCTTTTATCAGATATGTTATTTGTGAATATCTTCTCCCATCGAGTAGGTTGCCTTTTAGTTTTGTTGATTGTTTGCTTTGCTTTGCTTTTTATTTTTGATGTAGCTTAAATCATTTATTTTTTAATTTTATTTTTCTGATCTCAAGAGACATATCTAGAAAAATGTTATATAGTAACATGTTAGAGACATTACTTCCTGTGCTTTCTGCTAGGATTTTTATGGCTTCGGGTCTCACACTTAAGTCTTTGATCCATTTTGAGATTATGTTTGTGTATGGTATGGTGTAAGAAAGTGGTCCTGTTTCATTCTTTTGCATGTTGCTGTCTAGTTTTCCCAACACCGTTTGTTGAAGAGACTTTTTTTCCCCCATTGGATATTCTTTCCTGTTTTGTCAAAGATTAATTGACCATATAATTGTGGGTTTAGTTCTGATTTTTCTATTCCGTTCTATTGATCTACTTGTCTATTTTTGTGCTAGTACAATACTGTTTTGATTACTACAGCTTTGTAATATAACTTAAAATCTGGATTTATGATACCTCCAGTTTTTCTTTTCTCTTTCAGGTTTGCTTTGGCTATTCAAGATCTTTTGTGGTGAAAAATGCTGGTGGTATTTTGTTAGGGATTGCATGAAATGTGTACATTACTTTGGGGAGTATAGATGATTTAACAATGTTTGTTCATACAATACATGAGCATGGAATGTTTTCCCATTTCTTTGTGTCCTCTTTAATTTTTTCAGTTGCATTTTATAATTTTCAGAGTACAGGTCCTTCATCTCTTTGATTAGATTTGTTCCTATGTGCCTTATTATTTTCAGCAGAACACTATGACTTTTGATTGGAGCATTTAGTACATTTACATTCAAAGTAATTATATGTACTTATTGCCATTTTGTTACTTGTAAGGTTGTTTTTGTAGGTCTTCTCTTTGCCCTCTTCTCTTACTCTCTTCTCTTGTGCTTTGATGGCTTTCTTTAATGGTATGCTTGGATTCCTTTCTTTTTATTTTTTGCATATATATTACAGGTTTTGGTTTGTGGTTACCATTGGTTTTATATAACTATTATATACCCTATGCATATAGCAGGGTATATTAAGTTGATGGTTAACTTTGAATCCATTCTAAAAGCACTAAATTTTTACACTCTCCCCTATTTTAGGTGAATACCATCATACTTTACATCCTTTTTTTTTGTGAATCCATTGATTGACTTTTACAGATATAATATATTTTACAGCTTTTGTGCTTTAACATCTGTACTGGTTTTATAAGTGATTAATCTAGTTTTAGTATGTGTATAGTACCTGGGAAATTTTTTTGTTTCCTACTTTTCTTCTACTTATGTTTTTTTTTCTTTCCTACTCAAAGAATCTCCCTTAACATTTCTTGTACAGATCACTTAGCAGTAAAAAATTCATTTAACTTTCATTTGTTTGGCAAACTCTTTCTCCCTCTTTCTATTCTGAATGATACCCTTGCTGGATAGAGTATTCTTGGTTACAAGCTTTTTCTTTTTAGCATTTGAATATATCATGCCACTCTCTTGTGGCCCACAAAGCTATCAGCTGATAGCTCTATTGGATTTGCTTTATATTTAACTGTTTTCTCTTGCTGCTTTTGAAATTTTCTTTTTTACATCAATTGAGTGATAGGCATTAAGGAAGGCACTTGATCTAACGAGCACTGGTGTTATATACAACTGATGAATCACTAAATTCTACTCCCTGAAAATAATAATACAGTACATGTTAATTAAATTGAATTTAAATTAAAAACATTTAAATCCTCTTTTTTAGTTGGGAGAACATGAGAACATGGGAGCAGGGCATCTGATTTTATTTAGGTTTGTGCAGGTCTGCTTGAGGGATGTGACCTGAAGCCATTTTGGGGGGACTTTGGTCAAGTGGGGCTGGTTGGATGGAGCAATCGATAAGAGAGCATAGAATAAAGGCATTATTTTAGCAAGGTATATACTTGTCTGCTTGCATGAAGAGACCTGCAGCCACTTTCTAGGAACTCCTGATAAGTCAGCTGGGTTGGATCCACAGAGGGCATTTGGGGACAAGGCACAAGGTATTAGTAAATTGGTTCCTACAGGTATCTACATATCAAGGCTGGTGGGGAGTTAGCGGAGAAAAAAAGTCACCTGCCAGCTCTCCTGTTCTTGGAGAACTCTCCTGAAGATCCCTGTTCTTTCCTCATATGTTCCGGGATTTATAAATAAATCTTCCCTTATATACCAGGTGCTTTTTTTTTTTTATGATAGTCACAGAGAGAGAGAGAGAGAGAGAGAGGCAGAGACACAGGCAGAGGGAGAAGCAGGCTCCATGCACCGGGAGCCTGACGTGGGATTCGATCCCGGGTCTCCAGGATCGCGCCCTGGGCCAAAGGCAGGCGCCAAACCGCTGCGCCACCCAGGGATCCCCCAGGTGCTTTTCAAACAGTTGTTTCTATTTTGTGTCTCAGCAGAGTTATTTGTTATGCTGTCTCTTTAAGGACAGAGATTGTTTCCTCTTGCCCTCTGGCTCCCCCAGAGAGGAGTCTGTAATTTTTGAATTTCCCAGTGTTAAGCCCCACTGGCTATAAAAACTCACAAAATCAAGCCCCTCTGTTTTTTTTTCGGAGTCAAACAGAGTCATCTGTTTTTCAGATGGGGATTCATCTTTCCAGCATGTCTGGGATGCCGGGTGTGGGGTCTGTTCTCCCTTCTGCACACGTGCAGTGTCCTTCCCTTTTATGGTTAGTCTCATAGGTTAGTTTGGTTCTGAACATGTCTCTGCCCTTCTTGCCATTTTCAGTGTGATCTCCTCCCCGATTAGCTATGGGGGGCCGGTTCTGTCAACCTTTGGATTGTGTCTAGATTCTTTCTGAGTTAGTTTACACTGATGTGGTTGTTGTCTAGGTTTATCTGTGGAATGGGTTGAGCTTAGGACCTTCCTACTCTTCTATCTTCCCCAGAAGTAAAAATGTCTGCTTTTTAAAAGGAACATATTCAGGGACACCTGGGTGGCTCAGCTGGTTAATCATCCAACTCTTGATTGTTCCTCAGGTCATGATCTCAGGGTCATGAGATGGACCCCTGTGTCACACAGACCTGCTTAAGGTTCTCTCTCTCTCTCTCTTCTCCCTCTGCCCCTCCCCTGTTCTCTCTCTCTCTCTCAAATAAATAATTATTTTTTTAAAAAATGGATGCATCCAACACAAAAGCTTTGGTCTATGGTTAAATTGGCTGGGTTTGTTCCACTTCTTCCCATTTACAATGTGCAAAGCCCATGATCAAGGATCATACACTGAAGAATGTGACCATCTTAGTCATGCTTAGTGTTCATGGTAGGCATTTCCAGTGGAAGGACATTTTGCATCATCTCATCTTTGCTGCATTTCAGCTCTTCCTTTAGCCTCAATTCTGGCATTAACACTGTCTTTTAAAATGCATTCTATTATTTCTCAAAATATTTTTTATTGTGGTAAAATATACATAACATAGAATTTATTAACTTTTTTTCCCATTTCAACCACTTTGAAGTATACAATTCAGTAGCACTAACTATATTAACAAAGTTATGCAACCGTCACCACTATCAATCAGTCTCTGGAATTTTTTCATCATCTCAAACTGAAACTCTATAACCACTAAATAACTCTCTTGTTTCTTATGCTTGATTTCACTCAATACATTCTTAGTCCTCTGGATATTTATTTATTTTTTGGATATTTATTTTCTTATGAAATACATCATCAAAAGAAAGAGCTACTTGAGAATGCTGTTCAGTTGCTTGCTTTCTTTTCCAGGCTTTTCTTCCACTGCCCTTAGTTAGCTTTCCTTTAAAAATGCATATGGTATTGCAACCAATTCGGTTTTAAAAATTGATTGCCCAAACAGGAAAACTTAAATTTCTCTCCAAAAAGGGCTGTGGATAGTTCCCGTTGCTGGTTTTGAAACTGTAATTTTCTGTAATCTCTTATGAAAGTTCTGTAGGATACCTGACAGCTAAAGCAAGTTCAACTTGCCAATCTGTTGGGAAACTGGCCTTTTGCT
This sequence comes from Nyctereutes procyonoides, assembly GCF_905146905.1. Lineage (NCBI taxonomy): Eukaryota > Metazoa > Chordata > Mammalia > Carnivora > Canidae > Nyctereutes > Nyctereutes procyonoides. The sequence continues at coordinate 28,605,044 of NW_026575120.1, forward strand.
TTATACTTCCCTCAAGAAGATGATAAACTATTTTGTCACCCATTGCAAAACTGAGTATGCAATATGACCTAAATACATATTCTTCTCATGTTTTTTCCATTTCACTGTATAGTGTTTCTAAACCTTCAAAGAACACTGGCACTTCAGAGCACAAAGAACAGCAGTAGTAGATTTATTTGGAATTTTGTTTCATTTCATTATTGATGTGTTATTTTAGGGTATTACTTTCTCAGATAAGGTTTCAAAGGACATGAGTGTGCTTAACTACTAAAAGAAAAAGAGAAAATTTGTTAACAAAAGACTATTACATTCTCTGAAGAATGTGTACACATGACTAATTTCATGACTAATAAGCCATGAAAAGATGTTCAATATCATTAGCCACCAGAGGAATGCAAATCAAACCACAATGAGATGCCACTTCACATACAGTGGGATGGCTATAATAAAAAAGACAGATATTAACAAGTGTTGGTGAGGATGTGGAAAAATTATAACCCTCATACACTGCTAGTGGGAATATAAAATGCTATAGCCACATTGGAAAATACTATGCTATTTCACAAACAAAAATAGAGATACCATATGACCTGACAATTCAGTTCCTAGGTAGATACTCAAGAGATCTGAAAACATATGCTCACCAATAAAAACCTTATACGTATATGTTCATAACAGCATAATAACATCATAACATTTATAATTTTCAAAAAGTGGGAAAAATTCAACTATATCTCACCTGATGGATAAATGAAATGTGGTCTATCCATACAGTGAAATAGTATTCAGTCATAAAAAGAGATGAAGTATTGATATGCTCCAAACATGGATGAATCTGGAAAACTTTATACTAAGTGGAAGAAGCCAGGCACAAAGGATCACAAATTGTATAATTTCATTCATATAAAATGTACAGAATAGGCAAATCTATAAAGAGACAAAGTAGATCAGTGTTTGTCTAGAGCTGGCCATCAGGGTGGGAGGACTAAGTGGTGATAGCTAAGGAGTACATGGTTTCTTTCTGGGTTAGTGGAGATGTTCTAAAATTGATTGCAGTGATGATTGTACACGAAAAAATCCCCGAATTATATATTTTAAATGGGTGAATTATATGATATATGATTCGTATTTCAATACAAGTCTTAGAAATGACTATTACATTATACATCTAGAGATAAAAGAACAGAAGAAACAAAGTCAGCTAAAAGCAGATTTCCAAAGTTCTGCACAGTAAGTGAAGCACCAGGGGCATTTCACTGCAGACTGTACAGATGATGCGTGTCTTTTCATCCCCATCAGTTTGCCATAGACACTGATTTCACAGAATGGAGGCATTTTCAGGATTTCCCACTGACTGACTTATCTCACATAGCATAATATGTCTAGCTCCATCCATGTCATTGCAAATGGCAAGATTTCATTCTTACGGAGGAGTAATATTCCATTGTACATACATATACCACATCTTCTTAGTCCAATCATCAATCAATGAACACTTAGAATATTTCTATAATTAAGCTATTGTGGACAATGCTTCTAAAATATTGGAGTACATGCGCCTTTTTGATTGCCGAGAGAGAAGAGAGAGCGAGAGGGGAGGAAATAATCTCCTTATTGCGATTACGGGAAAGGTCAATGAGTCAAGGGTTCTAGTGTTTGGGTGACGTGTTGGAAGGAAAGAATTCGTAGCTTGGGAGGAGAGCATCTCACGCGCTGTATGCCAAGTTTGCATTCAATAATATGATGAGTTAATCTCTATATATCACGATTATCTAATGAAATATAGGGTTGTTTAACATCACTGTAGATGAGTCATCTATAGATAGAGAAATAAATGCAGAGTTAGAACGCGAGCAGTGGAGTGTATATATATAGGAGGGGGTATTTTTAAATGGTGATGAGTGATGGGAGGCGCTCGCGATATAGCATACATTATGTTGAGATAAGATGATATTTATTGTTCAACCTGATTTGAGGAGATGATCTGTGGTGTGGGTACGCCAGTGTGTGGGCTGAGAAATGGGAGGATAAGTGGGGGTGGGGTTGTGTGTGGGATAAGTACGTGTTGTGTGGGGGTGTATTTAAAGTTTTATTGTTGTAGATTTATTTGGAAAATATTTAGTGTGTGAAGGGATGGGTGTTGTGAGTAAGGATAGGTGTTGAGTGGTTAAGTTTTTTGTTATGGTGTGATGTTTGGTAATTATAATGAGTTTGTATTGTATTTGTTGGTTTTGAAAATATGTAAATAGATAGGGATGGGTTGAATATAATAGAGAGGGGGTGTGGGGAAGGTATAAAATTTATGTTAGTTAATAAATTTGAAAAGTTTTTGGGGTATGGTGTTAGTTAGGGAAATGTTAATATTATGAAATTATAAAGGTATCATAAGAACAGTGTTATAGATTTTATGGTGTTGGAATAGTGTATTATGGAAGGAGGGGGGGTGAGTTGGAAATTTTGGGGGAATGTTAGGTGTATTTAGTTAATGGGAGAGTGGATTTTAGTGGTAAAGGGAGTATGTGGATTTGTTAGAAAAGTTTGTATTATATTTTTTGTTGAGACTGTCCTTTTTTCCACTGGGCATGTTTTCCTACTTTGTTGAAGATTAATTGGCCATACAGCTGTGGGTTTCTTTTTGGGTTTTCTATTCTGTTCCATTGATGAATGTGTCTGTTTTTGTGCCAGTACCATACTGTCTTCATGACTACAGCTTTGTAATATAGCTTGATGTCCAGAATCGTGATGCCTTCAGATTTACTTTCCTTTTTCAAGGTTTTTTTTGACTATTCAGAGTCTTTTGCCATTCCATATAAATTTTGGGATTATTTATTCTAGCTCTGTGAAAAGTGCTGGTGGTATTTTGAGAGTGATTGCAATGAACATGTAGATTACTTTGTGTAACATAGACATTTTAACAATATTTTTTTCCAGTCCATGAGCATGGAATACTTTTCCATTTCTTTGTGTCCTTCAATTTCTTTCATAAGTGTTATTCCTTTTTTTTGTTTTTTAAATTTAAATTCAATTTGCCAACATATAGCACATCATTAGTTTCAGATGTAGTTTTCAATAATCTATCAGTTGCATATATCACCCAGTGCTCATCACATCACATGCTCTCCTTAAGGCCCATTACCCAATTACCCTATTCCCCCATCCACCTCCCCTCTAGTAAAACTCAGTTTATTTCCTATAATTAAGAGTTTCTCATGGTTTTTCTCCCTCTCTGATGACTTTCCATTTGGTTTTCCCTCCCTTACCCTATGATCTTCTTCGGCACTGTTTCTTACATTCCAAATATGAGCAAAACAATATAATAGTTGTCTTTCTCTGACTGACTTATTTCACTCAGCATAATAACCTCCAGCTCCATTCATGTCGATGTAAATGGTAAGTATTCATCCTTTCTATTGGTTGAGTAATATTCCATTTGAGGTATTATATATATATATACATAATCATTTTCTTTATCCATTCATGTGTTGATAGACATCTCAACTCTTTCCATAATTTGGTTATTGTGGACATTGCTGCTATAAACATTGAGGTTCTGGGGATCCCTGGGTGGCTCAGTGGTTTAGTGCCTGCCTTTGGCCCAGGGCATAGTCCTGGAGCATGGGATCGAGTCCCATGTTGGGCTCCCTGCATGGGGCCTGCTTCTTTCTCTGCCTGTGTCTTTGCCTCTCTCTCTGTCTCTCATGAATAAATAAATAAAATCTTTAAAAAAAAACAGTGGGGTGCATGTGCCTCTTCAGATAATTATATTTGTATCCTTGGAGTAAATACTTAGTATTGTATTTGCTGGGTCATAGGATAGTTCTACTGTAACTTCTTGAAGACCCTCCATGCTGTTTTCCAGAGTGACTGTACCACCTTGCATTCCCACCAACAGTGTAAGAAGGTTCCCCTTTCTCCTCATCCTCATCAACATCTGTCATTTCCTGACTTATTAATTTTAGCCATTCTGACTGGTGTGAGGTGGTAACTCGTTGTGGTTTTGATTTGTATTTCCCTGAGGCCAAGTGATGAGGAACATTTTCTCATGTGTCTGTTGGTCATTTCTATCTCTTTTTCTTTGGAGAGGTGTCTGTTTACATTTTCTACCCATTTCTTGACTGCTTGTTTTTTGGATGTGAGTTTGATAAATTCTTTGCTAATTTTGATACTAGCCCTTTATCAGATATATCATTTGTAAACACCTTCTTCCGTTCCATAGGTTGTCTTTCAGTTTTGTTGACAGTTTTCTTTGCGGTGCTGAAGTTTTTATCTTGATGAAGTCCCAATTGTTCATTTTTACTTTTGTTTCCTTTGCTTTTGGAGATGTGTCTAGCAAGAAGTTCCCATGGCTGAGGTCACAGAGTTTGCTGCCTGTGTTCTCCTATAGGACTTTGATTGATTCCTGTCTCACATTTAGGCATTTCACCTATTTTATCTTTGTGTTTGATGGAAAATGGTCATTCTTCTACATGTGGCTGTCCAATTTTCCCATACCATTTGTTGAAGAGACTTTTTTCCATTGGATATTCTTCCCTGCTTTGTTGAAGATTAGTTGACCCTAGAACTGAGGGTCCATTTCTGGGTTCTCTATTCTGTTCCATTGATCTATGTGTCGGTTTCTATGCCAGTACCATACTGTCTTGGTGTAATATAGTTTGAAGTTCGCCATTGTGATGGCACCAGCTTTGGTTTTCTTTTTCAACATTCCTCTGGCTAGTCAGGGTCTTTTCTGATTTCATACAGATTTTAGGATTATTTGTTCCAGCTTAGTGAAAAATGTCATGGCATTTTAATAGGAATTACATTGAATGTGTAGATTGCTCTGAGTAGCGTAGATATTTTCACAATATTTATTCTTCCAATTCATGAACATGGAATGTTTTGTCATGTCTTTGTATTTTCCTCAATTTCTTTCATAAGTGTTCTGTAGTTTTTAGAACAAATCCTTTACCATTTTGGTTAGGTTTATTTCTAGGTATCTTGTAGCTTTTAGTGCAATTCTAAATTGGAACAATACCTTAATTTCTCTTTCTTCTGTCTCATTGTTAGAGTATAGAAATGCAGTTGACTTCTGTGAATTGATTTTGTATCCTGTAACATGACTGAATTGCTGTATGTTTTAGCAATCTTAGGGTGGAGTCTTTTGGGTTTCCATATAAAGTATCATGTCATCTGTGAAGAGTGAGAGTTTGACTTCTTTGCCAACTTGAATTCCTTTTATTTCTTTTTGTTGTTTGCTGAAGCCAAGTCTTCTAGTACTATTGAATGTTGGTATCTCTGTTGTGTTCCTGACCTTATGAGAAAAGGTTTCAGTTTTTCTCCATTGAGAATGGTATTTTCGTGGGCTTTTATGATATTGAGGTATATTTCCTCTATTCCTACAGTGGAGAGTTTTAATCAAGAAAGGATGCTGTATTTTGAACAGATGCTTTCTCTGCATCTATTGAGAAGATCATATGGTTCTTTTTTTTCCCCTCTTAGTGATGTGATCTATCACGTTGATTGATTTATGAATGTTGAAACACCCTTGCATTGTGGGAGTAAATCCCACTTGATCATGGTGAATAATCCTCTTAATATACTGTTGGATCCTATTGGCTAGTATCTTGGTGAGAATTTTTGCATCCATGTTAATCAGGGATATTGGGCTGTAATTCTCCTTTTTAGTGGGGTCTTTGTCTGGTTTGGGGATCAAGGTGATGACCTCATAGAATGAGTTTGAAAGTATTCCCTCCCTTTCTATCCTTGAAGTGGCTTTAGTAGAATAGGTATTATTTCCTCTCTAAACGTTTGATAGAATTCCCCTGGGAAGCCATCTGGCCCTAGACTTTTGTGTCTTGGGAGGTTTTTGATGACTGTTTCAATTTCTGATTATTGGCCTGTTCATGTTTTCCATTTCTTCCTGTTCCAGTTTTGGTAATTTGTGGTTTTCCAGAAATGCATCCATTTTTTTCTAGATTGCCAAATTTATTGGCATATAGTTGCTCATAATATGTTTTTTTTTAATCGTTTGTATTTCCTTGGTGTTGTCTGTGATCTCTCCTCTTTCGTTCATGATTTTATTAATTTCAGTCTTTTTTATTATTTATTTATTTATTTATTTAATTTATGATAGTCAGAGAGAGAGAGAGAGAGAGAGAGAGAGAGAGAGAGAGAGAGGCAGAGACATAGGCAGAGGGAGAAGCAGGCTTCATGCACCGGGAGCCCGATGTGGGACTCGATCCCAGGTCTCCAGGATCACGCCCAGGGCCAAAGGCAGGCGCCAAACTGCTGCGCCACCCAGGGATCCCAGTCTTTTTTATTTTTAATAAGGCTGGCTAATGGTTTATCTATTTTATAAATTCTAAGAACCAGCTCCTGATTTTGTTGATCTGCTCCACAGTTCTTCTGGTCTCTATTTCATTGAGTTCCATTCTGATTTTTATTCTCTCTCTTCTCCTGCTTGGTTTAGGCTTTATTTGCTATTCTTTCTTCAATTCCTTTAGGTGCAAGGATAGCTTGTGTATTTGAGTTCTTTTCAATTTTTGAGGAGAAATACACTGTATTGCAATGTATTTCCCTCTTAGGATCACTTTTGCTATATCCCAAAGATTTTTAACAGTTGTATTTTCATTTTCATTAGTTTCCATGAATCTTTTAAATTCTTCTCTAATTTCTTGGTTGACCCATTCATCTTTTAGCAGGATGCACTTTAACCTCCATGTGTTTGAGCTTCTTCCAAGTTTCTTCTTGTGATTGAGTTCTAGTTTCAAAGCATTGTGGTCTGAAAATATGAAAGGGACAATCTGTCTTTTGGTATCAGTTGATACCGTATTTGTGACCCAGTGTGTGATCTATCCTGGAGAAAGTTCCATGTGCACTTGAGAAAGAACGTGTATTCAGTGGCATTAGGATGGAATGTTTTGTATATATCTGTGAAATCTTTTTGGTCCAGTGTATCATTCAAGGTCTTTGTTTCTTTCTTGATGTTCTGCTTAGAAGGTCTGTCTTTTGCTGAGAGTGCTGTGGTGAAGTCTACTATTAGTGTATTAATCTAAGTATGTCTTTAGTTATTAATTGATTGATATATTTGGCTGCTCCCACATTGAGAGGCATAAATATTCATAATTATTAGGTCTTCTTATTGGATAGACCCTTGGATAGACCATTTGAATGGTAAAAGGTTCTCCACACCTTCATTTTCAGGCTGCAGGTGTCCTTAGGTCTAAAATGAGTCTCTTGTAGACTGCATATAGATGGGTCTTACTTTTTTTATCCAGTCCAATACCCTGCATCTTTTGATGTGATCATTTAGCCTGTTCACATTCAGAGTAACTATTGAAAGATATTAATTTAGTGTCATATATTACCTATTCAGTTCCTATTTTTGTGGATTGATTCTTTGGGCTTCATCTTTCTTTTACAGGGTCCCCCTTAATATTTCTTGCGGAGCTGGTTTGGTTGTCACACATTCTTTTAGTTTCTGCCTATCCTGGAAGCTCTTTATCTCTCCTATTCTGACTGAGAGCCTTGGTGGATAAAGTATTCTTGGCTGCATGTTTTTCTCATTTAGTGCCCTTCATATAGCATGCTGGCCCTTTCTGGCCTGATTCTGTGGAGAGGTCTGCTGTTAATCTGACATTTTTTCCCATATAAGTTAAGAATCTCTTATCTCGAGCTGCTTTAAGAATTGTTTATTTTTAAAATTTGCAAATTTCACTATTAAATGTCGAGGCGTTGAATGATTTTTATTTTTTTTTTGGGGGGGGGGGAACCTCTCTATATCCTGGATCTGAATGCCTGTTTCCTTTCCCAGATTAGAGAAGTTCTCAGCTATGATTTGTGCAAATACACTTTGTGGTCCTCTCTCTCTCTCTCTCTCTCTCTCTCTCTCTCTCAGCCTCTTCTGGAATCCCAATTAGACATATATTCTTTCCTCTCAAGCTATCATTTATTTCCTTAAGCCTTTCTTCATGGGTTCTTAATTGTTTTTCTCTTTTTTCCTTAGTATCCTTCCTTTCCAACAACTTGTCTTCTGTCACTCAGTCTCTCTTCTACCTCATTAACCTTAGCAGTTAGAGCATCCAATTTGGACTGCATCTCAGTTAAAGTATTTTTCATTTTGGCCTGATTAGATCTCATTTCTGCAGTAAGAGAGTCTCTAGAGTCCTTTATGCTTTTCCCATTGCCACCAGTAACTTTATAAGTGTACTTCTCAATTGAATTTCTGACATGGTATTTAAATCCACATTCAGCAATTCTGTGGCAGAGATATTTGTTTCCAGTTCTTTCTTTTGTGGTGAATTTTTCCTTCTAGTCATTTTGTCCAGTGCACAGTGGCTGTATAAGTGATAAGAGTCAAAAATATCATCCATGACTTAAGTAAAATATACTCTAGATGATTCTGAAAAGGTCAGAGACCAGAAAATTAAAAAAAGCAGAATAGAACAAAATAAAACAAAAGAACCACTACAATGAAAATCAAAATTTAAACAATACAGTAAAAATAAAAAAAAACAAGGAAAAAAAGTGTGTTGGTGGTGGTGAGGAAGTGGTGGTGGAGAGAGAATATAGTCTCTGAAGGGACCTAGAGGTCGATCCTCTTAGTTCCTGTGTATTTTGTTTTGTATGTTGGAAGATGCTCAATTCCAAATTTATATATAAACCAGCAAAACTTATATAAAGACTCAACATTGACCCCCCAAACATAGAGAAGATAAAAGAAGGGGGCAGAATGGGAAGGACGAGAATATATAGTTTCACAAAATGAACCGACATGGTGTTCCACTTTGTTCTGGGTGTATTTTTGTCCATGTGTTAGAAGGTACTAACTTCCACGATTGTAAAACAAAATGATACAGAAAAAAACAAAAAAGCAAAAACCCATATTTCGTGTATCTACCAAAATTAAATTGAATACATTGAAGGGAATCCAAAAGTGAAAAATAACTGGCACTGAGGGGGGCACTTGGCAGGATGAGCACTAGGTGTTATGCTATATGTTGGCAAATTGAACTCCAATTAAAAAAATAATAAAAAAACCAAAAGTGAAAAATATATCTAAGACATGTAATTGTAGAAATATGAAAGTCAAAAAGGAAAAAGCTTAAAAACAAAGAGTTGTTAAAACATTGTAGTTAAGGCAGGAAAAGAGAAAAAATATTGGAAATTTTTAACCTGATATAAAAACGAGTTGTAATGAAAACAAAAACAAAAACAACCCTTTAGTTCTATATATTATTTTCCCTCAGTCCTGTAACTCTCCAGTGCTGCTTTTTCAGTAAACTTGCTTTTCCCTTGTTCTTCCAGCATTTATTCTGGCAGAGAGGTCTGCTGTGCTGATTCTCATGTGTCTTTGCCTGGGTGCTGGACTCAGTATGAGGTCTTTATCCTGTGAGATCTTTGTAACAAGGCCCCACCTTGTTACAAGCAAAAAACTTTTCTCTCAGTAGCATTCCAGCTAACCTCTTTATATCTCAGGTCAAATCTGTAGGTATTCATGATATTTTGAAAGTTACCTAGGTATGTTTGTGGGATCAGATGAGTTGAGGACCCCTACTCTTTCACCATCTTACCTTGATCTTTGTTTCCATGAATTTTAAAAAATTCTTCTTTAATTTCCTGGTTGTCCCATTTATTTTTTAGTAGGATGTTCTTTAACCTCCAAGTATCTGTGCTCCTTCCAACTGCTCTCTTGTGATTGAGTTCAAATTTTAAATTATTGTGGTCTGAAAATATGCAGGGAATAATCCCTGTTTTTTGGTACCAGTTGAGACCTGGTTTGTGGCCCAGTATGTATGTAATATGTAGAAAGTTCCATATGCACTCAAGAGAAGTGTGTATTCTGTTGCATTACAATGGAATAATCTATATACATCTATGAAGTCCATCTGGTTCATTGTGTCATTCAGAACCCTGGTTTCCTTTTTGCTCTTCTGCTTAGATTATCTGTTCATTGCTGTGAGTGGAGTGTTGAAGTCCCTTACCTTTTTTGTATTATTATCAGTGTGTTTCTTTATTTTGATTATTAATTGGTTTACATTATTGGCTGCTCTCAAGCTAGGAGCAAAAATAGTTTCAATTGTTAGATTTTCTTGTTGGATAGGTGCTTTAAGTATTATACAGTGTTCCCCTTCATCCCATACTACAGTCTTTGTTTTAAAATCTAATCTGTCTGATATAAGGATTGTTACCTCAGCTGTCTTTTGATGTTCATTAGCATTATAAATGGTTCTCTATCCCCCCTTTTCAATCTGGAGGTGTCTTTTGGGTCTAGAAAGGTCTTTGAGTCCTTTGTGGACAGCATATGGATGGGTCTTGCTTTTTTATCCAATCTGATACCCTGTGTGCCTTGATTGGAGCATTTAGCCCATTTACAATAGTTATTTAGAGTAACTATTGAAAGATATGCACTTAGTGCCATCGTATTAGCTGTAAAGTCCCTGTTTCTGTAGATTCTCTTTGTTTCTTTGTGGTCTCTGTTACTTTTGGGCTTTCTCTTTGCTTTTGGATCCCCTTTAAGATTTCTTGCAGGGCTGGTTTAGTCATCATGAATTCTCTTAGTTTCTGTTTTTCCTGGAAGCTTTTAGTCTCATCTTCTATTCTGAATGACAGCTTGCTGGATAAAGTATTCTTGATTCCATTTTTTTTCTCATTAATACTCTGAATATATCATGCCAGTCCTTTCTGGCCAGCCAGGTCTCTGTGGTTTGGTCTTCTGCCAGTCTAATGTTTCTACCCTCGTAGGTTACGGGACCTCTTGTCTCAAGCTGCTTTCAGGATTTTCTCTTTATCTCTTAGATATGCGTGCTTTACTTTTATATGTTGGGGGTGTTGTTCTATCTTTTTTTTTTAAAGATTTATTTATTCATGAGATAGAGAGAGAGAGAGAGAGAGAGAGAGAGAGAGAGAGTAAGTCAGAGACACAGGCAGAGGGAGAATCAGGCTCCATGCAGGGAACCTGGCATGGGACTCGATCTCTGGTCTCCAGGATCACACCCTGGACTGAAGGCAGTGCTAAACCACTGAGTCACGCAGGCTGCCCAATGTTCTGTCTTTTATTGATTTTTAGTAGGGTTCTCTGTGCCTCCTGGTCTTAGATGTTTGTTTCCTTTACCACTTTAACAATGTTATCAACTATGATTTGCTCCAAGATACATTCTGTCCCCCTCTCTTTTTCTTCTTCCTCTTGGAATCCAATAGTTCTAATATTGTTTTGCTTTATGGCATTGATGTTTTCTCAAAGCCTCCCCTCATGATCCATTAGTTGTTTTTATCTCTTTTCCTCAGCTTTCTTACTTTCCATCATTTTGTCTGTCACTGACTCTTCTGCCTCTTACTCTAGCTGTTAGCATGTCCTTTTTAGACTGCATATCAGTTAAAATATTTTTAATTTTAGCCTAATTAGATTTTAGGTCTTTTATTTCTGCACTAAGGGATTCTATAGTGTTTTTTTATGCATTTTTAAGCCCAGCTAGTATTTTTACAATTGTTATTCTAAATTCTAAGTCTGACATTTTACTTATATCCATATCGATTAAATCCATGTCAGAGAGTATTACTTCTGGTTCTTTCTTTTGTTGTGAATATCTCCTTCTAGTCATTTTGTCCAGAGAAGAATAGATGAACAAAAGAAATAAATTAAAAATTTCAATTATGACTCCAGTGAAATATACACTAGACAAATTCAAAGAGATCAGAAACCAAAAAAAAGGAAAAAGAAGAGAGAAAGAAAGAATGTAATCTATCAGACACTAGATCCCCAGATTGAAAAGAATGAAAAACTTATATATACAAAAATAAATTTGAATTCAGTGAAAAGAAGCCAACAATGAAGAATATATCTATAAAGTGTAAATGTCAAAATGAAAATTTAATAAAGACTTAAAAAGACAAGAGTTGATAAAAGGAAAAAATAAAAAAACAGAAAATTTTCAACTGAAAGAATAAAGAATCATGAGAAAAAAACCTCAAATTCTATATATTATTTTCCCATAATGCAGAGTTTTTCAGTTCTGTGTGATCTGTAAACTTGGTATTAGCCTGATCCTCCTGCTGGTCTTCTGAGAGAGGAGCTTATTGCACTGATTCTCAGTTGTCCTTTTTGCACAGAGTTGCTGTGCCCCTTGTCAGGGGCCCTGGCTCAGTGTAAGCTGCTTCAAGTTGCTCCATGTGGCTTTTGTTACCTGAAGACTTTTTTCTACACTTTAGAGGATGAAAAAAATTAAAATGGTAGAGCCCCGATCTCCAGCCCTGGAGCTGAGTGATTCTGGCCCCCACTTTTCAGTACACACTCAGGGTAATGTAGTCAGTCAGTTCTGGGTGTGCCAAACTGCACATAGTCTTGCAGCACCCACCTGCATCAATCATCCCAGGGGAGGAAGGGTGGTTTCACCTCTGCCATACTGCTCAATGGGCCTCTGCTTGGGGAGTGGTCCCCAGATGGTGCTGTGGTTCACAATTTATGGCAACACCTAGCTGAGAGGCCACTCCGGGCTGACTAATTGCAGCGGCTTCCCCATTCCAATGCTTGGGAACTCAACCACACTCAGGTACCCCCTGTTCTTTCTGTGACCTCAGGGATCCTGAGATCACAGTGTCCCACCTAGGATCCCCACCACTTCCACACTTGATCACCTTTCAGGCAGGGACATTCCTCACGAGAGCAGACTTCTAAAAGTTCCAATTTTGCACTCCACTGCTATATCACTTTCTGGTAGCTGGCTAAGGAGGCTCCCTCCCACCCTAGACTTATTTTCTGATATAGGCCCTCAGATTCACTCCCCTGCACCTCCTACCTTGCAAAAAATGGTTTACTTTCTATTTGAAGAATTGCTGCAATTCTTTTCTTAGATCACAGGTTGAATTCACAAGTGTTCAGAATAATTTGGTAGATATCTAGTTCACTTCAAGAGACCAGATGAAATGAGAGGCCCCTCTTCTTCTGCCATCTTCTGTTCTGTGCTTTATTAATGTGAGGTATCAGATTGATTGATTGGCAGATGTTGAATGAATTAATAACAAAATTAAAGAAACACATCAACAATAATATAGGGGATTTAACACCCCACTCACAGCAATGGACAGATTATATATATATATATGATCTCCTGATCTGCATTTCCTAGCTCTGTGGTCGAGTGCTGTGTGAAACTGGGCACAAGTTTCTGACAGTTTCCTGTCAGAATCATCTAGAGTATATATATATATACATATATATACACACACACACACACACATACATATATACATATGTATATGTATATATATATGTTATCATATATGATGCCTAAGTGTGTATATATATATAGTTTCTGTCTCTGATACTGGGTTAGCTCATGGTTACTTATGGAAAACGTGACCTGGAATTCATTCAGAGTGTGAAATTAGGTTTTGTCATTTCCTGAAAATCTGCTTTCAGGAAGGATAAGGTGGGAGGCGGAGCACCAAAGGAGTCGGGTCCTCACCTCACCTGTCCCCACCAACTTACCTAGGTAACTTTCAAACCGTCCTGAAAACCTTCAAATTCGACCTGAGATTTAAAGAGAGAACAGCTGGAATGCTACAGAGAGAAGGGTTTTTGCTTCTAACAAGGTAGGAGGGTGAAAAAAAAAAAAAAGAATCAAGTGGGGGAGGGGCTCCGAGGAGCCAGGCTAAGGGAGCAGGAAAGCCCCTTCCCAGAGATGCAGGAACTTTAAAGAAATCTGCACCAGATTCTTCCAGGATGGAAAGGTGCTCAGTAAGGAACTGGGGCAGGATAGCAAGGGGGGCAGTGGAGCCCCCAGTCTCCCGGGGTCACTAAGAGAGGAGGGGTATCCAAGGGAGAGTGCAGGCTGAGATCGGTAAAGGGGCTGGAGCCCACCTGGCGGGGCCTTGGGAGAAGCTGGGGGTCAGGCGGGGGCTCCAGGCAGAGGGGGCTGCGCCCTGCTGCCTTCGGGAGCCTTGGCACTGGGAGCGCGATTCCAGCGGCGCAGGCCCCAGAGCCCAGGGCGCCGGGGGATACAGCCCAGGATCCTGCACTCCCCCCCGGGACAGGCCAAGGTGGGAGGGCCCAGGACTGCCAGGACGCTCCTGCCACCGGGTGGCCCCGAGCTGTGCAGGTCAGCGCCCCCCGCCCCTGGAGCATCCAGGCCCCTGTGGACTAGGAGATGCGGTAGTTACTGCGGGAGCTGACTTCAGGGCTGGGGACCTGGTCGCCACCAGTGTGGTTGTCCCTCCTGGTGTCACCCTGTGCCTGGGAGACTGGGTGCCACCAGGGAACAGGGGCCTCACGGGATAAACAGCTCCAATTGAGCCCAGCACCCAACGGGGGGAGGGCAGCTCCCCCAGGTGCACACACCTGAGAGCACAGCAGCCCCTCCCCCAGAGACCAGCTGGAAGGAAAGGGGAAGAGCAATTTCTGGACCGAGCAGCTCTGGAAAGCTCTAGGGGAAGTCAAGGGATTTACACTATATAGAACCAGAGGGGTACCCCTCCTTTTTTTTTTCTTTTTCCATACAAGTCGTTTTTATATCAGACTATAAACTTCCGTTTTTTTTTTCTCTTTTGCCACCTTAACCACAATATTTTACCACCTCTTCATTTTTAAGTTTCTTCCTTTTTGACTTTCATATTTCTACAATTATATGTCTTAGGTATATTTTCCACTTCTGGATTCCCTTCAACATACTCAATTTAGTTTTGGGAGATATACAAGATATAGGTTTTTGTTTTGTGTTTTTTGTTTTCTCTGCCTTGTTTCATTCTACAATGGTGGAAGGAAATACCTTCTAAAACATGACCCTGTTGGGGATTTACCCCAAAGATACAGATGCAATGAAATGCCGGGACACCTGCACCCCGATGTTTCTAGCAGCAATGTCCACAATAGCCAAACTGTGGAAGGAGCCTCGGTGTCCATCGAAAGATGAATGGATAAAGAAGATGTGGTTTATGTATACAATGGAATATTACTCAGCCATTAGAAACGATAAATACCCACCATTTGCTTCAACGTGGATGGAACTGGAGGGTATTATGCTGAGTGAAGTAAGTCAATCGGAGAAGGACAAACATTATATGTTCTCATTCATTTGGGGAATATAAATAATAGTGAAAGGGAATAGAAGGGAAGGGAGAAGAAATGTGTGGGAAATATCAGAAAGGGAGAACATAAAGACTCCTAACTCTGGGAAAAGAACTAGGGGTGGTGGAAGGGGAGGAGGGTGGGGGGCGGGGATGAATGGGTGATGGGCACTGAGGGGGGCACTTGATGGGATGAGCACTGGGTGTTATTCTGTATGTTGGCAAATTGAACACCAATAAAAAATAAATTTATTATTAAAAAATAAAACGTGACCAGCACGCACCCAGAACCAAGTGGAATACCGTGCTGGTTCATTCTGTGAGATTATATTCTCTCTTCATTCCCATTCTGCCCCCCTCTTTTATCTCGTTTATGTTTTGGTGGTCAATGTTGGGACCCTCTACAAGTGTTTCTGGTTTATATAAATAAAAGGCTTTCAAATTGGCAAAGAAGAAGTCAAACTTTCCCTCTTTGCAGATGACATGATATTGTACATAGAAAACCCAAAAGACTCCACTCCAAGATTCCTAGAACTCATATAGCAATTCGGCAGTGTGGCAGGATACAAAAATCAATGCCCAGAAATCAGCGGCATTTCTATATGCTAACAATGAGACTGAAGAAAGAGAAATTAAGGAGTCGGTCCCAGTGACAATTTCACCCAAAAGCATGAGATACCTAGGAATACACCTAACCAAAGAGGTAAAGGATCTATACCCTAAAAACTATAGAACACTTATGAAAGAAATTGAGGAGGACACAAAGAGATGGAAAAATATTCCATGCTCATGGATTGGAAGAATTACTATTGTGAAAATGTCCATGCTACCCAGGGCTTTTACACGTCTAATGCAATCCCTATCAAAATACCATGGACTTTCTTCAGAGTTGGAACAAATCATCTTAAGATTTGTGTGGAATCAGAAAAGACCCCGAATAGCCAGGGGAATACTGAAAAAGAAAACCAGCACTGGGGGAATCACAATGCCAGATTTCAGGTTGTACTACAAAGCTGTGGTCATCAAGACAGTGTGGTACTGGCACAAAAACAGACACATAGGCCAATGGAACAGGATAGAGAATCCAGAAATGGACCCTGAACTTTATGGTAGAATAATATTCAATAAAGCAGGAAAGAGTATCCAATATTCAATAAAGCAGGAAAAAGGACAGTCTCTTCAATAAATGGTGCTGGGAAAATTGCACATCCACATGCAGAAGAATGAAACTGGACCATTCTTTTACACCAGACAGCAAGATAAACTCAAAATGGATGAACGATCTAAATGTGAGACAAGAATCCATCAAAATCCTAGAGGAGATCACAGGCAACACCCTTTTTGAACTTGGCCACAGCAACTTCTTGCAAGTTACATCTATGAGAGAAAGGGAAACAAAAGCAAAAATGAACTATTAGGACTTTGTCAAGATGAGAAACTTCTGCACAGCAAAGGAAACAATCAACAAAACTAAAAGACAACCTACAGAATGGGAGAAGATATTTGCAAATGACCTATCAGATAAAGGACTAGTATCCAAGATCTATAAAGAACTTATTAAACTCAACAGCAAAGAAACAAACAATCCAATCATGAAATGGGCAAAAGACATGAACAGAAATTTCACAGAGGAAGACATAGACGTGGCCAACAAGCACATGAGAAAATGCTCCGCATCACTTGCCATCAGGGAAACACAAATCATAACCACAATGAGATCCCTCTTCACACCAGTGAGAATGGTGAACATTAACAAGGCAGGAAACCACAAATGTTGGAGAGGATGTGGAGAAAGGGGAACCCTCTTACACTGTTGGTGGGAATGTGAACTGGTGCAGCCACTCTGGAAAACTGTGTGGAGGTTCCTCAAAGAGTTAAAAATAGAGCTGCCCTATGACCTGGCAGTTGCAGTGCTGAGGATTTACCCCAAAGATACAGATGCAGTGAAACGGTGGGACACCTGCACCCCGATGTTTCTAGCAGGAATGTCCACAATAGCCAAACTGTGGAAGGAGCCTCGGTGTCCATCGAAAGATGAATGGATAAAGAAGATGTGGTTTATGTATACAATGGAATATTACTTAGCATTAGAAATGATGAATACCCACCATTTGCTTCAATGTGAATGGACCTGGAGGGTATTATGCTGAGTGAAGTAAGTCAGTCAGAGAAGGACAAACATTATATGGTTTCACTCATATGAGGAATATAAGAAATAGTGAAAGGGATTAAAAGGAAAGGAGGGGAACTGAGTGGGAAATATCAGTAGGGAGACAGAACATGAGAGACTCCTAACTCTGGGAAATGAACCATGGGTAGTGGAAAGGGAGGTGGGCAGGGGGATGGGGTGACTGGGTGACAGGCACTGAGAGTGGCACTTGGCAGATGAGCACTGGGTGTTATACTATATGTTGGCCAATTGAACTCCATAAAATATATATCTTTTTTTTTTAAAGGAAGGATAAAGTGGGTGACCTCCAACCACTCCCTAGTCTTTAAATAGTGATCTTGCAGGCTTTTCCTCAGGCTCCTGAAAGGATAAATTTTAAGATAGGTGGGGTGTGGGGCAGGGAGTTTGGATTTCCTTCCTAAATTGGCAAAATTCAAATAAGCTTTTTGAGGAGAACATTGATTAGAGGTTAGAAAGAATGCTAGGATCTTCCTAACAAATCATGGCTCCATCACTTTGTTCGAGAACTGATGTGTCATGAATCTGGCTCTTTATGACAAGGTGACTTTGGAATCAAGATGTCAGGTTCTTGATTAAGGAGCTATTGGCAGGCTCAGAACTTTCTAGCACACAGAGAGCTGCTATCTGTTCCCCAGAACAGTGACTTCTGCATCTTGGCCAAATCATCCTGTTTCAGCTTTGCAAGGAGCTACAACACCTTCCACAACTGTGTGAAAAAGAAATCCTCTATGTGAATTCTTCCTGGGGAGTGAAGGACCTTCTCCCCAGGCCCTTTAATGACAGCAATAGCATCTTTTTCAACTTTGCATTCCTAACAAGAGGCATTTCTGATATAAAACTAGGGTTTGCCAAATTCTGCCTTGGCAAATGAATGAGTGGATGAATTAATGGGGAACCCTGTCCAGGAGTTGAGTTGCTAGACAAGAGACCTGGGATCCATGGCCCTGACCCTTCTCTTCTCAGTTAAGCCTTCTGCAGGGCCACCATGCTTCCATCTTCAGCCCTAAAGAGTCTCCTTACCACCTGTGTTCTCACTGCCTTGGTTTCCAGCATTGTGGGTAGATTGGACAAATGGCCTCTTTCCCCCTGCCCCCAGATTGGAAGAGTAAAATGGACAATACAAAACAGAAATGCCTACTTCGGAGAGACCAGGTCCTGCTTCAGGAGCCGGACTGAACTCTGCAGGGTTGGGGACCCTGATCAAGCACCTGGGCAGTGGGCAGCTGAAAGGCCTGAGCCTGAACACTGAATGGGGCCTAATGTGGCCAAGTGGGCTCATTCAGCCCTACAGAAAGTGGGCTTCATGGTATCTTGATTCTCAGGAATGTTTGGCTATTGAAAGCATCAACTATGATTCTTGACAGTTTTCATTCCTGAATTATTTTTTAAACACTTTTTATTTCCTTTTCAGAGAGTTATAAATGTTCAAGCTGCTCTCTTAATGCATGTAGTGCTGACCTGCAGACGACTTGTGAAGCGTCTCAAAGCTGCTTCATATATAAGCAAGAATTGAGGACATCAGGTATGTGCCAGGCCTCTCCCCAGGTTGTTCATCATGCAGGACAGACAGAAAAGGTGCTTAGAGTGAAGGAGTTTGCTGTATTTAGTGACTAGATGGAGTTCCTCACTTTCCTGTGCATCTTCTATTTTACCCTACTTTCTTATGTTGAATTCTACCCAGATAGGACTGTGGGTGTGGGGTGGCGGGAGGAGGCAGGGTGGGAGACACTGGGAAAAAGACTGGACAATCCTGGTTCTGCATCAACCTCATTGAAGTATGACACTCCTATTCTAACAAGTGCTAACAAACCATCCCTGCACTGGTTTATTCCATGGACCAATGCATAAGGACTCCTTAAGAAGTGGAAAGACTAAAGACAAAAGGATTTGAAGCACAGAATCCTTTAATAATGGTAGCCTATTTGGACATCGCTCTCTCTTTGGTTCAAAGGGGAAATTCCTTCTGGGGTTTGGTTTTGTACAGGGAAGCTCTTACAATATGTTGAAGAGAAAGGTTGTTCTTCAAGCAAGTGTGTCCCAAGGACCTTCTCAGCAACACTAGGAGATAATCAAACATTCAGGTACAACTACCAGTGCTGCCAAGAGGAGCTCTGTAACCAAGGGGACTTCCAAGGTGAGTGCCAACACATGTCTGCTGTCCCTCCCTTCCCATCCTTTATCCCAATCCATTGTCTTATGTCTGTCTTCTAAGTACCTTCCTAGGACCTGTCTCTCTGCTTCTGAGCTGCCTATTGATTTTGCTCACTGACTGTCTTTCCTTCCTGTGAAGGGATAGGCACAAGCCCTTCTTTTAGACTGAATGGCAGCTGGGCGGCTGGGATGGGTCCTCAGGATTTACACTAAGTATGAGTTTGTAGGTTTAAATTGTTTGCTTTTCCATTCCAGTTGAAAAGTTGTTTGTCCTTGCCTATTTATTTCTGCACTCTCTTAACAGTATTTTTTAATTGAAGTATAATTAACATACAGTATTATATTAGTTTCAGGTGTACAATATAGTGATCCAACAATTCTATATATTGCTCAGGGCTCATCAAGATAAATGTACTCTTAATCTCTTTCACCTATATAATCCATCCTCCACCCACCTACCTGCTAGCAACCATCAGTTTATTCTATTTAAGAGTGTATTTTGTTTGCCTTTTTAAAAAACCTTTGTTAATTTGTTTTGTTTTTTAAATTCTATATATGAGTGAAATCATATGATAGATACTTATTTTTCCTTGACTGACTTATTTCACTTAGCATTTATGCTCTAAATCCATCCATGTTGTTTGAAATGGAAAGATCTCATCCTTTTTTATGGTTGTGTAATATCCTCTTGTATAGACACGCCTGGGTGGCTCAGTGGTTAAGCATCTGCCTTTGGCTCAGGTTGTGATCCTGGGGTCCCAGGATTGAGTCCCACACTGGGCTCCCTGCAGGGAGCCTGCTTCTCCCTCTGCCTATATTTCTGCCTCTCTTTCTCTGTGTCTCTAATGAATAAATAAATTCACACACACACACATACATATCACGTGTTCTTTATCCATTCTTCAGTCCATGGACACCTGGGTTGTTTTTTCATATATCAGCTATTGCAAATAATTCTACAATAAACATAGGGGTGCATATATCTTTTCAAATTAGTGTTTTTCATTTTCTTTGGGTAAATACCCCAGTAATGAAATTATGGGATTACATGGAATTTTCCATGTTTATTTTTTTGAGGAACCTCCATACTGTTTTCCACAGTGGCTATACCCAATTTGCATTCCTACCAACAGTACACAAAGATTCCTTTTTCTCCGCACCCTCACAAATACTTGTTATATTTCCTATGTTTTTTATTTTAGCCATTCAGACAGGCATAAAGTGATATCTAATTATAGTTTTAACTTGCATTTTCCTGATGATCAGTGATGTAGAGCATCTTTTTTTATGTGTCTGTTGGCCATCTGTATATCTTTCTTGGAAAAATATCTATTCAGGTCCCATGCCCATTTTTTTTTTTAAAGCCTACAGGTTTCTTTTTTTTTTTTAATTTTTTTTTTTATTTATGATAGGCACACAGTGAGAGAGAGAGAGGCAGAGAGACACAGGCAGAGGGAGAAGCAGGCTCCATGCACCGGGAGCCCGACATGGGATTCGATCCCGGGTCTCCAGGATCACGCCCTGGGCCAAAGGCAGGCGCCAAACCACTGCGCCACCCAGGGATCCCCCATGCCCATTTTTTAATTGGATTATTTGTGGGGGGTTTTTGGTATTGAGTTGTATAAACTCTTTATATATTTAGAATATTATTTATATATAATTTTTATTATTGTTTATATTATTTATGTATTTTATTTTTTATATTAAAAATTATATATTATTTATATATTTAATTATATATTTAAAAGATATATATAATTTGTAAATATCTTTCTTCATTCAGTAGGTTGCCTTTTTATTTTGTTGGTGATTTTCTTTGCTATGCAAAAGCGTTTTATTTTGGTGTAGTCCCAGTAGTTTATTTTTGTTTTATTTCCTTTGCTTAAGGAGATATATAAAGAAAAATGTGTCTACAGATGATGGGAAATTACTTCCAATGTTTGGTCATGGACTGGAAGAACGAATATTGTTAAAATGTCCATACTACCCAAGCAATCTACAGATGTGCAATTCCTATCAAAATACAACAATATTTTTCACAGAACTAGAGAAAATAAAACTAAAATTTGTACCACAAAAGACTGAGTAGCCAAAGCAATCCTGAGGGAATAAAGCTCAAAGTATCACAATCCCAGATTTCAAGATACACTATAGAGCTGTAGTGATCAAAACAGTATGGTACTGGCACAAAAATAGACACATAGATCAATGGAACAGAAGAGAGAATGCAGAAATAAACCCATGCTTGTATGGTCAATTTTTCTATGGCAAAGGAGAGAAGAATATACAATGGGGATAAGGCAGTCTCTCCCAAAGATGTGCTGGGAAAACTGGGCAGCTACCTCTATACAAAAGAATGAAACCAGACCACTTTTTTATGCCATTCACAGAAATAAGCTAAAAATGTATTAAAGACTTAGATGTGAAACTTGAAATGATAAAATTTCTTACCAGTATTTTTTAAGACCACAAGTTACCTTCTGTCATCTAAGCATTTTTCTCCAGCCAGGGCAAAGGATCAATTCATGAAAGAAGCAAATAAACCAAATTCCTATAAGATCCTCTATCTTTCCACTTAATACCTACTCCCCTCCACACACACACACACACCCTCTATGCCACCCTAGTTTTAAATAATTTTGATTTGGGGTGGAGGAATCATGGAATAAGCATGATCTTGGTTGGGGGATAATAATGCTCTGAGCTCCTTTTATGGCTTACTCTTAGGGTAATAATGGGTAGGGTAATAATGGGTAATCCTGTGCTGATTCAACTCCAAGGAGGTCACATCAGCTCAAGTGGGCTGGTGTTGCTGTTACCACCACATATGTTTTACAGAGAAAAAGTAGCAACAGGATGGAGACTCTAACCCAAATGGTCAATTTACAATCTGGGACTTTATTCTCTGTGCTATCCTGCCTCTCAACCAATAACCAAGTCCTGGACACATTAGTTAGCTTGGGCTACCACCACAAAGCAACATGAACAAGGTGGCTTAAGCAATAAAAAATTACTTTTCTCAGTTCTGGAAGCTGGAAGTTTGAGACCAAGGTGCCATCAACACTGTTGTCTTCTGAGGTCTCTCTTGGGCTGTTTTCCCCGTGTCTTCACATCATCCTTCCTCTACATGTGTCTGCTATATATTGGATATTTGTGCACCCTACTCCCAAGCAATGGTATTGGATAGTGGGGACTTTCAAAGCTTGCCACCCTCATGAACAGCATTAGTGCCCTTATAAAAGAGGCTCCACAGAGCTCCCTTGCCCCTTACACTGAGTGAGGACACGATGAGATGGCTGTCTATGAACCTGGAAGAGAATCCTTACCAGACATTGAGTCTTCTGGTCCCTTGGTCTGGTCTTCCAGGGTCCAGAACTGTGAGAAATAAATTTCTGTTGTTTATAAGCCATCAGTTGTGTGTTATCTGGTTGTAACAGTTCAGATGGACTAAGGCAGTGTCTGTGTCCCAATCTTCTCTTATAAGGATATCAGCCTGATTGGATTAGGGCCCACTATAGTGACCTCATCCTAAAAGGCTATGTCTCCAAATACAGTAAAATTCTGAGGTATTGAAGACTAGGACTCCAACGTATTAATTTTGGCAGAACACAATTCAACCCATAGCAAAGTGTTATAGAGTAAATGACTTTAGGCATTGAGAAAAACTTTTCAGCTATTGCTCCAGGAGGAAGTGGTTGGTGCAGTGTCAATACACAGTGTATACTTAATAGGTATAACCCATTATTCTTTTTCTTCTCTGCATCCTTCTCATCTATACCCATTATCTTCCCATTTCTTTTCCCCAATTTTCCTTTCATTTTACTACTAATTATTTCCCCGTCTTGCTAATCTTTCCCTGAACTTCATTCTCTTCTGGAATAAGCAATGTGGGTGTCAACAGTCATATCTCCAAGAAAGCACTGCAGTCATTCATGGGTGTGGCAGCCAATTGATCACTATATTCTGTGGGTAAGAATATGGGGCTAGAGAGCAGCATCTGCATCTCAGGAGAGATTCCATGAGGTCAGGGGCCTCTGAAAGAACACATTTGTCTGTTTCTTCAAGATATCAAATAGGGAGAGGGTGGTAAGATGGGGGAAACAGCAGGTGGTAAGATGGGGAAATAGACCCTAGGCTTCCCTCATCCATTTAACACAGCTTGATAAATATTAAATAATTATAAACACTCAAGAAATCAATCTGAGGACTGATAGAAAAAACTGCACAAGTAGAGGGAGAGAAAAGACACATTGTGGAGGATAGGAGGTGTGGAGATGTGATTTGGGGGGGGGGGAATCAGGTGCTGCAGAGAGGAGGGAGCCCTGGTAATGGAGAGAGGTTCGAGAAAGAGAAAGGAATGCTCTGAGATCACACAAGGAAAACACTTTCCCCAAACCATTGATTGGGAAAATGAGAGGGGCTGACTTCCATGAGTTTTACAACCTGTGAGGTTCAAAGACTGGAGTTTTAGAGGTCTGTGTGTGGCTGGTGGTGAGCCCTGGGGAGATTGCAGTGCTCCTGTGGAGAAGGAGGGCAGATAGCCCCCTTTCCCCTCTGGGGAAAGATGGATAAGTTGCTTGCAACATATAAACTACCAAAACTGAAACAGGAAGAAATAGAAAATCTGAACAGACCCGTAACCAGCAAGGAAATTGAATCAATAATCAAAAATCTCCCAATGAACAAAAGTCCAGGGCTGATGGCTTCCTAGGGGAATTCTATCAAACATGTAAAGAAGAGTCAATACCTATTCTTCTCAAACTGTTCCAAAAATAGAAATAGAAGAAAAACTTCCAAATTCCTTCTATGAGGCTGCCATTACCTTAATTCCAAAACTAGACAAAGACCCCTCTAAAAAGAAGTACAGGCAAATATCCCAGATGAATATGCATGCACAAATTCTTACCAAGATACCAACTAACAAATCCAAGAGTACATTAAAAGAATTATTCACCATGATTATGTGGGATTTATTCCTGGGTGCAGGGGTGGTTCAATATCTTCAAATCAATCAGCATGATACACCACATTAATTAAAGAAAGGGTAAGAACCATATGATTCTCTCAATAGATGCAGATAAAACATTTCACACAATCCAGCATCCATTCTTGATAAAAAAAGAAAACCCTCAACACAGTAGGAAAAGATGGAATATACTTCAATATCATAAAAGCCATATATGAAAGACTCAAAGCTAATATCATCAATGGGGAAAACTTAGAGCTTTTCTTCTATGGTCAAAAGTAAGACAGAGATGACCACTCTCACCAATGTTCTATAACACAGTACTGGAAGTCCTAACCCCAAGCAATCAGACAACAAAATGAAATAAAAGGCATGCAAATCAGCAAGGAGTAAGTCAAACCTTCACTATCTGCAGATGACATGATACTTTATGTAGAAAACCCAAAAGACTCTATCCAAAAATTGCTAGAACCAATATATCAATTCAGCAATGTTGCAGGATATAAAAGTCAATGTACAGAAACCTGTTACTGTCTCTGCATACCAATAATGAAGCAGCAGAAAAAGAAATAAAAGAAGCAATCCCATTTACATTTGTACCAAAAACAATAAGATTCCTAGGGATCATCAGTATTCTGAAAACTACAGAACACTTATGAAAGAAATTGAAGAGGACACAAAGAAATGGAAAAACATTCCATGCTCAAGGACTGTAAAAACAAACATTGTTAAAATGTTTATGCTATCCACAGTAATCTACACATTTCATGCAATCCCTATCAAAATATCACCAGCACGTTTCACAGAGTTGGAACAAATAACCCTAAAATTCCTATGGAACCACAAAGGACCCTGAATAGACAAAATGATCTTGATAAAGAAAAGCAAAGCTGGAGGCATTGAGATTCCAGAATTCAAGCTGTATTACAAAGCTGTAATCATCAAGACAGTATGGTACTGGCACAAAAACAGACAGTGGACCAGAATAGAGAACTCCGAAATGGACCCACAACTTGATAGTCAACTTATCTTCAACAAAGCAGGAAAGAATATCCAATGGGAGAAAGACGGTCTCTTCAACAAATGGTGTTGAGGGAACTGGACAGCTGCATGCAAAAGAATGGAACTGAACCACTTTCTCACACCATACACAAAAATAAGTTCAAATGGATGAAAGATCTAAATGTGAGACAGGTTATGGGCACTGAGGTGGGCACTTGACGGGATGAGCACTGGGTGTTATTCTATATGCTGGCAAATTGAACACCAATAAAAAATAAATTTATAAAAAAAATAAGTGTGAGACAGGAAACCATTAAAATCCTAGAGGAGAACACAGACAGAAAACTCATTGACCTTGGCCTTAGCAACTTCTTAGTGGACAGGTCTCTGGAGGCAAGGGAAACAAAATCAAAACTTAACAATTTACACTTCATCAGGATAAAAAGTGTCTGCACAGTGAAGGAAACAGTCAACAAAACTAAAAGGCACCCTATAGAATGGGAGAAGATGTTTGTAAATGACATATCTGACAAAGGGTTCGTATCAAATCTGCAAATGATTTATCAAACTCAACACCCCAAAAATAAATAATCCAGTTAAGAAACGGGCAGAGGGCACGAATAGACACTTTTCCAAAGAATAAATATAGATGACTAATAGACACATGAGAAGATCCTCAACATCACTCGTCATCAGGGAAATACAAATCAAAACCATGATGAGATAGTACCTCACATGTCAGAATGGCTAAAATTAACAACACAGGAAACAACAGATGTGGGGAAAGGGAAACCCTTTTACAATGTTGGTGGGAATGCAAATTGATGCAGCCACTCTGTAAAACAGTATAAAGGTTCCTCAAGAAGTTAAAAATAGAACTACCCTATGACCCACCAGGTACACTAGCAGGTATTTACTGAAAGTGTACAAAATACTGATTCAAAGGGATACATGCACCCTAA
Source organism: Nyctereutes procyonoides (assembly GCF_905146905.1). NCBI lineage: Eukaryota > Metazoa > Chordata > Mammalia > Carnivora > Canidae > Nyctereutes > Nyctereutes procyonoides. The sequence continues at coordinate 28,631,355 of NW_026575120.1, forward strand.
TGTTTATAGCAGCAACATCCACAATAGCCAAACTATGGAAAGAGCCTTAATGTCCATTGACAGGTAAATGGATAAAGAAGAAGCAATATATATATTATATAATATTATATATATAATTATATATATAAAATATTACTCAGCTATCAAATAGAGTGAAATCTTGCTATTTGCAGCAGCATGGGTGGAGCTAGAACCTATTATGCTAAGTGAAATAAGTCAGTCAGATAAAGACAAATAGTATGATTTCACTTATATGTGGAACTTAAGAAAGACTACAAATGAACATGGGGGGAAAGAGAGGGAAACCATAAAAATGAATGTTAACTATAAAGAACAAACTGAGGGTTACTGGAAGGAGGTGGGTAGGTGGGGAGGAGTTAAATGGGTGATGGGTATTAAAGGGAGCACTTGTTATTAAGAGCATGGGGTATTGTGTGTAAGTGATGAACCACTAAATTCTACTCCTGAAACACATATTGCACTGTATATTAACTAACTGGAGTTGAAATAGAAATGAAAACTACAAAAAAAAAAAGGAGGAAGAGGAGGAGGAAGAAGAAGAAGTGAGTTATAATTTATAGGGTTTCATCCCAGGTAAGGAAATGTCAAATAGGTTTCTGCATAAATGATAGCAGACCCATTGCATATGTGACATTGAGTCAGCGTTAAGGAGGAAAAGCCAATGAGACTTGAGCCCCCCAGGCGCTACCTGAATGGGGAAGTGAAGCATTTTCCTCCAAGACAGCCTTGGCCACCTCTGAAGATGAAACCACAAGAGAAGGAACTAGTTTGGTCCAAAAGAAAAAGCACATCTTTGGATTTGTACTGTTATTTCATTCAGACCCACTGCCTCAGCACTTTATACAGGGCACAGAAGCCAAAAGCAAATCAATTTAGCTTCATAAAAATAATACATGAATACAAAATGCAAACATACTATTTTTCCATTTAAAACACACACACAAAAATCTATTAAAGAAATTTTAAAAATTCCGTAGGCTAAACAAAAAAAATGAAGTATCTGTTTCAGTTCTAACCTGTTTCTTCCATCCTGCAAACAGAGCCTATGTAGACAGAGGAGTACACAAGTGGCCAACAGGTGACACAAAATCCAAAAGAGAACACACACACACACACACACACACATACACACACACACACGAAGAGCTAGAGTGAAACCCAGGCAAGTGTGTAGGTAAAAGAGGCAGTGAAGTACTATCAGGATGGGGAAGTAAACAGAAGGGAAAAGTAGGGATGAATTTATATATATATATATATATATATATATATATATATATATATTTATATATATATATATATATTTTTTTTTATGATAGTCACAGAGAGAGAGAGGGAGAGGCAGAGACACAGGCAGAGGGAGAAGCAGGCTCCATGCACCAGGAGCCCGACGTGGGATTTGATCCCGGGTCTCCAGGATCGCGCCCTGGGCCAAAGGCAGGCGACAAACCCCTGCGCCACCCAGGGATCCCGGGATGAATTTATATTAAAGAATGTCTCCATCTTGTGGTCATTATGGTGTAACCACTAATTAAGTCAAGTTTTATTTCCATTTATTCATCCCTCCATCTTTGTGTGCATTTATTCACCAACCTAACTTGTACTTTCCAGTTGAATGTGGCAGGCACTGTTCTAAGTATTAGGGCTAGAGTAGTGAACAAAGTTAAAATTCCCTGCCAATAATTTTTTATTGGTGTTCAATTTACCAACATACAGAATAACACCCAGTGCTCATCCCGTCAAGTGTCCCCCTCAGTGCCCGTCACCCATTCACCCCCACCCCCCGCCCTCCTCCCCTTCCACCACCTCTAGTTCGTTTCCCAGAGTTAGGAGTCTTTATGTTCTGTGTCCCTTTCTGATATCTCCCACACATTTCTTCTCCCTTCCCTTAGATTCCCTTTCACTATTATTCATATTCCCCAAATGAATGAGAACATACACTGTTTGTCCTTCTCCGATTGACTTACTTCACTCAGCATAATACCCTCCAGTTCCATCCACGTTGAAGCAAATGGTGGGTATTTGTCGTTTCTAATGGCTGAGTAATATTCCATTGTATACATAAACCACATCTTCTTTATCCATTCATCTTTCGATGGACACCGAGGCTCCTTCCACAGTTTGGCTATTGTGGACATGGCTGCTAGAAACATCGGGGTGCAGGTGTCCCGGCGTTTCATTGCATCTGAATCTTTGGGGTAAATCCCTAACAGTGCAATTGCTGGGTCGTAGGGCAGGTCTATTTTTAATTCTTTGAGGAACCTCCACACAGTTTTCCAGAGTGGCTGCACCAGTTCACATTCCCACCAACAGTGTAAGAGGGTTCCCTTTTCTCCGCATCCTCTCCAACATTTGTTGTTTCTTGCCTTGTTAATTTTCCCCATTCTCACTGGTGTGAGGTGGTATCTCATTGTGGTTTTGATTTGTATTTCCCTGATGGCAAGTGATGCAGAATCCATCATATCAGCAAGAGAAAAACCAAGAACCATATGATCCTCTCATTAGATGCAGAGAAAGCATTTGACAAAATACAGCATCCATTCCTGATCAAAACTCTTCAGAGTGTAGGGATAGAGGGAACTTTCCTCGACATCTTAAAAGCCATCTACGAAAAGCCCACAGCAAATATCATTCTCAATAGGGAAGCACTGGGAGCCTTTCCCCTAAGATCAGGAACAAGACAGGGATGTCCACTCTCACCACTGCTATTCAACATAGTACTGGAAGTCCTAGCCTCAGCAATCAGACAACAAAAAGACATTAAAGGCATTCAAATTGGCAAAGAAGAAGTCAAACACTCCCTCTTCGCCGATGACATGATACTCTACATAGAAAACCCAAAAGCCTCCACCCCAAGATTGCTAGAACTCATACAGCAATTTGGTAGCGTGGCAGGATACAAAATCAATGCCCAGAAATCAATGGCATTCCTATACACTAACAATGAGACTGAAGAAAGAGAAATTAAGGAGTCAATCCCATTTACAATTGCACCCAAAAGCATAAGATACCTAGGAATAAACCTAACCAAAGAGGTAAAGGATCTATACCCTAAAAACTATAGAACACTTCTGAAAGAAATTGAGGAAGACACAAAGAGATGGAAAAATATTCCATGCTCATGGATTGGCAGAATTAATATTGTGAAAATGTCAATGTTACCCAGGGCAATTTACACGTTTAAAGCAATCCCTATCAAAATACCATGGACTTTCTTCAGAGACTTAGAACAAATTATTTTAAGATTTGTGTGGAATCAGAAAAGACCCCAAATAGCCAGGGGAATTTTAAAAAAGAAAACCATATCTGGGGGCATCACAATGCCAGATTTCAGGTTGTACTACAAAGCTGTGGTCATCAAGACAGTGTGGTACTGGCACAAAAACAGACACATAGATCAATGGAACAGAATAGAGAACCCAGAAGTGGACCCTCAACTTTATGGTCAACTAATATTCGATAAAGGAGGAAAGACGATCCACTGGAAGAAAGACAGTCTCTTCAATAAATGGTGCTGGGAAAATTGGACAGCCACATGCAGAAGAATGAAACTAGACCACTCTCTTGCACCATACACAAAGATAAACTCAAAATGGATGAAAGATCTAAATGTGAGACAAGATTCCATCAAAATCCTAGAGGAGAACACAGGCAACACCCTTTTTGAACTTGGCCACAGTAACTTCTTGCAAGATACATCCACGAAAGCAAAAGAAACAAAAGCAAAAATGAACTATTGGGACTTCATCAAGATAAGAAGCTTTTGCACAGCAAAGGATACAGTCAACAAAACTCAAAGACAACCTACAGAATGGGAGAAGATATTTGCAAATAACATATCAGATAAAGGGCTAGTTTCCAAAATCTATAAAGAACTTATTAAACTCAACAGCAAAGAAACAAACAATCCAATCATGAAATGGGCAAAAGACATGAACAGAAATCTCACAGAGGAAAACACAGCTAGTTAACTATCAAATCATTCTGAACACCCAAGACATTGATTGGAAGTCTTAGAGAACATAGCTGCATGTCTAAAACTAGAAAAATGATGCGTGGAAGGTAAGAACTCTAGAGCTGATTCTTGGGAGAAAAGAATCATGGGTGCTGCTCAGAGGAGGGAGTAGCCAGAGAGAAGGAGAGAGAGAAAAATCACTGAAAAAAAAAAAAGGGTGAGGTTTACAATACCACCAGTTTTCTATATACAGCTGAGTGCAGAGTCTGAAGCTTCAGAAGTCCAAGACATTGCTAGGTTTGCACCTGGGGAATTGAGTGGTGCTCCAGTGGAAGACCAGGGCAGAGCCCCAGCACTGGGCATTCTAAGGCTCCCCACAGCCACAGGGAAGAAGTGGTTCCCCACTTGGAGTGCATATGCCAGTGGTAATATGGCCTCTCCATGGGCAAAGGATCCTGTAGGCTCATTGAGCTGCCCAGCTCACTGGTATAGGAACAAAGATGCCAGCTGAAGGCAGCAATCCCTGGTGCAGGCTGTGTGTTGTGACTTAGCATAAACCGAGAACTGCTGCACAGTCCCACCACTGTCTTCAGGGACAAGCTGGAACTGGTCACCGCACAGGGAGACCCTTCCCCAGAGGATCAGTGCCGGTCCAACCAGTGGGGATACCTGAAGTGTGGGGTTTTCAAACACAGCTGTGCCTGAGATAAATCCAGGAGAGTGAGTCTTAACTGAAGGAAACAAACTGAGGGTTGCTGGAGGGGAGGGGGGTGGGGGATGGAGTAACTACGTGATGGGCATTAAGAAGGGCAAGAGATGTGCTGAGCATTGGGTGTTATACACAACTGATGAATTACAGAGCTCTACATCTGGAATGATTATGTTGGCCAACTGAATTTAAATGATTAAACAAAACAAAACAGGAGAGCTGTGCCATTTGGCGGGCAAACAGTTCAGACACAGGGTGAAGGCAGGAATCTGACAGAAGTCATAGAAACAGGAGGGGTCATTGTCTGCACATTGTGAAGGCTTACTGAAGAAGGGTAGCTTACATTTCCTGCTCCTAAGCAGAGAGGATGGGGCAAGGCCACGCTCTCCTAGTGCCCGGCAGCCTGATCCACCTCAGTGAGCTAAACACTGCCACCAAGTGGAGAACAGAGCAGGTGCACCGAGCTCCGCCCCCTGCACCTTGCAGGCACATCCCCACTAGGGCAACTCCACCTGAGAATCATCGGGGCAGGCCTTTCCCCCAACCCCTAGAACACCAGCACAGGCCTACTGATCACAGAATGCTGCAAAGCTTCAGCTCTATGGGAAACAGAATCCAGCATCCATTAGGTTTTTAAATTTTTGTTTCTTTTTGTTTTTTGGTTTTCTCTCTTTTTTTTCTTTTTTCTTGGATACAGAAAGAACAATTCATTTTTCAAAAATTTTTTCTTTTCCTTTTCTTTCTTCCTACCTTTTATTCTATCAAGCTTTTTGTAACAAGAAGACCAAAACACACCTAGGATCCAGCTTCCTTCATGTATTTCATTATATTTTATCTTAAAATTTTTTTGATTTTTTAATTTTTATTTTATTTGTTTTTTTCCCTCCATCCAAAATGGCAAGACAGAATAACTCACCCAAAAGAAAGACAAAGAGCAGGAAGAAATGACAGCCAAAGATTTAATTAATAAGATGTCTGAATTAGAATTTAAAACAACAATTGTAATGGTACTAGCTGGGCTTGGGGAAAAAAAGCATAGAAGACACTAGAGAATCACTTCCTGCACAGATAAAAGGACTAAAATCTGCTCAGGCCAAATTAAAAATGCTATAAGTGAAATGCAGACCTAGATGGACCAAAGCAGAGGAATGAATCAGTGTATAGAAGATAAAATTATGGAAAATAATGAAGCTGCAAAGAAGAGAGAAACAAAGGTAATGGGTCTTGAAAGTTGACTTAGGAAACTCAGTAACTTATTAAAATGGAGTATCATAGGAATCCCAGAGATTAAAAGAGAGATAAAGGGAAGAAGGCCTATCTGAGCCACTTATAGCTGGAAGCAAATTATAACTGGAAACTTAGCTAGTCTAGGGGAGGATACAGGCGTCAATACCTAGAAGCACAGAGAAACTCCCATTAAATTTAACAAAAGCCACATATCGCCAAGACATATCATAGTCAAATTCACAAAATACACAGACAAGGAAAGAATCCTGAAAGGAGCAAGGGGAAAAAAGTCCTTAACTGACAAGAGAAGACAAGTGGGTTTGCAGCACATCTGCCCACAGAAACTTGAGAGGACAGAAACAAGTGGCAGGATATATTCGACGTGCTGAATGGGAAGAACACACAGCCAGGCCACTTTGCCCTGGAAAGCTGTCATTTAGAATAGAAGGAGAGATAAAGAGTTTCCCAAACAAAAACTAAGGGAGTTCATGACCACTAAATCAGCCCCACAAGAGATATTAGAGGGGGACTCTTTCAGTGAGAAAGAAAGGCCAAAAGCAACAAAGACTAGACTAGAAAGGGGCAGAGAACATCACCAGAAACACCGGCTTTACAGGTAATACAATGTCACCAAATTCCTATCTATCAATAATCACTTAGAATATAAATGGACTAAATGCTTCAATCACGACATAAAGTATCAAAATGTATTTTTAAAAAAGACCTATTCATATGCTGCCTACAAGAGACTCATTTTAGACCTAAAGATACCTGCATATTGAAGGTGGAGGGAAGGAGAACCATCTACCATGTTAATGGTTGTCAAAATAAAGCTGGAGTAACCATACTTATATCACACACACTAGATTTTATTTTATTTATTTTATTTTTTAAAGATTTTATTTATTTATTCATGAGACACGGGGGGGGGTGGCAGAGACATGGGCAGAGGGAGAAGCAGGCTCCATGCAGGGAGCGCAAGGTGGGACTCGATTCCGGGTCTCCAGGATCACGCCCTGGGCTGAAGGTGGAGCTAAACCCCGGAGCCACCTGGGCTGCCCCACAAACTAGATTTTAAACCAAAGACTGTAACAAGAATGAAGAGGGGGACTATATCACAACTAAGGAGTCTATCCATCAAGAAGATCTAACAATTGTAAATACTTTTGCTCCCAACTTGTGATCACCCAAATATATAAATCAATTAATAAAAAACATAAAGAAACTCATGGATAATGATACAATAATAGTAGGGTATTTTAACACATCACTTACACCAATGGACAAATCATCTAAGTAGAAAATCAACAAGGAAACAATGGCTTTGAATGACACACTGGGCCAGATGGATGAACTTAACAGAACATTCCATCCTAAAACTACAAAATACACATTCTCTTCAAGTGCTTATAGAACATCCTGCAGATAGATCACACATTAGCACGCAGAACAAACCTCAACAAATTCAAGATCGAAATCATACCATGCATACTTTTTGAACCAACTCTATGAAACTAAAAGTCATACATAAGAAAAACCCTGGAAAGACAACATGGAGGTTAAACAATACGCTATTAAACAATTAATGGGTCAACCAGGAAATCAAAGAAATAAAAGTGTACATAAAAACAAATGAAAAAGGGCACCTGAGTGGCTCAGTTGATTAAGCATCTGCCTTCAGCTTGGGTCATGATCTCAGGGTCCTGCAATGGAGCCCCCAGTCGGGCTCCCTGCTCACTGAGAAGTCTGCTTCTCCCTCTGCCTCTGACCCCCCACTTGTGCTTGCTCTTGCTCTCTCAAATAAATAAAAATTTTAAAAAAATAATAAGATACCTAAGAATAAATAGAAGTGATAAACCTGTATTTTGAAAACTACAAAACCTGATCAAAGACATTTAAGATGACACAAAGTAATGGAAAAACATTCCATGCTCATGGAATGGAAGAACAAATATTGTTAAAATGTCCATACTATCCAAAGCAATCTACATATTTGAGACAGTGCCTATCAAAATAGCATTTTTCACAGAGCTGGGACAAATAACTCTAAAATTTGTATGGAATCACAACAGATCCTGAATAGCCAAAGCAATCTTCAAAAAGAAAAGCAAAGCTGGAAGTATCACAATTCTGGAATTCAAGTTATATTTCAATGCTGTAGCCATCAAAACAGTACAGTACTGGTACAAAACCAAAAGCATAGATCAATGAAAATAATAGAAAACTCAGAAATGAACCCACAATGATCATATCAATTAATCTTTGACAAAGCAAGAGTATCCAATGGGGAAAAGACAGTCTCTTCAACAAATGGTGTTGGAAAAACTGGACAGCTACATGCAAAAGAATGAAACTGGACCATTTTCTTACACCATATACAAAATAAATTCATAATGAAGTAAAGACCTGAAATCATTAAAATCCTAGAGGAGAACACAGGCAGTAACTTCTTGATCAGTCACAGCAGCTTCTTTCTAGATATGTCTCTTTAGGCTAGTCCCAAAAATGAACTATTGGGACTACATCAAAATAAAAGGCTTCTGCACAGCAAAGGAAATAACCAAGAAAACTAAAAGGCAACCCTTGGAATGGGAGAAGATCACATATCTCATAAAGGGCTGGTATCCAAAATATATAAAGAACTTATAACATGCAACATAAACATAAAACAAAAAATAGAACATAAAATCCAATTAAAAAATGGGCAGGAGATATGGAATAGACATCTCTCCAAAGAAGAAATCTAGATGATCAACTGACACAGGAAAAGATGCTCAGCATCACTTACCATCAGGAAAATGCAAAGCAAAAAAAAAAAAAAAAGAAAAAGAAAAAAATTTTAAAAAAAAGGAAAATGCAAAGCAAAACTACAATGAAATGTCACATCACACCTGTCAGAATGACTAAAATTAACAGCACAAGAAAATAACAGGTGTTGGCAAGGATGTGGAGAAAGGGGAAACCTCTTACACTGTTGGTGGGAATGCAAACTGTACAGCCACTCTGGAAAACAGTATCGAGTTTCCCAAAAAAGTTAAAAATAGAACTAACCTATTATTTAGTAATCACACTACTGGGTATTTACCCAAAAGATTACAAGAATACTAATTCAAAGTGATACATGCACCCCTATATTTATAGCAGCTTTATTTACAATAGCTAAGATATGGAAGCTGTCCAAGTGTTCATCAATTGATGAATGGGTAAAGAAGAGGTGGTATATTTCCAGTGAAATATTACTCAGCCATAAAAAAGAATGAAATCTTGCCATTTGTAATGACATGGATGGAGGTAAAGAGTATAAAGGTAAGTGAAATAAATCAGAGAAAGAAATGTCATATGATTTCATTCATCTGTGGAATTTAAGAAACAAAACAAGCAAATGGAAAAGAGAGAGAGAAAGCAAGAGACAGACTCTTAACTATAGAGAACAACTGATGGTTACCAGAAGGGAGGGGGGCGGGGGATGGGTGAAACAGATGTGGGGATTAAGGAGTCCACTTATGATGAGCATAGGGGGTGTACAGAAGTGTTGAATCATATTGTACACCTGAAACTGACGTAACATTGTATGTTAACTAAGTGGAATAAAAACAAAAACTTTAATTAAAAAAAAATAAAGCCAGTAGGTGATTGTAATGAGCAGTCATGGGTGAGAACCACTGAGAGAAGTCATCCTTTGGACCATGTCTTCAGTGGACTGAGATGAATAGTGTCCCAGCATGGTGGGAGCAGTGGCACCTTCTGTCACTCACAGAAAGAGACTTCTAGCCAGAACCATGTATTTATTGATACCTTCCTTTCCCTCACTCCCCCTAACACCTCAGCTGATGCACGTTAGCATAGGCCCACTTCCCCCACCCCAGGCTCCAATGCACGTTATCCATGCTGCCAAATGCTACAGATACAGATCTCCTCAAAATTCATCTAGAATCTTAAGATTTCCCTCGTAGAGTCCATACTCTTCCACTTCTACTTTGCATCTAGAGCAATCACTTTGGGCTATTTGGGCACAAGTATCACTCTTATTCTCACTTCTTGTATTGCTTTTGAAGCATGTCACCTATACATGTCTTCATTCTCTAAAGGCCCTGGATCTTCTCAAAGACAGGGAGCCAATACTGATTGAGTCTCATCCTCACTCACTTTGTGTGAGACTGGGCACACAACAGACACATCTTGCTGAATGAGTAAATAAATAGACAACTTTATATACTCATCAAGAAACTAACAGACATGAAGGAAAACACAAACCAAACCAAAACAAAGCAAAAAACCCACACAGCACCACATTTAATCCATAAATGGAGATGGCTGGGCTCTTGCAGGAGCTCAATGAAGCATCTTCTCTAGGAAGAGAACAAAGAAGACGGGGGATGGGGGTCTGACTCTGGCCCCATTTCTGATGGCTGATCTGCAATTTTTACTCCCATTAGCAATTGGAAAACCCATATAAGTTATCGTCTCTTTGCATAGGTGTGCTTGTATGCATTTCCTCATTTCAATAGCGATGTCTTTAAGACCTGCAAAAAAATAAAAATAAAATAAAAAGACTGCTATTCTCCTCCTCCTTTCTTATACACCAGGTTTGACCCACCTAGGCTGGACTAGAGTAAGACGTAAGCCAGGCCATACTTGTGTGTGTCATCCAACACAACTGTCTCTGGCAGAGACAATGGGCTGGAATGGTGTCCTCCAACCACAGAGCCTCCAGGTGCCTAAATCCTCTCACAACCTATCTCAATCAAATATTGTTCATAGTTTCCAAACCTTCTTTAAGTAAAAAAATTTCCAATTCATATTACCAATTGGGGGTCTAGCATGTCTTTATAGACATTTCATGCAGATGCAGTAAGAACTTGTTCTTAGTCCTTAGTTCTTATTAATCTTCAAATGACTTTGTGAGGAGCTGCATGTACCTGTGTTGCAGTTATGTGTACCCTCCATGATGAAACATAAATCTAATGTCCTTTTATTCTTGGTTTGAGTCATCTTTTAAGAATTAACAATAACCATTTAAAAGCTATCATTCTGATGGACTTCCCTCTCTTTCAAAGTGTCTTTAGAAACATCCTAACATATGGTGGTAGCTCTATGTTCTCCGTAATTTCATTTTACTTCCTCTGGTTGGGCGCCATATCCATACCCAGTGATTGCTATTTTAAAGCAAAGAATCACTCTGCTACCTAAATTGTAGAAAGCAGAAACATAAGTATGTAAGAGACTAACTGACATGACTAGCCCCTTTAATTTCAACACCTAGGATGAACTCCAAGAAGGCTAAACTCCTGGAGTCAGCAGTCGAAAGTGAGAAGGTAAAGAATAACCATGCAAATAATCCAGCCCTCCTGGAATTCTGCCCCCTGCCCTTCATGCTAAACTATACTACTGCTTCTAATTCATTTCTAAATTTTATTTTCAGTTTAGAATTTTGTGTTGGATTTCTTAAAAGCAAGTAGAATAAATTAAGCTTTACAGTCTCTCTGAAGCTAGTTTATGTTTTACTCATTGCCTTTCTCCAAAGCGTCTACTCTGAAATTTAAAAACCCCAGTGGAGTGGAGAACACAAATTACCCATGTTTAAAAAAAAATAATGGAAGTTAGAGGAGGATGAAGGTTCATCCAATATGCTGAGCCAACTTCCTCAAAGCTAGCAGAGATTGTTGATAAAACCATGTAAAAATTTATAAATAAATGATAGAATGTGAGAAAGTCAGTTAGATACATTTTCAGCAGGAGGCTACTACAGTATCTTTGTTTCTAAGAAATTTGGACAAAAGCTTGTTTCTCTTCAACACCCGCCTTGGGACACATACCCCATAAGCTTATGAGAGAGTACCACTTGTACTGTATCTACACAATATTGCATACTAGAAAAGTACCTGTGTTTATGATGCCAGAAAATTCAGCACACTTTATCTTATTTGCTGTGCACCACTTGAGCTCATTGTCACACTTTCTTTCCATTACTGCAAAGCACGTTGGGCACTTAAAACCATTGGAGTTGAATTCATCAACGTCCTTCTCTTCGAAGTCATTCATCTTAATCTCCCAGGAAGCTGTTTAAAAACAAAACAAAACAAAACACAAAACAAAACAGGCTCGCTATTTGTCACAGACAGGCAAACATACCCATGCTCACAAAGCCAACTTAGAACTTGGGTCTGCTCTCTTCACCCTCCCCTAAACCCCTCCCCAGTGTTCTAGAGGTGAGACTCAACAGAGGAGTTGCCACAAAAATCCCTGCCTTCATAGAGCTTGCTTTCTGGTGGGGGAGATAGATGAAAAGAAAGAAAGAAGGAAAATATGTGGTATGTAAGACAATGACAAATACTGGAAAGAGAAACAGAAAGAGTAGGAAGTACAGGGTGTGGTTGCAATTCTTAAGGTGGTCAGGAAAGGCCTCATTGAAAGTATAATTTTATCTATTCATCTATTTATTTATTTTATAAAGAGACAGAGAGAGCTCGAGTGGGAGGAGGGGCAGAGGGAGAGGGAGAGGGAGAATTCTATGCAGACTCTCTGTTGAGTGTGGAGCCCAATTCAGGGCTTGGTCTCCTGACCCCAAGATCATTACCAGACCCAAAATCAAGAGTTGGATGTTCAACCAACTGAGCCACCCAGGTGCCCCAAAGGGGTAACTGCTAAAACAGAGGCCTAAAACAGATTTACTTCCATTTGCTTGTGCAGAATAATTCAGTCTTATAAAGATCACAGGGCATATATTTCTTACTTAAAAATGTATATAACTAAAAACAAATAAATAAAAGTAAATAAAAACAATGAGAAGGGATAGGAAAAAAATGTGTTCTAAAATTTGCTTTTGCCCCTGAAGAATGAGGAAGGAAGACCTGCAAAAAACAAAAACAAAACAAAACAAAAAGAAAAAAAAAACTGAATTAAAAAGTAAGCAAAAAACTAAATGGACATTTTCCCAAAGATATAAGAATGGTCATCAGGTATACAAAAAAACGTTTACATCATTGGTCATTAGGAAAATGCAAATCAAAATCACCATGACATCACACCTGTTAGAATTCCATCAAAAGGACAAGAAATAACAAATGCTGCTGAGGATGTAGAAAAATGGAAACCATTGTGCACTTCTGTTGGGACTATAAATCGGCACAGCCACTATGTACAACAATTTACAGAATCCTTAGAAAAATTAAAAATAGAACTACTGTTAAAAAAGAAAACCACAGGCCCAAAATGGAGATATGGAGTCACTAGGATTAAGGCTCCATTAGTAAACCAAGATTTTATACCCAACATAACTGTAGTTTCAACTGTTCAGCAAGGAAATCTTGAACCAGCCAAAAATTGGAAATTTCTGGCCAACACGAGGAGGCCATCACCTGAGAGACTCCTTCCCTTTTAGAGGCTGACCTTGCTGAAATGATGCATTTCTTGCTAATACAGAATCCCTTTTTTAAATGCCCTCTCTCTGCCTTTAAAATCATTTCCTTTCCTTTCCTGCAGCTCTGCAGAGCTCCTCTCTACTTATTATATGGGATGCTGCCTGATTTATAGTGTTTACAGAAGCCAATCAGACCTTCAAATTTACTAGGTTGAATTTGTGTGTGTTTCTGACAGACTCAGGGAACATGAGAAACACAGGCATGGCACCCTGAAAACCCTTTTGAGTTCACTGTCTTTGAGTTTCTAAGGGCTGTGGTAACTACTCGGAGCTCTGTTGTCTTTGCTCCAAGCTCCTGATCTAATTGGTTCTCCAGGCCAGAGTTAATGATCAGTCTATATTGAGAAAAGGGACCAACAGAGTCCCAGTTGTTAGCCCTTAGTTCAGTCATTTAGTGGGGTTTGCCGGCTTAATTCCTTTCCCAATTCCAGTCTGTAGGGCCCCACCTACTATAGTCCCCTGGGTCAGTCCACTCTGAGGACTGCTGGTGGTGCACACAGGGTCTTCTGTTGGCCTCTTTGCTGTAACTTCTCAAGCTCAGTCAGTCCTTGGTTCTGTTCTCAGAGTCCATGTTGGGAATGGCTGTGGCAGGTGTGCTGGTTCAATCCTGCCCCAGCCCCTAGTTCTTTAGCTACTGCTGGCATCCACACTGCTATCTCCTCAGTCCTGCTGGATTCTGTTACTGTGCACATGATGCAAAGGCTTGGGTAAAAGAAAAATAGTAACTAGGGGCACCTGGGTGGCTCAGTTGGTTGAGCCCCTGCCTTCAGCTTGGGTTGGGATCCCAGGATTCTGATATTGAGCCCCACGTGGTGTTCCCTGCTCAGTGGGGAGTCTGTTTCTCCCTCTCCCTCTGTTCCTCCCCCATCTTGTGCTCTCTCTTTCAAATAAATAAAATCTTAAAAAAAAGAAAAAGAATAACTAAATAATAAGAGAATGGGATTCTTAAAATCCAAAGAGTTAAGTGATCCATCTTCTCATACACCGGCTTATTTTGTATCTAAGAACTATGGTCCTGGAAGCCATAAAAATCTGCAAGCTTGTTTTGTGTCCTGAAGAACGTGGCTTGGTAACTGTCAGGCTGGGGTCCCCCCAAATAAGGCCAGATATAAATGTTAGCTATGCCCTATTCATGACTAGATATGGCCAGACAGAAATGTGGTTTAAACTTCATTTGAAGTTAGGGTCCTACCAAACTGCTGCCAGCCTTCAGGGGAATTACAACCCAGAATTACAATGGCCATTATGAGGAATGTTCCAATTAGATAAGGTCACTTAAGAAGTGTACTTAAAAGCAAAGGCTTCAAAATTCCAAAAATAACTTCACTGAAACTCACAGCAAAAAAAAAAAAAAAAAGTGATAAAAATTTAAAAAGACATGACATACCTAGTACAAAAGACTGTAAGACTGACATAATCTTACTGCTTCCCTCTACTCTCCTTTATTTCAATCCTCATTCCAGTTATCCTCTGAATTGTCTTTGCATGACCATAAACAAAAGTTCTATCTACCTTTAGAGGAGGGCCCCTGATGGGTCCCTACCAGAGTTGGTGAGATACTAAAGGATTTCTTGATTTCTTCTGCCAATCCATGAGCATGGAATATTTTTCCATCTCTTTGTGTCTTCCTCAATTTCTTTCAGAAGTGTTCTATAGTTTTTAGGGTATAGATCCTTTACCTCTTTAGTTAGGTTTATTCCTAGGTATCTCATGATTTTGGGTGCAATTGTAAATGGGATTGACTCCTTAATTTCTCTTTCTTCAGTCTCATTGTTAGTGTATAGAAATGCCATTGATTTCTGGGCATTGATTTTGTATCCTGCCACACTGCCAAATTGCTGTATGAGTTCTAGCAATCTGGGGGTGGAGGCTTTTGGGTTTTCTATGTAGAGTATCATGTCATCGGTGAAGAGGGAGAGTTTGACTTCTTCTTTGCCAATTTGAATGCCTTTAATGTCTTTTTGTTGTCAGATTGCTGAGGCTAGGACTTCCAGTACTATGTTGAATAGCAGTGGTGAGAGTGGACATCCCTGTCTTGTTCCTGATCTTAGGGGAAAGGCTCCCAGTGCTTCCCCATTGAGAATGATATTTGCTGTGGGCTTTTCGTAGGTGGCTTTTAAGATGTTGAGGAATGTTCCCTCTATCCCTACACTCTGAAGAGTTTGGATCAGGAATGGATGCTGTATTTTGTCAAATGCTTTCTCTGCATCTAATGAGAGGATCATATGGTTCTTGGTTTTTCTCTTGCTGATATGATGAATCACACTGATTGTTTTACGAGTGTTGAACCAGCCTTGTGTCCCAGGGATAAATCCTACTTGGTCATGGTGAATAATTTTCTTAATGTGTTGTTGGATCCTATTGGCTAGTATCTTGTTGAGAATTTTTGCATCCATGTTCATCAGGGATATTGGTCTGTAATTCTCCTTTTTGGTGGGGTCTTTGTCTGGTTTTGGAATTAAGGTGATGCTGGCCTCATAGAACGAATTTGGAAGTACTCCATCTCTTTCTATCTTTTGGAACAGCTTTAGTAGAATAGGTATGTTTCTTCTTTAAACGTTTGACAGAATTCCCCTGGGAAGCCATCTGGCCTTGGACTTTTGTGTCTTGGGAGGTTTTTGATGACTGCTTCAATTTCCTCCCTGGTTATTGGCCTGTTCAGGTTTTCTATTTCTTCCTGCTCCAGTTTTGGTAGTTTGTGGCTTTCCAGGAATGCGTCCATTTCTTCTAGATTGCCTAATTTATTGGCATATAGCTGTTCATAATATGTTTTTAAAATCGTGTGTATTTCCTTGGTGTTGGTAGTGATCTCTCCTTTCTCATTCATGATTTTATTAATTTGAGTCTTCTCTCTCTTCTTTTTAATAAAGCTGGCTAATGGCTTATCTATCTTATTAATTCTTTCAAAGAACCAACTCCTGGTTTTGCTGATCTGTTCCACAGTTCTATTGGTCTCAATTTCATTGATTTTGGCTCTAATCTTTATTAACTCTCTTCTTCTGCTGGGTGTAGGATCTATCTGCTGTTTTGTCTCTAGCTCCTTTAGGTGTAAGATTAGCTTTTGTATTTGAGTTCTTTCCAGTTTTTGGATAGATGCTTGTATTGCGATGTATTTCCCCCTCAGGACTGCTTTTGCCGCATCCCAAAGTTTTGGAATGTTAGGTTTTATCTTCATTCTCATTAGTTTCCATGAATCTTTTTAATTCTTCCTTAATTTCCTGGTTGACCCTTTCATCTTTGTCAAGATGGTCCATAACCTCCATGTGTTCGAAGTCCTTCCAAACTGCTTGTTGTGATTTACTTCTAATTTCAAGGCATTATGGTCTGAGAATATGCAGGCGGCAATCCCAAACTTTTGGTATTGGTTAAGACCCGATTTGTGACCCAGTATGTGGTCTATTCTGGAGAAAGTTCCATGTACACTTGAGAAGAATGTGTATTCAGTTGAGTTTGGATGTAAAGTTCTGTAGATATCTGTGAAATCTATCTGGTCCAGTGTATCATTTAAAGCTCTCGTTTCTTTGGAGATGTTGTGTTTAGAAGACCTATCGAGGGTAGAAAGAGCTAGATTGAAGTCACCAAGTATAAGTGTATTATTATCTATAAGTATGTCTTAATTTTGGTTATTAATTGATTTAAATATTTGGCAGCTCCCACATTCAAGGCATATATATTGAGGATTGTTAAGTCCTCTTGTTGGATAGATCCTTTAAGTATGATATAGTGTCCCTCTTCATCTCTCACTACAGTCTTTGGGGTAAATTTTAGTTTATCTGATATGAGGATGGGTACCCTTGCTTTCTTTTGAGGACCATTTGAATGGTAAATGGTTCTCCAATCTTTTATTTTCAGGCTGTAGGTGTCTTTCTGTCTAAAATGAGTCTCTTTTAGAAATCAAATAGATGGGTCCTGCTTTTTTTCCAGTCTGACCCTGTGCCTTTTGATGGGGTCATTAAGCCCATTCACATTCAGAGTTATTATCAAAAGATATGAGTTTAGTGTCATCATGATATCTATTTAGTCCCTGTTTTTGTGGATTGTTCCATTGGACTGCTTCTTAAAGGGGAATTTTGAGAGTCCCTCTTAAAATTTCTTGCAGAGCTGGTTTGGAGGTCACATATTCTTTCAGTTCCTGACTGTCTTGGAAGCTCTTCCTCTCTCCTTCCATTTTGAATGAGAGCCTTGCTGGATAAAGTATTCTTGGTTGCATGTTCTTCTCATTTAGGACCCTGAGTATATCCTGCCAGCCCTTTCTGGCCTGCCAGGTCTCTGTGGAGAGGTCTGCTGTTACCCTAATACTCCTCCCCATAAAAGTCAGGGATTTCTTGTCTCTTGCTGCTTTAAGGATCTTCTCTTTATCTTTGGAATTTGCAAGCTTAACTATTAAATGTTGAGGTGTTGAACGGTTTTTATTGATTTTAGGGGGGGGTCTCTCTATTTCCTGGATCTGAATGCCTGTTTCCCTTCCCAGATTAGGAAAGTTCTCAGCTAGGATTTGTTCAAATACATATTCTGGCCCTCTGTCCCTTTCGGCGCCCTCGGGAACCCCAATTAAACGTAGGTTTTTCTTCCTCAGGCTGTCGTTTATTTCCCTTAATCTATCCTCATGGTCTTTTAATTGTTTGTCTTTTTCCTCAGTTTCCCTCTTTGCCATCAACTTGTCTTCTATGTCACTCACTCGTTCTTCCACCTCATTAACCCTCATCATTAGGACTTCTAGTTTGGATTGCATCTCATTCAATTGATTTTTAATTTCTGCCTGATTGAGTGCTTTATGCTTTTCTCTAGAGCCACCAGTAGCTGTATAATAGTGCTTCTGAATTGGCTTTCTGACATTGAATTGTAATCCAAAATTTGTAACTCTGGGAGAGAGGACTGTTTCTGATTCTTTCTTTTGAGGTGAGGTTTTCCTTCTAGTCATTTTGCTCAGTGCAGAGTGGCCAAAAACAAGTTGTATTGAGAAAAGGAGAAAAAGGGAGAAGAGAAAGAAGGAAAGAAAAGAGAAAAAGAAAAAAGGAAGAAAAAAGAGAAAGAAAAAGAAATAAAGCAAAAAAAATGGTGGAAGCAAACAGAAATCAAAAAGCAAAAACAACAACAACAACAACCACAACAAAAACCCACAGGGGAGTATCCTCTGATTCTGTATACTGTATGTCCCTTGACTTCCCCTAGAACTTTCCAGTGCTGCTTGGTCAATAATTTGTTTTTTCCCTGTCCGTCTAGCTGGTCTTCTTGGGGAGGGGCCTGTTGTGCTGATTTTCAGGTGTTAGCACTTGGGGGAGCTGCTCTGCCCCCTGCCTGGTGCAGGGCTCAGTGAGTGATGTTTATCCTGTTTATCTGGTGAGGCCACTGTGAGGCTCAGTGGGGGTTGTTTACCCCGTGAGGCCCCAGAGGAACAACCACAGTGGCAGCGGCCAGGTCTGGTGCCCTGGATTCAGCTCCAGCAGTAACTACGGAGCTCTCTGCTCTCCGTCAGCAGGGCCTGGATGCTCCGGGGGTGGGGCAGCTGATTTGCTCAGCATGGGGCAGGAGTGTCACAGAGGAAGACATAGACATGGCCAACAAGCACATGAGAAAATGCTCTACATCACTGGCCATCAGGGTCAAAACCACAATGAGATACCACCTCACACCAGTGAGAATGGGGAACATTAACAAGACAGGAAACAACAAATGTTGGAGAGGATGTGGTGAAAGGGGAACCCTCTTGCACTGTTGGTGGGAATGTGAACTGGTGCAGCTACTCTGGAAAACTGTGTGGAGGTTCCTTGAAGAGTTAAAAATACATCTGTCCTATGATCCAGCAATTGCACTGGTGGAGATGTACCCCAAAGATACAGATGCAGTGAAACACTGGGAGGCCTGCACCCCGATGTTTCTAACAGCAATGTCCACAATAGCCACACTGTGGAAGGAGCCTCGGTGTCCATCGAAAGATAATGGATAAAGAAGATGTGGTCTGTATACAATGGAATATTACTCAGCCATTAGAAACGACAAATACCCACCATATGCTTCAACGTGGATGGAACTGGAGGGTATTATGCTGAATGAAATAAGTCAATCAGAGAAGGACAAACGTTATATGGTCTCATTCATTTGGGGAATATAAAAAAATAGTGAAAGGGAATAAAGAGGAAAGGAGAAAAAATGAGTGGGAAATATAAGAAAGGGAGACAGAACATGGAAGACTCCTAACTCGGGGAAACGAACAAGGGGTGGAAGAAAGGGAGGTGGGCAGGGGGTGGGGGTGATTGGGTGATGGGCACTGAGGGGGGCACTTGATGGGATGAGTACTGGGTGTTATATGTTGGCAAATTGAACTCCAATAAAAACAAACAAACAAATAAACAAACCTCCCAACACACAAAAGTCCAGGGCCAGTGGCTTCTCAGGGGAATTCTATCAAACATTTAAAGAAGAAACCATACATATTCTACTAAAGCTGTTCCGAAAGATAGAAAGAGATGGAGTACTTCCAAACTCGTTCTATGAGGCCAGCATCACCTTAAGTCCAAAACCAGACAAAGACCCCACCAGAAAGGAGAATTATAAACCGATATCCCCAATGAACATGGATGCAAACATTCTTAACAAGATAGCCAATAGGATCCAACAATACATTAAGAAGTTACTCACCATGACCAAGAGGGATTTATCCCCGGGATGCAAGGCTGGTTCAACACTGGTAAAGCAGTCAATGTGATTGATCAGATCAGCAAGAGAAAAAACCAGAACCAGATGATCCTCTCAATAGATGCAGAGAAAGCATTTGACAAAATACGGCATCCATTCCTGATCCAAATGCTTCAGAGTACAGGGATAGAGGGAACGTTCTTCAGTGTCTTCAAAGCCATCTACGAAAAGCCCACAGCAAATTATCATTCTCAGTGGGGAAGCACTGGAAGCCTATCCCCGAAGATCAGGAACGAGACAGGGATGTCCAATCTCACCACTGCTATTCAACATAGTACTAGACGTCATAGCCTCAGCAATCAGGCAACAAAAAGAAATAAAAGCCATTTAAATTGGCAAAGAAGAAGTCAAACTCTCCCTTTTCCCAGATGACGTGATATTGTACCTAGAAAGCCCAAAAGACTCCACCCCAAGATTGCTAGAACTCATACAGCAAATTCGGCAGTGTGGCAGGATACCAAATCAATGCCCAGAAATCAGTGGCCTCTCTAGACACTAACAATGAGACTGAAGAAAGAGAAATTAAGGAGGCAGTCCCATTTACAATTGCACCCAAAATCATAAGATACCTAGGAATAAACCTAACCAAAGAGATAAAGGATCTATACCTGAACAACTACAGAACATGTCTGAAAGAAACTGAGGAAGACACAAAAAGATGGAAAAATATTCCATGCTCATGGATTGGAAGAATTAATATTGTGAAATTGTCAGCGTTACCCGGGGCAATTTACACGTTTAAGCAATCCCTATCAAAATACCATGGATTCTCTTCAGAGGGTTGCAACAAATCATCTTAAGATTTGTGTGTAATCAGAAAAGACCCCGAATGGCCAGCGGAATAGCGGAATATTAGAAAAGAAAACCACAGCTGGCGGCATCACAATGCCAGATTTCAGGTTGTACTACAAAGCTGTGCTCATCAAGACAGTTGGTACCGGCACAAAAACAGACACATAGATCAATGGAACAGAATAGAGAATTCAGAAGTGGACCCTCAACTTTATGGTCAACTAATATTCAACAAAGGAGGAAGACTATGCATTGGAAAAAAAGACAGTCTCTTTAATAAATGGTGCTGGGAAAATTGGAGATCTCAGAAGCTTTAAATGCATGCTTGTAGTCACTAGCCACGGGGCACATGATCTCCTTAAGATTCAAACATCAGGAAAAGGAAAAAAAAAGAAGATGATGACTTAAAAATTGTGAAGCTGAAATAACCTGTGAATACTAAAGAAATTAAACAAAAACGTCATGACCTGTGAATACCTCACACAGGGTTCACCAAAAGCTGTGAGAACTAGAGTGCTATCTGAGAGTGGCACCAATGCCTTAAAAAACTTTTTTATAAATTTATTTTTTATTGGTGTTAAATTTGCAAATATATAGAATAACATCCAGTGCTCATCCCATCAAGTGCCCCCCTCAGTGCCCATCACCCAGTCACCCCACCCCATCCACCCACCTCCCCTTCTACCACCCCTAGTTCATTTCCCAGAGTTAGGAGTCTCTCATGTTCTGTCTCCCTTTCTGATATTTCCCACTGATTTCTTCTCCTTTCCCCTTTATTCCCTTTCACTATTTTTTATATTTCCCAAATGAATAAGACCATATAATGTTTGTCCTTCTCCGATTGACTTATTTCATTCAGCATAATACTCTCCAGTTCCATCCATGTCGAAGTAAATGGTGGGTATTTGACATTTCTAATGAATGCCTTAACATTTGATCACATCTCTTTCTCAGTTAAGCTAAGAGATAGATCAAAAGGAAGGAATTGTAAAATAAGCCCCCAAACCAAAAAACTACACAGGCCCCCCAAAAGACCCCCCCAACAGTAAGGCAAAATTTAACAGTAACCTAACTACAGTTCAAGCCTTCAGGAATGTAACCTACAGCCAAAAGGACTGTTCACACTAGGAGGCTCTTCCCTATTAGGAGAGCGACTTGGCCTAAATACATTCTTTGCTAATAAACTCCCCCCTTTTATTTATTTATTTATTTATTTATTTATTTATTTATTTATTATTTATTTATTTATATTTATGATAGTCACACACACACAGAGAGAGAGGCAGAGACATAGGCAGAGGGAGAAGCAGGCTCCATGCACTGGGAGCCCGACGTGGGATTCGATCCCGGGTCTCCAGGATCGAGCCCTGGGCCAAAGGCAGGCGGTAAACCGCTGCGCCACCCAGGGATCCCCTAAACCCCCCCTTTTAAATGCATTTCCCTGTCTTTAAAAACCTTCCCTTTTCTGGAGCTCAGTGGGGCTCCCCACTGCTTGCTAGAATGAGAGCTGCTGGATTCATGAAACATTTAATAAAGCCAATTAGATCTTAAAATATATTTTTATAATAACATTACTATATTGATGAGGGAGCAGAAGGCAAGCAGAAGGCAAAGCACAAGCTGACACTCCCCCGCTCCCCCCAAGGAAAATGAAATGATTAACTGATAAAGATCACAGTCCTGGACATGACTCTCCACCTATTTACAAGTGTCTTAGTGATTTACAAGAAAAAGCAATCTTATCAACACTCTAACTTCCAGAAACCCATAGACTCAATTTCCTAGAGCCCTAACACCACTCTCCCATCCACAATGAGCTAGAAAACAGAGGCAGAAGGGAATGTAGATAAAACTAAATTTCCTCATAACCCGCAGCCCACTGACAAATACTTGAGGTGGGCAGAGAACATTCCTCCAGGAAGCTCCCAACTATCTTCATGTTAATGCATTGTTAGAGGGAAGGAAAACCCTCCCTTGGCAAAGGCAAGATCTCTAGCACCCTGAGAGTCTTTAACATGACAGTCCTTCTGGACACCTCCCTCTGTCCTTACCTCCCCCCACTCCAAAGTATAGAACCAACCACCCCTCACAACCCCAGGGCACTCTTTTTGCACCAAAGATGTCTCAAGACTTCTTTCTTGGCCATTGGCTCCAGACTCCAACACTCCAAATCACATCAACATCATCCAGTGATTTCATTTCTGAGAATATATCCATAGGAAACCAAAACGAATTTGAAAGGATATCTGCATCCCGTGTTCATAGCGGCATTTTTATAATAGCCAAGACATGGAAATAACCAAAGTGTCCACCAACACATGAAGGGATAAAGAAGTTGTGGCATATACATACACAATGGAATATTATTTAGTCATTTAAAGCAACAAACAATGGCAAGGAAATCTTGCCATTTGTGACATCATGGATGGACCTTGAAGCCATTACACTAAATGAGGTAAGTCAGTGTGGGGGAGCAAAATTTGCCATCCCAAAATGTCTCTATTGGGATGCCTGGCCGCCTCAGCTGGTAGAGCACATATGTGATCCTTGATCTCAGGGTCATGGAGTTCAAGCCTCACATTGGTAGAGTTTACTTAAAAATAATTGTATCCTCTGCATAAGGACTATTTTAGGTTTATTATCTTTTTTAAGAAACTAGAAACATAGGAGAAGCTCTGAAAACCAAGTAGAAGTTACTCTTTTGTAAGAGATATTTACAAGGGAACTTATGAGGGGATTTTCCATTTGTCAGGGTGTCTCCCAGCTACAAGAAGGGGAGGATTCCAAATCTCTAGAAATACTTATTGATGAATTAGATGACTTCAAACTACACAATAAACTTATCCTCATTTACTGTGCCTTTCCCGATAACTGACTTCCCACCGCCAACATATTATTCATCTTTGGCTGATGGTGGTATTATTTCAGGTGATGGCTTTGGCCATTTCGGAGTTACTCAGTTTTTCTGGGTCTCTCCCATGTATAGATGGTCCTAAAGCTTTTATTTTCCCTGTTCATCTATTTTATAACAATGTAATTATTAGGCCAGCCCAAAAACCTAGAAGGGAAGAAACACTTTTTTGCCCCTACATCAGAGAAAGATGCATATTGTATGTTTTCATTTATATGTGGAATCTTAAAACAAAACAAAAAGCCACAGAAAAAACGAAATCAGATTTGTGGTTACTGGAGGCTGGCGGAGGGGAAGTCTGAGGAAGATGGTTAAAAGGTACAAACTTCCAGTTCTAAGATAAAGTAGTACTCAGGATGTGATGTATGAGAGGATGACACTAACACTGCTGTATGATATACATGAAAGTTGTTGCGAGTAAATCCCAAATTCTCATGACAAACAAAAAAAAATTACTTTTTTTAAAAATTCTATCTCCGTGACAAGATGGATGCGAACCATGATCATAATTTCACAACATGCTGTACACCTTAGACTTACGCAGCAATGTATGTCAATTATATTTCAAAAAAACTGGGGGAAAGGCTTATTGTAGAGAACATGCAAGTGAACCATGTAACCATAAGGCATTCCTTTAGGAGGGCCCTTCTGAAAACAAGTGATCACCTGGTGGAGTGCAGGAGCATCACTGCTTCCCCTTCCCTCCTTCAAGCCCCCCTCTTCTGCACCCCCATCCCCCTTGGGTGCCCAGAGCAAAGAAAGGTCCCTGAACTGGGAACAAATTACTAGTGTATCTTGGGCAGACAGATGAGTCTCCCTACCCTCTCAACTGAAACTAAACACACATGTCACAAACTCATGTCCTCTTTTGCAGGAAAAAGCTGCTTCTTCTTTTCTTCTTCTTTTAAAGCTTTGGGATTTGGTTTTTGTTAGAATGCAGAGCACCTGGGACAGGTTAGTGGCACTCAGTTCTTCACTGTGAGAGGAATTTGATGGGAAAACTCAGTGAAACTGGCTTTGAATTCTGGAGGAGAAAAATATAGAGGAAAATAGGAATTAGGGGAAAGAAGAAGAGCATAAACTCTTGAAAGGTTGAAAAGGTTGAAAGCTCAGCATAAACTTCCACATTTTACTAAGACCTGTTCCCAAAATCAGTAAAACAAGTGATCTTCTGTAATCTTTTATTAGTATGCACAGCAGAGGAGGAAAGCAATGGAGAAAGACCTGAAATTTTATCTATTATTATGCTAACCTTTTAAATTTTGTCAGAAGTTCTAAATTGACTCATTTCCTCTTGTTAAGTGATCCCTCTTTATTGTGGTGGTTGGCCTGCCAGTAGGGGGTAGGTGGGAGGGGTAAGGAGGAGGGGTGTCTATTTTCAGGCAGCTCTACTCCTTCCTATCAAACCAGATGGGAACTCAAGAGGCAGAGGGAGGAAGGGAAGGCATACAGGAGACCATGAGCAGTAAAAGCCTCTGGGCACTGAATTAGTGAACAGTCCGGATGATGGAGGTCGCAACGACCAGGTAAACTTAAATACGATTATGTGGCACTAATTGAGTGACTTGTGCCCATAAGTAGATCAGAACATGCTACATCTGGAGCAACCAGGGGTGCTTAGGGGCTGTCCATAGGGTACCCCAAACCCGCAGGGAAATCCATGAAGAAATAGAACTACTTAGGACTCTCGATTCACATTTTGGTGGTGAACATTTTCTCTCCTCCTTTCCCCCAATAGGAGGTGCCTCTGGAGAAAAACAAACAAAAAGCACTCCTTAAACAAAGGAGTGGCAACCCTTTACTTTCTCCCATAGTCAGGCTTTTTACAAAAATATTTTATTTAAATTCAATTTGCCAACATATAGAATAACCCCAGTGCTCATCCCATCATCTGCCCTCCTTAGTGCCTGTCCCCCAATCACCCATCCCCCATCCCTTCCCATTCTACAGCCCTTTGTTTCCCAGAGTTAATGGTGTCTCATGGTTTGTCTTCCTCTCTGATTTTTCCCCCCTCAGTTTGTCACAACTCTTAAAGTCAGGAAAGCAGGAACTGCCTCACTGGTTTGCTTGAGACCAAGTAGTTGATTGAGATTCTGTGCTCAGTACTGGTCAGTAGGATGTAAGAGTCATGAGGGGAGCTGGTCAGTTGGCTGTGAGAGGTATGAGGGGAGCAGTGGTCAGTAGGCCATGAGCCACAGGGCAGCAGTGCTCAGGAGGCCGTGAGCTAGGAGGGCAGCACTGGTCAGTGGGCCGTGGGAGTTATGAGGGCAGCAGCGATCAGTAGGCCGTGGGAGTTAGGAGGGCAGCAGCGATCAGTAGGCCATGGGAGTTAGGCGGGCAGCAGCGATCAGCGGGCCGTGGGAGTTAGGGGGGCAGCAGCGATCAGCGGGCCGTGGGAGTTAGGGGGGCAGCAGCGATCAGCGGGCCGTGGGAGTTAGGGGGGCAGCAGCGATCAGCGGGCCGTGGGAGTTAGGAGGGCAGCAGCGATCAGCGGGCCGTGGGAGTTAGGAGGGCAGCAGCGATCAGCAGGCCGAGGGAGTTAGGGGGCAGCAGCGACCAGCGGGCCGTGGGAGCCACGGGGGCAGCACTGGTCAGCGGGCCGTGGGTCACGGGCGCAGGCTCCTCGTCTGCCTGGCAGGTGGACGCCCTGCTGAGCCAGCAGCTGCCGCGGGACGCGTGGCCGACAGTGGGCAGCACGGAGCGAGCCGGGGCAGCGAGGGGGGCAGGGAGGGGGGCAGGGAGCCGGGGTAGCGAGGGGGGCAGGGAGCCGGGGTGGCCGGGCCGGAAGGGGGCCCTTGGCCTCACCTGCGAGCAGTGGCGCGAAGGCCAGGCTGCAGGCCCGCAGGAGACCGCGCCGAGCGGCTGGGCTCACGGCTGGGCTCACGGCTGGGGCCACGTCCGTTCCCTGCGGTAAACGCGGGGCAGTCAGTCCGCGCGCCTGCACAGGTGGGCGCCGGCCCCCAAGGCGCGCCCCCACCCGGGGGGCCTTTCTGCCGCTTGGGAACCGCCGGCCCCTCACAGCCAGACTCGGAATGGCCTCTGCTGTAAGTCTGGGGCAGCCGCCGGCTTCCCCCACACGGAACGCGCTTCCCCCACAGCAGCAGGCCGGCTGCGCGGCAGGCGAGCCCGCACGCACCAGCCTCGGCCCGCACCCGCCGCCGGGCGGGGCCGCGGCTCTTCCCGGGCGGGCCAGAGGACTTGCGCCTGCGTGGGAGCAGCCCCCCCGGTGGCCCACCCCGATTGGTCCCTCCTGTTCTTCCCGCCCCCCCGCCCAGTCCTGGCCAATGAGATGCGGGCACCGCAGGTCCCGCCTGACAGGAGAGGCCCTGCTGCGCTGTTCCCCCAGTGCCGAGAATTGGGAAAGGCCAGGGCGGCCCGAGGGCGTGGTTCCCTGGTTCTGCGCCGCCCACCACCCCACCCCCTGGAGATGTCCTACCACGCCTGACCCTCTTCCCACCTGCTCTGCACAACGCGGAGCACAAGGTACCGAGATGCTCGAACCTCTGACCAGTCCTGCACCCTGGGCTGCGGGTGGCCTATGCTTCTAGGGGGGTTGGACCCCTGAGACCTTTCCCAGCGCGCTCCACGACGGCGAAACCCTGGGCTGAGCCCTTTGAGAGCCACCCACGCTGCGCACGCGCACGCGCACGCGCACCATCGGGGTAGGCCCCTCCCTAGCTTAGGGACAGGAACGCACCCGCAGTCTCTGTGATGACTCAGGGACGGAGCCCTCCTACCCTCGAGGGCAAGAATGCTAGAAGGCTTCCCTGGGTGTTTTCACACCTGACTTTTGCAGCACGTGCAAAACCCCTGCTTTTAGGGGGGAAGCAACCTAAGGACCCATTGAAAGATGAATACATAAGCAAAACTTGATATATACACACAAGGGACTATTACTCAGCCTTAAAAAGAAAGAAATCCTGTTATGAGGGATCCCTGGGTGGCGCAGCGGTTTGGCGCCTGCCTTTGGCCCAGGGCGCGATCCTGGAGACCCGGGATCGAATCCCATATCGGGCTCCCAGCGCATGGAGCCTGCTTCTCCCTCTGCCTGTGTCTCTGCCTCTCTCTCTCTCTCTCTCTCTCTCTCTCTCTCTCTGACTATCATAAGTAAATAAAAATTAAAAAAAATAGACTTTAAAAAAAGAAATCCTGTTATGAGCAACAACATGCGTAGCCCTGAGGACATTATGCCAAGTGAAGTAAACCAATCACAAAAAGACAAATACAGCTTAATATGAGGTATTTCAAGTGGTCAGACTTTTAGGAACTAAGTAGAATGGTGACTGCCAGGAGGGAGGGGGGAGAGGAGTCATTCAAAAGGTATAGAGTTTCAATTTTGAAAGATAAAAAAGTTCTGGGGATCTCTTGCATAATGATGTACATATAGTTAGCAGGACTATATCACGCACTTAAAAATGATAAAGATGGAAAGTTTTGTTATGTGTTTGTTTAGTTTTACAACAATTTAAAAAACCCATATTCCTTTGACATTTGCCCCTGCTGCCTTAGATTCACCAGCTACTGACTTATTTCTGAACCTTTATCAAGGGTTTTTTTGTTTGTTTGTTTGTTTTTTGACAGGAATTTATTATTGGAATATTTGTTTTTTTTAAATTTTTTTATTGGTGTTCAATCTGCCAACATATAGAACAACACCCAGTGCTCATCCCCCTCAGAGCCCATCACCCAGCCACCCCCACCCCCACCCACCTCCCCTTCCCCCACCCCTAGTTCGTTTCCCAGAGTTAGGAGTCTCTCATGTTCTGTCTCCCTTTCTGATATTTCCCACACACTTCTTCTCCCTTCCCTTATATTCCCTTTCACTATTATTTATATTCCCCAAATGAATGAGACCATATAATGTTTGTCCTTCTTCAATTGACTTATTTCACTCAGCAGAATACCCTCCAGTTCCATCCACCCCGAAGCAAACGGTGGGTGTTTGTCGTTTCTAATGGCTGAGTAGTATTCCATTGTATACATAGACCACATCTACTTTATCCATCATCTTTCGATGGACACCGAGGCTCCTTCCACAGTTTGGCTATTGTGGACACTGCTGCTATAAACATCACGGTGCACGTGTCCTGGCGTTTCATTGCATCTGTATCATGAAGTGTTTTGACCCTTGTTTCATAACTTTCCTCTACAGCCCTGTGCAGAAGAAATTTCTCCAATGGTGAAAATGTTGTATATCTGCGCCAACACATATTGTAATGAGTTGCATTGTGGCCCCAAAGATACGCCCACATCTAAATCCCCAGAACCTGTGAATACTACTTTATATGGCAATAGGCGTGATTAAGTTAAAGATCCAGAAGAGTTGCTCTACTTATCCTAGATTAAGTTAAAGATCCATATTGAGTTGCTCTACTTATCCTAGATTATCTGGGCCCTAAATGCACTCACTCACATCTTTGCGAGAAGAGCAGAGAGAGTTTTGAGACAAATACAGGAGAGAAGACACAGAAGAAAGGAGGCTATGAGACCATGGAGCTGGAAACTGTAGGAATATAGCCAGGAGCCAAGGAGGACTGACAGGTACTGGAAGCTGGAAGAGGCAAGGAACTGGATTCTTCCCTAAAGCCTGAGAGTGAGCATAGCCCTCCCAACATTTGATTGCAGACTTCTGGCCCCCAGAACTGTGAGCAAGTCCGTTTCTGTTGTTGTAAGTAACTGGGTCTGTGGTCATCTGTTACAGCAGCCCTAGGGAAATAATACAAGTAACTCATATGGTTTTTTTTTTATAAATTAATTTTTATTGGTGTTCAATTTACCAACATACAGAATAACACCCAGTGCTCATCCCGTCAAGTGTCCCCCTCCGTGCCCGTCACCCATTCACCCCTACCCCCGCCCTCCTCCCCTTCCACCACCCCTAGTTCATTTCCCAGAGTTAGAAGTCTTTATGTTCTGTGTCCCTTTCTGATATCTCCCACACATTTCTTCTCCCTTCCCTTATATTCCCTTTCACTATTATTCATATTCCCCAAATGAATGAGAACATACACTGTTTGTCCTTCTCCGATTGACTTACTTCACTCAGCATAATACCCTCCAGTTCCATCCACGTTGAAGCAAATGGTGGGTATTTGTCGTTTCTAATGGCTGAGTAATATTCCATTGTATACATAAACCACATCTTCTTTATCCATTCATCTTTCGATGGGCACCGAGGCTCCTTCCACAGTTTGGCTATTGTGGACATGGCTGCTAGAAACATCGGGGTGCAGGTGTCCCGGCGTTTCATTGCATCTGAATCTTTGGGGTAAATCCCTAACAGTGCAATTGCTGGGTCGTAGGGCAGGTCTATTTTTAATTCTTTGAGGAACCTCCACACAGTTTTCCAGAGTGGCTGCACCAGTTCACATTCCCACCAACAGTGTAAGAGGGTTCCCTTTTCTCCGCATCCTCTCCAACATTTGTTGTTTCCTGCCTTGTTAATTTTCCCCATTCTCACTGGTGTGAGGTGGTATCTCATTGTGGTTTTGATTTGTATTTCCCTGATGGCAAGTGATGCAGAGCATTTTCTCATGTGCATGTTGGCCATGTCTATGTCTTCCTCTGTGAGATTTCTCTTCATGTCTTTTGCCCATTTCATGATTGGATTGTTTGTTTCTTTGGTGTTGAGTTTAATAAGTTCTTTATAGATTTTGGAAACTAGCCCTTTATCTGATATGTTATTTGCAAATATCTTCTCCCATTCTGTAGGTTGTCTTTGAGTTTTGTTGACTGTATCCTTTGCTGTGCAAAAGCTTCTTATCTTGATGAAGTCCCAATAGTTCATTTTTGCTTTTGTTTCTTTTGCTTTCGTGGATGTATCTTGCAAGAAGTTACTGTGGCCAAGTTCAAAAAGGGTGTTGCCTGTGTTCTCCTCTAGGATTTTGATGGAGTCTTGTCTCACATTTAAATCTTTCATCCATTTTGAGTTTATCTTTGTGTATGGTGCAAGAGAGTGGTCTAGTTTCATTCTTCTGCATGTGGATGACCAATTTTCCCAGCACCATTTATTGAAGAGACTGTCTTTCTTCCAGTGGATCGTCTTTCCTCCTTTGTCGAATATTAGTTGACCATAAAGTTCAGGGTCCATTTCTGGGTTCTCTATTCTGTTCCATTGGTCTATGTGTCTGTTTTTGTGCCAGTACCACACTGTCTTGATGACCACAGCTTTGTAGTACAACCTGAAATCTGGCATTGTGATGCCCCAGATATGGTTTTCTTTTTTAAAATTCCCCTGGCTATTCGGGGTCTTTTCTGATTCCACACAAATCTTAAAATAATTTGTTCTAAGTCTCTGAAGAAAGTCCATGGTATTTTGATAGGGATTGCATTGAACGTGTAAATTGCCCTGGGTAACATTGACATTTTCACAATATTAATTCTGCCAATCCATGAGCATGGAATATTTTTCCATCTCTTTGTGTCTTCCTCAATTTCTTTCAGAAGTGTTCTATAGTTTTTAGGGTATAGATCCTTTACCTCTTTGGTTAGGTTTATTCCTAGGTATCTTATGCTTTTGGGTGCAATTGTAAATGGGATTGACTCCTTAATTTCTCTTTCTTCAGTCTCATTGTTAGTGTATAGGAATGCCATTGATTTCTGGGCATTGATTTTGTATCCTGCCACGCTACCAAATTGCTGTATGAGTTCTAGCAATCTTGGGGTGGAGGCTTTTGGGTTTTCTATGTAGAGTATCATGTCATCGGCGAAGAGGGAGAGTTTGACTTCTTCTTTGCCAATTTGAATGCCTTTAATGTCTTTTTGTTGTCTGATTGCTGAGGCTAGGACTTCCAATACTATGTTGAATAGCAGTGGTGAGAGTGGACATCCCTGTCTGGTTCCTGATCTTAGGGGAAAGGCTCCCAGTGCTTCCCCATTGAGAATGATATTTGCTGTGGGCTTTTCGTAGATGGCTTTTAAGATATCGAGGAAAGTTCCCTCTATCCCTACACTCTGAAGAGTTTTGATCAGGAATGGATGCTGTATTTTGTCAAATGCTTTCTCTGCATCTAATGAGAGGATCATATGGTTCTTGGTTTTTCTCTTGCTGATATGATGAATCACATTGATTGTTTTACGAGTGTTGAACCAGCCTTGTGTCCCGGGGATAAATCCTACTTGGTCATGGTGAATAATTTTCTTAATGTGTTGTTGGATCCTATTGGCTAGTATCTTGTTGAGAATTTTTGCATCCATGTTCATCAGGGATATTGGTCTGTAATTCTCCTTTTTGGTGGGGTCTTTGTCTGGTTTTGGAATTAAGGTGATGCTGGCCTCATAGAATGAATTTGGAAGTACTCCATCTCTTTCTATCTTTCCAAACAGCTTTAGTAGAATAGGTATGATTTCTTCTTTAAACGTTTGATAGAATTCCCCTGGGAAGCCATCTGGCCCTGGACTCTTGTGTCTTGGGAGGTTTTTGATGACTGCTTCAATTTCCTCCCTGGTTATTGGCCTGTTCAGGTTTTCTATTTCTTCCTGCTCCAGTTTTGGTAGTTTGTGGCTTTCCAGGAATGCGTCCATTTCTTCTAGATTGCCTAATTTATTGGCGTAGAGCTGTTCATAATATGTTTTTAAAATCGTTTGTATTTCCTTGGTGTTGGTAGTGATCTCTCCTTTCTCATTCATGATTTTATTAATTTGAGTCTTCTCTCTCTTCTTTTTAATAAGGTTGGCTAATGGTTTATCTATCTTATTAATTCTTTCAAAGAACCAACTCCTGGTTCTATTGATCTGTTCCACAGTTCTTCTGGTCTCAATTTCGTTGAGTTCTGCTCGAATTTTAATTAACTCTCTTCTTCTGCTGGGCGTCGGGTCGATTTGCTGCTTCTTCTCTAGCTCCTTTATGTGTAAGGTTAGCTTTTGTATTTGAGTTCTTTCCAGTTTTTGAATGGATGCTTGTATTGCGATGTATTTCCCCCTCAGGATGCTTTTGCTGCATCCCAAAGATTTTGAACAGTTGTATCTTCATTCTCATTAGTTTCCATGAATCTTTTTAATTCTTCCTTAATTT
The DNA here is from genome assembly GCF_905146905.1 of Nyctereutes procyonoides. Classification (NCBI taxonomy): domain Eukaryota; kingdom Metazoa; phylum Chordata; class Mammalia; order Carnivora; family Canidae; genus Nyctereutes; species Nyctereutes procyonoides. The sequence goes on from NW_026575120.1 coordinate 28,664,096, forward strand.
CCTGGTTGACCCTTTTATCTTTTAGCAGGATGGTCCTTAACCTCCACGTGTTTGAGGTCCTTCCAAACTTCTTCTTGTGATTGAGTTCTAATTTCAAGGCGTTATGGTCTGAGAATATGCAGGGGACGATCCAATCTTTTGGTATCGGTTCAGACCCGATTTGTGACCCAGTATGTGGTCTATTCTGGAGAAAGTTCCATGTGCACTTGAGAAGAATGTGTATTCAGTTGAGTTTGGATGTAAAGTTCTGTAGATATCTGTGAAATCTATCTGGTCCAGTGTATCATTTAAAGCTCTCGTTTCTTTGGAGATGTTGTGTTTAGAAGACCTATCAAGGGTAGAGAGAGCTAGATTGAAGTCACCAAGTATAAGTGTATTATTATCTAAGTATTTCTTCACTTTGGTTAATAATTCGTTTAAGTATTTGGCAGCTCCCACATTCGGGGCATATATATTGAGGATTGTTAAGTCCTCTTGCTGGATAGATCCTTTAAGTATGATATAGTGTCCCTCTTCGTCTCTCACTACTGTCTTCGGGGTGAATTTTAGTTTATCTGATATAAGGATGGCTACCCCTGCTTTCTTTTGAGAACCATTTGAATGGTAAATGGTTCTCCAACCTTTTATTTTCAGGTTGTAGGTGTCCTTCTGTCTAAAATGAGTCTCTTGTAGACAGCAAATAGATGGGTCCTGCTTTTTTATCCAGTCTGAAACCCTGCGCCTTTTGATGGGGTCATTAAGCCCGTTCACGTTCAGAGTTACTATTGACAGATATGAGTTTAGTGTCATCATGATATCTATTTAGTCCTTGTTTTTGTGGATTGTTCCACTGAACTTCTTCTTAAAGGGGAATTTTAAGAGTCCCCCTTAAAATTTCTTGCAGAGCTGGTTTGGAGGTCACATATTCTTTCAGTTCCTGCCTGTCTTGGAAGCTCTTTATCTCTCCTTCCATTTTGAATGAGAGCCTTGCTGGATAAAGTATTCTTGGTTGCATGTTCTTCTCATTTAGGACCCTGAATATATCCTGCCAGCCCTTTCTGGCCTGCCAGGTCTCTGTGGAGAGGTCTGCTGTTACCCTAATATTCCTCCCCATGAAAGTCAGGGACTTCTTGTCTCTTGCTGCTTTAAGGATCTTCTCTTTATCTTTGGAATTTGCAAGCTTCACTATTAGATGTCGAGGTGTTGAACGGTTTTTATTGATTTTAGGGGGGGATCTCTCTATTTCCTGGATCTGAATGCCTGTTTCCCTTCCCAGATTGGGAAAGTTTTCAGCTAGGATTTGTTCAAATACATATTCTGGCCCTCTGTCCCTTTCGGCGCCCTCGGGAACCCCAATTAAACGTAGGTTTTTCTTCCTTAGGTGTCATTTATTTCCCTTAATCTGTCTTCATGGTCTTTAATTGTTTGTCTCTTTTTTCCTCAGTTTCCCTCTTTGCCATTAACTTGTCTTCTATGTCACTCACTCGTTCTTCCACCTCGTTAACCCTCGTCGTTAGGACTTCTAGTTTGGATTGCATCTCATTCAGTTGATTTTTAATTTCTGCCTGATTGGATCTAAATTCTGCAGTCATGAAGTCTCGTGAGTCCTTAATGCTTTTTTCTAGAGCCACCAGTAGCTGTATAATAGTGCTTCTGAATTGGCTTTCTGACATTGAATTGTAATCCAGATTTTGTAGCTCTGTGGGAGAGAGGGCTGTTTCTGATTCTTTCTTTTGAGGTGAGGTTTTCCTTCTAGTCATTTTGCTCAGTGCGGAGTGGCCAAAAACAAGTTGTATTGGGAAAAGGAGAGAAAGAGAGAGAAGGAAAGAAAAGAGAAAAGAAAAAGAAAAGAAGAAAAAGGAAAGAAGAGAAGAAAAAGGGAAAGAAAAAGAAAGAAAGGTGAAAAAAAAAGGGGGTGGGGGAAGCAATCAGAAATCAAAAAGAAAAGAAAAAAGAAAAAAAAAAAAAACACGGGGGAGTATTTCTGTAGACTTTAAGTCCCTTGACTTCCCCTGGAACTGGTCCGTCCAGCTGGTCTTCTGGGGGAGGGGCCTGTTGCGCTGATTTTCAGGTGTTAGCACTTGGGGGAGCTGCTCTGCCCTGCCTGCTGCAGGGCTCAGCGGGGGTTGTTTACCCCGTGAGGTCTCAGGAGGAACAGTCGCAGTTGCTATGGCAACTCTGGAAGCCTGGATTCAGCCTCCGCAGGAACTACGGGGCTCGGGGCTCTCGGCTCTCGTCTGCAGGGCCTGGAGGCTCCGGGGCGGGGCCGCTGATCTGCTCAGCTCGGGGCAGGAGCGTCCTTGCTGTCCTGGGCCCTCCCGGCCTCTGCCTGTCCCGGGGGAGGCCGGATCCTGGGCTGTGTCCCGGCGCCCTGTGCTCCGGGGCCTGCGCTGTTGGATTTGCGCTCCCGCCCCGCAGCTCCCTCCCTGGAGCCGCTCCCGAGCCCCTCCGAACTGCTCCGGTCGCGTGCGCTGCAGCCCTTAGGGAGCTCGGAGCACTCTCCTGCGCTCGCAGGTGTCTGTTAGTGTCCCCGGGAGCCCGAGGGCATCCCCGCCCTCCTGGGTCCTGCTCCAACTCCCTGCGAGCCCCTTTCCGCCCGGGAAGGTTGGTGCAGCTCCTGCTCCTCCGGGACGGGGCTCTCCTGTCCTGGGGACACTCGCCCCGGCCTCAGCCCGGCTCCTCGCGGGGCCCCTCCCCCTCGGAGGCCTTTTGTTTCTTTATTTCTTTTCCCCCGTCTTCCTACCTTGATAGAAGCGCGAACTCCTCTCACTGTAGCATTCCAGCTGGTCTCTCTTTAAATCTCAGGCCGAATTCGTAGATTTTCAGGATGATTTGAAGGTTATCTAGGTAATTTGTTGGGGACAGGTGATTTGGGGACCCTACTCTTCCGCCATCTTGCCACTAACCCAACTCATATGGCTCTTGAAGTAATCGCACACTTGGAATATGGTTATTAGAATGGGGAATGGAAAATTTAATTTTAATTAATTTAAACTCAAGTAGCCCAAACCCGGGAGCTATCATATTGAGTTGCTCTAACTGTGCCCTTTGCCTGCACTCTACTCTCACACAGTCACACAATAAAATTTCTGACTCCCTGACAACTGTTCCTGAACAGGACCTGCCATTCCTAGTGCTCTAACTCCCACTCCAGATCTCTTCGACATTCTCACTTCTGTTCCCACCAGAGAGTGTTTGAGCACGTGGATCCCTTCTGGTTCCTTTCCTCTAGTAAACAAGGAGAGCTTTAAGCTTTGTTTTCAAGACATTTTAAGAGTGACACTACATAAAATGTTAAGTGAAAAGCCAGCATATCACCTTATGAGGGAGAAAGTAGAAAGTGTCTAAGGTAAATATCTCCAAGGGCTTGCAGTGGGAGCCACATTCGTATTTTAAAATTTTCCAGTAGCTTCACTAAGAAAAGTAAAAAGAAACAAGTGAAATTGACTCCAATAATATATTTTATTTAACCCTATATATCCAAAATACAATTTCAATATATAATCGAATGGAAAATGTTAACGAAATAGTTTCCATGTTCTTTCTTTTTGTGCTAAGTCTTCAAAATTGAATACTTTTCACTTAGAGAACATTCCAGTTTTCACAGGAACATTTAGTTTTCAGGGGAAATCCTTAATCTGTATTTTGATCTTATAAAATATATAGTTGAGGGGCACCTGGGTGGCTCAGTTGGTTGTGTCCAATTCTTGATTTTGGCTCAGGTTGTGATCTCAGGATCATGAGTTCAAGCCCCGCTTTGGGCTCTGCACTCAGCAGGGAGTCTGCTCCAGATTCTCTCTCTCCCTCCCCTCTGCACTTCCTCCACTCACATGCCTGCTCTTTCTCTCCCAAATAAATAAATAAATGAATCTTCAACAATAAATAAATAAATAAATAAATAATAAATAAATTTATAGTTGAAAAGGAGATTCACATACCTAAGATGCTTCGAACAGACTAAAATTTTTCTCAATTACTGAGGAAATTATTACTTTTCAAGTTTAAAGTAATTAAAAGAAAATAAAATACCAGGTCCTCAGAAGCACTAGTTACATATGGCCAATAGCTACTGTACTGAAAAAAGCCTCTTTCTAGATTAGCATTCTGTGAGTGGAAATTCTATATGTATTAAAATGAAGAGAATGAATACAAACATTTTGGGTGAACCTACCTAGTAAGAGTGGAATTAAATGATTTATTGAGAATGACAGATCACAATTAGGGTAATGGGGGCACAGGAGGGTCAGTGCCAGTCCAGCCTCCAACTCTAGTAGGAGCCTGATGGGTTTACCCTCATATCAAGGGACAGGGAGCTCCCTCACTCCAACATGGTATCTCAGCATTACATGGACTATGGTTCAAGAGTATGATGATTGGCTCCACTTGTCCCATTTATTGTGTCTTCTCTTAACTCTGTCATCCTAACTTCTATTCCCAGTTCCCCAACAATTCTGAGTGTAGAGAGCAAAATGGACTCTCTCATGTCAAGCAGGAGCCTTTGTCAAGCAATGATGCAAGCAGTTAAGGTACTGCACTTAGGAGATATCACCAGGACCAGCATCAGCTGACACCCCAGAACTGATAACAAGCAGAACCAGAGGAGGTCTGCAGAGATCCAAAACTCATTAAATACCTTTAAAAAGGGAAGGATTTTGGCAGCAAAGTATCAGAGTCTTTAGACCTGACCCCTCTATGTCTGACCACTTCAAAAAGGCAACTGCCACTGAAGGCTCTGACCAGATCTCCAAACAGAACTGAGATCCTTTGTTGCATGAACGTTGGAAGCAGTAAATGCCGAGAGCTGGCCCAGACCAGACTAAGGCCTTATCTCAACCCGGTGCCCACAGACTGACTTTGTGTTTGGTTAACTTCCTGCACCCTTCTGTTATCTTGTTTGTTGTGTGGCTTGTCTTCTGTCCTGCTTTTGTGTGTAAGAAGCCAAGTTTAATCACATGGTGAATTGTCATTGAGGTTGGAATCCTGAACCTGCTTTCTAATTGTGACTTAACTTTGTTTTATGCTTGAATAAAGCTGACATTGTAGAAAGACACTACTCGCCTTCATAGCGTGCTCATGAGAGATGGACCCCCAAGGGCCCTTCATCTCTATCATAGGTGTATGCATGTATCATCTATCTATCATTTATTTATCACTATATATATGTGACATATTTATATGATATATTTACATCTGTATCTAGAGATAGATCTATATCTTTCTAGAACTCTATCATGTATGTATGTACCATCTACCTGTTATCTATCCAGTTATCTATTTATTTATCTATCATCTATCTAGATCTTGATATGTGATATATCTATAGATCTATCATCTACATATCAAAAGATCTATATCTATCTCTTTCCTTTTCCAATGCTTACTTTATATTTAATTTGCTTTTCTTTGTCTAGTTTACTAAGATGTACACTTGTATTATTGATTTTTACATCTTCCTTATTGTCTAGTATATGCATTTAGTGCCATAAAATTTTCAAATAAGACCTGCTTTTTCTGTATCCCACAGGTTTTGACAAATTGTGTTACATTTTCACTTAGTTATAACTTTATATATATACATATATACATATATATAATTTCTCTTGAGATTTCTTTGATAATTAGAAGTGTGTTTTTTAATCTCCACATATTTTGGGATTTTTCAGTTATCTATTATTGATTTCTAGTTTAATTTCATTATAGTCTCAAAGCAGATATCATATGATTTCTTTTAAATTTGTTAAGGTGTGTTTTATGATCAAGAATGTGGTCTATCTTGGTGAATGTTCTGTGTGAGCTTGAGAAGAATCTGTATTCTGCTCTGGTAGGAGAAAGTAGTCTATAGATGCCAATTATATTTGGCTGATGGTATTGTTGAGGTCAGCCAGGTCCTTAGTGATTTTCTGCCTCTATTTCTGATAGACTAGTGTTAAAATAATCAATGATAATGGTGGATTCAACTATTTATCCATGCTGTTCTATCAGTGTTTCTCAAGTATTTTGACACTGTGTTCTTAGACACATACATGTTAAAGATTGCCATGTCTGCTTGGAGAATTGGCCCCCTTATCACTATGTAATGCCTCTCTTTATTCCTGATAACACTTGCTATGAAGTCTAATTTGTCTGAAATTAATTTTGCTATTTCTGTTTTCTTTGATTAGTTATAGCATGGTACACATATTACAGGTATGTAGGCTCCATGCCCAGCGTGGAACCCATTGTGGGGCTTGAACTCGCAACCCTGAGATCAAGACCTGAGCTGCAATCGAGAGCTGTAGGCTTAACCAACTGAGCCATAGAAGTGCCCCTAATTTATATATGCTTTTATGTTTAAAGTAAATTTCTTGCAGACAACACATTAGGAAGGTCTTGGGTTTCTTTTGTGTGTGTATGTGTGTTTTTGTTTTTGTTTTTATTCATGACAGACATGGGCAGAGGGAGAAGCAGGCTCCCTTGTGAGAAGCCTCATGTGGGACTCAATCCCAGAACTCCAGGATCATGCCCTGAGTCCAAGGCAGACGCCTAACCACTGAGCCACCCAGGCATCCTGGGGTCTTGTTTTTCATCCACTCTGACAATTTCTATGTTCAGTTTCAAGTGTACATTTTAGTTATTCAAAACTTCCATTCAACATCCTGTGCTCATCACAATTGTATTCCTTAATCCTCAAAACCTATTTAACCCACCACCACTCCTCTCCAGTAACCATCAGTTTGTTCCCTACAGTTAAGAATCTGTTTCTTGGTTTGCCTCTCTTTATTCCCCCTATGATCGTTTATTTGTTGCTTAAATTCCACATATGAGTGAAACCATATGGTGTTTGTATTTTTCTGACTGATATTTTCACTTAGCATAATACACTCTAGCTACATGCACGTCACTGCAAATGGCAAGATTTCTTTTTTTTTAAATCTGAGTAATATTCCATTTTACATATAATGGAATATATCTATATCTATATATATAATCTCACATCTTCTTTATTCATTCATCAGTTAATGGACATTTGGGCTGTTTCCATAATTTGGCTATTGTAGATAATACTGCTATTATCTAAGATTAAGGCACATGTGCCCCTTTGAATCTGTATTTTTGTACCCCTTGGATAAATACCTAGTCATGCAATTGCTGGGTTGTAGGGTAGTTCTATTTTTAACTTTTTGAGGAAACTCCATACTGTTTTCCAGAGTGGCTGCACCAGTTTGCTTTCCCACTAACAACGTAAGAGGGTAGCCATTTCTCTACATCCTTGCCAACACCTGTTGTTTCCTGAGTTGTTAATTTTAGCCATTCTCACTGATGTGTTGTGATATCTCATTGTCCTTAGATTTGCATTTCCCTGATAATGAGTGATGCTGAGCACTTAAGTGTCTGTTGGACATCCTTATGTCTTTGGAAAAATGTCTATTCATGTCTTCTGCCCATTTAACTAGATTATTTATTTTTGAGGTGTTGAGTCTGACAAGTTCTTTATTAGATTTTGAAAACTAACCCTTCATCAGATATGTCATTTGCAAATACCTTCTTCCATCCCATAGGCTGCCTTTTAATTTTGTTGATGGCTTCCTTTACCATACAGAAGCTTTTTATTTTGATGAAGTCCCAATGGTTTATTTTTGTTTTTGTTTGCCTTGCCTCAGGAGATGTGTCTAGTCAGACATTGCTAGAGCCAATGTCAAAGAGGTTACTGCCTATGTTCTCCTCTAGGATTTTGATGGTTCCCTGTCTCACGTTTAAGTCATTTATCCATTATTTATTTTTGTGTGTGGTGTAATAAAGTGGTTCAGTTTCATTCTTTTGCACGTGGCTGTCCGGTTTTCCCAACACCACTTGTTTTTTTTTTGTTTCTTTTTTTTCCAACACCACTTGTTGAAGAGACTGTTTCCCATTGGATATTCTTTCCTACTTTTATGAATATTAGTTGACCATATAGTTGTGGTCCATTTCTAGATTTTCTATTCTGTTCCATGGATCTATATATTTTTGTGCCAGTATCATACTGTCTTGATCACAACAGCTTTGTGATATAACTTGAAGTTTGGAATTGTGATGCCTCCTGCTCTGCTTTTTTTTTTTTTTTCTTCAAGTTTGCTTTGGCTATTCAGGCTCTTTTGTGGTTCCCAACAAATTTTAGGAGACAATCCCCATTTTTTAATTGGCATATTTAAGTCATTGACATTTAAATAATTATTGATATAGTTTATTGATTTGTTATATGTTATTGATATAGTGAAAATTGATTCACTGTATCATTATGTCATTATATCTAACATTTTGGTTACCACTATTTTTTCCCTAGTTTGTTGTTTCTATTTGTCTTTCACTCTTTTTTCCTGCATTTTGTAATTTTAATTGAATATTTTATATGATTTCTTTTTTCTTCCTTCTCATCATGTCAGTTTTTAGAAACCTTTTAAAGAGGTTGTTCTAGAGTTTGCAATATACTCATATAATGTTTATTATATAAATTATGCAAAGTTCACTTCAAATAACACTGTAACAATTCATGGGTAGTGAAAATACCGTATAATAACAAAATATTTCTAATTCCTTCTATCCACTCCTTTTACCATTTCTGATGTGCATTTTACTTATACATAAACATGCATAAACATTTATGTGTATATATAAGTACATACATAAATACATTGTTGCTATATTATTTTGAAGAAACACTTAATTTGTTAGAACAATTAAGAATAAGAAATACACAAATGTTGATTTTACCTTTACTTACGTATTCTCTGGTACTCTTACCTGGCTTGTGTAGATCTGTTTCTGGCCTATGTAATTTTCCTTCTCTCTGAAGAACTTCTTTAAGCATTTCTTGCAAGACAGGTCTACTAGCAATAAATTCCTTCAATTTTGTTTACCTATAAAATTATTTCTTTTTCATTCTTGAAGGATAATTTCACAGGGTACAGAATTCTAGGTTCTCTGTGTCTGTTTTTATGCCAGTTTCCCCCGCACCAATACTAAATATTTCATTCCATTACTTTCTTGCTTGCGTTGTTTCTAAGCAAAAGTCAGATATAATTCTTTGCTCCTCTATCAGTAGTGTTTTTCTACCTTCGTTCCTCTGTCTTGATTCAAGACTTTTTTTCTTTAACTTTCATTTTATGTTTATGGTCTCTATCTTACTTGATGTTTTCTGATCTTCCTGGTTCTATGGTTTGGGGTCTGACAATAATTTGGGAAAATTATTATTGTTTCATATGGCTTAATGCTCTTAGGCACATACATGTTAAGAATTTTTTTCTTGGCAATTGACCACTGTATGATTATGTAATGCTCTCCTTTACCTTTCATATGTTTCTTTTGCTTTGAACTACTGTAAGCTTTATGCATGCAAATAATACAATTCTGTATGATTTTCAAAATTTCATAAATCTATCACTCCAAAGGTGGTAGGATAGAGATATAAACATGAACACAAATATGGATATGGAAATGGATATAGATTATGCATAGACTATAAGATTTAGCCACTTTATAATTTACCAGGGTGTGCTTAGAGGAGAAATTAAAGAATATACTAGGAAAATGAGATTACAGACATATCTGTGCTTTCACACGAAATGTATTTCACAGTATAGGACTTATGATGAAGCATACATGTACAAGTTTTTGTTTGACACACTTCTTTTCAGTTATTTTGGATATATATCCAAGAATTGGCTTGCTGAGTTATAAGGCAATTCTAAGTTTACCTTTTTTGAGGAGCCACAAATTATTTTTCATAGCAGTAAAGTGCCTTTGGATTGTATATTTATAGAATATGTGTTATCTTGGACTTTGTAATTCAGAATTAGCCTCAATCTAGTCTTTAAAAAGATAATAAAAACTGGGCAGATAATTTAAACTAATTCAATAATAATCTATTACCTCTTATGATCCAGGATGATCCCAATTGAAGATAATTAATTAAAAAAAAAAACAGACAAAAGTTCAGCCCTAGGTAGGTCTTGCCTTATTAAGTGCATGTAGAAAATCTGGCTGTAAAGAGAATGTGTACAGACAACTTGTATTTGTCCCATTGTCTCATCAACTGCACTCACAAATTCGAAAGTATGTTCCCAAGGGGAGATTTCACACAGGGAGCATAAATGAAGGCTTTTGATAAGGGTAGAAGTAAATGATGGGCAAGTTTGCAATCCATTAGCTGTTAACATTGTTTGTCTCAGGAAGGATTTAGTAAATGTTAGGTACTTTTGTCATTTTCTCCTGAGTTGTCACTATCCTTCTTCCATCTTCTTCTCAGGCAAAAATGTTTTCTACAATGCTAGAGTCTGCCCTCATTGTTCCTGAAATTTAGCTTTGAGCTTCTCCACTTCATTTGGTATCTTTCATGTCTAATAGAGCTAAGCTTCACCATGTCACTTGTCCCCTCAGAACTCAGCTTTAGAATCTTTCCATTTTTATGGTTTTAGGTTCTAGTAAAATAAAGAAAATAAATTGTGGCTTACATTATAAATTGGAAATTCTGAGTTTCTTAAGTAAGTTCCAGATCTAATTGGAGTTTGTCATTTTTTCTGTGTGTAGATCACATCTCATAGCTACTGATTTTATAGTCTCCATGTTGCATTGTGATGTGTGCCCCCTCGGGTCCACTTGAACCTACTTTTCAGCAAGCTTTTTCCAGCATTCCAGCAATCTGGAGCCACACAGTAATTTCTCTCATGCTACAAAAAGGGCCTGTTCTCTTCCTGTCATGTTTGTTTTGTGAAAGGACGTTGGATTAGGTTCACTGTAAGTGCCGAAAACAAAACAGTAGATTAGCTCCATGATTTCACAAACTCAGTTTCCTTCTATATTGTTCATTTGCCCTCTTCATCTGCTGGCTTTTATCTCTTGTACAAGACATCTGCAGAAGCTCTGGTGGTCATGATTACATGTCAGCTAATAGGAAAGAGTGGTGAAATGAAGAGTGTGATCCCACCCTGATTTCTAAGGACAGTGCTGGAAGGCACATACATTTATGCTTGTAGTTCACTTTACAGCTTGGGTACATAGCCATACCTAGCTGCATTGGTGATTGGGAAATATATTCACTTCCATTAAAATAGAGTTGTTGTTTTTTTTCTCAGTTAAAATTAAGTATATTTTTAAAGAAGGCAAAATTGGAGATTAGGGAACAACTGGCTCCATGTAGCACAAGAATGGATGAACAGACAGCTTATCTCCTACATGTCAGTTTTCAAAGCTTGCTCACCTGTTTAATGGGCATGAGGTCAGATGCATTACTAATTGCAAATTATGGCTTTCTTTTTTATTTGGGTAAGTGATAACAAGTCAAAGGATGTGTAAGGTCATGCTTATGGGGTATGAGGTGGGCGACTGTGGTGGTGAAGGGAATCCTGTCTAGAATCAGGTAGTAGGCATATGCTTATTTGATTTTGGCCACATACCCTCTTGGAATAGAAGTCACTCCTCCCTGAGTAAATTCTTTTTTTGAAGAGAAAATGTAGTAGAAATGTTTGGGTGAGGGTGCAAATCTCTTTGCTGTTCTTGATTTTTATGAAGAGTCAATTTAGAAAAATTATTATTATTATTATTATTTTATTATTAAAGGTTTTATTTATTTATTCATGCGAGACACAGAGAGAGAAACAGAGACATAGGCAGAGGGAAAAGCAAAACTCCATCCCAGGACCTTAGAATCATGACCTGGGTCGAAGGCAGATGCTTAACCATTGAGCCACCCAGGTGCTCCAATTTAAAGAAATTAATACAGCTGCAGTAAAAAGGATGCAGATTGAACTTTAAGGATGACTTTTGGCCTCTGAAGACTTTTAGTGATGTCTTAAGAAAACAGAAAGTGATTTTGGCATCTCTTATGATGGCTGCATTCTTTTTTTTTTAATTTATTCATGAGTGACACACACACACACACAGAGAGAGAGAGAGAGAGAGAGAGAGAGAGAGAGAGAAAGGCAGAGACACAGGCAGAGGGAGAAGCAGTCTCCTCACAGGAAGCCCAATATGGGACTTGATCCCCAAACTGGGATCACACCCTGAGCCAAAGGCAGGCACCCAACCACTGGGCCCCCCAGGCATCTCTGTATTTTTTCTTTCTTGTAATGGCATTGGTTTTGGTATTACGGTAATGCTGACCTCATAGAATATATTAGGAAGTATTTGTTCTGCTTCTATTTTCTGTAAGAGATTGTAGAGAATCGGTACAATTTCTTCAATAAATGTTTGGTAGAATTCACAACTGAAATCATCTAGGTCTAGTGTACTTACTCCAGTGGCATCAGCAGTGATGGTCCCTCTTCTGAGATTGGCAATTTGTGTCTTGTCTCTCTTTTTTTTTTCTTCTCTCTTTTTTGTCTGAGTAAAGCAGGCTAGAGGTTTATCACTTTCACGACTTTATTTTAAAGAATCAGCATTTGGTTTCATTGTTTTTCTCTACTGATTTCTTGTCTTCAATTTCATTGATTTCTGCTGTAATTTTTATTATTTCTTTTATTCTATTGATTTTGAATTTAATTTGTTCTTCTTAAAATTTATTTATTCTATTATTATTATTATTATTATTATTATTAGTTAATATAATCTCCACTCCCCAACATGAGCCTCAAACTCATGACCCCAAGATCAAGAGCTGCATCCTCCACCAACTGGGCCACCCAGGTGCCCCAAATCTAATTTGTTCCTTATTCTCTAGTTTCCTAAAGTGGAAGCTTAGATTATTGATTTTAGGTCATTCTTCTTTTCCAACATTTGTGTTCAATGCTATAAAGTTCCCTTGAAACACTGCTGTTGCTACATCTCACAAGTTTCAATAAGCTGTATTTTCCTTTCCATTTAGTTCGAAGTATCTAAAAATTTCTCTTAAGATTTCTTTATGTGTTATTTAGAAATGTATTGTTTAATTTCCAAGTACTTGAGAGGTTTTCCAGCTATCTTTCTGTTATTAGTTTCTAGTTTAATTCCAATGTGATCAGAGAGCACACTTTGTGTAATTTCTATTCATTTAAGATTGTTAAGGTATGTTTTATGGCCAGAATGTGATTTTTTTTTTTTTTAGATTTTAGTTATTTACTTGAGAGAGAGAGTGTGAGTGCACAAAAGAGAGAGTATGGGCAGAGGGAGGGGCAGAGGGGGAGAGAGAAGTAAATTCACTACTGGGCAGGGAGCCCAACACAGAACTCAATCCCAGGACCCTAGAATCCTGACCTGAGCTGAAGGCAGATGCTTAACCAACTGAGCTACCCAGGCACCCCTAGAATGTGATTTCTCTGGGTGAATATTCCATGTGAGCTTGTAAAGTATGTGTACTCTTCTATTTTTAGATGACATAGTCTATAGACATTAATTAGATCCAGGTGTTTGACGGTGCTGTTCAGATTAATTATATCCTTACTGATTTTCTATCTTCTCCATCTGTTCACTTCTGATAAAGGGATATTGAAATCTCCTAAATAGTTGATTCATCTATTTCTCCTTGCAGCTCTATCAGCTTTTACAACATGTATTTTGTGGCTTTTTTGGTTAAAAATTTTAGTCTAACTGTTGTTAGGTACACACATATCAGGAATTAAGTTTTCTTAGAGAATTGACCCTTCTACCATTATAAAATGCTTTCTTTGCTCTCAAGTCCACTTTGTCTGATATAGAATATTTGTGAGAGTATATAAATATTAGAAAAAAATCCAGAAACCACCAAATGCCATTGACAGAAGGATAAATGATTTGTAGTGTATTTACACAATGGAACAGTACACCTAAATGAAAATGAGTGAATAACAGCTACACAAAACAACTTCCACAAATCTCATAATAGAATATTGACTGACCAAAACAGTCCTAGAAAACAACAAATAGGGATCCCTGGGTGGCTCAGTGGTTTAGGGCCTGCCTTCGGCCCATGGCATGATCCTGGAGACCTGGGATCAAGTCCCACATCAGGCTCCCTGTGTGGAGCCTGGTTCTGCTTCTGCCTGTCTCTGCTTCTCTCTCTCTCTCTCATAAATAATTAAAATCTTAAAAAAAAACAAATACTCAGATATCTTTTGTATGAAGTTCAAAAGCCATCAGAACTAAAATGTATATTGCTTGGCACAGATATTCTACATTTCATGGATTGTAAGATGCAAGCTGAGGAAAAATTTTTGAAAGAGAAACACTGGAATGACAAACCAGAAATGAATAAAAATAGTTCCCCCTAGTGGAGATGGTGGTAGTTTGGAATCCTGGTGAAAGGTTTTGGAATAAAAGCAAATCCATGAGTATATATGTTTTACATAATTGCCACCTTGAAAGTATGTATTTTTCATGTTTGAAAAAAATTAGATCATAAAAGGAAAAAAGGAAGCCTTAAAAATAGAAAAAAAGGAAACAAATGAACTTGAACATATGTCCACTTGATAACATAATCTCAGAGAAAAAAAGAATTATTCCAAGTGAGCTTTGAACGCAGAACTCTGTTCATCTTTAGTGAGATATAGATTAAGGATTTTTAAAAAAGAATGAATTTGGGAACTACAAATGAACGTTTTCCCTCTGTTAATAGTTTTATTTTTAGGAGTGATACTGATATTGTAATTTTGAAAGTATTTTATGTTTTTTTTTTAAGATAAAGCAAGTCAGTAAATATCTTAATGTTATTAGGAACCAAGATTTTTAGTGTTGAAGAGCTATAAATACAAAATCATGCCAAATCATGTTAAATCTGAGTTGGATATTACCAACATAAATTCAAGTTAAAAATATATACATATATTCTGCACACTGAAAGAATTTAAAAGCAAGACATTCTAGCAGTGAAACTTGCTGGAGCTCAGATTTATGTATTTACATACTTTTCTCCACTCTAGGGAATTAGGGCTCTTCGGAGAAATGGTTGAATATGGACCGGGGCTGGGAAAGGATAAGGTGGGCTCATCATTTCTGGATGTGCCAAAGAGAAGCAAGCATCAAAGACTACTAGGGTGATATCAAACAACGGGGGGGGGGGGGGCACCCGGGTGGCCCAGCGGTTTAGCACCGCCTTCGGACCAGGGCGTGATCCTGGAGACCCGGAATCGAGTCCCACATTGGGCTCCCTGCATGGAGCCTGCTTCTCCCTCTGCCTGTGCCTCTGCCTCTCTCTCTCTCTCTCTCTCATGAATAAATAAATAAAATCTTAAAACAAAAAAAGACACAGAAGTCAGCTTGCTCAAGCTGCCACTGGTAAAATTTGGGGCAATTTGATTATCAAAAAGATTAGTGATTATAAAAACTTTAAAGAAAAAAAAACTTTAAAGAAATACAACTTTACAAGTCCAAAGTTACAAAGTTATTAGAAAAAAAGAGTAGGTGGGGTTGACTGGGTGATGGGCACTGAGAGGGGCACTTGATGGGATGAGCACTGGGTGTATTCTATATGTTGACAAATTGAACACCAATAAAAAATAAATTTATATAAAAAAATAAAAAAATAAAAACCACCAAAAAAAAAGAAAGAGAAAAGAAAAAAAAGAGCAGAAAAGATTTACAGATGACCGTTGCAGACAATTATTATATAAGATACAACAGAAATTGGTAGTTAAAGAAAGATAATTAAATTCTCATTCTGCCTTTGGCAAGGAACGACAGTTTATGTCCACTTGATGAGAGATGACTCTTCTTGATGGAGGATGCAGGCGATTCATGTTAGAATTACAATATAACCATTTTGAAACTCCCATTAAATAATCAATTTGGGTGAATACCACAGTGCTTGTGAAACCTCTACTTCCAAATATATTGGGCAACAAGATAATTTGCACTGTGCCAAAATATCACCCCAGGGAGTTTATATCAATGTGAACTACCATTTTAAAAAAAAGATTTTATTTATTTATTTTAGAGACATAGGAGAGAGAGCACAAGTGTGTGAAGGGCAGAGGGGGAGGGAGAGAGACAAGTAGACTCTGCACTGAGCACAGGGCCCGATGTGGGGCTTGATCTCAAGACCCTGAGATCATGACCTGAGCCAAAATCAAGAGTCAGATGCTTAACTGACTGAGCCACCCAGGCACCCCTAGGAACTACCTACCATCTTAATGAAATAATCAAACTTGGCATGTACTAATACATGTTTTGTTTTGTTTAATTTTTTATTTTATATATAGAGAGAGTACAAGCAGGGGGAGAGGGAGATGGAGAAGCAGACTCCCTATTGAGCAGGGAGCCCAACGCAGGGCTCCATCCTAGGACTCCCGGATTATGACCCCAACCAAAGGCAGACTCTTCCAGGTGCCCCTGTCATTGTTAAGCAAGGATAAGGGAGAAGTTGTATAATATAATCCCATCTTTTCAGAAAAAAAATACCCCGTATATACATGTTTACAAATATGAGCATGTGTGTGTGGGGTATGTGTGTATGTGTGCATGTGATTCTGTTTGGATAAGAAGTGTGAATCTGAATAAAGAAATTTACACACAGGTTGTTAATAAGGATACCTGAAAGGCAAGAGAAGGTGATGTTAGTGAGGGAGGAGAAAAAAGAGAATGGAAAAGATGTATTTTCTAGAAAAGTATTAAATTTTATTATATAAGCTAAACAAAATCTCTAGATCAATGAGATGATGGCAATAATCTAAATTAATTAATTTACCCAATGCCTTGACTGTTAAATAATTTTAAATTTTAATTTTTCTCAATGTTACATTAAGATTAAATAGAGGCTTGGGAGATATACAAAAGACTCAAATCAGCTTTCTAGATGTCTGAGATGAAGAATTCACTGGATGAAGTTAATAATAGATTAGACATTTCAGAAGAAAAAGTTAGTAAACTCAAAGCCATAGAGGAAGAAACTGTTGAATGTGAAACAGAAAAAAAAAGGAATTTTAAAAATAAAAATAAGACTGGTGAGCTGTGGGACATCAGTACCCTAATATATGGGTAACTGGATTCGTTGATGGAGGGGAGAGAAATGAAACAATAAATAGTTGAAGAAATAATGGCCAAGCTGTTTCAAATTTAAATAAAACTGTGAATCTATATATCCAAGAAGTTTAACAGACTCTAAGCACAATGATAATGAAAGAAGGTATTAACTGGGAGGACATAACAACCCTAAACATTTGTGCATTTACTAAGAGAGCTTCAAAATACATGAGGCAAAAAACTGATAGCAAAGATAAAGGACAAATCCACAGTTACAGTCTTGGTCTCAAAACTCTTCACTCAGTAATCGATAGAACACTTAGAAAATTGCCAAGGATAATGGCAGACTTGAACAAGACTATCAATCAACCAACTTGACCTAATTAACGATTACAACACAAAAGAACGTACATGCTTCTCAAATACACATGGAACATTCACCAAGATGCCATTCATTAAGTGGAAATGAGGTCATACTATGTAGAGTGGATCCTTAATCCATTATGACTGGTGTTCATAGAGAAGAGGAGACACATAGAGAGACACATATGATGAAAGAGGAGGAAACCAAGTAGACAAAAATCATGAAGGGCATTGAATATTTGATTATAAATTCTAGCTGACATTTGTAGAATACAACATCCAACTATTGCAGAACACAGGCTTTTCGTGTGTACACGGAACATTCACCAAAATAAGCCATGTCTCAAAAAATCTCAAAAGATTGAAAAACTACACAATAAGTTCTCTGACTGCAATGGAATTAAACTAAAAATCAACAACTAAAAGATACCCAGAAATTTCCAACGAATTTGGAAATGAAGAGTAACCTGTAGGTAAAAGGAAAATTTACAATGGATCTTAGATGGTATTTGAACTAAACAGTGAACACAAAACATATCAAAATATATAGGATGCGGTTAAAGCAGTATTAATAGGAGAATGTATAACTCTAAGACATTTATTGAAAAGAAGAAAGATCTCAAATTAATGATGCAAGTTTCTTCTCAAGAAGGAGGGTTTTCAGTATTAGAGCAATTGGATGACTGTATGGACAAAGACAACCTTGATCTTTGCCTCACATCATACAGAAAAATTTATTTTGAGATGGATTATAGACCTATAGGTAGAAGGTAGAATTATAAAGCTTTTAGGAATAATAGGACACAAAAAGCACTAACCCTAAATAAAACATTTACAGAATGGACTTAATTGAAACGTAAAATTTCTACTCATCACAAGTCACCATTAAGTACATGAAAAGGGAAACCGCACAGTAGGAGAAAATAGAAACATTACTTGTTACAATACAATTCATGTATTTGACAAAGGATTTATATGCAGAATATAAGGATTCCCATATATCAGTAATAAGAAAGATAAACATCCCAATTAAAAATGGACAAAAACTTGAAAAGGAACTTCATAAAGAAATATCCAGATGGTCGGTAAATGTATAAAAAGGTGTGCGACATCACTAATCATTGGGAAATACAAATGAAAACCACCAGTGCACACCCACCAGAACAAATACAATTCAGAAGACTATCAGTGGCAGGTGTGAAGACGTGGAATGCCTGAAACTCTCATATTGCTGATGAGAGTATAAAATGGTAAATTACCTTGGAAAACTGTTTAAGAGTTTCTAATCAAGCTGAACATGTACAGTAATTTCACTCCCCCAAGAGAAATGTGTGCATTTTCACAAAATAGCTTGTACGGGAATGTTTATAGAGCCTTACTTCATAGTAGCCCTCAACAGGAAACAACTCCAAATTCCATCTATAGGTGAATGGATAAACAGATAGTGCTATATACATACAATGGAATATTACTTAGCACTAAAAGGAACAAAGAATAGATACAATCGATCCTTATTATCTATGGATTCTATGTTTGAGCATTTCCCTATTTGCTGAAATGTATGTGTAAGCCTAAAAGCAATATGGCACTCATGACCATTCATGGACATGCACAGAGTAGCAAAAACTTTGAATTGCCTGGTATGCAGGTTTCCAGTGAGGATGAATAAAGTCATGCTGTCTCTTTCTGTCTCAGCCCTCATACTATAATCACGTAGTATTTTTGTGGTCTATTTAGTTCTATGTTTGTCATATTTTTATGCTTTTTGATGATGATTTCACTGTTCAAAATGGCCCAAGTGTAGTGCTGAAGTGTTCCTCGATGCTTCTAAGTGCAAGAAGACTGGTGTTCCTTTTTTTAAAAAAAAATATTTTATTTATTTATTCATGAGAGACAGAGAGAGAGAGAGAGAGAGGCAGAGACAGGCAGAGGGAGAAGCAGGCTTCATGCAGGGAGGCTGACGTGGGACTCAATCCCGGGTCTCCAGGATCACACCCTGGGCTGCAGGCGGCACTAAACCGCTGCGCCACCAGGGCTACCCAAGACTGGTGTTCCTTACAGAGAAAATACATGTGTTGGATAAACTTCTTTCAGGCACATGGCTCATATAGTGCTGTTGGCAGAGAGTTCAAAGCTAATGAATGAACAATATGTATTAAATAAGGCATCTTTAAATAGAAACACATAAGGCAAAGTATTTGTTTTGATTTTGCTTGTTTACATGTATTAATCAGTTGACATACATATATAAATATCGGTATGTTTGTTTATATGTATCGATGAGGTGAGTTAAGACTGAGACTCACAGGAATCTACTGCTGAATTTCCCCTATAAGCGATTTCCCCCAGAAGCAATGGCCCAGTATTCACTAATTCAGTGTTTGTGGAGAATTTATAAAACACCATTACTGGGAACAACTAAGGATTAACTACATGCAACAACACGGGTGAAACTTATAGACCCTGTGAACCATACACAAAAGGGTATGTACTATAGGATTCCACTTATATGATGTGTAAGAATAGCGAATCTAGTGGAAGTTGGAAAAATGATGGTGGGGAAGTACTGATTGGAAATAGTACAAGGACATTCTTTGGGTTGATGGAAATGTTTATATCCTGACGTGGGAGGTGCAAATTAAGATAGAATGCGAGAACCGGTTCTATTTAATAACTGCTTCCAACCCATCACTTCTAGGTTTGCTAGCTGCAATGTTCTACAGCCACATGGTGGCAGTGTTGTAGAACTGACCAAAATTCTCCCTGAATTTTCCTGTTCCTGTTCTCTCTAGTTCAGATCTTTAGTTTCAGGTTGTCTTCCACTCTCCTTTAAGTGATTTATGGCCTCTTTTGTGACACAGCGTGAACAATATCCTAAGGTGAGGACCTCACATTGGTCAGAGGCAAAGCTGTGGTATGACAAAGAATATCCTTAGAGCCCGTGTTCCTTCCCTGGTCCTTCATGCCACTTCAGCTCCCTTCCTACGGTCTACTTCTTGGGCACCTGAGGCTCTTAGAGTGTCAAATTCAATGACCTGAGCCTAATTTGCCTTTACTGGGAAAAGGGCATTTACAGGAAAACTCAAAAGATAAAGGCGTATCATCCCCCTGTTATGTAATTTATGTTTGCAGAAGTAAAGTTTGGAAATGGGTTAAATGCTTGTCAATTGGGAATAAAAAGTGCTTTATTCTGTTTAAGCCAGGACAATAGGTACAAAATGGAGTTGCTTATGCTAAGCTCCATATCACCCAAACCAAGATGTAATGTAAGTACAGTTTTAGGGCTCCCAGAAATGGAACCAATCAGGAATCAGCTGACCAGCACTGGTTAGGTAATTTGTCTGATAGACCCCTGCCATCTCCCAAAGGACAGTAAGCTTGCATAATTAATGGACTTTTTGCTTTGTACAACTTCCTTGTTCCTGCTCCATTCTACCTATGCAAATCTTTCACTTTCTGTTGCCACTTGGAGTTCTTTTGTATTTGCTAAATTGGATGTTGCCCAATTCAATCAGTGTTTCCTTAAATAAAGTCTTAAAGTGTTTAATATGTCTCAGTTTATCTTTTAATGATCCCTTTTCAGTCATCATTAACAAGAATGCACTAGATCTATATTGGAGGACTTGGGGGATTTTCAAGCTCTGTTGTTATGTAAGAAAAGCAAAATGCAGGGAAGTGTACAAGCTCAACAATGATTGAGCTTCCCTGTATGTGTATTTGTATAGGATTATACAGACATAAAGAAAAGTGGGGAGGGCAGCCCGGGTGGCTCAGCGGATTAGCCCCGCCTTCAGCCTCTCTCTCTCTCTCTGTGTCTCTATGAATAAATAAATAAAATCTTAAAAAGAAAAGAAAAGTGTGGAAAGGTACGTACCAGGCTGTTAATACCGTTTACTTGGGATGAGATGGGAGTACCAGGAAAATCAGTTAAAAAGACCTTCACCAAAAAGACTCAGGTTAACAACAGCATGGATAATACTTTAATTCCATTTACTTAAATTATATATTCTGTGTGGATGTGTGTGTGTACACATATATATATACATCAATCTATGTATAAATAAATCTAGTTTTTCTTTTCTTTTTAAAGATTTTTTTTAAGAATTTATTTTTATTTATTCATGAGAATACACAGAGAGGAGAGAGAGGCAGAGACACAGGCAGAGGGAGAAGCAGGCTCCATGCAGGGAGCCCAATGCGGGACTTGATCCGGGGTCCCCAGGATCATGCCCTGGGCTCCAGGTGGCGCTAAACCGCTGAGCCACCCGGGCTGCCCAAATCTAGCTTTTCTTATGTTTTCTGCCTTTTATACTATGTCTACACCTTGCCCACACTAAAATTATAAAAGTATTTTATTGCTGTTTCTTCTGGATAGCTTTGCTTTATTTTATACTTTTGTCCTTAGTCCATCTGAAATTTATTTCCATATAAGTTGTGTGGTAGGGATTGAATAAAATTTTATTTTCTCAGGCAGTTGCCTGAGAAGATATCCTCTTTTTTTTTTTTAAGATTTATTTATTTATTCATGAGAGACACAGGCTGAGAGAGAGAGAGAGGCAGAGACATAGGCAGAGGGAGAAGCAGGCTCCTCACAGGGAGCCTGATGTGGAACTTGATCCTGGATCCCAGGATCATGAGCTGAGCTGAAGGCAGACGCCCAACTGCTGAGCCACCCAGGCGTCCCTATCCTCTAACTTTCTAAAAGGAGCTGTAGTGTATTGGCAGGCTGAGTCTCAGTGGCAAAGCAGTGTTGAGTATGGATTCAGAACATGATTGTGAAGCTGCCTTACAGCACTGGAAGGGTAGGGATCAAGATCTCTGAAGACAGCAATGGTAGGGAAGGGCCAGTGTGACATGTGGGTGTAGCTGCTCACACCTGTGCGACCCCTATTGTTCATGGAGGCTCCTACCATCTCTGATCTTCCCAAGATGGGTAGAGGTTAACAGATTTTTTAAATTATGTTTTCAATGTTATTTTTACTAGTTTTCTCTCTAGGTCTTTATAGTCCCTTTTCTCAGAAATTGAGAGAGAGTGACATGTTTCCTTGGCTTCAGGCAGAGTGGCCCACTGCAGTGGCTATTCTCTATTAGCAAACAATCATATCTACAGCCAAGGCTGTTATGACTTCCAGCCCTTTCCATCTCACTATCTGGCCAAGGCACACTTCTCAAAAGTCAGAAACAGTAATGCTTACCTCCTCCTTTTGTTTGATTCTTTATCTCAATGCTCAGAGTTTTCATTACCATTTATTTCAGGATGCCCCAGGGCTGAAAGGACTCCAAAGTCTACCTTAAAACACTGGATCTCCTAGAGAGAGATTGCAGATTCTCCCAGACATCTTCTATCCTCTTTCCTCTACAGGTAAGAGAGAAAAACGACTGTGATACCATTTCTGGCTAAATAAGGATAATTTTTTTTAATAATAAATTTATTTTTTCTTGGTGTTCAATTTGCCAACATACAGAATAACACCCAGTGCTCATCCCGTCAAGTGCCCCCCTCAGTGCCTGTCACCCAGTCACCCCCACCCCCCGCCCTCCTCCCCTTCCACCACCCCTAGTTCATTTCCCAGAGTTAGGAGTCTTTACGTTCTGTCACCCTTTCTGATATTTCCTACCCATTTCTTCTCCCTTCCCTTCTATTCCCTTTCACTATTATTTATATTCCCCAAATGAACGAGAACATAGAATGTTTGTCCTTGTCCGATTGGCTCATTTCACTCAGCGTAATACCCTCCAGTTCCATCCACGTTGAAGCAAATGGTGGGTATTTGTCGTTTCTAATGGCTGAGGAATATCCCATTGTATACATAAACCACATCTTCTTTATCCATTCATCTTTCGATGGACACCAAGGCTCCTTCTACAGTTTGGCTATTGTGGACACTGCTGCTAGAAACATCGGGGTGCAGGTGTCCCGGCGTTTCATTACATCTGTATCTTTGGGGTAAATCCCCAGCAGTGCAATTGCTGGGTCGTAGGGCAGGTCTATTTTTAACTCTTTGAGGAACCTCCACACAGTTTTCCAGAGTGGCTGCACCAGTTCACATTCCCACCAACAGTGTAAGAGGGTTCCCTTTTCTCCGCATCCTCTCCAACATTTGTGGTTTCCTGCCTTGTTAATTTTCCCCATTCTCACTGGTGTGAGGTGGTATCTCATTCTGGTTTTGATTTGTATTTCCCTGATGGCAAGTGATGCAGAGCATTTTCTCATGTGCATGTTGGCCATGTCTATGTCTTCCTCTGTGAGATTTCTCTTCATGTCTTTCGCCCATTTCATGATTGGAGTTGTTTGTTTCTTTGCTGTTGAGTTTAAGAAGTTCTTTATAGATCTTGGAAACTAGCCCTTTATCTGATACATCCTTTGCAAATATCTTCTCCCATTCTGTAGGTTGTCTTTTAGTTTTGTTGACTGTATCCTTTGCTGTGCAAAAGCTTCTTATCTTGATGAAGTCCCAATAGTTCATTTTTGCTTTTGTTTCTTTTGCCTTCGTGAATGTATCTTGCAAGAAGTTACTGTGGCCGAGTTCAAAAAGGGTGTTGCCTGTGTTCTCCTCTAGGATTTTGATGGAATCTTGTCTCACATTTAGATCTTTCATCCATTTTGAGCTTATCTTTGTGTATGGTGCAAGAGAGTGGTCTAGTTTCATTCTTCTGCATGTGGCTGTTCAATTTTCCCAGCACCATTTATTGAAGAGACTGTCTTTCTTCCAGTGGATAGTCTTTCCTCCTTTATCGAATATTAGTTGACCATAAAGTTCAGGGTCCACTTCTGGGTTTAAATAACGATAATTTAAGGAAATTCCTGGGAATGTCTTTTGTTATGCCAAAAAGCTGGGACTCTCCTTTGTTATACCAAAGACAGCACAAGACAAATTAAAAGAAGGAATGTGAAGAGACAGTAAAGAGTTGATTTCATTCCAAACTAGAATCAGAATATAAAACATGTTTAAAAAAGGGACATCTGAGTGGCTCAGTGGTTGAGCATCTGCCTTTGGCTCAGGGTGTGATCCCAGGGCCCTGGGATCAAGGCCTGCATCAGGCTCCTTGTATGAAGCCTGCTTCTCCCTCTGCCTACGTCTCTACCTCTCTCTGTGTGTCTCTCATGAAAAAAAAAATATTTTAGAAACAGTAAAATAGAAACAAAACTCTCAATGGATGGTAGAAAGCCATTTTTGTTGTTATAGAACAAAATAGGTGCATCTTTAGAATCCATTAAAACAATGTTGAGACGGGATAGTTGGGATCACATGGTTGGTTATAATGAGAGGAAACTGTTTAAAAGGAATGAGAAGTTCTCAAAAATGCAAATCTGATCATGCAATCAGAAATGGTTCAATACAGAAAGCAAGAGGGTACTTGGAGAACTTGGTGTTTGTTGGGGAAGTACTAGGGTAGGTTCTTGAATGAATATGTATGAAAAGAAGACAGAAGAGGGGTACAAGGGCATGGCATACATCTTGAAGAGTAACAACAGGGATGCTAAATTCTAAATGTAATGAAGTCTTTTTTTTTTTTTTTTTTAAGGCTATGGTGGTGTTACCAAAGAATCAAAGACATGTTTACGGGTATTAAAATGATCAAGAAAGGGATGTGTTTGCACTAGGAACTCATGGATTAATGTTCATGGCTTGATGGGTGTTATGGGTTGAAATGTGTCCCCCCAAAATATATGTTGAAGTCCTTCCTAACTGCCAACAATTTAAAATAAAATCCTATTTGGAAATATGATCATTGCAGATCTACTTAGTTAAGCTAAGTTCATACTATGTAGAGTGGTCCCTTAATCCAATATGATTGGTGTTCTTAAAAGAAGAAGAGATGAGAGAGACGTTCAGGAAGGAGAATTCCACATGAAGACACTGACACATGAGGGGAGGATGTGACAATGGAAGCAAGGATCGGAAACGAAGGAGGAAATAGTATAACTGATACCACAGGAATACAAAAGATCATAAGAGACTGCTATGAACAGCTATATGCTAACAAATGGGACAACGTAGAAGAAATGGATAAATTCTTAGACACATACAACCTGCCAAGACTAAATCATGAAAAAAGAAAAATATGAACAAATTACTAGTACAGAGATTGAATCAGTTATCAAAAATCTCCCAACAAACAAAAGTCCAGGACAGATGGCTTCATTGCTGAATTCTATCAAACCTTCAAATAAAAATTAGTATCAATCCTTCTCAAACTTTTCCAAAAAATAGAAGAGGAGGGAACACTTCCAAACTCATTTTACGAAGCCAGCATTTCCCTGATTCCAAAACCAGATAAGGGCAGCACAAAGAAAAGAAAATGACAGGCCAATATCCCTGATAAACACAGATGCATAAATCTTCAACAAAATGTTGGTAAGCCAAATCCAACAATACATTAAAGGGATGATATACACCATAATCAGGTGGGATTTATTCCAAGGATGGTTCAACATTTATAAATCAATGTGATGTGGCACATTAACAAAATGAAGGATAAAAATCATATGATCATCTCAATAGATCAGAAAAAGCATTTGACAAAATTTAACACCCATTTATAAGAAAAAGTCTCAATAAAGTAGCTATAAAGGGGACATATCTCAACATAATAAAGTCCATAGCCAACATCATATTCAGTGGGGGAAATCTCTAGGATCAGAAACAAGACAAGGATGCCCACTCTCACCACTTATATTCAAAATAGTACCGGAAATTCTATCCCAGGCAATTAGGCAGGAAAAAGAAAAGGCATCCAGATGAGAAAGGAAGAAGTAAAATTATTGCCATTTGTAGATGACACAGTATTTTATATAGACAATCCTGAAGACTTCATTGGAAAACTGTTAGAACTAACACACAGGTTAGGGAGGGGGCACGATGGAGGAGGAGTAGGGTCCCCAAGTCACCTGGCCCCACCAACTCACCTAGATAACTTTCAAATCATCCTGTAAACGTACCCATTCGGCCTGAGATCTAAAGAGAGAACAGCTGGAATGCTGCAGTGAGAAGAGTTCGGGGTTCTATCAAGGTAGGAAGATGGAAAAATAAACAAATAAAGAAGCCTCCAAGGGGGAGGGGCCCCCGTGAGGAGCCGGGCTAAGGCCACAGGAGAGCCCCCAGGACAGGAGAGCCCAGGTCTGGAAAAGCAGGAACTTTACCAACCGTCCTGGATGGACAGGTGCTCACAGGGAGCTCGGGCAGGATCCCGGGAGAGGCGGGGATGCCCCCAGGCTCCTGGGTCACTAACAGGGGAGGGGCACCCCGGGGGAGAGCGCACTGCACCCCGCCGCAAAGCTCCCTAAGGGGCTGGAGCAGGGCCCCGGGAGCAGCCTGGGCCGTGCAGGCCCCGGAGCCCAGGACGCCGGGGACACAGCCCAGGATCTCGTGCTCCCCCTGGGACAGGCGGAGGCTGGGAGGCCACCGGGCAGCCAGGACACTCCTGCCACCGGGCACCCCAGCTGTGCAGATCAGTGCCCCGCCCCCGGAGCATCCAGGCCCCTGCCCACTGAGAGCTGCGGTAGTTACCGCGGGAGCTGACTCCAGGGCTGGACAGCTGGCCGCCGCCACTGTTGTTCCTCCTCCTGGTGTCACCTTGTACCTGAGACTGAGCAGGGGCCTCACAGCTTAAACAGCTCCCACTGAGCCGTGCACCTGGTGGGGCGGGCAGCTCCCCAGGGGCACACACCTGAGAATCAGTACAGCAGGCCCCTCCCCCAGAAGACCAGCTGGAAGGGGAAGAGCAAGTTCTTGACCAAGCAGTGCTAGAAAGCTCCAGGGGAAGTCGAGGGACTTACAGTATATTGAATCAGAGGGTACCCCTCCTTTTTTTTGTTTTTTCTTTTTTGTTTTTTGTTTGTCCCCCCTCTTTCCCCTTTTTTCCTTCCTTTGTCCAGTACAACTTGTTTTTAGCCACTATGCACTGAGCAAAATGACTAGAAGGAAGAACTCACCACAAAAGAATCAGAAACAGTACTTTCTGCCACAGAGTTACAGAATTTGGATTACAATTCAATGTCAGAGAGCCAATTCAGAAGCACAATTATAAAGTTACCGGTGACTCTGGAAAAGAAGCATAAAGGAATCAAGAGACTTCATGACTGCAGAATTTAGATCTAATCAGGCCGAAATTAAAAATCAAGTAAATGAGATGCAATCCGAACTGGAGGTCCGAACGATGAGGGTTAATGAGGTAGAAGAAAGAGTGTGTGACATAGAAGACAAGTTGATGGCAAGGAAGGAAGCTGAGGAAAAAAGAGAAAAACAGTGAAAAGATCATGAGGAAAGGTTAAGGGAGATAAATGACAGCCTCAGAAGGAAAAATCTACCTTTAATTGGAGTTCCAGAGGGCGCTGAAGACACAGAGGACCAGAAAGTGTATTTGAACAAATCATAGTTGACAACTTCCCTAACTTGGGGAGGGAAACAGGCATTCAGATCCAGGAGATAGAGAGATCCCGCTTAAAATCAATAAAAACTGTTCAACACCCCAACATTTAATAGTGAAACTTGCAAATTCCAAGGATAAAGAGAAGATCCTTAAAGCAGCAAGAGACAAGAGATCCCTGACTTTTATGGGGAGGAGTATCAGGGTAACAGTAGACCTCTCCACAGAGACCTGGCAGGTCAGAAAGGGCTGGCAGGATATATTCAGGGTCCTAAATGAGAAGAACGTGCAGCCAAGAATACTTTATGCAGCAAGGCTCTCATTCAGAATGGAAGGAGAGATAAAGAGCTTGCAAGACAGGCAGGAACTGAAAGAATATGTGACCTCCAAACCAGCTCTGCAAGAAACATTAAGCGGGACTCTGTAAGACAAAGGATGCCCAAAGAAATAATCCACAAAAACAGGGACTGAATCGGTATCGTGATGACACTAAATTCATAGCTTTCAATAGTAACTGTGAACGTGAATAGTCTAAATGATCCCATCAAAAGACGCAGGGTTTCAGACTGGAGAAAAAAGCAAGACCCATCTATTTGCTGTCTACAGGAGACTCATAAGGACACCTGCAGGCTGAAAATAAAACGTTGGAGAACCATTTACCATTCAAATGGTCCTCAAGACAACAGGGGTAGCCATCCTTATATCATCAGATAAATAAGTTTATCCCAAAGACTGTAGTAAGAGATGAAGAGGGACACTATATCACACTTAAAGGGTCTATCCAACAAGAGGACCTAACAATCATGAATATTTATGCCCCGAATGGGGAGCTGCCAAGGATATCAATCAATTAATAACCAAAGTTAAGACATACTTATATAATAATACACTTATACTTGGTGACTTGAA
The DNA here is from genome assembly GCF_905146905.1 of Nyctereutes procyonoides. Taxonomy (NCBI): domain Eukaryota; kingdom Metazoa; phylum Chordata; class Mammalia; order Carnivora; family Canidae; genus Nyctereutes; species Nyctereutes procyonoides. The sequence continues at coordinate 28,692,578 of NW_026575120.1, forward strand.
CATAGCGCTTTCTAAAATCCATAGGTCTTCTAAGGACAACATCTCTAAAGAAACAAGAGCTTTAAATGATACACTGGACCAGATGGATTTCACAGATATTTACAGAACTTTACATCCAAACGCAACTGAATACACATTCTTCTGAAGCGCACACGGAACTTTCTCCAGAATAGGCCACATACTGGGTCACAAATCAGGTCGTAACCGATACCAAAAGACTGGGATCGTGCCCTGCATATTTTCAGACCATAATGATTTGAAATTATAACTAAATCACAAGAAGAAGTTTGGAAGGATTTCAAACATGTGCAGGTTAAGGACCATCCTGCTAAAAGATGAAAGGGTCAACCAGGAAATTAAAGAAGAATTCAAAAGATTCACGGAAACTAATGAGAATGAAGATACAACCGTTCAAAATCTTTGGGACACAGCAAAAGCGGTCCCAGATAGGGGAAATACATTGCAATGCAAGCGTCCATCCAAACACTGGAAAGAACTCAAATACAAAAGCTAACCTTGCACGTAAAGGAGCTGGAGAAGGAACGGCAAATGAAACCTTCACCGAGCAGAATAAAGATTTGAGCAGAACTCAATGAAATAGAGAGCAGAAGAGCTGTGGAACAGATCAACAAAACCAGGAGGGGGTTCTTTGAAAGAATTAAGAAGAGAGAGAAACCATCAGCCAGCCTTATTAAAAAGAAGAGAGAAAAGACTCAAATTAATAAAATCCTGAATGAGAAAGGAGAGATCACCACCAACACCAAGGAAATACAAACGATTTTAAAAACATTATTCTATTTTAATTACTCCATTTTCTCCATTCAAGATTCAGCTTTATTTCTTTTTTTATTTGATTATCTTCAATAATGTTACATCTCCTCTGCTAACTTCCTAGTTCTGCATATGTGTCTACATTTATAGGCGTTTCTCTGTCAGTGCGCGTGGATACACAACATGATTTCAGTTCAGTTGGTGGTCAAGCTGGAGAGTCAGTGCCTCCTGTCTACTTAGTTCTGTGGCTGACAGCACGTTTCCTACTTGTAAACACTCAGTCTGAAGACGCACTAGATTGATTCATCACGCTGCCTTTTTATGATCACCCTCATATGTTTCAGTTCTACATGCCTGCAACCACAATAATTCTTATTTTTAAGTCAATGTTAATTCTTCTTTTTTACGTCCATGTATATTCATAAATGGTCATGTTCATTTTTATATCCATATTCAAATAGGCAGCATTATTTCCATACACACACACACACACAAATCTTGCTCTCATTTCACTCATACGGTCTGTACTTCAAGTAGAAAATTTTCATTCAGCTCGAGGAGATGCCTTTTGTTTGTTTTGTGGAGCAGATCTGGTGATGTGTTTTCTCTGTTTTGTGGGATATGATTCAGAATTCCTGGGTTTGTGCCTCCCTGCTTGCGGGACACCTGCTTCTCCCTCTCCCACTGCCTGTCTCCACTGATCATGCTCGCTTCTCTCTCTCTCCCTCTCTCTCTTAAACAAATAAATAAAATCCTAAAAATTAATACTACTTCTAATAAATAACACACAGAGTGAGCATAAGGTGGACATGCAGGCCTGCTAGAGCTGGCTGGAGACCTCCTCCCTCGTGCCTGTGTTTGTCGTCTTCCCCTTGTGCTGCTGGCTGCAGAGGTGCATGACCTCCTGGGGAGGGAGGAGGCCCATGGAGGAGCCACCCTGGCTCCTGAAAGACCCCGTGAACGAGTTCAGTCTCCAATCTGAACAGCCACTCAGTGCTGTCAGGTGGGGCAATCTGTGCTGACGCGGTACTGACACTGGGGGAGTCACCTGGTAATTCAGCATAATGGGATAGACCTACAAAATGTGGATCACCAAATTAACTGAAATAGTTATCAGTCTACTAGTTTTAAAATGACCAATGGACGCCTGCCTGGCTCAGCCTGAAGGGCATGTGGTTATTGATCTCGGGGTCCTGACTTTGAGTCCCACATCGGGCACAGAGTTTCCTTAAAAAAAAAAAAAAAAAAAAAAAGCACAAGTATTTAAAAATGCTCCAAATCAGTAAGGTTCCCACCACTGAGCTGGCCGGTGGTGGGATGGGTCATCCCACCTGCTCCTTCAGCCACTGAGCCCTGAGCACAGACGGTCCCAGAGCTGATAAACAGACCAGATCCTCCCTCTCGGAGCTCATCCTCCAGGGGGAAGATGGACAAAATACAGAACATCAGGAATGGAAAGAGCAATTGCTCCCTAGAAAGAGAGCCTGGTGCTTCCCTGGGTCCTGAGCTCCGCAGGTGAGGCTGTGACCAACTGTGGGGCTTTGACAAACGCAGCGGCTGGGGCTCCAGGGGGCCACTGAGGGGAGGAGGTGAAGACCCCAGCAGGGCCACTGCCTCGCCAGGATCACAGCCTGGGAAGGAGGCAGAAGGGGGCATGAAGCCAGCTCTGTGTCCTCCGTTGGGGGCCAGGGCTGCCCCTCCCCTTCCTGAGGGGGCTGGGAAAAGGTTGTGTGGATGGAACTGGCTATAGACATGGAGATGTGACGGGGTGGGGGTGGGCATTGACAGCCCAGACGGGAGGCATTCCAGCACGTTCCAGGCTGAGGAAGAGCCCAGGTAAGGGCGACCCACTGAGTGCACCGCTGTCCACAGCTCACCCAGTGGAAACGAGGGAATGGCCCGTAACACACGACAGGCAGGGTTTCAGGATAAGGACGGCCTCACACCTTCTAGGCCAAGACTCCCACACCTACTGTAGGGTTTGCCTTGGATTCAGGAGCCTAGGATCGTGGGAAGCTATTGCCCATCCCTTCCCCGGTGGGACTGTCATCTTCTGGGCCTCCAGAATAAGGGAACCAGTGCCCACGTGTGTGCACACAGGGACCTTGTGGGCCTGACGCATGTACACACCAAGGAAGAACATGTGGTGGGAGGGATTTCCTGCATGGGACACCCGCCACTAATGTCATAGATATGATGCCACAGTGGCCTGGGGACGTCTGGAGGAAGCACCTGCTAGGATAATCCCTATCCCACAGGCAAGAGGCAGACCATCCCCGACGGGCACAACGGCTTCTGCGGGGCCAAAACCTGGGAAGAATGGAAAGTTGTGTCTGAACCCAGGTGTGTTTCCAGGCTGGGGCCCTGGCTGCACACAGTCCTTCCCTGGGGCCTGTGGAGAGGGGTGCGGTTGTGTCACTGTGTGCACACAGGCCATTGCCCGCAGGGAGGGGGGAGCCGTCGGCAGCCCCGAGTGCTGCTCCTGAAGCTCCTTCCAGGAGTGGACTCAGGGAGGGGGTCCCAGGCAGTGAGGTCACTTCTTTCACAACAGAGGCCAACAGAACTTGGAACCCCTGCACCCGGGCCCCCACATTCTAGTGCAGCCCCACCTCAGGCTCACTTTCAGGAGACTTCTGCTACTGAAAGATGTTCCCTTATCACTTTCCCAGTTTCGACGAACCCCAGGAACCCCAGGGATGCGGCTGCTTCGAATGGTGGAGCCGTTGTTGCCACCGGCAAACCCAACGCCTCAGGGAGTTTTTCAGGAGGTGCCGGAGGGTAATACAGAGCAGGCCAGGCCAGGCCAGGCCACCTGTGCCAGCCATCCTGGGCAGCCCCATCCCCTCCTCTTCAGTTTCAGGGAATCAGGAATGTGTGGGCAGGTCCCATCCAGGCTGGAGGACCTTGCAGGGGAGCAGATTCCCCGGTGATCCCTTCAGGGTCACCCTGATGTCTTGGTGGGCAGGGTGGAAACAGGATTCCTGAGGTGCCCTCTTACCCGCCCCGGAGTTAACCCAAGGCCCTGCAGCCGCACCCCTTTGCTCTCCTTGGGGGAGGTGTGTGCCGGCTGTGCTGTGGTGTGTCTGCAATGGAGTCAGCTGGGTGTGCGGCCCGGCCGAGGCGGCCTGACCGGGCGCTGAGGCCTCCTGCCTGGCTGCCGCACACTGTCTTTACAGAGCTCCATATGGAACATACAGAGCTCCACATGGGACTATGAGTGGCGGTGGAGGTGGACGAAAGAGGACATCCGCCACACCCCAGAGTCCAGCACATCTACCGAAGACCTGCAAGGGTTCAAGGTGAGTGCAGGGGCTGGGGCCACGCGACACCCAGGGCCCTGATGCAGCAGGAAGGGCCCCGGGTCCCAGAAGCCAGCCTGCTGCTCCCCTGGGCTCCCCCCTAGACTTCTGCTGCTACAGGACTCTGGATTCCCCTCCTCCCCAAACTTGCCCCCATGACCCTGCCCCTGCCTGGGCCAGATGCAGAGTCCCTGTGCACAGATTTGTAGGAACATCAGAATAGAGCCTTCAGGGGATACCTGGTCGCCCAGTGGTTTAGCGCCTGCCATCTGCCCAGGCCCTGATCCTGGAGACCTGGGATCGAGTCCCGCCTCGGGCTCTCTGCATGGGACTGCTTCTACCTCTGTCTGTGTGTCTGCCTCTCTCTCTCTCTCTCTCTCTCTGTGTGTGTGTGTCTCTCATGAATAAATAACAAAAACTGTTTTTTATAATGCTTTCTTTTTAAAGATTTTATTTATTTATTCACGAGAGACAGAGAGGCAGAGACACAAGCAGAGGGAGAAGCAGGCTCCATGCAGGGAGCCTGATGTGGGACTGGATCCTGGGTCCCCAGGATCACGCCCTGGGCTGAAGGCAGTGCTAAACCACTGAGCCACCCGGGCTGCCCATCAAAACTTTTGAAAAAGAGACACACCAGGTCTCATCGCACGCGGTCTCCAGTAGTTTGCACTGTGCTATGCTTTCTCCTAACTGGTGCTCCCAGGAGGCCCCATTGGCCTGACGTCCTTCCCCACCTTCTCCAAGGCTTGAGCACGGTCCTGGTGAGTTGGGAGACTTTTCCCCAAAGGGACACGGGGCTCACTGTACTATGTCTATCGCTCTGCAGTTAGGATTTGAAGGAGCGCATCCCTGCCCCCCCTGCCGGGGTCAGGCACAGGGGCCTCGTGGGCTGCACAACATGTCAGAAGGCCAGTTGGTTCCCACAGCCACTGAGCCCTTCACTGACGCAGGACTTCGATGCGATTCCCTTCTGTTGCCAAATCACAGGGTGGCGCTGAACATCCTGCAGCCCTCATGCCCTGGGCCCTCCCACCCAAGGAAAGGTCTCCGTGTTGGCACCTCGAGACAGGGACGTGTGGTCAAATTCAGGGGTGAAGCCGTTAATGCAGGGAGGTGCTGTCAAAACTCAGCTGACAAGCGGCCCTGGGATACTGACCCCTCCCACTTGAGATCCTTGTATTGTTCCAAATTCTTTTGAAAATTTATCCTTTAAGATTATTTCTTTATTGGATAGTTTAAGAGACAGGCAGAGAAGCAGGGAGCCGAAGAGGGAGACACAGGCTCCTCAAGCACACTCTGCCCCAAGCGCAGAGCCTGCCAGGGCGGGATCTCAGGATGCTGAGACCATGACCTGAGCCACAACCGAGAGTCAGATGCTAAGTGACTGAGCCGCAGGGGTCAAGCCCCGTATTCCTACTGTGGGCACTCCTGCCCCCCCCTGCCCCCCGCAGCCACTGAGAGCTCGGGCTTTGGTCTGCACTCCAACTCCCAGGTGGTCTGGAGGCTACAGTGCAGGCTGCATGTCCCCTCTGTCCCACCTCAGGATGAAAGAGCCTCAGCCCTGAGAAAGCATCGGATCTCCCCGATCACCCCCAGCCGGAGGGAGCTGCTTGAGCAGCAGGTACAAGATCTGGTGCCCGCCTTGCTGCGCTTCGACGACCTTTCCATTTTCGAATTTCTGGAAAACTATACTGAATTTGGCACCACCGAAGAGGTCCTGGACCTGCTGTTTGCAAAGTGAGCTCCCTGACCCTCCACAGCCCAGTGGGATGGGCCACCTACTGGTTGGGAGTCTTGCGAATGTTCCTCAACTTCCCGGCCCCTGGGGCTGATCCTCCGACTGGAGTAGAGTCACACAGGGCCTTGTCGGGTCCTGTAGGGAAGCCCCCGGGGCCTGGCCTGTGGCAGGTCGGCTAGAGGGGCTGTGATTGTGCTCAGCAGTCGTCGTTCTCTTCTCTCCCCATGACGAAGCCTGTGCCGCCTCCCCACTGTCACCAGGGTCTTGAGCTGGCCTGTTTTGCCATTGAAAGGGAGGTTTGAGTCCATCTGGGGTCTGTGTCCTGGGGCATTCAGGGTAGGGGTCCCCAGGGACACCGGGCGCCCTGGCCCACTCGGATGTCGGCCATGGGCCTGGCCAGAGCCCTTTCATTCCTCAAGCATTCAGGAGGACCCAGCAGGTGCAGGCGCTTCTCCAGGAGCTGCCCGTGGCCCCACGCACAGAGCTGACGGCCTCCCAGGGTTCTGGACTAGTTGGGGTTCAGAGGATGACAGCAGCTATGAGGAGAGGTCGGGTCCACAGGACGATTCATGTGATGCCCCCCGCCCTCCTCTAGATATCGATGCATCGAAGCATCCCCTGAGAAAGGAGAAATCCTGATGCAGTGGGAAATGTGAGTGAGCTCTGGCTCATGCAGGAGGGCCTTCCCTCTCCAGGAGGGCTGCGAGGGGGCTGTGGGTTGGAGGGGATGCTGGACCCTCACCCGCCAGCAATTCCTGTGACAGGGTTAAGGTCTGAGGCCCCTTCAGGAAAAGAGCAAAGGAGAGCTGTGGATGGTGCGGGCTTTGTGGGAGAGCACTGGGACCCCAAAGGGAGACCTACTCCATGCCCATCCCGCCCAACCCTCTGTCTGCCCCACACCTGGGACGCAGAGTAGAGGGTGTGGGAGCATCACACTCACCAATCTGGTGGCACCTGGACCCGGGTGCCCGGCAGGTGCTCAGGAGAGCCAGTGAGGGCTCTTGGACCAGACGGCCCCCGCCCCGTGGGAGATTAGAGTCAGTGGAAGGACACCCCCTGGGGGCGCCTTGTGAGTGAGGCAGGGCAGACCCACGGGAGGGAAGGTTCCCCGGGAAAGACAGTGATGGTCACACCGCTGGTCATGGGCTCCACGCACTGAGGCTTTGTGCCAGCCCCTCCTCAGTGAGCAGGCCTGTGGCAGGCAGGACCGCCAGGTGGCAGGTGGACAAGGAGCAGCACTGGCCTCCGACAGCCCCGCGCTGGAGGCCGAGGGCCCCGGTTCCTGCAGGGCTTCCCCGGGACACCTCTGTGTGCGGGAGCCCTGTCTTCTGACGCCTCTGCCCACCTGTCCCTCCCCAGTGCCATGTCCTCCTTCCTGGCCATCTGGATAGAATACTATGAGGAAGATTTCCAGAATCCCCCAGAATTTCCCTCCCTGACAAAGCTAATGAATTTCACGGGGCAGTACTTGCCAGACTCAACGCTGGACCGTCGAGTCAACAGTTACTTTGAATATTTAAGAAACCTCCATCAACCAGAGTTAGAGGGTGGAGGTGAGGAGCACTGGGGTGGCCGAGTTGGGGACAGAGTGGGCCACACAGATCAAGCCTCCGTGCTGCTGGGCCGGGAAACCTGCGTAGGCTCACACCCCATCCCCACGGGCTGCAGTCTGGGGAGACCTCCCCAGACACCCCCCACACCGGCCCCCGAAGGGCAGGTGCGCACACCTGAGTCCTTGTGGCTGGCCTCCACGGGATGTGTGGGCGGCTGTCTGTGAAGTCACCCGCCGGGGCCCAAGCCGCAAGGGGCGCACCAGGGCCTGCACCCTGACCTCGCCACCCAGGGTCATCTCAGAACTGCCACTCTGGCACTTTGCAACAGTAAGAGTGTCAGCGCCCACCTCGCCGTCGCCCGGGGGCAGACCTACTAGCACCTGTCACACGCTGACCCGCCGCTCTTGGCTGTCTTCATCCTCGGACACTTCCGTAAAGCTCCCCTCTACATCCCTAAAATAGCAGACGGCCTCACAAAACTCCTTCCCGCCAGTGGCTCAGGTCCACGGGTGTGACCACGAGATACGAGGGAGACGCTCTCCAAAACCCATTCACGCGTTCGTTCAGAGGGGACAGCAAGCCTGCTACACGTTAACAGAAGTCTCAAACTTCACGAAAAACGATGACCTTTTCCAGAATGAACACAAGCAGTGAGAAGCGTGGCTGTGTTCACACGGGGAGTGTTGCGGGCGCCCTGGGCCCACGGGCGTCTGCAGCCCCCTCTGAGAGCACATCCCCCGGCTTCTGCTCATGCTGCCCTCCGTCTGCCCAGAAGGACAGACCCCTCTGGGTGTTCTCCGGTGCTACACGTTGACCTGAGAATTCACCGTGAGAGCCCTCAGCTCCCGCCTCCTGCAGCCCCACCCACCCCCACGTCAGAGGACAGGGCACCCGCCCGGCCCCCTTGGGCTCCCCCGTGGACTGCAAGCTGGCCGCAGGGACGTCCGGTTCCGACCACTCAGCCTCCGGGGGACCGTGGCAGCCACCTGTTAGGACCCCGCCGGCCTCCCTGCCTGCGGAAAGGAGCTCCCGGGTGTCCCACGGGAAGGTCGGGCCGGAGGCGGCCTGTCCTCTGCTGGTGTTGGGGAGCCGGAGCCAGATGGATGGAGGCAGATGCCCCCCCGGGGGAGCCGAGGGCCAGGCCCCTGGGAGTCAGCCGGCCTGCGTTCCTCAGCCACGCTCGCCAGGCCTCCAGCCAGCAGGCAGCCCTGGGATCTCTCCGGGCTCTTCCAGAGCGCTCGCGCCACGGTCCCCATCGTCCCCAGTGGGCAGGCAGGCCAGGACGCCCATGCAGGCAAAGGACAGGGAGCCCTCTCCCAACGTCCCCTGTCCCGAGGCCTGGGGCCCAGGGATGGCACCAGGAGCCACCACCAAGCCTCGCCCGTGTCCTGGGCGTCAGGAAGTCCTCCCAGCGATCAGCCCGGGGCTGCAGGGTTTCAGGATAAGGACGGCCTCACACCTTCTAGGCCAAGACTCCCACACCTACTGTAGGGTTTGCCTTGGATTCAGGAGCCTAGGATCGTGGGAAGCTATTGCCCATCCCTGCCCCGGTGGGACTGTCATCTTCTGGGCCTCCAGAATAAGGGAACCAGTGCCCACGTGTGTGCACACAGGGACCTTGTGGGCCTGACGCATGTACACACCAAGGAAGAACATGTGGTGGGAGGGATTTCCTGCATGGGACACCCGCCACTAATGTCATAGATATGATGCCACAGTGGCCTGGGGACGTCTGGAGGAAGCACCCGCTAGGATAATCCTTATCCCACAGGCAAGAGGCAGACCATCCCCGATGGGCACAACGGCTTCTCCGGGGTGGAAACCAGGGAAGAATGGAAAGTTGTGTCTGAACCCAGGTGTGTTTCCAGGCTGGGGCCCTGGCTGCACACAGTCCTTCCCTGGGGCCTGTGGAGAGGGGTGCGGTTGTGTCACTGTGTGCACACAGGCCATTGCCTGCAGCGCGGGAGGGGGGAGCCGTCGGCAGCCCCGAGTGCTGCTCCTGAAGCTCCTTCCAGGAGTGGACTCAGGGAGGGGGTCCCAGGCAGTGAGGTCACTTCTTTCACAACAGAGGCCAACAGAACTTGGAACCCCTGCACCCGGGCCCCCACATTCTAGTGCAGCCCCACCTCAGGCTCACTTTCAGGAGACTTCTGCTACTGAAAGATGTTCCCTTATCACTTTCCCAGTTTCGAGCAACGCCAGGAACCCCAGGGATGCGGCTGCTTCGAATGCTGGAGACGGTGCCACCGGCAAACCCAACGCCTCAGGGAGTTTTTCAGGAGGCGCCGTAGGGTAATACAGAGCAGGCCAGGCCAGGCCAGGCCACCTGTGCCAGCCATCCTGGGCAGCCCCATCCCCTCCTCTTCAGGGAACCAGGGATGTGTGGGCAGGTCGCATCCAGGCTGGAGGACCTTGCAGGGCAGCAGGTTCCCCGGTGATCCCTTCAGGGTCACCCTGATGTCTTGGTGGGCAGGGTGGAAACAGGATTCCCGAGGCGCCTCTTACCCGCCCCGGAGTTAACCCAAGGCCCTGCAGCCGCACCCCTTTGCTCTCCTTGGGGGAGGTGTGTGCCGGCTGTGCTGTGGTGTGTCTGCAATGGAGTCAGCTGGGTGTGCGGCCCGGCCGAGGCAGCCTGACCGGGCGCTGAGGCCTCCTGCCTGGCTGCCGCACACTGTCTTTACAGAGATCCACACGGGACAAGGGGCAGTGGCGGAGGCGGGAGGAAGAGGACATCCCCCACACCCCGGTGGTGACCAGGAAGGAGCCCAGCACAGCTAACAGAGGCCTGAAAGGGTTCAAGGTGAGTGCAGGGGCTGGGGCCACGCGACCCCCAGGGCCCCGATGCAGCAGGAAGGGCCCCGGGTCCCAGAAGCCAGCCTGCTGCTCCCCTGGGCTCCCCCCTAGACTTCTGCTGCTACAGGACTCTGGATTCCCCTCCTCCCCAAACTTGCCCCCATGACCCTTCCCCTGCCTGGGCCAGATGCATGCAGAGTCCCTGTGCACAGATTTGTAGGAACATCAGAATAGAGCCTTCAGGGGATGCCTGGTTGCCCAGTGGTTTAGCGCCTGCCTTCTGCCCAGGCCCGGATCCTGCAGACCAGGGATCGAGTCCCACATCGGGCTCTCTGCATGGGGACTGCTTCTACCTCTGTGTGTCTGCCTCTCTCTCTCTCTCTCTCTCTCTCTCTGTGTGTGTGTGTGTCACAAATGAATAATAACTTTTTTTATAATTAAATCTTTTTAAAGATTTTCTTTATTTATTCACGAGAGACAGAGAGAGAGAGGCAGAGACACAAGCAGAGGGAGAAGCAGGCTCCATGGAGGGAGCCTGATGTGGGACTGGATCCTGGGTCCCAGGATCACGCCCTGGGCTGAAGGCAGTGCTAAACCACTGAGCCACCCAGGCTGCCCATCAAAACTTTTGAAAAAGAGACACACCAGGTCTCATCGCACGCGGTCTCCAGTAGTTTGCACTGTGCTATGCTTTCTCCTAACTGGTGCTCCCAGGAGGCCCCATTGGCCTGACGTCCTTCCCCACCTTCTCCAAGGCTTGAGCACGGTCCTGGTGAGTTGGGAGACTTTTCCCCAAAGGGACACGGGGCTCACTGTACTATGTCTATCGCTCTGCAGTTAGGATTTGAAGGAGCGCATCCCTGCCCCCCCTGCCGGGGTCAGGCACAGGGGCCTTGTGGGCTGCACAACATGTCAGAAGGCCAGTTGGTTCCCACAGCCACTGAGCCCTTCACTGACACAGGACTTCGATGTGATTCCCTTCTGTTGCCAAATCACAGGGTGGCGCTGAACATCCTGCAGCCCTCATGCCCTGGGCCCTCCCACCCAGGGGCTCAGACAGGGACGTGTGGTCAAATTTAGGGGTGAAGCCGTTAATGCAGGGAGGTGCTGTCAAAACTCAGCTGACAAGCGGCCCTGGGATACTGACCCCTCCCACTTGAGATCCTTGAATTGATCCAAATTCTTTTGAAAATTTATCCTTTAAGATTATTTCTTTATTGGATAGTTTAAGAGACAGGCAGAGAAGCAGGGAGCCGAAGAGGAAGACACAGGCTCCTCAAGCACACTCTGCCCCAAGCGCAGAGCCTGCCAGGGCGGGATCTCAGGATGCTGAGACCATGACCTGAGCCACAACCGAGAGTCAGATGCTAAGTGACTGAGCCGCAGGCGTCAAGCCCCGTGTTCCTTCTGTGGGCACTCCTGCCCCCCCTTGCCCCCCGCAGCAACTGAGAGCTCGGGCTTTGGTCTGCACTCCAACTCCCAGGTGGTCTGGAGGCTACAGTGCAGGCTGCATGTCCCCTCTGTCCCACCTCAGGATGAAAGAGCCTCAGCCCTGAGAAAGCATCGTATCTCCCCGATCACCCCCAGCCGGAGGGAGCTGCTTGAGCAGCAGGTACAAGATCTGGTGCCCGCCTTGCTGCGCTTGGACAACCTTTCCATTTTCGAATTTCTGGAAAACTATACTGAATTTGGCACCACCGAAGAGGTCCTGGACCTGCTGTTTGCAAAGTGAGCTCCCTGACCCTCCACAGCCCAGTGGGATGGGCCACCTACTGGTTGGGAGTCTTGGGGAATGTGGCTGAACTTCCCGGCCCCTCGGGCTGCTCCTTCGACTGGAGTAGAGTCACACAGGGCCTAGTCGGGTCCTGTAGGGCAGCCCCCGGGGCCTGGCCTGTGGCAGGTCGGCTAGAGGGGCTGTGCTTGTGCTCAGCAGTCGTCGTTCTCTCCCCGTGACGAAGCCTGTGCCGCCTCCCCACTGTCACCAGGGTCTTGAGCTGGCATGTTTTGCCACTGAAAGGGAGTTCATCTGGGGTCTGTATCCTGGGGCATTTGGAGTAGGGGTCCCCGGGGACACCTGGGCGCCCAGGCCCACTTGGATATCGGCCATGGGCCTGGCCGGAGCCCTTTCATTCCTCAATCATTCAGGAAGCGCCAGCAGGTGCAGGCGCTTCTCCAGGAGCTGCCCGTGGCCCCACGCACAGAGCTGACAGCCCCCGAGGGTTGTGGACTAGTTGGGGTTCAGAGAGTGACAACAGCTATGAGGAGAGGTTGGGTCCACAGGACGATTCATGTGATGCCCCCCGCCCTCCTCTAGATATCGATACATCATGAATTCTTCAAAGAAGGAAGGAATCCGGGACCAGTGGGAAATGTGAGTGAGCTCTGGCTCATGCAGGGGAGCCTTCCCTCTCCAGGAGGGTCGCGAGGGGGCTGTGGGTCAGAGGGTATGCTGGGCCCCTCACCCCACACATCTGCAATTCCTGTGACAGGGTAAAGGTCTGAGGCCCCTTCAGGAAAAGAGCAAAGGAGAGCCGTGGGTGGGGTGCGGGCTTTGTGGGAGAGCACTGGGACGCCAAAGGGACCTCCTCCATGCCCATTCCCCCAACCCTCTGTCTGCTCCACACCTGGGACCCAGAGCAGAGCGTGTGGGGAGCATCGCACTCACCAATCTGGTGGCACCTGGACCCGGGTGCCCGGCAGGTGCTCAGGAGAGCCAGTGAGGGCTCTTGGACCAGACCGTCCCCGCCCCGTGGGAGATTTAGAGTCAGTGGAAGGACACCCCCTGGGGGCGCCTCGTGAGTGAGGCAGGGCAGACCCACGGGAGCAAAGGTTCCCCGGGAAAGACAGTGATGGTCACACCGCTGGTCATGGGCTCCACGCACTGAGGCTTTGTGCAAGCCCCTCCTCAGTGAGCAGGGCTGTGGCAGGCAGGTCCGCCAGGTGGCAGGTGGACAAGGAGCAGCACTGGCCTCCGACAGCCCCGCGCTGGAGGCCGAGGGCCCCGGTTCCTGCAGGGCTTCCCCGGGACACCTCTGTGTGCGGGAGCCCTGTCTTCTGACGCCTCTGCCCACCTGTCCCTCCCCAGAGCCATGTCCTCCTTCCTGACCATCTGGCTGGACTACTATGAGGAGGACTTCCACGATCCCCCAGAATTTCCTGCCTTGACAAAGCTGCTGAAATTCACAGGGCAGTACGTGCCAGGCTCAGTGCTCGACTGTCGTGCCGAGCGTTACCTTTTGCGTTTCATAAACCTCCATCAAGCGGAGTTTGAGGGTGGAGGTGAGGAGCACTGGGGTGGCCGAGATGGGGACAGGGTGGGCCACACAGATCAAGCCTCCATGCTGCTGGGCCAGGAGCACTGGGTAGGCTCACACCCTATCCCCACGGGCTGCAGTCTGGGGAGACCTCCCAGGGCTCTCGCACTCACACACGTTGAGCGGTGGGAAGAGTGTCCTTGATTTGAAAGGGACGTGGAAAGTCCATCCTGGTGATGATACTTTGTCTTCTTGGAGATGATACTCTGTCGTCGGACCCCGAGCAACACCTGGAACCACCCCAAGAGTGTGCGCAAGCTTTGACGGTGGGGCCTGCTGCACCTTCAAGGTTTCAGGGGATGGAGCTTATCCCAGTTGCTGGAGCTGAGGGCTCGGCCCGAGACCTGATGCCAGCTGCTGTGTACAAGGCAAGACACGTGGTGGTCAGACCTCTGAATCCCTGTCCTGACCCGGAAGAGCCACCTGCACCCTTGGGAGCCCTGGAGGCCGAACGGGCCCCACCACCGGCTATCGAGGTCATCGATGTGCCGGAGCAGCAGCCTCACTCAGGGGAGCAACCGGCTTCGGACCCAGATCAACACCCTGAACCACCGCAGCAAGAGCCCACCCAAGGCCGACTGTGGGGCCTGCTGAAGCTCCTAGGCCTGAGGTGATGGAGCCGGTACAGGCTGCTGGACCTGAGGGCTTGGCTCGAGCTGAGACTGGGTGATGGACACTGAGTGAGACACTTACTGAATTCTAATAATAATAATAAAAAGAACTAACACACAAACTCAAAATCGTTGCAGTTATACAAAAATCCACATACAAAATCTGTTGCATTTTTATACAGTAATGATGAACTATCAGAAAGAGAAATTAAGAAAATAATTCCATTCACAATAGCGTCAAACAGAATTAAATACTTAGGTATAAATTTGACCAAGGAGGTGAAAGACCTGTAACTGAAAACTAAGACATTGATGAAACAAATTAAAGAAAATACAAATAAATGGAAAGATATTTCTTCCTTCATTAATTGGAAGAATTAATATTGTTAAAATGTCCACATTACTCAAACTGTTTTACAGATTCAATGTAATCCCTATCAAAATTCTAATGACACTTTTCACAGACATAGAGCAAACAATTCCCAAATTGACAAAGCAATTTTGATTAAGTAAAACAAAGCTGGAGGTATCATGCTTCCTGATTTCAGACTATATTACAAATCTATCATATTGGCATAAAAACAGATACATCACTAGTACAAAATAGAGAGCCCAGAAAGAAACCCATGCAAATAGTCAATTAATTTATAACAAAGGAGCTAAGAATATACAATGAGGAAAGGACAGTCTCTTTAATAAATGCTGATGTGAAAACCGGATAGCCACATGCAAAAGAATGAAACAAAAGTACTATCTTAAACCATACACAAAAAGTAAGTCAAAATGGAATAAAAAGTTGAATGTAACACTTGAAACCAAAAAACTGCTAGAAGAAAATACAGGTGGTAAACTCCTCAACATTGGTACTGGCAATGATTTTTTGGATTTGACACCAAAAGCAAAGGCAATGGAAGCAACAATAAACAAATATGATTACATCAAACCAAAAAGCTTTCATGCAGCAAAGGAAATCATCCTAAAAATGAAAAGACAACCTACCAAATGGGATTAAATATTTGCAAATCACATATCTGATATGGGATTAATAGCCAGAATATATCAAGAACTGGGGCACCTTGTTGATTTGGTCAGTTAAGCCTCCAACTCTTGCTCTCAGCTCAGGCCATGATCTCAGGGTCATGAGATGGAGCCCTCTGCACTGAATGTGAAGCCTGCTTAAGGTTCTCTGTCTCCCTCTCTCTCTGTCCCCCCTACTCATGCTCTCTCTTTCTAAATATATATATATATATTTATAACTCAAGAATTCATATAACTTAATAGCATAAAAACAAATAATCCAATTAGAAAATGGGCAGGGGACCTGAATAGACATTTTTCCAAAGAAGATTCAGACAACACAGATGGTCAGTAGCTATATAAAAAGGTGCTCAACATCACTAACCATCAGGGAGGGGCAAATGCAAACCACAATGAGATATCACCTCGCACCTATTAGAATGGCTATTATCAAAGACAAAAAATTGCAAATGTGCAGAAAAGGGAACTCTTGTGTACTGTCGGTGGGAATGTAAATTGGTGCAGCCACTATCAAAAACAGTATGGATGTTCCTCAAAAAGTTAAAAATAGAACTATCAGGGCAACCCAGGTTGGCTCAGCGGTTTAGCGCCGCCTTCAGCCCAGGGCGTGGTCCTGGAGACCCGGGATCGAGTCCCACGTCGGGCTTCCTGCATTGAGCCTGCTTCTCCCTCTGCCTTTGTCTCTGCCTCTCTCTCTCTCTCTCTCTCTGTGTGTGTGTGTGTGTGTGTGTCTCCTTAATACATAAATAAAATCTTAAAAAAAGAATTAAAAAAATAGAACTATCATACGGCCCACCAAATCCACTTCTAGAGAGTCATCTAAAGGAAACAAAACCACTAGCTAAAAAAGATACCTGCAATCCCATGTTCATTGCAGCATTATTTACAATAGCCAAGACATGGAAGTGACCCGAGGGTCCATCAGTGGATGAATGGATAAAGAAAATGTGGTATATATACATCATGGCATATTATTCATCCATAAAAAAGAAGGAAATCTTGCCATTTGTAACAACATGGATGGACTTTAAGGGCATTATGTTAAGTGAAATAAATCAGACAGAAAGACAAATACTGTATGATCTCACTTATACGTGAGATATAAAAACAGAAACAAAACCCCTGAATGTATAGATAAAGAGAACAGATTGGTGGCTACCACAGGCAGGGGTGGATAGGCAGAAAGGATGAAGTTGGTCAAAAGGCATAAACTTCTCAGTTTTAAAATAAATGAGTCCTGGGAATGTAATGTACATCATGTTGCCTATAACTGGACATTGTGGTGATCTCTTTTGCAATATATACAAATATTGAGTCATTATGTTGTACACCCGAAAAGAATGTAATATGTCAATTATATCTCAAAAAAAAAAAAAAGGAAAGAAAAAAGACAGAAGACAGGGGAGCAAGTGCTGTTACTTTTTAAGGATGCCAGAGAAGCTGGGAAAAAAAGTCGACTCACTTGCTAAGTCCTAAGAATGAGAGGGAAAGGGACAGATGCTAGACTCCAGTGTAGAACAAGAAATAAGCTGGTGAGAAGTCTTGTGTACATTGAATGGGAGAAGGAAACATGGAACAAAGGAGGATGAAGAGACTCACCATTAGGGATTGTGACAGTATTTTTGGAGTACAGGTAAATTTTAACAAATATTTAGGGTACCAATTATTATATAATTTTGTGAAGAAAAAAATTTGTGGCTTAAAACAACATACATGTTTTACCTTTAGTGTCTGTGGGTTGAGAATCTGGGTGCAGCTTAAGCTGAGTGCTCTGATTTAGGGTCTCTCATAATGTTATGGTCATCTCCAGGTTCAACTTGGTGGGAGGAGGGCAGGAATCTGCTCCAAAGTCACTCACGGTTATTAGCAGGCTGCGGTTGCTGAAGAGTTGTTGGATCAACAGACTCAGTTGCTCGCTGGCTATTGGCTGGACATCTTCCTCAGTTCCTTGCTATGTGGGCCTCTCAATAGGGCAGCTTACAACATGGCATATATTTTTCCTTGGAGCCAGCAAGCAAGAGAGGAAGAGAGATCAAGCAAGTGAGGAGCCAGAAACTTCCTCGAAAGGCCATTACTTTTGCTATATTTTATATGATTGAAGGAAGTTCAGTCCAGAGTCAAAGATAGGGAGTCACACAAGGGTGTAAACACCAGGAAGCAGAATAATTGGAGCCATCTTAGAAGCTGCCTACCACATGGGGCATAACCAGGGACTGGCTTTGTCAAAAGAAGAAATGTTTTTTTTTTTTTTTTTTAAGAATTATTTTTTAATGTTTTTAAAGGTTTTATTTATTCATGAGAGAGAGAAAGAGAGAGAGAGGCAGAGACACAGGCAGAGGGAGAAGCAGGCTCCATGCAGGGAGCCTGATGTGGGACTTGATCCCGGGACTCCAGGATCACATCCTAGGCCAAAGGCAGGCGCTAAACCGCTGAGCCACCCAGAGATCCCCAAGAAGAAATGTTTGACAGATAAATGTTTGTATTCCAACATTAAGGAGGTTATACATGTTTCTAACTTACTCATGTTGAATGTTATGCTAAAAGGATATGGTGAAGGAGGTAGCAGATTGAAAAATGAAAATCGAGGACCAGGAGAAAATGAGAAAACCTATTCCACGAAGAAGCTACATGCCCATAAGTTGGAATTTCTACTCAAGTATTAAAACATTCTCAAAAGCCCCAGGAGACAGGACCAGACAAATGGAAGAGTTCACATGATAATCTACTGCCTAAAGAAAATGCAGAGTTCCGAGACCTTTAACTGACCCCACTCACCAAGAAATACTTGCAAAGGAGAGGAGGCAATATCCAATATCTGAATGTGCTATTGTAAGAAACCTCTAGAGACAAGGCAGACTCCTTTATATTTAAAATGAGCAAACTAATTAAAAATATCAAAGACAAAATGACCAAATTATATTTTCAATGACTTTGCATCCCTACAAGGAAGAGTCTAAAAAAAGGAAGAAAAACGTGTTGAGGACAAACACTTTAGGATGGGCTCTCTTTTCCCTGGTGTAGGCAGGCTGGTGATCCGGTCCCTGCCCACCTCTCAGGCCTCCTCTGCCACTTGCGTTGGCAAGTCCTGCGGCTG
Source organism: Nyctereutes procyonoides (assembly GCF_905146905.1). Classification (NCBI taxonomy): domain Eukaryota; kingdom Metazoa; phylum Chordata; class Mammalia; order Carnivora; family Canidae; genus Nyctereutes; species Nyctereutes procyonoides. Next base: position 28,710,789 of record NW_026575120.1, read on the forward strand.
CCCTATTGGTCGGCTGGTCAGTCAGCAAAACACCAGCTCCTCCACAAACCTCATTTCATTCAGGTCCCTGCTCGAACGACACTTCATACCAGTTACCAGTCCCTGAAGTTACATCACACCTTGATTCATGGGACTCTTGATTTCAGCTCAGGTCACCTCCGTTGCTCTGAGCCGGCTGTGCACCCTGTTTGTCCTCCCTCTGCTCCCCAGCCTCCTGCCCCACCCCTGCCGGGAGTGCTCTCTCTCCGTCTCAAATAAATAAATAAAATCTTTTCTTTTCTTTTCTTTCTTTTTTTTTTTTTTTTTTTTTTTAGGTTTACATTATGGCTTTATTTTCTTTGTTTATTGCCCGGCTCCTCCACGGATATGAGAGTTCTATGAATTCAAGGTCTCAACTCAGAGCTCTTCAGCAAGCCATTGGTTCTTCTCAATAGAGTCTGAGGAGTGAATTGAAAGGGAAAAATAAGTGAAGCTCATTTAAAAAACAAGAACAAAACCAAAAAACAACCCAAAACCATGTCAGGAGAAGAGCATAGCAGAACAAGCGCGAAAATTTTGAGGAGCAAGCAGTGACCATTTGTTTTAGGACTGTGCTAATAACAAATTCACGCAGGAGGGGAAATATTTATGTTTGTGTATATGTAATTCATTTTTTTCAAACTCTCGAAACTCAAATGAACGAATCTATATTAATAAAATATTTAAGACCGTATATAAATATATAATATTAAAGACCTGATATAAACCTGCCCACACAGGGACTCTCTTTCCTCGAAGGGCGTGCTAACTTTGTGGATTCTCAGCCAAGGTACTGAGTTCACCCCTCCCTCTTTTTATTTTTATTTTTTTAAATTTTATTTATTCATGAGAGACACACTGAGAGAGGGAGAAGCAGGCTCCACGCAGGGCGCCCCATGGGGGACTCAATCACGGGTGTACAGGATCCCGCCCTGGGCCAAGGCAGGCGCCAAACCGCTAAGCCACCCAGGGATCCCCACCCCTCCCTCTTTTATAAAATGTATTCTTGTCGCTACTTGATTGGCTGGCCCCTGAAGGCGCCCCTTTCTAATTGGCCACACCACCCGTCCATCACGCCCGGACCGGGCACTCCATTGGTCCGCTGCCTCAGAGAGCGGTGGCTGGTCGCGCCGGGGCAGAGGGAGTTCCCCGGTGACGTCAGAGGCGCTCCCCGCCCACATTCCAAAGCCTGGGCTGAGCCTTCCCGCTGCCCAGCCTTTCGGGGCGGGACGGGGCGGGAAGCCTGACTTCTGATTGGGTCGGGCGGGCGCGGTGAGCATCCGATTGGTCACTGCCCTGGAGGGGGTGGAGTCATTAGCTGGGGTCCCGGAGCCGAGCTGAGGAGCCCTGGGGAAGTCTCCAAGTTTGCGTCTGGGGCGGTAGTGGGAAGTGGGCTTATTGCAAAGGGATTTTCTTGGGGTGAGACCCGATCTGCCTCTGTTTTGGACGCACGCCCTGCTGTAGCCCCTTCAGCCTTCAGCCGGGTCCCTGGACAGCCTGTCTCCCCCGGCAGTTCTCGGAGTTCCGAGGACACCGGCCGGGAGCCCTTGGCAGCTGGTTCTCCGGCAGGTAGACAGCACAGGACGTGCTTCCTTCCTAGGTGCCTAAGCTACAGGCGCACGCGCACAGCCTGCGCGCGGGACCCTAACCGCGGAGGCATCTCCACCCGCTGTGCTCCGGCCGCAGCATCCTCGCCCGGCATGGAGGTGCTGGAGAGCGGGGAGCAGAGCGTCCTGCAGTGGGACCGCAAGCTGAGCGAGCTGTCGGAGCCCGGGGAAACCGAGGCTCTGATGTACCACACGGTGAGGACCTGAAGGGCACGGGGGGGGGGGCGGGGGCTGCGGAGGAAGTGTCGGGGAGGAGGCAGGCATGCCCGGGGCAAGACACCGAGCGACAGGTGTGCTTTTGCCCCCCGGACAGACCAGGGTGGGCCCCTGGCCCTTTTAGGGCTTCCGTGATCGCAGTGACAGTTTGTGTTCCTTTGGCAAGGAAGGCTCTGTTCCCGAGCCTGTTTCACCCCTGCTGGGGGGCAGGGGAGAGCCCAAGGGGTAGGTGGTGGAGAATTCGGTGCCACTGTTGAGTCTGCTGCTGTTCCCTGGGAAGGTTTGGAGAACTAAACAAAGTGGCATTTTCTTGCCTTCGCTGTCACAGTCTCTCTCTTTACTTTTTGTATGTTTCTGGAAGGAATTGCACGGGTGTGCGTGTGTCTGTGTGTGTGTGTGTTTTGGAAAAGCTTCTTTGACATGTAGGAGAGAGACTAGGTTATTTGGTCTCTAACTGGACAGCCAATAAATCTGCTTCCTCTCTCTTCTTCAGGGGAAAGATCAGCAGAATATGGAAATCTGAGGCAGTTGCATATGTCAGAAAGGCTTTGGAGGAGGTGGGACGGCTCCCCAGTTCTTTGTTCCGTCTTATGCGTCAGGGACCCGTTTGGGGATTGAACTGTCACAGAACACTGCACATTTCTTTTAAAGGTGTCAGGTTCAAGTGTTTGGCATTGAGTTTGCAAAATAAACTCCTGCTTCCAACAGCCAGCAATGATAATATGATTTTATGTGAGATCTACTTTTTGCTTGTTTCTTAAAAATGCAGAAGTTAGTAATGAGTGAGAGACAGAGACAGAGAACTAATGAGAAGACGAGAAGCTTGGCTGTTTTCCCTTCATGATTGTTTTTAAGGGGGTCAGTGCCAGGATATTTGAAACTTTTGCAAAATGGCCTGCAGGCCCCACCTCCTTGGCCTTTGCCTCTGGTTGACGTTATTTTGGGAAAAGGGATGAGGGCCTCCCTGTGATTCCCACCAAAGCATTTGTGATGGCTGAGAATGGCTTGTTGGAAAAATGCAGAGTGCAGGGCGGAGAGGGAGTGGTAGTTCATGCTGGGGCAAAAGCCAGATGTGTAGTGGGATTTGGGTTTTGCTCGCTGAGGCTTTCCCCGAGGAGATCATTTGGGCTGCATTTGGTTTGGGGGCCCAGATGAACTTCCTGTTGTCAGTCCAGGACTTAGAACACATTGGCCCTCAAATATCTCCTGGTAATTGGGTGCTCCAGGTGTTTCTACTGACATGGGCGGCATTTTAACCATGGGGTGGAGGGGGGAGGCAGTTCTTCTCTTTTGTTCTTAAACATACTATGAAAACGTCTCATCCAGCAGCTGTAATGCCACAGCTTTGGGGTTGTCTTTCAGCTGGTGGCATGAATTGTGCACAGGCATACACATTCCCTTTCGGCCTGTGACTTGCATTTGTGAGATCACAGACTAGGATTTAAGATGCTACCTGTGACCATGACATTAACTCCAGACAGAACAGTTTGGACTGGCTCTAATTAAGATCTTTATGAAGAGTGTCAAGGGTAGAGACCTTACATTCCTTTTGGTATTAAGAGCTCAGTTTTTCTTTTTTAAAGATTTTATTTATTTATTCATGAGAGACACAGAGAGAGGGAGACAGAGAGACAGAGACAGAGACACAGGCTCCATGCAGGGAGCCCGATGTGGGACTCAATCCCAGGTCTCCAGGATCACACCCTGGGCTGCAGGCAGGCGCTTAACTGCTGAGCCACCCAGGGATCCCCCAAGAGCTCAGTTTTTTTTTTTTAATTTTTTATTTATTTATGATAGTCACAGAGAGAGAGAGAGAGAGAGAGAGAGAGAGAGGCAGAGACACAGGCAGAGGGAGAAGCAGGCTCCATGCACCGGGAGCCTGACCGAGCTCAGTTTTTCTATGTTACTGTGATGAAGCAGTGATGTGTGATTATTTTTCCTCTAATTTTTTATTTTTTTAAAATGACTTTTATGTCTGCCACTTAGGAATGTGTCTCTTTTCTGGGCAGCTCACTCTTATAAAATGCCACTCATCATTACTACGGGTCCTTGCCAACACACTATGTATATGAATTAATGTTGAAAGAGGTATTGGATTTAGTAGCAACAGACGACTGGATTGTATTGCTTCTAAACTAAGGGGAGCTTTGGCAGAGATGTGAATATAGATAACTTTCCCATCTGTTTCTTGAACTCTGCTGGGTATCCAATTGCAGAACTGGTTTAAATTGCTGTTCGTCCAAAATGTGGAATAGTCTGACCCCCAGGCCTAAATAGGGATTTAGTTACCACATGCATGATTGCTAATGCCCTGTTTTAGCAAACCTGTCACCTACCTGATTTTAAAAACGTAGAGGGTTCATATCGCCTGAGGCTGGGATTGTACCTTCTCTGGTGCCTTCTGTGAACCAGCTGGAGCAGTGTTTTTCTCATATGGTTAGTGGGGAGAAGACTTCTCGGTTCAGAAGGACAAAGGCTTAAGAAGGGACAAGTTCCAAGCTTACAAAATAATTAAGTACATGGATAGGATGAATATGCACTTGCTCATTAGATCCCAAGTTTTTAGAGCTTTGGGCTTCCTCTTGGAGCTTAAAAAGTAGTTTCCATACAGATGACAACATATTATTTTAAAACAGTGAGTAGTACTTTTACGGATGCTGTTGTATCTAGAGTGCGTATAGGCTAAAAGTGGGCCTAGAAAAGATGGTAGATCTAAAAATGAGAGTGTGTCTCTTTTCTGGTTTGAAAGCATTGTGAGAAATCTTGTTCCTTCCCCCAAACCTGCCTGGATATTGGGCATTTCTAACACATATGTTGTGTTCCTCTAAGATTCGGTGCAAATTACATTTCTGGGCATTCGTTGTGGGATTTTGTAATTTAAAGAGGAAAACAGGCTATAAATTTTATCTACTTATATAGACACAGTTCATATTCGGAAGGACGCTCAAGAAATGAATAATTGTTTCTGGCACGGCAATCTGGGGACTGGCGGGGTCAACAGAGGGAGCAGGGGTGAGGGAGTTATTTATATACTACCCCTTTTATACTGTTCTATTTTTTACCTCCAGAATGTATTTAGAAAATGTAAAATTAAAGCTTAAAGGCACCATGTAAGACTGGACTAGAGGTGATTTTAACTTGAGTCTCCCTAGGGGGAGAGGAGATCTGGTGCTCCATTAAGGCTCAACACTTCCTGAGGCACCTGGGTGGCTCGGTGGTTGAGCGTCTGCCTTCTTCAGCTCAGGTCGTGATCCCGGGGTCCTGGGATCGAGTCCTGAGTCCCATATCAGGTTCCCCACAGCTAGCCTGCTTCTCCTTCTGCCTATGTCTCTGCCTCTCTCTCTGTGTCTCTCATGATTAAATAAATAAAATCTTAAAAAGAAAAAAAAAGGCTCAACGTTTTCCAAGTCAGTGGAGGCCTTGGTGAATAGAGGAGGCGGCCGGAATCCTTGGTGGAAGGGGGCTGTACGGGTAGAAGATTAACTGTGAGTTTGGGTCTGATAAACTTTATGATCTTGGTAACTTTCTTATATCTCAGTTTAACAATCTGGAGAATTGGGATTTTTTTTTTCAATTTTTGCAATGATTTTAATCTTTGTAGAAAACTATACAATGGAGTCTGCAAAGATAATGATGGTCGGTTTTGTTTTCAATGCTGTTCATATCAATCTAGTACTTGTAAGTTTATTTAGTGGTTGTGCACTAAATTTTTATATCTGGTTGGTTCTTCAAGTGAAACGACCAATACCAGACAGTGGGAGGTAGAGAGTTAAGGGGCTGTTCAACCTGTGTCCAGATGTGAAGGCCATCTGGCATCCACATCTATCACTGAGTTCTGGGATGGAGTTGGCTAATCTCACAGGCTGGTGGTTTCCCCTTCCTCCTGGCTGGCCCAGCAACTGTTGTGGCTCCAATGGGATATTGAAGATTTGGGGCTGATGTACCACCTTGGGGACAACTCCTATTATTGGCCCCTGACCAGGTTCTGTGGTGGAACCTGGGGTCCTGCTGGCTTGAGAATATCATTGCTTGTCACCTGATCTTCATGCATTGAATGATAAGTAATGAGTTCTAGTTGAATTGCAAAGCAAACATAGTTTGTCTTCAAGGCCCTCACTTCACCTTTCTTGACCTTTGTTTTCATGTTTTCCTCCCTTCTTGGCCCTCAAGTACTCACTGTAATGATATTCTCTTTCTAACTCCTAAATTTTGCTCTTATGAAAGATTTGATGAGCCTACACTGAAAATTTAAATATTAGTAAGGTTTAACATATGACCCCCCTAAATGGGCATTTATATTTAACAGTAATTACTTCCGCTCAAAAAGGTGAATCTCTAAATGGAGAACTTCTGGCAATACCCAAGTTGTAGGGGAGGAATATTTGGGGAGTTGGGGGAGCACTCACTATTCTTCTATTCCATATACTTGGCTCTTATTCATAAAGCGGCCAGGTACCTGTGTTGCTAATATATCTATGATCTAGTGATCATAGATCCTGGTGATCTTGGTGAAATTTGTTTGACCTATTAGATTGTTGTCTCTGAAATTGTTCTCATGGTGATAACACAGGTTGGGGGCAGGTGGACTCAGGCATACTGCTGAAAGTTGAGAGGGCACTACTGGGTTTTGTTCTTGCCCTCTTTCTTGAAAGACCCCCAAGTAAGAATGTTCTATGGAAGCAGGGAAGTCTGATGTGAAGCTGGTCTTGCAAGAGAAATGAGGAATTGCATCTAATTTAATTGAATTAAATTACAATTTTTGCAGCTGTAAGTAACTGAAACCTGATTCAGATTGCTTATACAATAAGTAAATTATTATGTCATGTTGTAAGTATATAGCTCCTTGTTTGACTGGGCAACTCCTCTGTGTCATTATGGTCCTAACTGCCATCCATCTATGTGCAAATTTCATCTTTGGGCTCGATGCAATGAGAAAGCAACTCATTGCCATATGAGTTTCTGGTATTTGATTCAAAATGACAATATTCAGAGGAATAAGAGAGATTGAGTCTTGCTGTGTCCTTTTTAGAATGGAAGAAACTTTTCTCAGAAGTCCACCAGCTGATTTCTCTTTGAGCTTCATCGACAAGGATGGGGTCATTTAACCATTTTAAAACCAATGGCTAGAACGGGATTTACATGACTGGCTCAGATTAGTCATCTGGGGATTGAAGAGCTATCGGTAGCTCACTCAGCATGATCATTGGAAAAATAGTCTGAGTTGGCAGTCCTTTCATTATGTGTTTGTTTGACCAATGGCTGTCTTCCTCACAGAGTTGGGCTAGCAAATGGAAAATGTTTTATAATCCACAGTAATTAGCCTTGGAAATAAAAGATCAAACCAGGTACTGTGCCACTTGCAAAGCTCTAAGAGTGTTATTTACCTGTGCTAATAGTACCGAATGAAGGAAGACCACAGAGACAAGACTGGCCTCTCGGAAATGCACACAAAGGTGATCAGGGAGGGTGTGCTGCTGTGTCCCAACCCACTAGCTAGGGAATGTAGAATTGACTGTATTATCTGAACTGTCTGTATCAGGGTCAAATATCAGGGCTAAAGGTAACTAAGCCTACAATCATGCTTATCATGTAAGACAAGAATGACTTGTTTTGTTGGGAGGTCCACACAACTTCAGATCTGCAGGTAGAAAGCTGAATGTCAGTTTTCAAGGAAGCTGGGTTGTTTTTTTTTTTTTTTTTTTTTTTTTCGGTTGCTCGTGGCTATTCAAATATTGATAAGCCCAGGTGTACCTATTGGCATCCTGAAATGCCTGCCTCAGCCTGGCATGGCTCTGACCTGTGCTGTCTCGAGGCAGATGGCCCTAGGTGTTGCTTGGTTATTTGGTAGGATTTTGGGCCCACGGCTATAGAATGTCTCAATTGTCCAAGTGAATAATTTTATGAATGAGGGGAGTGTTCATGTTCCCTGCCACTGCAGAGTCCAGATCGAAAGAAAATGATGAAAATCATGATCTTTGGATCAACCTTGAGCCTCCTCCTCTTCCTCCCTGCTCATCACATGCTTTCCATCTCTTCCAAATGAAGTTCTAAGTGACCTAGATTTTTCCTGAATTGAAACATATAGGTCATCTGCAGGGTGCATGGGAGGCATTGGCCTGTTTTATGTACTGAGAATCTGAGGCCTAGAGCAATCAATAGATTGGCTTAGCTGAAACACAAGCTCCTTGAGGACAGGGGACACAACTTTGGCTTTTCTGTATTCTCATGATGCTTACTTAGCCAAGTGCAAGATGCTCAGAGATACACAATAATTGCTTGATGCCTAAAGAAGTGGAGTGAGGCACTCTCGGAGAATGGTTAAGTTCGGTGGCCCTGACCTCTTTCGTTCATATATTTTTTAAACTCTGAATTCTTGTAAATGCTTCTGGAAATCTGAAAATTTAGTGTGAAAGCAACATGGGTAATTTGGTGTCAGTTATCTTTTCTTTAGTTTGAAGAACAAGGTGGGAGTGTGAGTGATTGTGTAACAGCCCTGGTTTCCACTAGTGTGGTGCTGAGGGCAGCATGGTGGAAAGGGTGAGCTTTGGCAAAGTCAGGCAGATTCGACGTCAAGGGCCACTGGTTTTCTAGTGACCTTGGGCAAGTTACCTCACATGTCGCTGCCTGGCCCATAATAGATAGGCTTTTCCTCCGTCTCCCCTGACTTAACATCTTCTCTCTGAGGCAGAGATGCTCTGACCTTAGGAGTCTGACATCACTCAGGAAGCACGAGAGCCTGTTATTAGTTTCTCGCACACATCCTCATTTCCTGCCCTCCCCAGCTTCTACCTTCTGCTGTAAACACAGGTCTCTGCCTTGAACACATGTTTGCCAGATGCTGTTGCTCCTTCTTGCTCACATTTTTTTCCCTTTTGTTTACTGCCAGCTTTTCTGAAATAAGTAGTCAATACCTACTGCCTGCATTTCCTTACTTTCTACTTACTTCTGCACCCTGTCAGTTCTGGTACCCACTGTTGCTAGAAGGTCCTCCAACTTCTCTATAACCACTACACCTAGTCTTTTCTCTGTCCTGACCTACTAGGCCTCATGGACATAATTTGGCAGCCTTGACTACAAGGCCATCTCATAACTCATTCGTGATCAGCTTCCATGACAGTCTGAGGGGCTCAGCTTTTCCTTTTTCACTGGCTTCCTTGCTACCTCCTAAATGTGCGTGTTTGGTACTTGGCCTTCTATTCTTTCTGTATGCTCCCCTCTATCACTTTCAATACAGCCGGTTCTCAGATCTTTGTTATCTATTTTTTTGCCTATTGATGGAAAGTTTGGTATAACCCAAGATTCTTCTGGTCCTTCATTAGTTCTGGAAGGGCAATGGGTAATCCTGAATCTTCATGATCATTATTCTGAGAAGAGTAGGGGACACCTTGAACTCCCTTTATCACTGCACCCCATTTATCTCAGGGAATATTTACTGACTCAGCTCTCCTGCAGTATAGATCCATGAGAAACTCACAGGTCATTACTGGGACAGAGTTGTTTCTAGAGTCAGTGTCACTCGTCAGATGCAAGCTGTGTTTTAGCTGGGCTTGTGCTTATTCTTTGGGTTGGGAAACACTTTGTGGTGTTCTGAGGTGGTATGTCTAAATTTTTCTAGGACTGTGTGGAAGGTCAACAAAAATCAGACATAACTTCTTAGAATCGTGTACCGTATATTTCCTCTATTGTGTATAGCTGCTGTCAAGCTCAGTTGCAATTGCCTCCTGTTGAACTGCCTGCCTTTGACTTGCTCTATTCTGGAGTAATTTATTTACCCAAACCGTGCTGACATTACTGAAGAGCTTTGAGGTGTTTTTAAGAGTAGAGATGGGTTACTCTGAGCCACCCAAATTCCTATGCCTGCTTTTTGTCAGAAGTATCAATGATGGCTCTTGGAAGAGACTTTTTCTTTGGAGCATGTCGTTTTGATGTGTAAACTTGTGTTACAAGGTACTTGACATTCTGGGTGCCAGTTTATACAACTTGTAAAATGCTGCATTTGTATCACATGGCCACCAAGGTGGTTTTTTTTTTTTTTTTTTTAACCCCATAGTTCTATTCTGGGTATCACGCTCTTTGAAGGCCTTTCAGTTTTAAAAAATGATTTAACACACCAACAAGATTTAGTTGATTGCCTGTATGGTTGGAACAGCTCAGTTGGCAGCTGTTGTGTTGCATTCTGTAGCCTCTCTTTCCTGACTTAAAACCTTGCTTCTGTAAAACCCAGACAATATAAAGAATGGAAAAACAGAGAGGCACAGAGGTAGGAAACATTTTTTTTAACATCAGAAAAAAAAATCCTCTTCAGACTTCTTGGCACATAAGAGGAGTCTGGGGAAAAAAATCCACAAACAGTTTCCTAGTTGTCTGAGTGGAAAATCCTGGTTTTTAACATTTCATATCTTGGAAATGTCTGAATAGTTTTTGTTTAAAGGGAAATTCCTTTTGGCTGAGAAAGAGCCTGCAGGATTCAAACTGATAGGGTGATGTTTTTAGAAAACTTGGAGGAAATGAGGATTTGTGATGAAAATGCGTTCTCACTGGCCAATTGTGTTAAACAGAAATTCAAATCCAAGGTTACCAATCATAGCGTTGTGAAGGTTGAACTATTAACTCCTTCCTTCCCTTGGCTTCCTGTCCATGCATCCTGGGGAAACATCTCTCACAGCTGGTCCTTCCTCCAATTTGAGGAACTTAATGAACTGCTTTTCTAAACCTGTGCATGTTCTAGGCAGGAGGATGTACATTATCTTGACCTTGTGGCTCTCCCAGTAGAGTGGGAAAGAAGATATATAAACAAGTCATTAAATGTACCTGATGTACATTTTGCATCAGAGCTGTATTCAAAATATTTCTGGAGCACAGAGGATGGAACCACAATTCCAAAGGAGATCACAGAGCAGATGATATTCACAACGGGTCCTGATGTATAAATAGGAATTCTCTAGGCAGTAGGAGTGGCAGGTATAGAGTAGGAATGTGTTAAATGTCATGGTTGATTCTAGGAATCCCAAATAGTTTCAGGTACTTTGAGAGTACTCTATGGGGAGTATTGGGAGATATGACAAGATCATAAAAAGTCTGCATGCCAGACAGCCTGAGTGGCTCAGCGGTTTAGCGCCACCTTCAGCCCAGGGCCTGATCCTGGAGACCCGGGATTGAGTCCCAGGTCGGGGCTCCCTGCATGGAGCGTGCTTGTCCCTCTGCCTGTGTCTCTGCCTCTTTGTGTGCCTGTCATGAATAAATAAATAAAATCTTAAAAAAAAAAGTCTGCGTGCCTTGTTAACCATTCAGATGTTCTTTTGTGGGTAGTAGAGTGGGAGGGCTTTTAACGAGAAAGGGACAGGAGCAAAAATGTCTTTTAGAAAGGAAACCCTAGTGGTTGTGAAGGATGGATTGGAGGGTAGAATTAATGGTGGCAAGATGATCTGTGGCTGGCTTTTTCATCGCTGAGGTTAAACAAGATACCATGAGAGCCTTGAACCTGACAGAGAGGAGCACATCAATCAGCAAGGGCTAGGAGCTAGACTGGGAGACTTAGTGACTTTGTGGAGTGGGGTGGGGGGTGGGAGACCTCCTGTTTTCTGATGGCAGACTGAGTTGGTGATGCTTCCAGTGATCTGAAAGGGGATATTAAAAAACAATTTTTTAAAAGATAGATTTATTTATTTATTTATTCATTCATGAGGGAAGGAGGGAGGGAGGGACGGAGGGAGGGAGAAGCAGACTCCCTGCTGAGCAGAGAGCCCCACTTGGGACCCAAACCCAGAACCCTGAGATCATGACCTGAGCTGAAGGCAGATGCTTCACTGACTGAACCGCTCAGGTGCCCCTGAAAGGGGATATTTAGAAGAGTGGTGGGGAAAATAATGACTTCAGTTTGAGACTTAGTGAGTCTGATGCATTCATGGAACATCCAGGAGCTCTGCTTAAAAGGCATTTGGGAACTTGGGTTTGGAGTTTGGAGAAAAGTCTGGTCTGGAGGTGTAGACTTGGATGTTGCAAGTCTGTGAACCCCAGAGCCCACAGAAGCTGGTCCAGGGAGGTTAGGTGAGAGTGAAGAGTGAGAGGAAGGCTAAGGATAGAGCCCTGGGGGCCCTAGAAGGGTTGGCCAGGGAGGAGGAATCTGCAGATGGAACTCGGAAAGACCCGGCAGGAAAATGTGGAGAAAATCCAGGAAAATCCCATCACAGGTTCCAAGAGAAGAGAGAGTTGCTACACAGTGCTTAAGATAAATAAAGGCTGAGTTTGCACTTCACCTGGCTTCAAGGACCGTGTGCATGTCAGCTCAGTGCAGGACCTGTGGTCTGAGCATGAGGCATGCTAGGCAGCATTGCGCCCAGGGCGTGGAGGCCTGGCTTCTGGAGCGGAGGGCAGACGGACAGAAACTAGGGGTAAAGATGCATGGTGGGGCATGTAGACAACACTGCCTCTTTCTTTCCTGTGTTTTAGTACAAACCCAAAAGCAATCCTTAAAATTGGCCTTGGAGACTGTCACAGCGCCTGTGCACTTTTATGAGGGTACTTTGTTCATTCTTCTCTCCAGGCTGAGTTCATCTGTCCCTGGATGTCCTTCTGGTTGGCCACCCGGAGTTTGAGCTTGGGTTCCTTTGGGCATATGTCCTTTCCGGCCTTCAGGCATGCAAAAGGCTGGTCTCTGGATTCTGACCCCTGTAGGAGAGTGTTGGGTTTACCAAATGCCTGTAAGGGTTGAGGCTTTTCCTTTATTTCTTCTGACTCTTCCCATGAAAAAATATCAAGTAGACCCACCGATGGCCAAAGATGGGTTTGATCACAGATACATCAACAATATTCAGTAGGCAAAAAAAAGAAAAAAAAAAAAAGAAAAAAAAAGACACCTAATTGGCTCCAGTTTTGTATGATATGATAATAGGAGCAGATAAGGACAAATGGTTTTATTATAAGAATATGAGCCCAAGGGTTTTCCAGAGGAAGGAAATAAATGATGCCACTTCAAAGAAAATGTGCAGCTACAAGCAATGTCTGGGTTTTAGGAGGGGAGTCTGGCGGGACATCCTGTGGTCATCCCCAGACCCTCTGTGTATCCCCTGCTTGCTGAGGCTGGCTCCTCCCTATGTTCTTTGCCTGGCTGCTGGGGCCCTCAGCCCTCTGGCCCTCTGGCCCTCTGGAGATGAGGAACAGTCATGGGAGTAGGGGGGCTTGGTAGCCAGGTCTACAGGCCTGTGGGCTGAGGCCCAGGGGGCAAAGGAAGAGGGGATGGGGGTAAGGAGGAAGCAGGCACCTGGTGCTTCTCAGCCTGCAGCAGAGCAGACACCTGTGAGGAGATGCAAAATTTAGGAGCCACCCCAAATTTCAGCTACTGTGTGGGTTGAGTGGTCTCTCGGCTGACCAGGAAATGGATGCTTTTTTTCCCCCCATTATTTCGATGGAAGCACCTACATTTAGAAACTTAAAAAAAAAAAAAAGACTTAATGTTTTAGAATAGCTTTAGGTTCACAGTAAAATGGAACAGAATGTGCAAGGAATTCCCGGACACCCCCTGCCCTCCCTGCACCACGCCCAGCCGACCCCCACTGCCCACATCCCGCTGCTACCACCTTTGGAATATGGATTTGTAAGCTGGGGTTACCTGTGGCAGCTTTTGCTTTTAACATTTTTTCTTTTTAAAAAATATGTTGGCTAATTGAGCTTAAAAAAATAAAATTGGTCACAAACTTCCTTTGTAGTCCAACAAGAGGCCAAATTGGTCCTCAAGAGCCTTAAATATATGTGTGTGTGCTCGCGTATGTGTGTAGGCAGTTTTTTGTTGTAATAAAAACTTACTTCAGTTTGGGAGCAGACCTATGGATTTCAGTGGAATATAATGATGAAGTTAAAATATGGTACCCCCACCTCCAACCTTCCATTTACTAATGGCATAGGCGCTAGATGCCTCCATCCTTTGGAAAGCAGGGTGGGATCGAGTGGGGGAAATACCATATTTTTTGTAACCAAAGCGCCCAAGCCCATCTTCATAGCTGTGACTTTTAACTTCTTACCCTGAGATGGCATTCATTTTTGAGGCACTGCCAGGAGTTGTTTTTCTGGTTCTGCTCTGGATTTGCAAGTTTTCTTTCCAGGGCTCTGGGCAGCCCATGACCCACATTTGGGAGCAGCTGGAAGGCCTGGTGCTCTGGACTGAGGAGGTGGAGGAGGAGTGAACCTCGATGGATACCACCCTGCTCCCCTTGGGCTCCAGGGCATCACGTTGTAACTGAAGGCGCCCACCAACCCCAGCAGTCTTTAACGTGGGCATTTGCTCATGTGCGATCAAAAAGAGAAGCAGAAAAATAGCAGCCAGAAAACCATTTGGTGTTTCAGCTGTGTTTACATAGTCGGAACATGAGGTGGGTCGAAACCCAGTGTTTCCTTCTGATTTAAATACACACTTATAGGAGGAAACTGAAATTAAGCCTGGCCCAGCTGAGAGATGGGATGGTTGAGTAGACGGAGCCCGACCAATGTTCAGCTTTCTTATTCCTACCCTTCTTGTTTCCGGTGTGGGACTCTGAGCATGGGACATGTCCCCATGTCCATTGACGGCTCAACCACTGGGAGCAGGGGGTCGGTAGAAAAGGCAGGGGTTCGGAGTCAGCACAAACTTCATAGCCCTTGTCACCAGCAAGCAATTATTCATTCAGTGCTTCCAAGCCTTGTTGGCATGGCACTCATAGGCATTGCTGTTATTTGCTGGGTGCACTGAAGCTGTGGGTGAGGCTGCTCACAGCCCCAGGGGCCCTCAGCTCCAGCCTCTGGCACTCCTCAGGCACACTGGTTGGGAAGCTACCAGAACAGTGCTGAGCACAGCACAGGTAATCAAAGAAATACCTGCTGCTTGAGTGGATGAATCAGTGACTCTGGGCATACAGCCTGGTGCTAGCCCTCCCTACTCTGGGTATCCTTCTGAGGCTATTTCACAAGGCCATGAGAGAGGATGAGTGACATGATATGAATAATGTGCCTATCTCTATGCCTGGTGTGTGGCCACTGCCTTGGAGATATTAGTTTCCTGTGGTCCTTTTTTTGTTTTTTTTTGCTTCAGTAATTTCAGGGATGCGTAGGAAGAAAAACCTTGCTGAGTTCTAAACTTCAGGGGAAAAAAAATATAAACAGAACAAAGCCTCTCTAATGTGACCTAAATAAATGCATGTATGTATTAATTTATTTATTTTCTCCAGGTTTATTGAAATATAATTGGCATCTAACCTTGTATAGGTTTAAGACATACAACATAATGATGTGGTTTGTGTATATATTCAAAATGATGCCATGATACATTTAATTAACATCCTGTCATCTCACATAGTGACAGATTCTTTTTCTTGTGATGAGAACTTTTAAGATCTACTCTCTCGTAGCCACTTCCAAATATGTAACACAGTATTGTTAACTATAGTCATCATGTATATCATATCTGCAAAACCTAATTTCTCTTATAACTGGAAATTTGTACCTTTGACCCCCTTCACCCTAATGTGGCCTGATTGGTTGTGATCAGACATTTAGAGGGTGGCAGGAATCTTAAAGTTTTTTTTGTTTTTTGTTTTTTTTAGTTCCTACCTGAATCTTTTTAGCCCTAATGCCTGGTACCGATTTGCATGACTAAATTCGTGCTTGGATTTTTCAGGCACCTGCTTCTACAAAACTGAAATTGTTTGGAGGTTTTGAGGGCTGGGTTGGTGGCAGGTGTTAACATTCTTCCAGTCTCAAGAAGGAAGGCAAGAGGGGGTGTGGCTTATTCCCTGTCCCTGCCGTCCCCTGAAACGACGATTTGAGTGGGCATTTAGATCATTTACAGTGTTTATCTAATATGAATCATATTTCTGGGGCTGATTGTGATATGCTGAGGAATCCATTAGCATGAGAGTGGGAAAGGAAGTGGAGGCATGGTGGAGCAGCCCTGTGGGGCCCTGCTGTAGCATCAGGGAGAAGCCTGAAGGGCTCTCTGCTTGTCCCCTGGACTTTCCCCACCAGAGCAATTTTGAATGCTCTTTTTTTTTTTTATAAATATTTTATTTATTTATTCATAGAGACACACAGAGAGAGAGGCAGAGACACAGGCAGAGGGAGAAGCAGGCTCCATGCAGGGAGCCCGACGCGGGACTCTATCCCGGGACCCCGGGGTCACGCCCTGGGCCAAAGGCAAATGTTTAACCACTAAGCCACCCAGGTGCCCCTGAATGCTGTTGATAAGCTGCATCACCTGGCATATAAACCACAGGCTCTCTTTCTGACCCATGGCCTGACCGCATTCACCCTTTGACCTTCCAAAGTAGTTGATGTAAAGACAATTGAGTGAGAGAACCTGCCCTGAGTCTTCCTTCTTGGGGAGCAGGTTCTAAGCACCTGAAAAAACCCCAAATCTAGAATTCTCAGATTCCAGGACATCTAAACAACCACAGAGCTAAATTTTAAAAGATTCGCTTGGCAGAAAAATACTCCACGTTGGGAATTTGCTGCTCTATAAAAGGCCTCAATGATTTAAAAAGAAGAAAAAAGAAAATATGTTGATCATTGGGAATATAATTTTCAGCTTCTGATGCACACTAATATAGGTCTTCTCTGCCTGCCTTTTATCTGGACTAAACCAGCATCCCATCCAGTAGAAGCTCCACAGAGGTTTTGTCAAGTGAAAGGACCTACTCCCATAATGCCTTGTTATTATTTTGGCAATTTCCATAAGGCTTTGGTGGGGTTGCTGCTAGAAACCTGTGCCCAAATCTCCACCCTCTCTGGAAGGCATACATCTTTGTTTTAAATAAGAACAACAAGTTGCTGGAAATGGGGCTGAATGCCAGTGAGAGAAAATCCTTTGCTAAGGAGGCTAACAAATTTAAATGAGTTACCTGATGGTTCTCCTTTGTGGAGCTGCACTACTGCGAAGCAGCTGGCGGTTTGGGGGACTGGTTAGCCCTTTGCTGGTTTTTCGTGAGATGCAGATGGCTTTCATGACAAGTTTGTTCTTTGGTATTTGCCAACCAAAAGAAAAATATCCTGGTAGGTAGATTTATTTTTCCTCATTGCCCTTTTGAAAAACTATTACCTGTGCCAAATTTGCTTCTAGAAAAAAAAAAAAAAGACCAAGAACCAAAGTTTGAAGGTTGGAACTGTATATGTCACTTAGTGTTAAAATACACTGATTTAAACATGCATGGGTCTATTTAGCTTTATGAACCAAGAAGTCCTGAGCTAGGCTTTCCAGGACTGGTGTAGTGGTTGGACAGTGGGTCCCCGGGCTGTCTCACATTTTCATCCTGCCATCTATAGCAGGTAGACCTTTGTCCTTTTGGGCATTGCCTCATGACTCCAAGACAACTATATCACCTCCAGCAAGACATCACCTTCTGGGAGGGCAAAGCAGAGGGCAAAGCTGTATTGGAAAAGCCAAGGCTTGCCCTGAGGTCCCAATCAGAATTCCTTTAGGTTTCGCTGGCTATCCCTCACTGTCACAGAGTGTCCAGGAAGGTGAATGGCTTAGTCGGATACCTTGCCACTCTGAACAAGGTGGACATACCTGATGGTGAGGACAGAGGGCAGGATGGATATTAAGTGGCCAAGCAGCAGTGTCTGCCTCACTACAAAATAACATTTTCCCAAACTTACTAGGGTCATGGATCTCATAGGGACCTTTGATAATGGCTGAGCACAACCCCTTCACCTCACAGATAAGGGAACTGCTTTATTTCCTTTCTACTTCTCTGCTCAGTGTGCCCAAAACTCCCAGTTGCACTTTCTGGCACTCCTGGGCTGAGCTGCTCACCCCACTAAGCTGCACCCAGAATGTGAGTGGGCTGTGAAGTACCTTTCACCAGGGAATAGAGTGGCAGGGACACAGGCGGTTTGTATATGGGAATCAAAAGGTCTGATTATGCTTTCTCAGGAAAAGCCGCTGGCCAACAGAAATTATGGGTGCTTCTGAGTACAGAACCTGGAACCTAGCCTCCTGGAATGGTCACAAAAAAATAGAAGCTCAGCCCTGCCCTTGAGGAGCAAAGCCTAACAAGGCCTCCAGAACAGTCACATGTGTAAGACCAAGCAGAGACGCAGGCTAAAGATGAAGACAATCCCTGGCAGACCGAGTAGCCAGGCCAGGAAGGTGGCTTCAGGAAGTGGCCGTGAGCAGGGATTCGTAAAGACTTATTATTTGGTGGAGACCAATGGTGTAAAAAACAGTGGTCTGAGAGTAAGCAGCTTTGCCTGGTTGGAGGCCTTTACTAACAGCTGCCTGAAGCCTGGTGTGTTTTCTTAGAAGAGCGGCTGAAGGTGACTTTGTTTATGGATTCCTTCCTTACAGAGGGAGTGTGAAGTTAGCCAGATTTACTGGAATGTATCTGAAGGACCACTAGCTCTGTACCAGCTTTCCCTTTGATTTTTCAGTGTTGGTCCTTTTCCCTTCCCCCATCTCCTAGGAATGCCTGACATTTCATTTCTGCCCTTATTTCTCCTGTGCCTGGAATGTGAGTGGGCTGTGAATTGAGAGCCTCCCCCCCCCCCACTTCTTTGGGGGCCAGTCTGTTTCCTCAGTGCTGGGTCTGTGCCTGCTAGTGCTCTGGAGGGCATTCTCCACCCTTGGGCCATGTGGCAGAGGAGGCAAAAATGAGGGGACAGGTGTCTTAGGCTCTTATGTCCCATACGGATCAGATGGACAGTATTTGGCATTGAGAGTCTCTAGGTATCTTAGCTGGGGCTGCTATCACAAAATACCATAGACTGGGTGGCTGAAACAATGGACATTTATTTTCTACAGTTTGGAGGCTGGGAAGTCCAAGATCAAGGGATTAGCAAATTCTTGCTGGTGATGGCCCTCTTCCTGGCTTGCTTTCTTTCTTTCTTTCTTTCTTTCTTTCTTTCTTTCTTTTTTTTTTGTTTTAGACCAGTATTTTTTTTCTTATTTTTTTATAATAAATTTATTTTTTTATTGGTGTTCACTTTGCCAACATACAGAATAACACCCAGTGCTCATCCCGTCAAGTGCTCCCCTCAGTGCCTGTCACCCATTCACCCCCATCCCCCGCCCTCCTCCCCTTCCACTACCCCTAGTTCGTTTCCCAGAGTTAGGAGTCTCTATGTTCTGTCTCCCTTTCTGATATTTCCCACACATTTCTTCTCCTTTCCCTTCTATTCCCTTTTACTATTATTTATATTCGCCAAATGAATGAGAACATATAATGTTTGTCCTTGTCCAATTGACTCATTTCACTCAGCATAATACCCTTCAGTTCCATCCACGTTGAAGCAAATTCTTCCTGGCTTTCTTTACACTGTGTCCTCACCTGGGGGAGAGAGAGTGCTCTGGGTGTTTCATTTTCAAAGAACATTAATTCTTGGGCACCTGGGTGTCTCAGTCGGTTAAGTGTCTACCTTTGACTCAGGTCATGATCTCAAGGTCCTGGAATCGAGCCCTACATGGGGCTCTTCTCTCCCTCTGCCTCTTTCTCCTGCTCATGGTCTCTCTCAAATAAATAAATAAAATCTTGGAAAAAAAAAGAATATTAATCCTATCATGGGGGGGGTCCCACCCTTATAACCACATCACATTGGGGATTTAGGACATCAACATACAAGTTTTGGGGTGACACAGTCCATGGCAATGAGGGTTCACTAGAGCTTCATGAGGCTCCCATGTGACAAGTGGTGGTGACCAGAGCAATGTGCTTTCAGCTGGAAGACATCTGTGAGAAGTGAGTACCTGTCGAGTGGTAGGCGGTTCTGAAGCTGAGTCCTGGACCCAGGTGGGTCTGGGAACCTCCTGAGATGCTCTCCAGGATATTGAGGTGTAGTGCCAATGTGTGTTTTTCATCACATTTTCAAAAGTTATTTATGACTCTCCAGATGTTAAGAGCTAGTGTCCTGGAGATTGTGGAGGCCGAAAGGGATCGGGTCTGTGCATAGTGGTGCCCATCGTCAGCATCCTGTGTGCATGACGGAGAACCATTGCTGTGCTGCTGTCCATTCCTCAGAATGTTCCAAGGAAGCCCTGCTCCCTCTTGCTGTTGTGCACTAATTAGACCCTGATCGCTGACAGGTGAGCTTACCACCCAAGCCCTAAAGAGAGCTTTACCTGCAAGCACCACTGTTTGTCTCTTAAACCTAAGCCTTTGTCTTTGTCTTCTTGGAAACAAACTCCCCCCTCCACCTCCCAACACTTTTTTGGAGAATGCATGAAAAATGAGCGGTTTACATCATATGCAAAAAAAAAAAAAAATCTTTTTAAAGATTTTGTAGGATTCTCAAGATACTGACTCAAAGCAGACAAAAGTTGAAGCTGTCTTTTCTGACCATAAATGGAGGGTTTTTGCCCACCTATTCATTCATAGCACCCAGGGCTAAAGCTAGCTCACCCCTACTTTGTTCTCCACTTCCTAGTTTTCCCACATCATAAATTCTTCTCTACGTCCATTTAGAATTTTATTTGACCTAATGTTATAGGTTTCCTTTAGGCGATTGAAATCATTTTTGAAACGTGGTAAGCATGGGGAAATTTTGGAAGCACAGACCTTCCTAGAAACTGGGCTTAGCCTAAGGCTGGCTTGCTCCTGACCTGGGCACAGTCCCTGAAGCCTCAGAGGCATTTCCTCTTTTTCCCCATCCAGGCATCCTCTTGTCTCCTTCCTGTTTCTCTCTTTTTCCATTCTAGTGTCTTTTGCTGTCCTTCTCTTTTCTGGGCTCTTCCCTTCTTCTCTGACTCTGCCACTGTTCCTACAGCTTTGCTCAGTCCTGACTGCCAAGAGGACCCATACAGGGTTTAGAATCTCAGATTCTCCTGCCTCATGGCAAGGACTTGTGGGCCCTGGCTGGTGATGGCATTCTGGAGGTGGTCACAATAATGCTGTGCATTGTGTAGGGTCTTTGAGGGGGATTGGAAACTTCAGAGTTGACTTTCCAAATGTATGGGGTGGCTAGGGACCCTGGAAAGGTTACAACGTGGAGTAACCAGGCTAATGTATAACTAAAGAGCAGGAGTAGCCAAGAGAAGAGCCAGTCATGGGGAGCCTGGGTGGCTCAGTTGGTTAAGCGTCTGGCCTTCAGCTTAAGTCATGATCTCAGGGTCTTCGGACTGAGCCCCATGTCTGGCTCCCTGCTCAGCTGCTTCTCCCTCTCTGCCCTTCCTCCTGCTTGTGCTCTCTCTCTCTCTCTCTCTCTCTCTCTCTCAAATAAATAAATAATATCTTTTTAAAAAGAAAAAAGACGATCTGGTCACTCTTACATGTCCCTGAGGAATTAATTGTTTTGGTAAATAGTGGAAAATTTCTATGCTTTCTTGTCTCCTGTCCCTGCAGTTGAAATACTGAAGACTTCTAGCCCATAGCTCTACCAGTTCTGGAGCAAACATGAGCTAGCCAGTTATGTATTTTAATTTAGAAGCTGATCCATTGTTTGGAAAGTCTGGATCTAGGTTTTCTATTTTCAAGTATCTGTAAAGCTTGGTGGAAGCCCTAGGCACCAGGAACCCCTCCCAACCGTTTCTCCAGTTGTGTTTTTCAGGGCTTAGGGGTGTGGCCTCTAGGCTGAGACTTTAACTAGGCCTCTGGTCACTTCTGTGGCTGACCCCACCCTCGAGTTGCTTCAGGCCAGATGAATATCCTGGAACTATGAGCCTCCAGCTGTGACCAACCCCCTGCCTATGGCAATTTTTTTTTTTTTTTTTTTTAAATCTTGGCTACATGTTATAATTACCTGATAGTTTAAAAAATACTGATGTGTGCATCCTAGCCCAAGAGATTCTGATCTGATTGGTTCTGGGATGAGGTTTGGGCATCAGGAAATTTTAATAGCTTTCCCTAGTGATTCCAAAATGAAATGAAGGTTGAGAACTGCTGGCTTAGAGCTTTGCTACTCAAAGTGTGGTCCATAGACCAGCAGCATCAGCATCCCTGGGACTTTGTCACTGACCCATTATCTCCGCCCCTACTCTAGACTTTCTGGATGATATGCTCCAGATCTGTTGCTCGTCAGATGATTCTCATGCACATTATAGTTTGAGAACCACAGGTGAGGAGGTGTCCTGCCGCCCTTCCTGTGAGGCTGGTTGGACCCCGACCTTGCCAAACCACATCAAGTGCTGATGCCAGGTCAAGCAAGATAGAGCCCAAGAAACTGATTTGCCCCCGCCCCCCACGTGCCCCTTGGGGGTCAGTTCTACACCTGGGTACAAGGGTCTGGGCAGTAATCCTATTCTGAAGTTAAGGTCCAATGGGACTGGCTGCAATCTGTGCTTTGGGGGCTCTTGGCCTGAGGGCTTGACCTCTTTGCCTAGTCTCCTTGGCAGAGTTTGCCCTGCCCTAACCCTGGGGTGGAAGTAAGAGAATAAAAACTGAAGTTTTGAGATAATGAATAAAACACACTAGAGCTAGCACTGGACCAGAGATGATGGGTGCACAGCACCCATGGTGGTCTTCCCCCTGCTTACCTGCAGACACCTGTTTTGAACCCCACTGTACTCCCTTCCCAGCTCGCACTTGGTCCTAGCCCTTCTCAAAAGGGCATTCCAGGCAGACATTGCCGATTCCTCAGATTTTGCACTTAAGATACAACTATTCTGAATTTCCATTTTCCCAGAGTCATATCAGTTACTACTTCTATTTTCACTCTTCATTTTTATTGCACACCTTCTGAAATACCACCAGCACCTCTCTCCTCATTTTGCACCTTTCTAGGCCCTCACAGGCAACTGGTCAGCCAAACGCACATGTCTCTGAGATTTTCATCCATGTCTCCATTCCACACGTCTTTCTCAAGCAGCACTCCGTGCCAGTACTGCAATGGGCTGGTACTTAGGGAAGCACAGATTACTGGGGACCCAGCCACTGCATCACCCCTGCAGCCCTCCTCAGACAGCCTTATTTCCTGTCATTCCTTGTCATTTGGTGGGACTAGCAGTGCATGGGGTCCTTTGGCTTCCTGCTTCCCAGTATTAAGGCCTGACCAGTGTCCTCCATTCATTACCTATTCCCGGCTTGGAAAACAATGTGACCTGACTTAGTAACCTTCATATAGTATCAGGGCTGACCCTTAATACCTTCTTGGACCATCAGCCTTCATGTTGACTTGAGCTCAGGGGTCAGGTAGGTGGATAGGAAAGTTGTCAAGGAGTGAAGCTGGTCCAGGGGGGTCATAGTGAGCAGGAGGGACTAGAGAGACTGTGAGAACTCAGAACCTGTTCACAGGAAGCAGGTGTCACTCAGCCCCAACAGACGACAGGAATTTAGACCCAAAGTTGGCAGGTACCTGGCTTTAAAAGAAGCCAGAGATAATAGACTTTTGAGTGAATCTCTTGCTTTTTAAAAATCACTCCCATGTCCTACCAATGAGTAAAAAGGTGAAGTAGATGTCTTTTTTTTTTTTTAAAGATCTAATTGGCTTTATTAAGTGATTCATGACCAAGGCAGCATTCCATTTAGCAAATAGAGAGATGCTCCCAAAGTAGATGTCTTTATAAGCCATTCAGAGACAAATCGTAGACTCTCCAAATCCACAGAAATCTAGCAAATGCTCCAACCCACATCAACTGTTCTGAGGTTGTCCTGATCAAGGCATGGCATTCTGGTTTATATGTATTTCATAAAAAGAGTGCTGTTTCTACATCCATCTGAAATGCTGCTGGAATTAGAACCAGAAATGGCAATAGGACATTTTATTTGCTGTGTCCTGACTGCTTCAAGCTCATCTTTTCCATTGCTCAGTCTGTTTTAAGAGAGATTATTCTATCTGACCTTGATTTCAGTTTTTCTGTAAAGTACTTTTAGATTACAAAAATGTGGCTAGAAGTCAGGTAATTACATTCTGGGTTTGTGGAGCTCAGTAGTCTCTGATTTAATTTTATTTATCTTGGCCTCATTTGCTTCATTTGTAAAGTAGAATGATAATACCCATTGACAAAAAAAAAAAAAACATTGACTTCACAGGGTTAGTATGAGGAATAAATGAGATTTTTAAAAATGTGAAATCACTTTAGAAGATGTTAAGAGTGCTCCTTGATTGTAAAGTATTAAGTTTCAACTAAAAGGCACTGCAGGATACTGCTTCTACATCTCTTAAAACACAAGAAGGTTTATTGGTGTTGCTGCATATGATTGATTTATCTATTGTCTCAACATGAAATTAATATCTGGTCTTTTATGATATTGCCACTAATTATTTGATTAGATGCCCAATGGTTTATACCAAGGTTCTTCTCTTAATCACTATTTATTATTCCCTTTTCTCAATTCCTATGGGTATTATTTGTCCTTACAATTTTATCTTAAAATTATTGCGTAATCACCTCATATGTGCACTCTGACTCTCTGAGCAAAAAGGGAGATAATGGTGCTTCAGTAGCTGCTTCCACCAAAGCATTCTCCTTCTGGATTGTCTGGACTGAGAAACCTAGGCAGGATTCATTGCTAATCCTCTTCTTTTTGCTAGATTTTGAGAAGACTTGCAACCCCCTTTCCATGCAGCCTTTTGCTCTAGATAGGAGGCAGTGTAAGGAGGCAGTGGCAAGGATGGAGGGAGGCAGCTGGACAGGGTTGATGAACCAGTATGTAAGCAAGTTCAAGGAGTGGCTTTAGACATGAATTCTCCCCCTCTGCCCCTTCCACCTCCTGCTGTGGCCTTGGTTCTAAGGGAGTAAAAGCAAATCTTTCCAACACCCACCTCTGCACTTTTGCCCTTTGTGTTTGTTGTGTGTATTGGTGTGCGCCTATAGGAAGGCTGAGCACTGCAAGCTGCATAGCTTGTGGAATTCTTTTGTCTCCACCCTCTGGCCTGTCCCACTCCCACTGGTCAGTGCTCATGGCAAGCAGTTGCATTCTTGCCTATCCCTTTGCCTACATATTTTAATTACTTGAAGAGATTTTTAAAAATCACAGATGACTGAGCCTTACTTCAAGACTCACTGAGTCAAATATTTTGAAGATAGAGCATTGGAGTTTTTAAAATAGTCCCCGGATCAGATTTGTATTTATACTGAGGTCTGCAATTTATTATATAACACCTAAAAAGTAAAATGGGGTGATGGATGAATATACTGGTGGAAAGATTTTTGATAAGGCAAGAAAAATAAAATGTTAATGGTAGGATCTAGGAGGTAGGCATATAGTGTTCAGTATAGAATTCTTTCAACTTTGCTCTGATTGACATTTTTCAAATTAGAACGTTGAAGGAAAAGAAACCAAACCTCCCACACTTCTCCAGATGATTAATTTGGGGTCGATGCCACCCAAAGCCTGATGTTTGAGCTGTGTGGAGAGAGACTGCATCTGCTCTGGGAAAAGAGTGTTGGGTCACCAGCTCTGAGCAAAGGCCTGGTGTCTGGGTGACCATTGTATTTTTAGGAAAGGGACCCCAGGAATGCCGCAGAGAGAAAGTAGATGACAGCAGTCTCCTGTCTGATAAAACATCCATATTGAACCCAGACTTGATTAATTGATATTCTGAGTGCCATTAATTCATTTATTAGCAGAGGAAAAAAATAGATGTTTTTGAAAGATGCTGATTCTTTTGTAAGAACATCTGGTTCTTCCACGTGTGAGCCAAATCATCTTGGAGTTGAGAAGCCATTGAGGGTCATCTGGTCTAGCCTCCCACTCTGTGTCTTTCTCAATGGCTTGAGCTGAATTACATTTGATTTGTGCAGCTGGGCAGAGTGATTCTAAGGTCCCTGTTTTGAGGGTGAAATCATTTTTAATTCTGGTAAATGGATATAGTTTGAAACAGCTTTCCTAAGAGAAAAATAAAAGCTGTTATGTGCAAGGCTTGATCGCTTCTCTCTTTCCTGCTATTTTACAATTGGGTGTTGAGGCAGTGGGAGAAGAACAGTGCCTCAAGGAGGGCGTGCTGTGTGCTGCCTGTGTTTTACTCCCCACTGAGTCATGCATGGGTCCTGGTCCTCCCTGAAATGTGCAGAATGAGGTCTCTTTCTTATTTCCTTGCTTCCCAAACTTTTCGCTGCTTTTATTATTTTTTTATTTTATTTTTTTATAATAAATTTATTTTTTATTGGTGTTCAATTTACCAACATACAGAATAACACCCAGTGCTCATCCCGTCAAGTGCCCCCCTCAGTGCCCATCACCCATTCACTCCCACCCCCCACCCTCCTCCCCTTCCACCACCCCTAGTTCGTTTCCCAGAGTTAGGAGTCTTTATGTTCTGTCTCCCTTTCTGATATTTCCCACACATTTTCGCTGCTTTTAAAGAGTACAGAAGCAAAGACCCTTCTGTCTCGCCTGTGGGGTCGAGGAACAATCAACAAAGGCCCTTCAAGGGAGGGAGATGGGGCAAGAGTCCTGCAGATGTGAGGTTACAGTGTGTCAGCCAGCCCCCTGGGAGCTGCAGCCAGCCTGTTGCAGAGGCCAAAGTATGGGACTCGTTTGTGGGTTCCCGAAAAGAAATGCCCTGCCAATTATGAGTCACACTCAGCCCCCTTCCCAGAGCCTCTGGAGCTCACAGAGAACTCAGACAGTCTGTTCTCCTGGACTTTTTGAAGCTTTGATATGAATTAAACTCTTGCCCAATCTGTCTGCACAACCAATTGCCATGTTGAGCCTGATATATAACTTTTCTTTTGGTTTCTACACCTATAAAATACTGAGAAATATTAGTCTCCAAGCCTTTCAGCTTTTATAGCAACTAGTTTTTATAATGCTTTACGGTTTATAAAATACGTCGTTATACATTCTCTTCTTTGAGTCAGATGATCTTCTGAAAGGGCTTGAGCATCTCAGGGCATGATGCCTAAATGTCTCTTCTCACTCTGTAACCTTTCCTCGAGCAACTTCTGTTGCTTCAATTACCATCTACATTACAATAGGCCTATAATTTATACCTTGTGCCGGATCTCTCTCTAAGACCTGATTGTCCTGTTGCCAGCTTGTCTCTCCACTGGGCTATCTCAAAGATTTCTCAATGAAATATGTCAAACACTGAACCTGTGATGCTTCTTTCCCCTGGGCTCTACCTAAAGCCTGTTCTCTGTCTCAGTGATGGGTACAGGCACTCATCGCTCAGGCAGGCCAGGTACCTATGAGCCATCCTTGACATCCTTTCCCTAAATCCTCATATTCAGCCTGTCACTCAGTCTCCTGCGGACCTTCCTAAATGTCTTGACTCCCTCCACTCCCTGTCTCCTTGGCTACCTCATTAGGACAAAGCTGCCCCCCATCTTTTGCCAGGACCTATTGCATAACCTATCAATCACTCTCCTCACATCTATTTTGTCTTCTCCTTCCCATTATCTCCAAATCTAGGAGAAATGTTTTCAAAACACAAATCTAACTGGGTCATTGTCATTCCTTAAGCCCCTCAATGGCTTTATATTGCTGTTATGATTAAAAAAAAAAATCTTAACAAAAAATCCTGCATCTCCTTGTGGTTTGACTTCTATGTGACTTTTCCGTGGCAATCTGTGCTACAGCCCTAAGAATGCCATTCCCTTTTTTAAGTGTTTAAAATCTATTTCTTTCTATCAAAAGGCCTTTATACATACTATTCCTCTATCTGGAACGCTCTTCCCCTCACCCTTTGCCCAGTTAACTGCTGCTTATCTGTTAGATTGCGCTTGAACCTTATGGAAACTCCCTGCTTTTGGAGATCTGGTTCCCTTTATTTCAGAGGTATTAGGACATTTTTATATTTCCTTTTTTTTTAAGGTTTTATTTATTTATTTATTTGAGAGAGAGATGGAGAGAGAGCATGAACAAGGGGAGGAGCAGACGGAGGGGGACAAGTAGACTCCCTGCTGAGAGTGGAGCCTGATGTGGGGCTCAGTCCCAGGACCCTGAGATCATGACCTGAGCCAAAGTCAGATGCTTAACTGACTGAGCCACCCCGGTGCCTTATATTTTCTTTTCGTTATTTTGATTGATGGACACCTTCTCACCCAGTAGTATAAGTTTCAGTAGAGCAAAGATCTATTTTTTTCTCATCACCATTATACTCTGCTACATACCCAGCATGCAGAAATATTTGTTCAGTGGATGAACCCAATGGGGTAGATAGAACAGGTCTAGAGGATTTTTTAACGTAGATGCTTAGCCTTTTACTTTTCTTTCTAATTACTTCCATTTCTTTATTTCTTCTCTTTTATTTTTAATTCTTTGATATGGGTATTTCTGCCTCTCATCAGTTCCTTCTGCTATCATTTCTCATTCCTAGCTGATTCTATCATTGCTCCAGTAGAGTCAATGATGAGCAATCATTGGCCTGGAAGTGCTCTGTAGAACATACAATGCCAATTCATAAAATGTTTTTAGATTGCTAGTAATCTTATGGAAACTTGCATAATTAACTACTGGAGAACTAAACTGTGAATATGGATAGGAGTGTCATTAATTAGAAGCTCTGTATGGATAATTAAACAATGAAATGGGTTTCCAAGGGGAAGATTTTGAGACTAAATGATAAATCCACAGCTGACTGAGACCCTCTTGCCATTCTCACTTTTCACCTGCACGGCATTAGAAAAATAACCTGTCTCCTATGGTATTTCTTATAGTGTTTGGGTATAATGACATATATATATATTTTTTTGTGGTTGAGTTTAGGTTTTATTTTATTTCTTTTTTTTATAATAAATTTATTTTTTATTGGTGTTCAATTTGCCAACATACAGAATAACACCCAGTGCTCATCCCGTCAAGTGCCCCCCCTCAGTACCCGTCACCCATTCACCCCCACCCCCCGCCCTCCTCCCCTTCCACCACCTCTAGTTTGTTTCCCAGATTTAGGAGTCTTTATGTTCCGTCTCCCTTTCTGATATTTCCCACACACTTCTTCTCCCTTCCCTTCTATTCCCTTTCACTATTATTTATATTCGCCAAATGAATGAGAACATATAATGTTTGTCCTTCTCTGATTGACTCATTTCACTCAGCATAATACCCTCCAGTTCCAACCACGTTGAAGCAAATGGTGGGTATTCTAGCAGCAATGTCCACAGTAGCCAAACTGTGGAAGGAGCCTCGGTGTCCATTGAAAGAGGATGGATAAAGAAGATGTGGTTTATGTATACAATGGAATATTACTCAGCCATTAGAAATGACAAATATAATGACATATCTGTGCCAGATGTTCTCCTATGCTACTATGCTCTTGGCCATAAGACATCTCCTATTACATTTGGCTGCTTACTCCTTCTGAGGAACACAGGAGACTAACTTGCCCTAGCTGTTATGTTCTTCTGGCTTCCCAGGGCCACGTGGATCTCCACTGTGTTCAAAGAGAATGGGTACCCATGCGTCACTGTCTAGGAAACTGTGTTGTGTGTTCCTTGCTGTAGTACTAAGCTGATTTAGTTAAAATCTTATCAACTTTGAGAGCACACTCACTGTGAGCTTGTGGGTTTAGAAAACACCCAGGATCTCTATCCCTGAGGACCCACATCTACACAAGGCAAAAAATGGTAATAGGCCTCTCTGTGACTATATCCACCTTTAGCTGGGTAATTTCAAATCATTTTAGTCTTTGATATAGGATATTTCTTTAACTTTCTGGTGTGAGTATACGTGTGCACGCACATGCAGGCATATATTCTCATACATAAATATTTTTGCAGAGACCCTCAAGCCTCTATCCTTGTGTTGACAAGTGGGGACACTCCCCAAAGCAAATAAGAGAACTTTGTTGCCAGGTTGTGCATATTTTCACACTAACAAGTGTGGGTTGATGCACAGTGTATTTATTGATTGTATTAAATGTTACAGTATTTAATTCCCTTAGATAACTGTAGGTTCATAATCAGAACTTTGCTGCTATTCTAGATTCATTATTTTCCTTTTTTAAAATCAAGAATAACTTTTATTATTGTTTATTACAAAAACAATATTACCCCATTACAGAAACTGAAGAGTACATCTCTCAAAAACTCATTATATCCCCCTCAAACTGCTGTAAGTTTCTATTGCATTTGCATTCAGACATTTTTCTATGAATATTTCTTTTACATAGCTGTAATTAATATTCTTCATATAACTTTTGTCATACTCTTACATCCAATGATAGACTTTTTTTTTCTTTTTTAAACATTTACCTATTTTTAAAAAATTCCACTATAAATAACATAGTGTCATGTTAGTTTCAGGTGTACATTATAGCAATTCAGCAATTCCATCCATTACTCAGTGCTCATCACGATAAATGTACCCTTCATCCCCTTTTCACCCATCTCCCCACCCACCTCCCTTCTGGCAACCACTTGTTTATTCTTTGTATTTCATACCTATCACTTTTTAATGCCTAGGTAGTATTCACTGTACATGTGTTATGTATTTCTTAATATTCAAATGTTAGAATTTTGGTGTATCTTTCCTCCTTTTTTTCCCCCTCTTTTAAATAGTTTGCTTAAATTTTTTAATAAAGATTTTATTTTTTTATTCGGGAGAGAGTGGCAGAGATAGAGAGAGCACAAGCAGGGAGAAGAGGGAGAAGCAGGCTCCCCACTGAGCAAGAAGCCTGATGTGGGGCTTGATCCCAGGATCCTGGGATCATGACCCCAGTGGAAGGTAGATGCTTAATCCAGGTGCCCCAGGTTTACTTAATTTTTACTTAATGATATTAGAAAGGTGAGAAGAGCCAGAATATACATAAACATTTCATGGATTTCTGTGACTATCGAGAGAAATCCATGAGTCAGGTCAGAAGAACATGACCAAGTGGCTTGCAATGGGGAGGGAGGCCCGGGTATTCTGAATGCACAGCATAAGGCTTTTGGTTCTGTGTGCACCCACACTTCAGAGCTTTGCCCCACAGGGAGCGAGTTTGGGTTCTGCAGTGTCTGAAGCTCCCCCTTGGCTTCCCATTGGCGTCCCATATAACAACCTATATGTTTTCTTTTTTCTTTCTTTCTTTCTTTTTTTTTGCCTATATGTCTTCTAAAACTCTTTTTTTTTTTTTTTAACATATAACTCAAATTCCAGGAATCTACGGGCATCTGTGGGTCTCTGTGTAGACTTAATTGTTTTCTTTTCAATTTGTGTATTTCGGTATTCCTGCTAACTTAATTCAGGGACAACGTTCCTGCTGATGTTGGAAGCATGTCATATTCTCGGCTTTTCCAAAACACGGATATTCTGAAGTAGCTCAAACTGAGGCCCACAGTTTCCAAGTAAGTGCAATATAGGTGGATGTGCGCTGTATAACACTTCTTCTGTAAGCTGAAGAAATAGCTAGAGGAGAAATGTGTTCTTAGAACAAGGCATATGCTGTTGGTTCCAGACATTCTTGCTGGAGGATACAAGAGTGGTGTTTAACGGCTGCTGGCCCCACGCCCGCTCTCCAGCCCCAAGGAATGTGCTGTGTCTGGGCCACACTCCCAGGCATCAAGGGCAGTTACTGTGGGGAGAGGAGAAGCCAGCCCTCCAGGTCGTTGGCCTGAGCTTTTCTTGCCAAAAGGAGGAATCTGGTTTGACTTTGGGCTTCCCACCTAGCCCCTGCCCCTGCTCCATGAACTGCCCTGCTTACAGAAGGAGGCTCATTTTTCTCTCTTAAAGTTCTGGTTGCTTCACTGCAAGTACTTTAGCCTGAATGTAAAGTTAAAAACAGCCTTTATAGGAAGCTTTGTTTGGTAGAGAGGCATCACCCTGTTCTCCCATTACAGATGTGACATATGGATCCATTCCAGTATCTGTGGGTTTTGGCACATGCCATCTTTCTGAAATTGCTTCTCTGTGTTTTACATAGGAGGAAGAAAGAAAAAAAAATCTAAAACAAAATAATTGGTCTATCCATTGGGATTCTTTTTTTTTTTAATTTTTTTAAGATTTTATTTATTTATTCATAGAGATGCAGAGAAAGAGAGAGAGGCAGAGACACAGGCAGAGGGAGAAGCAGGCTCCATGCAGAGAGCCTGACGTGGGACTCGATCCCCGGACTCCAGGATCATGCCCTGAGCTGCAGGTGGCACTAAACCGCTGAGCCACCGGGGCTGCCCTCCATTGGGATTCTATTTGGGCAGTCTAAGTGAGGATAGTGTTATTTTGTCCTTTCTCAAATCAGTAATAATATTATGATGATGCTGATGAATTATCTTTCATAATTGCTTGAGTTATCTCATTTAACTCTTTAACCCCTTGAGTTAGGTATTATTTTTCTCCCCATTTTACAGGTGAGGAGACTGAGGTTTGAGGAGGTAAAGGAACTTGTTCTCATCCATGGTAGATGGCGTCTCCACACAGGCAGCCTGAATCCAGAGCTCCAAGTGACCTTAATCCTCACATAACAACCTCCAGTATCAGTGGGAGGAACTTATTGGGTCAATGGAAATGTCCTGAGGCTAAGGGAAGTTTTGTTTCTCTGATTGGGCTAATTTGTATTTTTTTTTCCCCTAAACTTATTTAGAAAACTTTTAGACCTGAGAAAAGTTGTAAAAATAGTGCAGTGAAGACATATATCCTCCAACTAAATTCACCAACTGTTAACATTTTCCCATATTAGCTTCTCTCTCTGTCCTTCTGTGTGTGTGTCTGTGTGTGTTGTTTTGTTTCTCACCCTTTAAAAGTCAGTTGAGATGTTACAACCATTTCATCTTGAAGTACTTTAGCAGGTGCTCTTTGAGGAACAAAGACATGCTCCTGAACAACTTCCTATCAGAACAATTGAGTTTTCTAATATGTCAGTGTTCAGATCACCCTGGTTGCCCCCAAGTGTCTTTTCTAGCTGGATTCTTTTCTTACCCAGGATGTGATGAAAGATCAAACCTTGCTTTTATGATTTGTAATTCTTGATATGAGGCACATTCCCTTCTCAGACTAGGAACAGTTTGCTTTGGCTGAACTGGGAAGACCAGGGACTATGCTGCAGGTCCAGACTTTCCCATCCCTCCTGACTAAGCAGCCTCACCAATGTCCTTATTTGACATGTGTTGTTTTATTGGGCACCACGTCGTCTGCTTTCTTTTTTCTTCCTTTTCTCTCTCCAGCACTATTTTTCGTTAATTCTCTCGTCTCCTTCCTTTCTTTTTTCTCTTCCTCTCCTTTATTCTTCCTTTCCCCCCACCCCATATGATATATACAGGACTTGGTCTTATGCATGATGATGATGTTATGTTCCAGCTTGGAAATTGGGGGTGTGGAGGGTGGGAGCTGCCAAACTGGATTCACTTATAGGTTGGAACAGGTGATGAGATTAAGGGGCTGTATGGGGAGTGGGGGGGGGCACTGACCTAGTTGTGGACCTTATTGGAGGAGGCTGAGATGGCACTGCATGAGGCTAAGAGGATGGATATAGGTATGTCCAGCTCTGGTCCAGGGAAACATCAGCCATGGAGGATAGGGAAAGGAAGAAATGTACCAAGATGCAGTGAAAATGCCCCTATGGCATAGTGGGAAGATTAGGACTTGCAAGTATTTAATGACTGTAGGATTTTGGTAAGATTATTTAACTTTGGTTTGTTTGGTTTTTGTTTTATGCATTTAGTTTTTAGTATAGTTGAGTTATTTAACTTAAGTCTTAGGTTCTTCACCTACAACTGGGAAGAGTAATATCTACGTTGCAGTATTGTGTTGAAGATTAGGTGTAATGCACGTCAAAACAAAAATCCTTTGTTTCAACACAGTTGGTGCTCAATCAACAGTAGCCATTAGGTATTCACATGGTCTTGCAACAAATGGATGGGAATCACAGGTAGTTGACAGTGGTGAACTCATGCAGGAGGCCAGCATGAGGCTGATCTGTCAGTGGAAGAAGGTCCTTTGGAATGGAGTTCAGGCAGGCCTCCTGTTACTGGGAACTTGTAGGCAGCTAACTGATCAGAAGCCAGACTCCAGTTAGAAGCTATGGTGTTTGGGATCTGAAGAGAATCCAGGTGCCAGAACCAAACAATCCCATCAGGTTCAAGTCAATCGCAAGGGTGACTTGCTGCTGAGCCAAGTAGAGAGTATCTCTTGTTTGATATCAGCATTAGGAAGGAACTACAGGTAGGGAGTGGGAGGAGAGCTGGGACTCCAACCAAGTCTGGCATTTATTCTGTCTTAGATCTGCTATTGTTGTGATGACATTATTATATGAAAAAGGCTCTTTTTTAAAAAAAATATTCATCAGAGACACAGGCAGAGGAAGAAGCAAGCTTCCTGCAGGGAACTTGATGAGGGACTCGATCCGGGGACCCCAGGATCATGCCCTGAGCCAAAGGCAGATGGTCAACCACTGAGTCACCCAGGTGTACCTAAAAAGCCTCTTTTCTTCTTGGATACTTGGCCTGAAGTTAGATAAATTGTCACTAGGTAAGTGATTACACCTTGATTATGAGTTCAGAGCCCCAAACTGCTGAGCTGACCTACATTCACTCCCCTTCTGATTTAGCTCCAGTTGCCATAACAAAATATGTAGACTGATGGCTTAAACCACAGAAACTCATTTCTCCCAATTGGATGGGGGGAGGTGGAGAGGGTGGGAGACAGAGAGGGAGAGAGGCAGGGAGGGAGAGGAGGAGGGATGAGGAGAGAGAGAAGGAGAGAGAGATCAAGATGGAAGGAGGGATGAAAAGAGAGCCGGAGATGGACATGGTGGGAGGGAGAGAGAAAGGGAGGGAAAAAGAGATAGGTCAAGGGAGAGGGAGAGAGAGGAAGAGAGAGAAAGTGCATGCTCCATGCACCCATGAGGGAGCTCTCTGGTCTCTTCTCAGCAGGACACTAATCCCATCAGGATGACTACACCCTCATTACCTCATCTGAACCTAAGCCCTTCCCAAAGGCCCCACCTCCAGATACCAACACACTGGGGGTTAGGGCTTTGCCATACGAATTTATAGGGATATAGATATTCAGTTCCTGACAACCTCTTTCCATGCTCCCATTCCCAGACACTTAAGAGTCTGTATGTAAGGAGAGGTGTCACCTTGAAGAGAGTGCGGCTCACATGTAGTATCTAGAAGCAGGAAAATGACACTAAGCCATAGTTCTTGCAGCTTGTCAATGAAAAGCTTTTTCAGGGGAGCTCTAATTAACTGTCATATTACATAGGTGCTTCCCTTTTGCCTCCAATCTTTCTTTTTCCTTTTCTTACTTTATACTCTAGAGGCATGAAACTGAGGCAAAATATGTTATTGCTCTTTGTGAAATCTCCACATTGAACTTTCTGTAGTTAGAAATGAGACATTTTCCCTCTTCTGTCCAAGAGATTAGCTTGTTCCAAGCTTTCTCTTCTCTATCTGAGCAGGGACTAGAATCAACATAACACCTCTTAAATATTGACATTCAAACCAAGTACATAGCCCCTCCTTTCTCCTGTGCACTGACTGAGCCTCAGGGAATTTCCGGGTTTTTTTGTTGATCAAATTTACTTTT
The DNA here is from genome assembly GCF_905146905.1 of Nyctereutes procyonoides. Taxonomy (NCBI): domain Eukaryota; kingdom Metazoa; phylum Chordata; class Mammalia; order Carnivora; family Canidae; genus Nyctereutes; species Nyctereutes procyonoides. The sequence continues at coordinate 28,745,911 of NW_026575120.1, forward strand.
GTTTTTTCGTGCTTTCCGAAAGAGCATCAAATTACAACCTAATCTTATTAGGACATGATTTTGAGGTTTTTTTTTTTAATATTTAAATAAGACATACAATGAAAATAACATATTTTTACAAATTATAAGGTAATATACATTAGGATAGAACTTAAGAAGATGCAACTAGCCCTGTGTCTTCACTTTCTGGAAGAACTTCATGGCTGTACCTTTCTCTGTTCTGTGTCTCCTTTGGCTCCTTTGCCTTGGTTGGCTTATACCCCTCTCAACCTCAGCTCCCAAAGTCTCCATTCCCATCAGAGAACATCATGTGCCTTTCCTAGCAACCGGTGGTTCTCAACATATGCTCCATAGACAACAACAGCATCTGACAACTGGTTAGAAATGCATATTTCTTGGCCTCATCCCAGGCCAACTGAATTAGAAACTCCAGGGGTGAGCCCCAGGTGTCTGGGTCTTAATTGACCCTCCAGGTGATTCAGATAGATACTTGCAATGGACTGAATATTTATGTCTACCCAAAATTCATATGTGAAAATACATAACCACGGGATCCCTGGGTGGCGCAGCGGTTTGGCGCCTGCCTTTGGCCCAGGGCGCGATCCTGGAGACCCGGGATCGAATCCCACATCGGGCTCCCGGTGCATGGAGCCTGCCTCTCCCTCTGCCTGTGTCTCTGCCTCTCTCTCTCTCACTGTGTGCCTATCATAAATAAAATAAAAAAAAAAATAATGCCAGCTAAAATCAAAGAAATATTTAAAAAAAAAAAAAAAAAAAAGAAAATACATAACCATGTAATGGTATTTGGAGGTGGAGCCTTCCAGAGGTCAAGAAGATTTAGCATCCATGTGCTATTTAGCTCCTGGGTGGCATAGTTTGTTGAGCATCCAACTCTTGGTTACCTCTTGGGTCATGATCTCAGGGTCATGAGATCGACCAGGTGTCCAGCTCTGTGCTCTGTGTGGAGTCTGCTTGAGATTCTCTCTCCCTCTCCCTCAGCCCCTCCTGTGTGGGTTTTTCTAAAATGAATAAGTAAGTAAGATTTAAAAAAAAAAATCTAGCACCCACATAAAAGAGACACCAGAGAGTTCCTTTGCCCCTTCCGCCCTGTAAGGATGTAGTGATAAGTTGTAGTCTGTGAGGAACTGGGTCT